>NC_064827.1:92708134-93361134 GCF_024166365.1 Elephas maximus indicus | reverse complement strand
TTCTCATTCTCTTTGGTTGCTAGTTCCTCCTCCTCCCATCGGACCATGCCTGCTGGTATTCATGCCCCTGTATAGTAAAATGATGAATCTGGGCTGACTCTATGGAAAGCAATATATATGGCAGAAGTGATGCTGTGTGACTTTTGAGTTAGATCATAAGAAGCCTTGCAGTTCTTGCCTTGGTCTCTTCAAAACCTGTTGGGGGATGCTAGCTGACATGTAAGAAGTCCAATTACCATGTTGTGAGGAAACTGAAATTAACCAACTAGAGAGGAAGATGCTGGTCAACCCCTAGCACTTCCAGCCATCCCAGATGAGATGCCAGGCATAGAAGTGAAGGGACCACCTTGGAGATTTCTGGTCCAGTTGAGTTTTTAGACAACTTCAGCCCCAGCTTCACCTGACTGCAACTGCATGAGAGATCCCAGTCAAGAACCTCCCAATCAAGTTCAGGCAACCCACAGAAACATAAGAGATAACAATTCATTGTTTTTAAGGCATTAAGTTTTGGGATGGCTTGTTACACAGCAATAATAGATAACCAGAACATACGCCGTCCAGCTTCCCATCTATTTCTTAATGATTCTTCTGTATTATTTCTGCTACATTTTGAGTGAGTCAGGCTGTTGTGAGCTAGCTTGGGAACCTGAATGCTAGCTAGAACATTGATGCTGAGAAATTGTGTTCCACAATGATTGGCAGGAGAGAAAATGTATGGCATTCTAACATAATTAAGCATTTCTGTGAGTGGTCCAAAGAGCTAATGCACTTGGCTGCTAACCAAAAGGTTGGAGATTTAAGTCCACCCAGAGACTCCTCAGAAGAAAGGTGTAAAAATAACTTGGGGGTGTGTCTGACCTCCTCTAACTTCATAAGGGGGAAGGAGAATCAAAATCAACGGCCCAAGCTTACTCCAATAAGGCCAGTGTCAGACATGCCTCCTCTCTTTGCCATCTTTACCAATTCTGACACTAACCATTTCTCCCGCTGCACTCTCTACTTCTGTGCTGGGTTTGATAATTCATTGCAATGGCCACACACAACTCACAGAAAGTACTCACAATTATGGGGTTTATTAGGGAAGTAACAGGTTACAATTCAGGCTCAGGAACACCCAAGGATACAGTTCTTCCATCAGCACAGCCTCTTCCCTCTTCCCAGATGTGCTCACAGGCATGCCTCTCTCTGGCCCCAGGCCTCTGCTCAAAGGTACTCATTTTTCTCTCTTTGTGGGCCGGGAAGTTCACCACGCTGTCTCCTGCTATCAGGCCTGTGCTGCTGGGCCTCTCCTACTGATTCTCTCCTGCCATCGCTTCTCACTGTCTTCAGGGTTACAGCTCACTTTCTTTCTGTCTCCTGGTCCCAGAAACTTCTCAATGCAGGAATCCTGCATCCAAAAGACATGCTGACTCTTGGCTGTTTTTCCCTGGTGGTGGTGGGGTCCTCTCTTTCCTGCTTCTGGGGTGTCCTAAGGGTCGTTATGAGTCGGAATCAACTCGACGGCAATGGGTTTAATGGGGTGGCTCATTTCAAACCCAGCGGGATGGCAAAACAGACCAATTCCCTTGGTGCGCCTCGATTACCTTATCTGCACAGGCCTCTTCCCCCCGACCCCAGTCACCTGGGTGGGAGTTACAAGACCATGGCCAGAAAGGCCACACAAAAGCGATCCATCACACCACAAAAGGCCTGGCAATCTACCTCTAAAACACCAGCCATTGAGAACCCTGTGTAATGCACTTCTACTCTGATACACACACACTTGCACTCAATAGCTGTTAAGTAAGAATTTAGGTTTAGAAAATAGGTATGAGAATGAGTATTGTTCTTCTTCAGAGCTTCTCGGGGGCTGGTACTGGCGGATATTCCTGTGTCAGGATGTCCTTTGATTGGGTGTTCAAAGAGGAGGAGTGCCTCTAATAGAATTTCTGTCTCCGTCATGTGAACTGCTTCATTGAGGTTTTATTTTTTTCTTGGACAGCAAATTTATAATTGCATTTAGCAACTATTTATAGTTGCAATTAAATTAGAACGCTCTCTTTTCCCAGATAGGAATACCAAAACCAAACAGTGCCCTCAAAATTACCCACATTTCTAAGGTAAGAGGGTGTTGACGATCAGTTCTGTGTTATAATTTGATTCTGCTCCATTAGGTTCTCTTTTTCGACTAATTACATAAACAGCAGTTCGTAGCGTTTGCTTTTCCTTTCATTCTTGGATCTTCAGATATAGATGTAGGTGTATGTAATCCATAGTCCAACCCTGGATGGGCAGTTACACATTTGCTTTATTGGTTTGATACGAACACATTTGTTTTACAGCTCTGTGCTCATCCTTTTGCAAAACAAAAATATTTAAGAGTTCCCAGACATAAAAATATCCTCAGGGCCTTAATAAAGAAAAGTCACCTTCCTATTAACAAAAAACCAAACCTGTTGTCAAGTTGATTGCGACTAATAGTGACCCTATAGGGTAGAATAGAACTTCCCCATAGGGTTTCCAAGGCTGTAATCTTTACAGAAGCAGACTGCTATGTCTTTCTCTGGCGGAGTGGCTGATGGGTTTGAACCACTGACCTTAGGTTGGCAGCCAAGTGCTTATCCACTGTGCCACCAGGACTCCATATCTCTCGTCTTCCAGATGAAAAACAGATGCAACCCTAGACCTTCAGAAAGAATGTAATAGAACATGGGCTTCATAATGCTCAGGTGCGTAGCTGGTATAGACTTTAATTCCCTTCTACTAAATCTTCACTTCCCATGCAGGAAAGCCTAGCACATCTGAGTGCACACCCATTGATGCTGAAATGGACCTTGGCGTTAGACTCTCTTGGGTTTAGTTTCTAGCTCTCATTATATAGTGGCTGACGTTGGATATGGTACTTAACCTTTATAGCCTCAAGTGCTGCCATAACAGAAATACCACAAGTGGATGGCTTTAACAAAGAGAAATTTATTTCTTCACAGCAAAGTAGGCTAAAAGTCCAAATTCGGGGTGTCAGCTCCAGGGGACGGCTTCTCTCTCTTTCAGGCTTCTCATCAGCCTTTCCCCAGGCTAGGAGCTTCTTTGCATAGGAACCCCAGGTCCAAAGGATGTACTCTGCTCCCAGCACTGCTTTCTTGGTGGTATGAGGTCCCCAACTCTCTGCTTGCTTCCCTTTCCTTTTATCTCTTGAGAGATAAAAGGTGGTGCAGCCACACCCAGGGAAGCTCCCTTTACCTTGGATCAGGGAGGTGACCTGAGTAAGGGTGGTGGTATAATCCCACCCTAATCCTCTCAACATAAAATTACAATCACAAAATGGAGGACAACCACACAACACTGGGGATCATGGCCTAACGAAGTTGGTACACATATTTTTTGGGGGACATAATTCAATCTGTGTCATATGTAATAGGGGATAATAACGGAACCTACAATTTAAAGTTGTTTTAGGGGGTTACTGAGCTCTTGGTCCTAAAGTGCACGCAGCAAATGCTTAATAAATATTAGGTATCAGTTCTTGCTCAGGAGCTTTTGGGGTAGATCGCTGTTGTATTTTCACTTATTGAAAAGGTTAGAAGCGTGTTGATCTGCATGCTCAGAAGATGTCTTGGGTCTAACACGTCATACCTGAAGAACCTGGGCTGCCCGTCAGTCTTTCTGTCATCTAATCCATCAGTCAGAAGCACAACTTTAAGAATACTATTTCTCTGCTCAGAAACTTCATTGGCTGCTTGGACCCAACCACAGTCAAGTCCAAACTCAGCTTCCCATTCAAGGCCTTCAGAAGTTGGTCCCCTGGGTCTGTACCTCTAGATTTATCATGTTCTTTCTGCTCTCCCCAAAGGAGGTCAGTCACATGCTCTTCCAAGTACACAGCTGCCCATTTTTTCTGACTTTGCCCACATGGTTCACTTTTTCTGACTTTGCCCACATGGTTCACTTTGGCTGAAATGCACGTACCCTTCCATTTCTTTCCTTTTTTTAAAGAAGCACGGTACTCATGGATGATATTGTTTATTTTATGAGCCAATCTTTTATTTAGGTGAAAGGTGACCTCTGGGAGTAGTTTCAGTTCAAAGTATAAAGAGTGTCTCGGGGTGGTAGTCTTGGAGTTCCTCTACTCTCTGCTGGTCCAGTAAGTCTGACCCTTTTTTTTTCTTTTTTTAAAGGATTTGAGTTTCGTTCTACAATTTTCTCCCTTTCTATCTGGGACCATCGATTGTGGCCCTGGTCAGAACAGTTGGTAGTGGTAGCCAGGTACCATCTAGTTCTGGTCACTGGATAGGTGAGGCCATGGTTCCCATAGGCAATTGGTCTGGTAGACTGCTTTCTTCTTTGAGTCTTCGGTTTCCTTCTTTCTCTTTTGCACCAAATGAGTAGAGACCAATAGTGGTCTCTTAGGTGGCCACTTGCAAGCTTTTAAGAACCCAGACGCTATGTAACAAACTAGGATGTGGAACATAAACTTTATAGACATTTCTACCACTCGAAGTCTATCCATCCTTCACTGTTGCAACAATTGTTGCCTCCCTGGAGCCCTCTGTGATCATTAAGGTTGTGTGTCGACTTGGCCAGCCCATGATTCTTAGTGGTTTGGCAGTTATGATGTTATTTGGCAGTCGCATTATGATGTGATCACTTCCATGATGAGATTTGATATAATGTGATCACCTCCATGATGGGATTTGCTATGAGTAGAGTATCAGTTGAAAGGAAAGGGAGTTTCCTTGGGGGTGTGACCTAAATAGAATATAAATGGACTCTCTGGCAAGGCTCTCAGGCTTTTGCTTGCTCTGGATCCTGCAGCTGGCTCCTATTCTATCTGACCTCTGGTTCTTGGAACTTGAGCTAGCAGCTTACCTGCCATCTTGCCTGCTGATCTTGGGATTTGTTGATCTTTGCAGGCTGTGAGCAAGACCCCTGCTGTCTGACCTGCTGATCTTGGGTTCGCCAGCCCCTGTGACTATGTGAATCAGGAGAAGCCTCTGTCCTGACACATGAACTTGGGACATTCCAACCTCTACAATCTTGTGAGCTGTTTCCTTAATATAAATTTCTCTGTTAGTATGTATTTATATACTTTACTGGTTTTGCTTCTCTAGAGAACCCAACCTGAGACATTCTCTCTTATTTCCCCTCCTGGAATTATTTTATTCCTCTAAGCTTCTAGCACATATTGTATATACCTCAATTATGCAACAATCACAACCTAAAAAATTTCTCTTATTAATGTAAGCTATATGAAAGCATTTCTTAGCCATGTTTTTATTTCTCACAGTACTTAGCACAGTTAAATCAATGCTTCTCAAACTGTCTGAAGAATCATCTTTTTTTTTAATGCAATCTGCTGCATTCTGACATGTTCATGAAATACAGTAAAAAGAATTATTAGGGAAATGAAATAAAAAAACTTACAAAATACAAACTGAAATATTGCATTATAGTCAATAGATATGTAGTTACCCTCTAAGAGTGTTATAATGGTATCTAAGCATTTAATCTCTGTGCTTTTTTCTGACCTGCTATGTAAAACACTGATATAAGAAACAGTTTATATAAAAAACGAACAAAAATATCCGTTATGATTTAGTTGATTTTGACTCCTGGTGACCCCACATGTTACAGAGTAGACCTGTGCTCCATAGGGTTTTATTGGCTTTAATGTTTATGCAGGCAGATTGCCACACCTTTCTTCTGTGGTGCCGCTGGGTGACTTAGAACCTTTATGTTAGTAGTTGATTGCAAACTGTTTACTTCAAGAAACCATTCATAGACGGGGACAAGTTTGCAAGCCCCGCTTTGAGTAGCATAAAAAAAAAAAAAAATAGATCTATGTAACTGTGTCCTAAACACGTTAGTTAAATAAGTAAAACCATGGACTAGAGAAACGTTATATAATAGTTTTCCCCTGTGCTTCTCAATGATTGTTTGTTTCAGGGGCCATTCCTTAAGAATGTAAGATGATTAATTATTATTATTTTATTGTACTTTAGATGAAGGTTTACAGAGCAAATTAGTTTCTCATTAAACATTTAATACACATATTGTTTTGTGACATTTGCTGCCAACCCCATGACATGTCAACACTCTCTGCTTCTCGACCTTGGGTTCCCTGTTACCAGCTTTCCTGTCCCCTCCTGCCTTTTCGTCTTTGCCCCTGAGCTGGTGTGCCCATTTTGTCTCATTTTGTTTTATGGGCCTGCCTAATCAATGGCTGAAGGGTGAACCTCAGGAGTGACTCCAGTACTGAGTTAAAGGGTGTCCAGGGGCCATACTCTCAGGGTTAAGATGACTAATTATTGATAAACTGTCATGAAATTTGCTCACATTGGCTTGATGGTTTCTGAATTTTATTTTGATGCAATTAAGCAAAGAAAAATCTGATTACAGTTTTCTTAGTGAAAGAAAAAAATATACAGTGGGAAAATTGTTACATGTCCAAAGTTCAGAGATATTCCCTACTGGAGAAAAAATGAAAACTCACTGTTGGGCTCAGTGTTCTGCCTTAAATCATTTAATTTCAAGAAATATCTTCTAAATTGAAGAAATATATTTTTTATATCACACGATTTACATAGCTAGTCAGAAATTACAGTGAAATTTCATTAAATCACATCTAGGGAATTTAAGTGAACTCAAGTAAGCAAATTAAGTGCTGAGTTAATTAAGTTGTTAATTAGTTAATTAACTGCTATAGTTTTAAGTGATGCCATTAACAAACACATAAATTTCAGTTTTACTTTCCTATATTTAGAAGGTCTTCATGGAACTGTAAAAGCTTGAGGGCCTAATTCTTTCCACAGAGTTTTGAACCAAATACTCACATATTTGTAATAAGATTTTTCTTATTTAGGGTTGAAGGCATTTTAAAACAATTTGTCTAATTGCTTTTTTTTTTTAAAATAAATCAGAGGATACTCCCGTTTGTTTTTTCTTGTATAAAATAGAATATCTAAATGAAATAAACATGAAAATCTTCACAGTGCGTAACCATTTTGATGTATGCCACCACATTTCTTTTTGGTGTTGCTTTAAGCATGAAGATCTTGGGAAGGTGTGTTCCAGTTATCAATAGCTGTAAAACAAATCATTCCAAAACATAGTGGTTTAAAACAATAACCATCATTTATTTAGTCCATGATTTGCAAGTTGGGCAGAGCTGAGTGGGGATGGCTCATTTGTCATGACTAAGACTGGATGATCCACTTCCAAGATGGCACGCTCACATGACTGATGAGTTGGTGCTGGCTGTTGGGTGGAAACTCTGCCAGGGTTGTCACCCTGGGCCTTGGTTCCTCTCCTGTGGGTCTCTCCATGTGACTGCTTGAGCCTTATCACAACATGGCAGCACAGTCCCGAGAGTGAATCGCAAGAGGCTTGGGCAGAAGCCAAAAGGCTTCTTTTGACCTAGCTTCAGAAATTGCAGAACATCGCTTCTGAAGTATTATATTGGTCAATCAAGTCACTGAATTTACCCCAAGGGGAAGGTAATTGGAATCCATCTCTCAGTGAGAAAAATAGCAAAGATATAAAGGAGTAATCAAATTTTGTAAGTTGAGAAAGACTTGTACGCTCACATAAAACCAAAAAACCCAAACTTGTTGCTGTTGAGTCGATTCCGACTCATAGCAACCTCATAGGACAGAGTAGAGTTGCCCCATAGGGTTTCTAAGGAGCAGCTGGCGGGATTTGAATTGCCTACCTTTTGGTTAGCAGCCGAACATTTAGCCTATGGGCCACCAGGGCTCCAAAGCTCACATGGTAGGCTCTTGTACTGAGAAAGATGGAGATTTAAATTTTTTTCTCAGAGCTACCTCACGATGAGCTGAACGTTATGAATAATACCACAAGCAGATAATGTAGTGGAAGGCACACTGGATTTGGACAGAAGATATGAATTTGAGTTGAGGTTCTATTGTATCATCTGAGAAATACTAAGAAAATTATTTAACCCTTCTAAGACTCTGTTTTCTCATATTTAAAGGGAGGATATTAATATGCACCTAATCACTGTACATTCCAGAGCAGCTGAGAGGTTCAAGTAAGTTACTGTGTGGGAAGGTGTATTGTAAATATGGAAACAAATGATATGTTTATGGCATTTTTTCTTTTTTTATTGTGGTAAATATGTATGTAAGCAAACATTTGTTCTTTCAACATTGTTCATGTATATCATTTAGTGACGTTAATTGTATTCATCATGTTGTATAACCATCACCATTATCTGTTTCCATCTTTTTCATCGCCCTTAACAGAAACTCATTGTCTCCTAAGCAGTGAGTTCCTTTCTCTTCCCTCCTTCCCACCCCTGGTAACCGCCAATAACCTTAGGTCTGTATACATTTGCCTGTGTTAAATATTTCATATAAGTGGAATTATACAGTATTTTCCCTTTTGTGACTTATTTCACTCAGTGTGGTCGTTTCCATTGTTCATCCACGAATATATAACAGAACTTCATTTCTCTTTATGGCTGAGTAATATTCCATTGTATGTATGTGACACATTGTGTTTATCCATTCATCTGTTGATGGACATTTAGGTTATTTCCATCTTTTGGCTAGTGTGAATAGTGAATAATGAACATTGGCCTGTATTTATGGCATTCTTATTGCCAGTATATACCCATTGTAATCTCTCTTCCTTGTACATGTCTGCTTTATATTAGTTTATATTGGATTTTTATTTATTTGTGTATATTAGTAACCCAAAATTCTTGAAGTATTATGTTGCGTGAATTTGGGAAATCTGCACATACCTTGAGAGGACTGAACCATAGCCCAGAGATGAATGTAGGAGAGAGGTCGTTGCCCACTCCTAGAAGTTTGGACTTTGGTGATGGGATGGGTCTGGGGAAGTATAGGCACATGACCTATATTGAAAAAGTACCTGTGAGATAGTGGTGCTAGCTACAAGGGTCAGCTGAGTTTCTGCACCACCTAGGCCTTAAATCTGGGAGCATGAGCCATAGTGTAAAAGGAGTGTCATTGGTTGCTAAGTGTCCTGAGTTGCTGGTAGTGACCATGGCTATGGCCCAACAAGGGAGGTCAAAATGATCACAGCTGGTCTTAGGAAGGTCTTGTCATTAGTGAACAATGCTAGGCAATCTGAGAGAAGCATTAGAAATGAAGAAAGAAGGGGGAAGGAATTGACTAAACCTTGCGTAAGGGTTTGTAGAGGTAGGTACTTGGGACATAGGATTTTGATGCTCAAAAAGAGATAGCAAGACAATCCAGTGTCTCTCTCATGAAGGTAAAACAAAGTAGAGTGCCCAGACTAGTCATTGGGAAAGAATGGGCCTCATTGATTGGGGATTGTTTAAGTGTTGACTTGGCAGAAGTAATGGAGCCATGGAGATTCCAGTATAATCTATCCAGGCCTTTTTTTTTTTTTTTTTTTAACACCTTCATCAGTGCTTTGTATTTTGTCTCCCTTAAAAACCAGCTCCTGTCGAGCTGATTCTGACCCATGGCGATCCCATGCCATGTGTACAGAGTAGAACTGTGCTCCATAGGGTTCTTAATGGCTGTGACCTTTCAGAAGTAGATTGCCAGGTCTTTCTTCTCAGGCACCTCTGGGTGGATTTGAACCACCAACTTTTTCAGTTAGCAGCTGAGCTGTTAACTGTTTTTGCCACCCAGGGCCTTCCTTTACTACAGACGCCAAACCTACTGCTCTCGAGTTGATTCCGACTCATAGCAAACCTATAGGACAGAGTGGAACTGCCCCATAGCGTTTCTGAGGAGCGGCTGGCAGATTTGAACTGCTGACCTTTTGGTTAGCTGAGCTCTTAACCACCATGCAACCAGGGCTCTGAGACTCCATGACTAGGTGTTAAATTCTTGGGGGCAGGTCTGCCCCTTAACAAAGTCAGGACTTACCAAATGTCTAGAGAGTTGTAGTTCCCTATGGATATCAGACACACTGTAGCGAACGTTGGTGTGGTTACCGAAGAAGAGAGACCTTATTGCACCCTTGTAAAAAGTATTGGCTTCCTTGAACACTGAAGAAAAGAAAGCAGAAGCAACCCACTCTGGACAGTCAGTCAGGTGCTTTTTGCTTCCGGCCTATGGAATCCAGTGCTCTTGGGTGCACTGGTTGGCAGAAATTGGGCCCCATGCCTGATGAACCAGAATTTTCTGATTTTTTTTTTAAGACGGTGTTTGATGGGGACTTAAAAGTTCACAACTACAGAGTTGATTATGCATAGTATGTACTTTGTAGAAGTGAAATTCCGCTCATGGTGGCAGCATCCACGTGAGCTTGATATGGCACCTGAGCTGAATGTCTTGGGTAGCGTGTGGGTAGAAATGGAGATAGGGAGCGAATAAAATGATAGTCCATATGGTCCTTAAAACATAGTTGTCACCACTGAAGAGCACTTTCCTGAAGCAAGACACCAATAGATAAAACACAATATACAGTATACTCCTTGTTATCTGGACCAGTAAGGAAATAAGGTGTTTGTATCAAATAGAAAAATGAACAAATTTGTCTTGGAAGAGGTACAACCAGAATGCTGCATAGAATCAAGGATGGCAAGAGTTCGTCTCACTTTGCGTTGGACACGTTGCCAGGAGGGACCAGTCCCTGGAGAAGGACATCGTGCTTGGTAAAGTAGAGGGTCAGTGAAAAAAAGGAAGACACTTAACGAGATGGATTGACACAGTGGCTGGAACAATGGGATCCAACATAGCAATGATTGTGAGGCTGGTGCAAGACCAGGCAGTGTTTCCTTCTGTTGTATATAGGGTTGCTGTGAGTTGGAACTGACATGGTGCAATATCAAATATTCAGAATTTTAGAATGTCCTACTAGGATTATATTTTATGGGAAACAATATTGTCCACTCGGTATTCATTTTTTTCTTTTTTCCTCGTTAACAGAACCCTAAAAATTGTTGGATCTGGCAATGTGCCTAGCTGTAAAATGACATTGTAGACTTTCTTGTAAATAGGCATGACAGTGACAAGTATGCAGAAGTCACTAGTTGGGACTTTCCAAGGAAGTTTTTCTAAGGGGGCTATGTTGGCTGGGAAGCACACCTTCTTTGCCATTCTCCCGTTTCTTTTTATACTGCCTAGAGTGTTACCCTAATAGTTGGGGTTGATGCAGCCATCTTGAGACCATGAGGCAAACTTGAGGATGGATGCCACAAAGTAAGGTTTTTGGAGCAGAAAGAAAGAGTCTGTACCCCAGATGATCATGGAGCTGCCATTCCAGCCCTAGACTGCCTACCTCTGTGAGAAAAAATAAATGTTTTTCTTATTTAAAGCACTGTTATTTTTGATTTCTGTTACTAGTAGCCTAAAACAGCTCTTTCATTGTATTAAATGCAATAAAATTATCTCACCACTATGTTGTTTTGCCCTCAAGTTGATTCCAACTCATATTGACCTTATATGACAGAGTAATACTGCCCCATAGAGTTTCTTAGGCTGTAATCTTTATGGGAGCAGATTGCTAGGTCTTTTCTCCCATGGAGTGGCTGGTGGGTTAGAACTGCTAACCTTTAGGTTAGCAGCCAAGTGCTTAACCATTGCACCACCAGGGCAACACTATAAACACAATAAATTTATTTTGTGTTTTGTTTTTACTTCTTGTTCCAGAAAGGATTAAAGATGGATTACAAAGTTTCTTAGAACTGGATAGGATGAACTAATGATATCAGTAGATTTCCAGGTCTTTCTTCTCAGGCACCTCCGGACTGGTATTGGCCGTTTTGAATCAGACAATTATATAGTCTACTATGCTGGGAATGACAACTCGAAGAGGAATGGTGTTGCATTCACTGTCAAAAAGATGTTTCAAGATCTATCTTGAAGTACAACGCTGTCGGTGGTAGGATAATATCCACGCACCTATAAGGAAGACCAGTTAATACAACTATTATTCAAATTTATGCACCAACCACTAGGGCCAAAGATGAAGAAATAGAAGATTTTTATTAGCTGCTGCAGTCTGAAATTGATCGAACATGCAATCAAGATGCATTGATAATTACTGGCATTTGGAATGCGAAAGTTGGAAACAAAGAAGAAGGATCAGTAGTTGGAAAATACGGCCTTGGTGATAGAAACAATGCCAGAGATCGAATGATAGAATTTTACAAGACCAACGACTTCTTCATTGCAAATACCTTCTTTCACCAACATAAATGGCGACTATACACAGGGACCTCGCCAGATGGAACACACAGAAATCAAATTGACTACATCTGTGGAAAGAGACTATGGAAAAACTCAATATCATCAGTCAGAACAAGGCCAGGGGCTGACTGTGGAACAGACCATCAATTGCTCCTATGCAAGTTCAAGCTGAAACTGAAGAAAATCAGAGCAAGTCCAGGAGAGCCAAAATATGACCTTGAGTATATCCCACCTGAATTTAGAGACCATCTCAAGAACAGATTTGACACATTGAACACTAGTGACCGAAGACCAGATGAGTTGTGGAATGACATCAAGGACATCATCCATGAAGAAAGCAAGAGGTCACTGAAAAACAGGAAAGAAAGAAAAGACCAAGATGGATGTCAGAGGAGACTCTGAAACTTGCTTTTGAGCGTTGAGCAGCTAAAGCAAAAGGAAGAATTGATGAAGTAAAAGAACTGAACAGAAGATTTCAAAGGGCCTCTCGAGAAGACAAAATAAAGTATTATAATGACATGTGCAAAGAGCTGGAGATGGAAAACCAAAAGGGAAGAACACGCTCAGCGTTTCTCAAGCTGAAAGAACTGAAGAAAAAATTCAAGCCTCGAGTTGCAATAGTGAAGGATTTTATGGGGAAAATATTAAATGACGCAGGAAGCATCAAAAGAAGATGGAAGGAATACACAGAGTCATTATACTAAAAAGAGTTAGTCAGTATTCAACCATTTCAAGAGGTGACATATGATCAGGAACCGATGGTACTGAAGGAAGAAATCCAAGTTGCTCTGAAGGCATTGGCAAAAAACAAGGCTCCAGGAGTTGATGGAATATCAATTGAGATGTTTCAACAAACAGATGCAGCACTGGAGGTGCTTACTCGTCTATGCCAAGAAATACGGAAGACAGCTTCCTGGCCAACTGACTGGAAGAGATCCATATTCATGCCTATTCCCAAGAAAGGTGATCCAACCGAATGTGGAAATTACAGAACAATATCATTAATATCACACGCAAGCAAAATTTTGCTGAAGATCCTTCAAAAACGGCTGCAGCAGTATATCAACAGGGAACTGCCAGAAATTCAGGCCGGTTTCAGAAGAGGACATGGAACCAGGGATATCATTGCTGATGTCAGATATATCCTGGCTGAAAGCAGAGAATACCAGAAGGATGTTTACCTGTGTTGTATTGACTATGCAAAGGCATCCGACTGTCTGGATCATAACAAATTATGGATAACACTGCAAAGAATGGGAATTCCAGAACACTTAATTGTGCTCATGAGGAACCTTTACATAGATCAAGAGGCAGTTGTTTGGACAGAACAAGGGGATACTGATTCGTTTAAAGTCAGGAAAGGTGTGCATCAGGGTTGTATTCTTTCACCATACCTATTTAATCTGTATGCTGAACAAATAATCTGAGAAGCTGGACTATATGAAGAAGCATGGGGCATCAAGATTGGAGGACGACTCATTAACAACCTGCATTACGCAGACGACACAATCTTGCTTGCTGAAAGTGAAGAGGACTTGAAGCACTTACTAATGAAGATCAAAGACCACGGCCTTCAGTATGGATTACTCCTCAACATAAAGAAAACAAAAATCCTCACAACTGGACCAATGAGCAACATCATGATAAACAGAGAAAAGATTGAAGTTGTCAAGGATTTCATTTTACTTGGATCCACAATCAACAGCCATGGAAGCAGCAGTCAAGAAATCAAAAGACGCATTGCATTGGGCAAATCTGCTGCAAAGGACCTCTTCAAAGTATTGAAGAGCAAAGATGTCACCCTGAAGACTAAGGTGCCCCTGACCCAAGCCATGGTATTTTCAGTCCCATCATATGCATGTGAAAGCTGGACAATGAATAAGGAAGACCGAAGAAGAATGGACTCCTTTGAATTGTGGTGTTGGTGAAGAATATTGAATATACCATGGACTGCCAAAAGAATGAACAAATCTAACTTGGAAGAAGTGAGGCCAGAATGCTCCTTAGAGGGAAGGATGGCGAGACTGCGTCTTACATACTTTGGACATGTTGTCAGGAGGGATCAGTCCCTGGAAAAGGATATCATGCTTGGCAGAGTACAGGGTCAGTGGAAAAGAGGAAGACCCTCAACGAGGTGGATTGACACAGTGGCTGCAACAATGAGCTCAAGCATAATAATGATTGTAAGGATGGCGCAGGACTGGGGAGTGTTTCGTTCTGTTGTGCATAAGGTCGCTATGAGTCGGAACTGACTCAACGGCACCTAACAACAACAACATCAAAAGACAAAAATAAAAACTAAAGACTTCAGAAAGGATTCTCTGAACATACTCTAATCTTTTGTCTCCCTTCATTTTATAATTCAAAGTCATATCAGGATTTTTAATGCTTTGGGGCATTAAAGGTAGACATCACGGGTGGGACTTCTGGTTAATGGAGAGTCCCGTTTAACTGAATGCCACTAGAGTGTTCCCTGTAGAAAACAGAAACCCTTAACTGGCCTTCATTTGACGGGCTCATCAGAGTGACTAACACTTTTCAGTCCTTTGTCAAATATGCTGACTCATGCCCACTGTAGCTAGTTGGGTAACGTACTATCCAAGAATCAGTCAGCTGTGTTTTTTCCCAAATCCCCTTGTACCACTTGAACTTGTTAACTGTAATTATGTAATTGAACTGAATATTATATATTTTGATAAACTGTTAGAGAGGGAAAGAAATGAGTTGTTTTTATAAAAACTGAGTCAATGCTTGGCAACACCATAAAGACAAATTTTTCATAAGAATTTTGTTTTTAGATTAGGTGTGGGGAAGCCAGTTCTAACAAACTGAGGAAAAAATCTACAAGGATGCTGCTACCAGGTTGCTTTGCAAGAATCTTTAAAAGATAGTGTATTTTGAACATAATGTGGAAAAAAAAAAATCATGGGGAGCTCAAAAAGAGTGGACCTAGAAGCAAAAGAACTCAACTCATTCAAAATTTATTAATACACATATTAAGTACATTAGTCAACAATCATAATACAAATTGGTTAAGTACATTTTAATTGAAAACAAAATATTTAAGGTATGCATGTTTTTAAAATAATTTTCTGTTCTGTCAAAGTTCATCATTCCATTAGGATGGATAAGAATATGCGTACTGTATATAATTTATGCTAAGTGAAACTATATTAAATAAAAGAATGAAAATAAAGGGTATTGAGCAATAATATACCAGGTGGCAAATAAGTGGTGCAGGCACTGCTAATACTCTGCTGTCCTGTGCCACTGGGGGGCAGACATTACTAATCAATCACGGCCTTCAGCTGACTCCTTTTCAATACTGAACACCAAGCAGCCACTACCAATCAGTTGGTTCATAAAATGAAAGCTCTTTGCCACCCACAGTTTAGAGTCGGGGTATTAAAGTAGGTGAAAGTCGTGGATTCAGTGGTGTCACTAGGGGAGTGCGGGGGATGCGGGCTGCACCAGGTGATACTGTCACGGGGGCGACACCAAAATGACTATGCATAAAATTTTTGTGCCATGTTTCAGCAGAAATTTATCACTTTTTAAAAAATATCCCTGTAGTTAGTTATAACAAGAAAAACATTTTTCATAAGCCCAGCTTAGGTCTATCAATGTATCTACGAAGCTCAAACTCTATGCTAATTTACTTTTTGGACATTCTAATGCGCTCCAGCCGGAGTTGTCATTATTACCCAATGGCAGTGGTGCTTTGAATCGCGTGATTTCATCTGCACCCACTAGAAGCACGTGCTGTTGTTTTTGCTGCTGGTGTTTTTATAGCCTCTGATTTTGTCTAATTTTCTGGTGTTTTAGCTACAATTTTGTGGTAATTAGTATATGTGAACCTATAGCAGTAACTTTTTTGAGAACAAAGTAGTAATTAAAGGAAAAGGAGTCATACATGGGAATGATGATTTATACAGTAGCATACAAAACATTATTAAGGGTTCTGTATGGTATGGTACGGGAGGAGGCCCATGGCGGGGTGACACCATGAGTTACTGCGCTGGGTGACACCAACCCTAATGATGCCACTGATGGAGTGACATGCCACTTGGGGCTGTGCAGTTTGGCAGGTGTCAGGAAGACGTGCAGGGGACCTAGTGAGGACACCCATCATCACAGGGGTGGCTAGGACCTATCTGGCCAACCTCCCTGTCTAGGCAGGTGTCCCCTTCCTCTTTCTTCATCAGTGCTGCTTTCAGAGCTGCACTCCAGATGGAGAGGAGGATCTTGTCAGCGAGGGAACAGCCTATAAGGATGTTCCCCAGAATTGCTGTGGCTGAGTCACCGCTCGATAGCTTGGCATTTATAGCTGGACCCCAGTGATAAAATGTTTATGTTTGACCCTGGTGCCATACTTCCTGGCTGTGACTATGGCAAGTTACTTAACCTTGCCATTTAACCCAAGTTTCCATTCTGTCAATAGAAGGCTGATAAGGATTAAATGTAGTAATGCATAGAAGGAATAAATAGTTAGTTCCCAAACTCTACAGTAGGATTTTTGTAAATATTAATCCATGAGCTCTTTGAAATCCTATGGACATTTTTATGGTCAGGGTTCATGACTGGCATAAGATTTTCAAAGGGGTCTGGGACAAAAACAAAAGCAGAAACAAAACCAAAACAAGAAGACTTAAGTGAAGCAGAGCTTTAATATATGAATCACCTGAGGAACGTGATAAACTGATGCTTCTCATTCAGTAGGTCTGGGTTGGGGCCTGCATTCCTAACAAGCTCCCAGTTGATGTTGCTGACTCAGGAACCTCACTTTGAGTAGTGAGGGTCTAAGGTGTCTAGACCTTTGTTGTCTTCTATCACGCTGAGAGGCACTGTAGCATGGTCATTAAAAGCATGAGCTGTGGAGCCAGGCAGCCCTGGATTTACATTCCGACTTTGTCCCTTATTGATTCTGTAATCTTGGTCGAGGCAGCTGAACTTCTCTATACCTCAGTTTCCTCATCTGTAAAATGGGGGAAATAATTGTTACCTGCCTAAAAAAAAATTTTTTTCTTTTCACCTAATAGAGTTGATGTGAGGATTAAACAAGTTATTTAGTGTTCATAGCAATGCTTATGGCATACTAAGTGCTAGCTATTGCTACTTTTACTTACCAGCTTTTGAGTACACTCTTGGGTTGCCATCATCACATTCTTTTCCCTTTCTCGGATGACCTAGAGTTCTCTGGATTGCCTCAGGTCCAAAGCAGTGTCTCCCAATCAGCTTATTCAGAACACCGATGGCATAGGAGTCAAATAAATTTGGAAAACGTTTGGGGAGATAGGTGTAACAGAAGAAACTTGTTTAACCACGTTTCGTCAAACTAATTTTACTACAGAATTCAGAACGCTTTTTTTCCGTCTAACTCCTAATTCACAGGCATAAGACCTGGTACCATAAAATTATGATGGGGTGCTTATGAAGAGTGGCAGACAAAGCAGGGTCCTTCTGTAATGTGGATGCCATTACACCAGAGAGGGAAGCTCTTCCAGGTCATCTGGCGTGAGAAGAAGCTTCAAAGCAGTGTTGCCCCCAGCTGAGTATTCACACTGGAATGCACGTCTTGTGCGCTAACACTGACGGATGTGTTTAGTTACTCTTAAGTTCCTTGACTTAGCCTCTGCCATGTGAAATCGGGCCTTCAGCTCACACATGAACAAGCTCTGCCTAGACGTGCAATATTGGGACGAGGAAGACCTTCCTATCCAGCATTACGCTCATGCCGTTATTTTATTTCTCCGGTTACCATGTTGTCTTTAGTACTTAATTTTCTTCTGAGAGAACATGTGGAAACAATGATTCTATTCCTTAACCCTATCTTTTGGATCTAATTTTTTTGTTCTTTCTAAACAAATCAAAGCTCGTGGCTAAATTCTGAAGCAAAAGATGTCATTCCTTAGTATTTTTGTTTGTTTGTTTGTTTCTTTAAATAGGTGCAGGTATATTCAGTTTGAAAGGACAGATGAAAGTTTAGGATTCAACTTGTACAGAACTTTCTTTTTTCTTTTAAAATCACCTTCATTGAGGTACAGTGCACCCATATTTAATGTGTAGTTCAATGAGTTTTAACAAATGTGAAATGTATATGCCCATGTGACCAACACCACAATCATGACATAGAATATAACCATCACTCCAAGAGAGTCCCTGTGCCCATTTGCAGTAAGCCACTCCCTCCTCCTGCCCAAGCAACCATCGATTTGATTTCTATCACTCTAGGTTAGTTTTGCCTGTTCTGAACCTTCATTTAAATGGAGCCTTACTGAATATACTATTTTATGTCTGGGTTGTTTTTACTCAGCATGATTTTTTTTTTTTTAAATTGTACTTTAGATGAAGGTTTACAGAACAAACTAGCTTCGCATTAAATAATTAGTACACATTGTTCTGTGACATTGGTTACCAACCTCATGACATATCAACACTCTCCATTCTCGACCTTGGGTTCCCTATTACCAGCTTTCCTGTCTCCTCCTGCCTTCTAGTCCTTGCCCCTAGGCTGCTGTGCCCCTTTAGTCTTGTTTTGCTCCATGGGCCAGTCCAATCCCCTGCTGGAGGGTGAACCCCAAGAGTAACTTCATTACTGAGCTAAAAGGGTGTCTAGGGACCATACTCTTGGGGTTTCTCCAGTCTCTGTCAGGCCAGTAAGTCTGTTTTTTTTTTTTTTTTTTTTTTTTGTGAGTTAGAATTTTATTCTACATTTTTCTCCAGCTCTGTCTGGGACCCTCTATTGTGAGTCTTGTCAGAGGAGTCAGTGGTGGCAGCTGGGCACCATCCAGCTGCACTGGACCCAGTCCAGTGCCCACACCCCAGGTCAGGCCGTGGCAATTGCTGTCCTCCAGTCCCCTGGACTAGTCCCTCCCCTGTGTCCTTGGTTTCCTTCATTCTCTCTTGCTTCCGACAGGGTGAGATCAGTGGAGTATCTTAGATGGCTGCTCACAAGCTTTTAAGACCCTAGACGCTACACACCAAAGTAGAATGTAGAAGATTTTCTTTATAAACTATATTATGCCAACTGAGCTAGATGTTCCCTGAGACTATGTATGGTTCCCACAGCCCTCAGCCCAGTAATTCCGCCCCTCAGGGAATCCGGATGTGTCTATGGAGCCTCCATGGCTCCACCCCGGACAGGTTGTGGTGGCTTCTCCAGAATTGTGTACTGTCTTACCCTTCACCAAAGTTACCACTTAACTATTGTTTATTTAGTGTTTTTCCATTCCCACCTCTCCCCTCCCTTGTAACCATCCAAGATTGTTTCTTTATGTGTGTAAATCTTTTCATGAGTTTTTATAGTAGTGTTCTCATACAATATTTGTCCTTTAGTGATTGACTTATTTCACTCAGCATAATGCCCTCCAGACTCATTCATGTTGTGAGATGCTTCATAGATTCATCATTGTTCTTTATCGTTGCGTAGTACTCCATTGTGTGTAGGTACCGCAGTTTGTTTATCCATTCATCTGTTGATGGGTATCTAGGTTATTTCCATCTTTTTGCTATCATGAACAGTGCTGCAGTGAACATGGGTGTGCTTATGTATATCTGTGTGGTGGCTTTTATTTCTCTAGGATATATTCCTAGGAGTGGGATTGCTGGATCATATGGTATTTCTATTTCTAGCTTTCTAAGAAAGTGTCATATTGTTTTCCAAAATGGTTGTACCACTTTGCATTCCCACCAGCAGTGCCTAGGAGTTCCAGTCTTCCTGAAGCCTCTTCGACATTTGTTATTTTCTGTTTTTTTGATTCGTACCAATAATGTTGGTGTGAGATGGTAATTCATTGTAGTTTTGATTTTGCATTTCTCTAATGGCTAGTGCTACAGCTGCTAACCAAGAGGTCGGCAGTTCAAATCTGCCAGGCACTCCTTGGAAACTCTATGGGGCAATTCTATTCTATCCTATAGGGTCACTATGAGTCGGAATCAACTTGACGGCAGAGGGTGGGAATGGCTAGTGAGCATTTCCTCATATGTCTGTTAGCTGCTTGACTGTCTTCTTTGGTGAAGGGTCTGTTCATATCCTTTGCCCATTTTTTTAATTGGATTATTTGTCTTTTTGTTGCAGAGGTGTTAGATTTCCCTGTAGATTTTAGAGATTAGACCTTTGTCAGATTGTTCATAGCCAAATTTTTTTTTCCCAGTCTGTAGGTTCTCTTTTTGCTCTTTTGGTAAAGTTTTTTGATGAGCATAACTGTTTAATTTTTAGAAGATCCCAGTTATCTAGCTTATCTTCTGGAGTTTGTGTGTTGTTAGTTATGGTTCGTATCCTGTTAATGCCGTGTATTAGGACTTCAAGCATTGATCCTATTTTTTCTTCTGTGATCTTTATAGTTTTGGATTTTATATTTAGGTCTTTGATCCATTTTGAATTAATTTGTGTGTATAATGTGAGGTATGAGTCCTGTTTCATTTTTTTGCAGATGGAAATCTCAGCATAATTAAAAAAAAATTTATTGTGCTTTTAGTGAAAGTTTATAAATCAAGTCAGTCTCTTATACAAAAACTTACGTACGACTTGCTATGTACTCCTAGCTGATCTCCCACTAATGGGACAGCACATTCTTTCTCTCCACCCTGTATTTCCTGTGTCAATTCAACCAGCTTCTGTCCCCCTCTGCCTTCTCATCCCCCCTCCAGACAGAAGCTGCCCACATAGCCTCACGTGTCTACTTGAGCCAAAGGCTCACTCCTCACCAGTATAGTTTTCTGTCTTATAGTCCAGTCCAATTCCTGTCTGAAGAGTTGGCTTCAGGAATGGTTCCAGTCTTGGGCTAGCAGAGGGTCTGGGGACCATGAACTCTGGGGTCCCTCCAGTCTCAGTCAGACCATTAAGTCTGGTCTTTTTATGAGGGTTTGAGGTCTGCATCCCACTGTTCTGCTGCTCCATCAGGTATTCTCTGTTGTGCTCCCTGTCAGGGCAGTCATTCAGTATAACGTTTTTGAAATCATCATTTTTGTTATGTTTATCACCAGTACCAGAGCCCTGGTGGTACAGTGGTTAAGAGCTTGGCTACTAACCAAAGGGTTGGCAGTTTGAATCTGTCAGCTGCTCCTTGGAAGCCCTATGGGGGCAGTTCTACTCTGTAGAACTCCTATAGGGTTGCTATGAGTCAGAATCGCCTTGACAGCAACAGGTTTTTATCACCAGTATCAATAGCAGACCCCCCCCTTTTTTTTTTAACTTTTCAGTTAGCTCTGTCAGAATGTCAGTATGTATGCATACATTATAAATGAATAATATATGTACTTTGAAATGCCTGGTGGATTTGAACTGCCAACCTTTTGGTTAGCATCTGTAGCTGTTAACCACTATACCACCAGGGTTTCCAGTAATACCTCTAGGTGCTACAATATTTGAGTGGCAATGAATTACTTTGGATTGTGAGGACTGGGAAGTCTGGGAATCCAGAAATGGGTCCCTGTGCTGGCTTGTCATCAACTTTGCGAGTTTGAGCAAGGTCCATGAGCCTCTGGGACTTGGTTTCCCTGTTTGTCCTAGTATTGCTGCTTCCTGAGGCCCCTTCTAGGTCTGATGCACATCTTTTTTGGGGGTTGGTCACAGAGCTGTAGAGCCAGCAGAGGGAGCAGGAGTCAGCAAATGAATCCTAGCACTTGGTCAGCATCACTAAAGGGCCAGTGTGACATGGGACTGCCCTGGCACACCGATCACAGTGGCCCAGAGTGCAGCATTCCTGTAATGGACCAAATTTGAAAGTGACTGGTAGCTCTGGAAATGATTTTACACACAGATTTTGCTTGCTTGGTGAGGTTTTTTTCTTTTTAATTTAAATAAGAAAAATCTTATTGAATACAAAAGGAGGGATAAACAAACAGGAGATCTCTGTGTAGTTTACAAGCAGATAAAATAGGTTCACATCCAAAACTTATTTAACCTTAAAAGTGCTATAAATTAATGATCTTTAACCCTAGAGAATAATTATAAAAGATAATGTTAAAATAGCCCTCCTTAGAATTTTCTTTTCAAGGAAAATGAAACACACACAAAAAACTGGGTTGAATGCCAAAAACAGAATTGCGAAAAATAGAATATTTCATAAAATATCTGAAAATACTACTGAGTTTTTAAAAGCAGTTAGCTCCTTTCACTCTGAGACTAGATCTGTCTTAGCACAATTCCAGACCATGAAATTTCCCTCACCTTCCAAACCCACACTTTCAGCTCACCAAATTATTTAGGGTCTCTTGTCACTTTGCTTCTACAAACATAATCGATATTGTATGAGATATTCAATTCTCCCCCTAGTAATACTGAACAACCTAAAACAAGAAAGAGGAATGAAGTGGATGTGGCTTGCTGAGAAACATTCTGTAGGCTTTTGATTACCATACCCACCCCTCCCAGTACAAAACATTCTTTTGAAATAACCACTTTGGTGAAAAGTTTTGTTGTTTTCAAACTAACGCAGTAATATGGCACACACAAGTAGGAAAGTTAACTTGGGCATTTTTTCAAATAAAATAAGAAAAGTACTAAAAAGCGTTATTTGTCAAAAGCAAATTTTGACAGATTATCTTGGGAGGAGCAGAAAGAAGAGGGGGAGGGTGGTGAGAAGAAAATAAAGGGTAGAAATTAAGGAGAATCTGTGTGAAAAGGGTAACATCTTGTATCAGGAAAACTTTTTTCACTGGTCAAAAAGTACCTGGCAAACTTTTACAGCAGAGATGAGTCTGATGTTATTTTAACTCCCCCATACCATAAAGAAGAAAAGGAAGTGCCCCAATTATTTTTATTAGGTCAGTATAACGCTGATATAAAAACCTGATCAAGACTGCACAAAAAAGTAGACCACAGACTAGCCTCACCTATAGCTGTTGATGCAAAATCTCCAGTAAAATACCATCAAATATATTCCAGCACCATGAAAATGCACCATGACCACTGAATTTTATTGCAAAAATTCAGGGACAGTGCACTATTAAAACCAAGACCAAACCCATTGCCATCAAGTCAATTTTGAGCCATAGTGACCCTACAGGACTGAGTAGAACTGCCCCATAAAGTTTCCAAGGAGCACCCGGTGGATTCGGACTGCTGACCTTTTGGTTAGCAGCCGTAGCTGTTAACGGCTATGTCACTTAGGAAGTCTTTATCAACTATTTAAAGACTTTTCTAGACCTTGGGCACTCTTGGAGCCCTGGTGGTGCAGTGGTTAAGCGTTCAGCTGCTAACCAAGAAAGGGTGGCAGTTTGAACCCACCAGCCGCTCCTTGGAAACCCTACAGGGCATTTCTACTCTGTCCTTATGGGGCTGCTTGCTCTGAGTCAGAATTGACTTGACAGCAAAGGGTTTGGCTTTTCGTTTTTTGGGCACTCTTGATTTTGAATACAGGATCATAGTAAGAGATGAAAGGAGAAACAAAATTAATCACATCTATAGGTGTTAAAAAGGCATTTAATACATTCCACAGCTATTCCTGAATAGAAAAAGGCAGAAAATCCCTGGTTATGATAAAACAGTGCGTATCAAATCAAATTAGAAACATTCCAACTAAGGCAGGTTTAAAAGAAGAAAAGTCTGCTGTCACTGCTATAATTTAAACATTTCATAATCATTGTTTCCTAAGTTTAAGCCAGTACAATTAAGAGAACAAATAGATGACACAAATATTAGAAATGAGGAGGCAGAATTGTAATTATTTGCATACCTGGAAATTCCAAGAAAATTACTAGAAAAGCAAAATAAAACTGTAGAAGTAATAACAAAATTCAGCAGATTAGCCGGTTACAAAATTAATATCTTTACTACTTATAAATAATAACTGGTCAAAAAATGCTATACAAGAAGATATTAAATGTATTTAATATTTAAATATGCAATGAAGATGTAGAACTTAAATGAAGAAAATTATACCACTCTGCTGAAGGACATAAAGAGCTGAATTAATGGAGAGACATACCTTTATCTTGAATAGCAAGATCTGATATTATAAAGATGATAATTTCACTAGTTCTGTCCATAAATTCAGAAACCGTGGTGGCGTAGTGGTTAAGAGCTATGTCTGCTAATCAAAATGTTGGCAGTTCAAATCCACCAGGCGCTCCTTGGAAACTCAGTGGGGCAGTTCTACCCTATCCTATAGGGTCTCTGTGAGTCCGAATTGACTTGACCACAATGGTGTTCATAAATTCAATTTAACCAAATTCAAAATCCCCAAGGGATTTTTTTTTTTTTTGCATATGGGGAGGGGAGGTTGTTTGAAAAAAATGATTCTGAAATTTTTCTAGAATAAACTTTAAGGGTGAAGAAGGAAGTTTCCTTTAGATGACACCCAGGGAAATTCTTAATAAAAGAGTAATGCAAAGAGTATGTCTACCAGAAATAAAAACACATTATTAAGCTATTGTAAATAAATCATAAAAGTACTAAAAATTTAGTTAATGTTTTTATAATCTTGAAATGAAGAAGGCATTTTAAGCAGAAGCCATAAAAGAACACTTTGAAAAATCTGAGTATTCAAAATATTCACTTTCTTATGACAGACCATAAGAGAAAAAAAACATGATTTTTGACAAAGGTGCAAAAAAGCAAGTCAATGGAGAAAGGATAGTCTTTTTGACAAATGGAGTTGGAATAATTAGATGTTCATATGCAAAAAATGAGCCTCACATCTTATGCAGAAATTAACTCAAAATATATCATAGACTTAAATGTAAATCAGAAAATTATTAATCATTTAGAAGAAAATACAAGAGAAAATCTTCACGTCCTTCAGTTAGGTTAAGGGTCCTTAGGATACCACAAGTGTGATCCATGTAAGAAAAACACTGATAAATTGAACTTCACCAAAATGAAAAACTTTTGCTCTGTAAAAGATGCTGTTAAGAGAATGAAAATGCAAGCTATAGACTGAGAGAAAATTATGTATCCAACAAGGATTCGTATCCAGACATTTAAAGAAGTTTCAAAATTCAGCAATAAGAAAATAAGCAACTCAGTAAAAAAAAAATGGGCAAAAGATTTGAACAGAGTTTATAAAAACATAGAAATAGAAAATAAGCACTTAAAAATATGCTCAACATCTTAGGGCAGTATAAATTAAAACCTGAAGAAGATACTCCTGTACACCTACAAGAATGGCGAACAACAAGAAGGAAACAAACATCTAACAATAACCAAGAGAAGGTGTGGAGCAACTGGAACCCTCATACATTGCTGGGGGGATTACACAGTGGTACAGCCACACTGGAAACCAGTTTGGCAGTTTCTTATAAGGTTAATCCTATATTTACCATATGACTCAACGATCCCAGGCATTTGCCACAGAGAAATGAAAACTTATTTTTACGTAAAAGCCTGTACAGGTTTATAGTAGCATTATTCATAATCACCAAAAACTGGAAAAAAAAAGTATCCTTCAATGAATGAAGGGGTAAACAAACCGTGGAATGATTTCAAACATTTACTATTCAGCAATAAAAAGAACAAATTGTTGATACAGGAAACAACATGGATGACTCTCAAAGCTATTACGCTAAGTGAAAGAAACCAATCTCAAAAGGTTATATACTGTAGGATTCCATTCATATGACATCTTGGAAAAGGCAAAACTATACAGATGGACAACAGGTTAGTGTTGCCAGCAGGGTGGGGTTTGACTATAAAGGGCCAGCACAAGGGACCCTTGAGGGGTTATGAAACTCTCCTGTATCCTGATTGTGGTGGTGGACATATGCCACATTGCATTTGTCAAGACTCATACAACTATACCCAAGAAGAGAAAATTTTATTATATGCAAATTAAAAAAGAAGTATTATAATGTAGTCAGTAAAACAAACAACTGGGTAAGAAGGTAAAGTGGCTATTAAACATCCAGTTTTCTCACCTGTCAGATGAAACTAATAATAATCACCTCGCGGGGTTGTTGGGAGATTCTGCTTAGCACAGCATTTGGCACGGAGTTGTTGTTTTTGTTAGTTGCCTGTGAGTAGGCTCTGACCCATGGTGACTTTGTGTATAACAGAACAAAACAAAACATTGCCGGGACCTGCACTATCCTCACAGTGTTGGTATGTTTGAGCCCATCATTGCAGCCACACTGTCGTGGAGGGTTTTCCTTGTTTTCACTGACCCTCTACTTTACTAAACCTGATGTCCCTTTTCCAGTGGTCTTACTGATGACTTGTCCAAAGTAAGCAAGACAAAGTCTTGCTATCTTTGCTTCTAAGGAGCATTCTGGCTGTACTTCCTCCAAGACTGATTTATTTGTTCTTCTGGCGGTCCACAGCATGTACAATGTTCTTTGCCAACACCACAATTTAAATGCATCAGTTCTCCTTCCATCTTCCTTTTTCATTGTCCAGCTTTCACGTGCGTATGAGGTGATAGAAAAGATCATGGCTTGGGTCAGGTACATCTTGGTCATCATAGTGACATCTTTGCTTTTTAACACTTTAAAGAGGTCTTTTGCAGTAGATGTGCCCAAAGCAATACACCCTTTGATTTCTTAACTGCCTCTTCTGTGGGAATTGATTTTTGACCCAAGTGGGATGAAATCCTTGACAACTTCAGTTTCAACCAAGTAAATTCTCAACAGGAGCCCTGGAGGCACAGCAGTTAAAAGCTTGGCTACTAATCGAAAGGTCAGCAATTCAAACCACCAGCCACTCTAGAAACCCTGTGGGGCAGGTCTACTCTGTCTTGTAGGGTTGATATGAGTCAGAATCAACGGCAACAGATTTGCCTTTTTTTTTTTTTTAAGTTCTCAATAAGGAGTCCCCGTTGGTGCAGATGGTTAAGCTCTAGACTACTAGTGGAAAAGTTGGTGGTGTGAACCCACCCAGAGGTGCCTTGGAAGACAGGCCTGGCAATCTGCTTCCAAAAGGTCACAGCCTTGAAAACCCCTCGGAGCAGTTTTATTCTGCACATGTGGAGTTGCCATGAGCTGGAATCGACTTGACAGCAAGTAACAACAACAGTAAGTTCTCAATAAATGTTAACCTTTGTTAGTAATAAAATGTGGGGTTAAGCAGACAAACTCTGGAGCAAGATTCCTGTGTTCAAATTCTGATTCGCCCAGTTACTAATTGTGCAGGTCATTTTATCTCTGCTCCTTCGATTCCACTAGTTTTAAAATGTAAATAGTAACAGTACCTACCTGAAAGGATCAGAAGCCCTGGTGGCACAATGTTCAAGTGCACGGCTGCTAACTGAAAGATCACAGTTTGAACCTACCAACTGCTCCATGGGAGAAAAGACCTGGTGATCTGCTCCTGTAAAGATTAAAAAACAAGCAAACAAACCCATTGCCATTGAGTTGATTCTGACTCATAGAGACCCTATAGGACAGAGTAAAGTTGTTCCACAGAATTTCCAGGAAACAGGCTGCCACATCCTTCTCCCTTGGAGCAGTTGGTTTGAACTGCCACCCTTTTGGTTAACTGAGCGCTTAACCACTGTACCACTAGGGCTTTTTTGTGTAAAGATTGTTATTGTTGTTAGATGCTGTCAAGTTGGTTCCAATTCATAGTGACCCTATGTACAACAGAATGAAACACTGCTTGGTCCTGTGCCATCCTCACAATTGTCACTGGGCTTGAGCCCATTGTTGTAGCAGTTGTTTCAGCGCATCTCATTGAGGGTATTCCTCTCTTTCCATGACTTTCCACTTTACCAAGCATGATGACCTTCTCTAGGGACTGGTCCCTCCTGATAACATGTCCAAAGTATGTCTCACCATCCTTGCTTCTAAGGAGCATCCTGGCTGTATTTGTTTCAAGACAGATTTGTTCATTCTTCTGGCCAAAACAAAAAAAAAAACCAAACCTATTGCCGTCGAGTCGGCTCCGACTCATAGCGACCCTATAGGACAGAGTAGAACTGCCCCATATGGTTTCCAAGGAGCGCCTGGTGGATTCGAACTGCCAACCTTTGGTTAGCAGCTGTAGCTCTCAACCCCTATGCTACCAGGGTTTCCATTCTTCTGGCAGTCCGTGGTATATTCAGTATTCTTTGCCAACACCGTAATTCAGAGGCATCAATTCTTCTACAGTCTTCCTTATTCGTTGTCCAGCTTTCACATGCATGTGAGGTGATCGAAAATACCATGAGTTGGGTCAGGCGTACTTTAATCCTCAGGGTGACATTTTTGTTTTTTTAAATATTTTAAAGAGCTCTTTTGCAGCAGACTTGCCCAATGTAATACGTTGTTTGATTTCTTGGCTGCTGCCTCCATGGGCGTTGATTGTGGATCCAAGAAAAATGAAATCCTTGACATCTTCAATCTTTTCTCCATTTATCATAATGTTGCTTATTGGCCCAGTTGTGAGGATTTTATTTTCTTTATGTTGAGGTGTAGTCCATACTGAAGCCTGTAGTCTTTGATCTTCATTAGTATGAACTTTAAGCCCTCTTCACTTTCAGCAAGCAAGGTTGTGTCATCTCCATGTAGCAGGTTGTTAATGAGTCTTCCTCCAGTCCTGATGCCCCATTCTCCTTCACGTAGTCCAGCTTCTGAGATTATTTCTTCATCGTATAGTCCAGCTTCTTGAAATATTTGTAAAGATTACAGCCTAGAAAACTCTATGAGGGCAGTTCTACTCTGCCATATAGGGCTGTTATGAGTAGGAATCGACTCAGTGGCACACAACAACAACGACCTCAAAGGATTAATGTGAGAATTAACTAAGTTAGTCGATGTAGAGTGCTTAGAACCTCACACTGTTCTACAGAGGGTAAGGGAGAGTTGTGAAGACATAGGGTGGAGTGGGAGAAACTTCTGACGCTCCCATGAGTTCAGAAAGGAAATAAAGGGAGCTGGGTATGGTGACTTGCTCTGGTGGAAGTGTTGGTGTCAGTGTTCTTAAATGAGTTGTATAGATAAGGGAAATGGAAAAAAAGGGCAAGAAAAGTGAAGTCTTAAAGTTTCTCAGATTTTTCATGAACGATTTTCACTTGTGGCATAGGCAATGGCTATGGTGCCCAAACAAAACCTGGATTCTCCAGAGCCCAAGGGAACTAAAAGAGAGAATTCAACTTGGTTCTAGATTAGGGTGGTGTCAAAAGCAACTAGCATTAAAGGAGAATGAAACTTTAAAGGCAAAGTTGGTCATGAGCAAAGAGAGTTAAATAAGGAGTGAGCCAAACAATCTCTAATGATTTAAACCTCTGTCAAACTAATAGAATAAACAGTTTTCTCTAGGTTTGCTTGGCTATAGTCAATGTAATAGCCACTGAGGTTGACATCAGCCAACTGTCCTTGACAGTGACTCTAAAGGAAGCAAGAGGGGACTGGTTAGCAAACATTCATTGTCTCAGTGACCTGAATTCATGCACTTTCACCAGTGTGTTACTCCAGTAGTTACTGGAGCTGGGAAATCCCCCATGGATCCTTATCTGTGGTCTCTTTTCTTTCTTTCTTTTTTTAAAATATTTTGTTGTGTTTTCAGTGAAAGTTTACACAGGATAGGAGATTTCCATCTAACAATTATTACAGGATTTTTTCAGTGACATTGGCTACATTTTACAGAGTTTGTCGATTTTCTCATTATTTCCATTCATGTTGTTCTGTTTCCAGTAATCTAGTTTCCCAGCCCCATTGCCTTCTTGTCTTTGCTTTGTGAGTAAATGTTGACAATTTGGTTTCATATAGATGATTTTTTAAAGGAGCATAATACTCACAGGTGATATTGTTTATTTTATGAGCCAATCAGTTATTTAGCTAAGAGATGACCTCCTGGAATAGTTTTGGTTCAAGGTTTAAAGAGTATCTCTGGGCAATAGTCTCAGGGAGTCCCCCAGTCTCAACTAGTCAAGTAAGCCTGTGGTCTCACTTCTAAGAATTAAACAAGTCCCAAGAAAATGGGGGAAGGAAATAGCATTTAATGAAATGAGAACATAGTATCCATATGTTAAGTGAAAAAGAAGAATATGAGCTATGTATATGATCTAATTTGGTTAAACATGTGTAGAAAAATGACTGAAATGAAACACATTAAACAGTAAATTGGAGTTGTCTCTGGGTGGAGTATTACGGATGACTTACATTCTTTTCTCTACTCTTTTATACTTTTAATATTTAGTATAATAAAAATGTTCTACTTTTTCAGTTAGAAAAAGAGGAATTCAATATAATTTAAACAAAAAGAGAGCTTTTCTTAAATATATCCAGCCCTACACATTGCTGTGTGTTGGAATTGACTCAGTAATAACTGGTTCGGTTTTGGTTTACGCATTGCTCAGCAAGATATGGTTGTTTGCTACTTGGTATGTAAAAGGCAATGAAAAATTTAATTGCTAGCTAAATTTTCCAACCTCTAGATGAAGCTCAAAGCTGTTTGTAACCTTATTTCAGCTCCAAGAAGGAGCTGAAATATCCACAGATATAATGGAGTCCTCAGAAACCCACCATGAGGCTGCCATAGTGATTGGAGCCGGGGTGGGAGAGCTGAAAATTTAAAAGATCCCTCTTTCCATGAAACGCTTCTTTTGAATCACTTCTCATCTCTTCTTTTGCTTTCCTCTCTCTTAGCTGCTCTAGAAAGATGAGCTTGAAGTGGCTTTTTTCTTGGGAGACCATATCACAGCTAATAGAAAGCCTAGAGAAAATCAAGGTAGGGTCTAAGAGAAAGGAGGCAAAAAAGAGACTGCTTAAACTTCCTTGGTTCAGTATAACCCACCAGATTAGGGTACCAGAGAGGAATTTGAGCCCAAAGCCCTAATCGTCATTTGCCCAGAATATCCCTCTTAAGCCTCTTGCTGCATTGATGCTAATCGAGGAATTGAAATCTTGGCTGTCTTGGTATATTCTCCTTGGGGACACAATAAATATATTGTTCTGTTAAATTCATTGCCAATTTATTGGTTGTGTCTACAAAGCAAAGCAAATTTTGAGAGCAAAGATAAGTTAGGATCTTATTCAATTATCCATGAAGGCAGGGTAAGGATGGAGAGCTGGGGTGATATAAGGGTGTTATACTTTGGTCCTATGACCCTTGATAAGCTAGGCAGCAATCCAGTCCTCTACTAAAAAGAAGAACATTCTGGGCAACTTATATAGAATTTTAAGCTAATAAAAAGAAGCTATCCATCTTCTCTGGCCCAGGGTAAACATTCATAGAATGAACTCTGACCTCTTTCCAGTTCACAGAATCACAGAGATGATCCCTGAACGTTTTGCAGTATGGAACTTGGTCTGTGGAGGAGAAAAAAAAAAAAAAATTTTTTTTTTTTTTTAATAGAAGCCTAATTTTATGAATACTGCCCTTACCCTGCCAGCAGATGGTACCATTTTTCCTAGGAAATTGAACCAGATTCAGCTTGAACCACCATTTGGCCCACAATGCCCTAGATACCATGCTCAGCATGTTTGCATGAGTGATCATACATACACAGTTTCTGTTCTAGAAAATTCTAGTAATCCTGCCTGCAATTAAACACTGAAAACTATAAAACATTGCTGTAAGAAATTAAAGAAGACCTTCAAATTAATTGAAAGTCACCTTCAAAAATCCCTAGCCTTGGAAAAGTTTCAAAGAAATGGACTTGGACCTTTATCTCACACCATATACAAAAATTAGCTCAAAACATAGCAAAAACCAAAACATAAGAGCTGAAACCATAAAACTCTCAGAAGAAAACGTAAGAGTAAATCTTTGTGACCTTGGGTAGTCAGTGGTCTTAGACATGATGTCAAAAGCACAAGCAACAAAAGGAAAAACTGATAAATTTGCCCTCATCAGAATTAATTTTTTTGTGTGGATCAAAGGACGCTATCAAGAAAGTAAAGAACAATGCACAGAACGGGAGCAAATGTTTGCAAATTGTACATCTGATAACAGCGTGTGTCGTTATGAGCTGTCATCGAGTCAATTTCACCTCATAGTGACCCCATGTGACAGAGTCGAGCTGCTCCATGGGGTTTTCTTCCTTGTAATCTTTACTGGCGCAGATTGCCAGATCTTTCTTTCATGGAGCCACTGGGTGGGTTCGAACTGCCAGGTTTTTGATTAGCAGCTGAACGCTTAACAGCTGTACCACTAGGGCTCCTTTTGATAAGGGTCTAGTGTCCATAAAATATAAAGAACATTTATAACTCAACAACAAAAAGGCAAACAACCCAATTTAAAAATGGGCAAAGGACTTGAATAGACATTCTCCAAAGAAGATATATAAATGGCCAACATGGAAAGATGCTAAAAAATCATTGCTACTCAAAAAAAAAAACAAAAAAAAACCCACTGCCGTCCAGTCGATTCTGACTCATAGCGACCCAATAGGACAGAGTAGAACTGCTCCGTAGAGTTTCCAAGGAGCGCCTGGCGGACTTGAACTGTTGACCCCTTGGTTAGCAACCATAGCACTTCACTACTACGCCACCGGGGTTTCCTAAATTAGCTACTAGGGATATGCAAATCAAAACCACAATGAGATACCACTTCATATCCACTAGGAGGGCTATAAAGAAAAAAAAAAAAAAAAGGAAGATAAATGTTGGTAAGAACTCCGGAAAATTGGAAGCCTCATACATTACTAGCAGGAATGGAAGGATGCAGCCTGTTTAGAAAACAATTTGGCAGTTCCCAAAAAAGTAAATGTAGAATTACTGTAGGACAAAGCAATTCCATTCCTAGGTATGTACCTAAAATAATTAAAAACAGGCCTTTGAACAAATACTTGTGCATAGATGATATGGCAGCCCTATTCACAATAGGCAAAGATACAAACAACCCAAATGGCCACAGTAGATGATTGGATAACAAAATGTGGTATACCCAAACAATGGAATATTATTCAGCTATAAAAAAGGGTTGATGAATCCTTTTGGCTACAATATTCATGAACCCTTTTTAATACGATACTGATGAACCTTGAAACCATTATGCTAAATGAAAGAAGCCAGACACAAAAGCCTATGTATTGTTTGAATTAACTTATATGATATATCCAGAATAGGTAAATCCATAGAGAGGGAAAGCAGATTAGTGCTTTCCAGGGGGTGGAGGTAATGTCAGTGGAGACCAACTGCTTAATCAGTATGGCGTTTACTTTAGGGGTGATGAAAATGTTTTGAAACTACATAGTGCTGATAGTTGCATAACACTGTGAATGTAGTAAATGCCACTGAATTGTACACTTTAAAATTGTTAATTTTTTAATCTTAAAAAATCATTTTATTATGGTAAAAATATGTGTTTCCAAGGAGCACCTGGTGGATTTGAACTGCTATAGATCTGCTGCAAAAGACCTCTTTAAAGTGTTGAAAAGCAAAGATATCACCTTGAGGACTAAGGTGCACCTGACCCAAGCCATGTATTTTTAGTCACATCATATGCAGGTGAAAGCTGGACAATGAATAAGTAAGACCAAAGAAGAATTGACGCCTTTGAATTGTGGTGTTGGTGAAGAATATTGAATATACCACGGACTGCCAAAAGAACAAACAAATGTCTTGGAAGAAGTACAGTCAGCATGCTGCTTAAAAGCAAAGATGGTAAGGCTGTGTCTTACATACTCTGGACATGTTGCCAGGAGGGATCAGTCCCTGGAGAAGGACATCATGGTTGGCAAAGTACACAGTGAGCAGAAAAGAGGAAGACCATCAACGAGGTGGATTGACACAGTGGCTGCAACAATGAGCTCAAGCATAACAATGATTGTAAGGATGGCGCAGGACCGGGCAGTATTTCATTCTGTTGTGCATAGGGTTGCTGTGAGTCGGAACTGACTTGACGGCACCTAACAACAACAACAACAACAAAAATATATATAGCAAAAGCTTTTGCCAATTCAACTTTTTTCACATGTATAATTTAGTTACATTCATCATATTGTGCAACCATCACCACTACTGTTTCCAAATGATTCCATCACCGTTAACAGAAACTCAATGCCCCCTAAGTAATGACTTCTTCCACTTCCCTCCCACCTCTGGGAATCACTAATAAATTTTGGTTTTTATACTTTTGCCTATTCTAAACATTTTGTGTATGCTGGATCATGCAATATTTGTCCTTTTGTGACTGACTTATTTCACTCTTCATAATGTTTTCAAGGTTCATCCATGTCGTAGCATGTATCAGGACTTCATTTCTCTTTACGGCCTAGTAATATTCCACTGCATGTATATATAAAGTGGTTTATTTTTGTGGTATGAATTTTACCTTTATATGAATAAATAAATAAATAATTTTATTTTATATGAATTTTATCTCAATAAAAATTCAATAACAATTTCCATTTATTACCTGACTTTATTTGGGAGTGTAACTTCAGGGGACAAGATTGAAGAACCTGGGATATGAGGCACGAGGCGAGTCAGTTTGAGAATGCATTATCTCATTGCCCACTCTCTGATATTGTGTATGAACAATTTACTTCATCTTGTGGGGTCATTTGAAAGGTCATGTAAATGATGGTTTCTTAAAATAATCTGGCTGGAGGAGAAACAGGGAAGAATTTATCTACCGGCTTTCATATTCCACTGGTGCAAGATTTGTGTTAAATCTGATCAAAGATGGAGAAAGTGAGAAGTAGAACACGTACATATAGGAATACATACCTACATAAAGGTGAAAATATACTGGAGATACAATTTTGTATTCTGCTTTTGCTCGTCAATTTATAGCATAAGCATTTTCCCATGTTATTAGAAACTCTGTTGGGCATGATTTTAAAATGGCTGAAAATAATGTACTGTATAGAATAGGAGTCCCTGGGTGGCACAAATGCTTAAGCACTTGGCCACTAATTGAAAGGTTGGCAGTGCCAATCCACCTAGATGTGCCTCAGAAGAAATGCCTCGTGATCTACTTCTGAAATATCACAGCTGTTTAAAACCCTGTGGAGCCCAGTTCTACTCTGAAACACATGTGGTCCCCATGAGTCAGAATTAACTCCACTGCAACCATGCTTTTTTTTTTTTTAAATAGAGCAGACTATACAAATTTTTTTATGGACCGCTCTCTATTCAAATGGAATCTATGTAGAAATCTCATATATGGTTCAGACAGGATTCAAATAGATTCATTAGACAGTTTTGCCTAGCACATTTTTAAAATTTCTTATGGCTTTCTTGTTTTGATTTCCTTTCTTCTTATGTCATGGGTGCAATATCTTCTTATCTGAGGTTCTTAATTAGTTTTACATTTTTCTTCTGTTTCCTGCATTGTCTGTTTTCTCCAAAATGTGTTTTCCAGTTGGATTGAAATCTGTTCTGAAGGCTCTATTTCATGAAGAAGACTTTTCTCAAATTTCTGGTGGTCTGTGGCTCCGTGGTATTTAAGAGTGAGGTGCAAAAATGCTGATGAGAATCTCTGTGAAGGTGAATTGGAGTATCTGTCAAGTGGTGAATCTGACTTTAGGTTGACCAGGAGTTAAGCTGGATCTTTGTTGTGGGGCCCCCAAATGTCTGTGTCTGTAGACCTTTTCTTTGGGACCGTTCAGCTACTCCAGAGAATGTTCCTGCAGTCCTGTGCCTAGAAGACATAAGCCTGGCTAGATGTAAACTGAAGAATGGAGCTTGAGAGTCTTGTAGCTCAGTGTCCCGATTGTCACTTCATTGCCGTTTTTAATCTGAGGCACCATCACAATGCCCTGCTATACCTGAGTCTTCAAGTACTAAATCGCTGTTTCAATTCTCTCAGAGAATAAATCTCCCATCTCTGAGAAAAGGGGGCAGTTAAAGGTTGTTGCCTGACTTCTCATGCAGGAGGGACCTGGGACTTTTAATTGTTCCCCATACAGATTTTTCAATCAGTGTTTTGCTCTATGTATCTCCCCCGTTATAGTGAATGCTGCAAATTTCTGAACCTTTCAAGGGTTCTGTGGGGTGGATCAGCTTTCCTCAGTGGTATCCTCCTCCGTAGACACTTGGGTTTCAGCTTCCTTCAGCTCTGCTAAGTCAGTTTTGACCACTCCATCTGTTTTCTACCCTCTAAAACTTTACCAAAATAGCTATCGTCCCTTCTCCGGTTCTCTTCGTTTTTTGTCTTTAGCCCTTTACTGTCATTTTAGTAGGAGTCCCTGGGTGGTGCAAATGGTTAACATGCTCAGTTGCTAACCACAAGGTTGGAAGTTGAAGCCATGCAATGGAGCCTCAGAAGAAAGGCCTGGTGATCTACTTCCAAAAAATCAGCCATTGAAAACCTTATGGAGACATTTCTACTCTGATACACATGAGGTCGCCGCGAGTTGTAATCGACTTAAAGGTAACAGGTAGCTTTGTTTTTTAAAGTCATTTTAATGGAGTTTTAGAAGTGAGAAGTGATGCATGTACCCAGTCCTTTATATTTAATCAAAAATCTCTTTAAGCAGTTTAAATCTTCACTGTTTGGGAAAATGTATTTTGTTTGCAAAATATATGAAGATCCCCTAAAGCCCCACCATGGACGCTAGTATGTATTGTACCATAATTACCAAACCATTACCCTAGTGCTGGACATTTAGATGATTTCCAATCTGATACTGTGGTAATGGTACAATGAGAATTTTTGTGCGTGAATTATCATCCACATTTAGAGTTACTTTCTCTTTTAATTGCTTAAATTTGCATTTCTATGAATATATCTTTCTTTCTGATATATGTGTTAGAGATCTGCATTGCCTCTTCGGTGAATTTTCTATTATATCGTGTTACTTAATAATATTCATATGACAAAAAAAACCCAAACCCAGTGTCGTCGAGTCCATTCCAACTCATAGCGACCCTATATATTAGGTGTTAATTTTTGTATTTATAGCAATAAATTTCTGGTTTATTGTTTGGCTGTTAATTTTTGTTTACTTTTACATGTGTAGATATTTACAAGTTTTGCGTAGTCGAACAAATCAGATTTTTCTGTTTATCATTACTTCCATTACTTTTAAACTTAAAAGATACATTCTTTTTTTAGAGATTTGGTAAATATTTCTGATTTTGGAGATAAGGATTTGAGAATTGTCATGGATTGAATTATGTCCCCCCCAAAATGTGTGTATCAACTTAGTTAGGCCATGATCCTCAGTATTGTGTGGTTGTCCTCTATTTTGTGATTGTAGTTTTATGTTAAGAGGATTAGCGTGAGATTATAACACCACCCTCACTCAGGTCACCTCCCTGATCTAAGGTAAAGGGAGTTTTCCTGGGGTGTGGCCTACATCACCTTTTATCTCTCAAGAGATAAAAGGAAAGGGAAGTAAGCAGAGAGTTGGGGACCTCATACTACCAAGAAAGCAGCACCAGGAGCAAAGCGTGTACTTTGGACACAGGGTCCCTGTGCCTGAGAAGCTCCTTGACCAGGGGAAGATTGAGGACAAGGACCTTCCTCCAGAGCCGACAGAGAGAGAAAGCCTTTCCCTGGAGCTGACACCCTGAATTTGGACTTGTAACCTACTAGACTGTGAGAAGATAAATTTCTTTTTGTTAAAGCCATCCAGTTTTGTTATTTCTGTTATAGCAGCACAGGGTGACTTAAGACAAGAATCATTAGCATAGAGGTCAGAACTGGAGTTCGGAGAAGGCAGAGGTTCATTGTACGAAGAATATGGAGAGGGAACAGTGGTGAGGGATAAGAATTGAACTTTGGGAAATGCCCACAGTAAGAGGGAGAAAAAAGAAGACCAGGTGAAGAACTAGGCAGAGGGGTGCCTGAAATAGCTGTGTCGTGGTTTAAGCACTCTGAAGAGTATAAAGCAAAGGATAAGATGATGTTGCCCAGGTGGTGCTCTTTCTTGTCAATATGCTGAAGCCCCAAGGGCATTTTTGCAGATGTTGATAAGCAGACCTGAAGATAAGCGTGTTAAGATGGAGAGAAAAAGTGCTTTCTGTGTGATATAAGCTTATGTCACCAGGGCCTTTTGTATCATTCACCAAACCCACTCACAATCACTATCTTCTCAAGTGAAGTAAGCTAGTGCTGCAAATTAGAAGTGCCACTGAATCCCAACCTTCAGCCATTACTTTTCTCTCCCTGTTCATTGAAGTGTTACACAGTTAGCTGAATTACAAGGCTCTTGTTTCTCAAGTAGAAGGTTTACTTCCTCAGAGGAGTAACTTGTCTCTTCCATTAGGAAGCGTGTATAAGAGCCACAGAACTCACCGTGGTTGTTGATGGTGAAGGACAGTTTTTCAGATTGGATATATATGTTACATTTTATTTTTGTTGTTGTTTGAGAATATACACAGCAGAACATGCACCAATGCAGCGATTTCTACACGTACAATTCAGTAATATTGATTACATTCTTTGTGTTAAGCATTCTTACTCTCCTTTTCCGAGTTGCTCCTCCCCCCATTAACATAAACTTACTGCCCCCTAAGTTTCCTGTCTAATCTTTTGAGTTGCTGTTGTCAATTTGATCCCATGTAGATAGATCTTAAAAGAGGGCAATGCTCAAGGCAGATACTTTTACTAGTTAAGCTAAACTACTGTTTGGTTTTAAGGAAACTTCAGGGGATATTTTTGGTTTACGATTGAAAGATTATCTCAGAGCAATAGTTTCAAGGGTTCATCCAGCCTCCATAGCTCCAGAAAGTCTGGAGTCCAGGAGAATTTGAAATTCCGTTGTGCATTTCCCCCTTTTTAATCAGGATTTCTTCTGTAGAATCTTTGCTCAGAATGTTCAGTAATTGTAGTTGGGCACCATCCAGTTCTTCTGGTCTCATGGCAAAGGGGGCAGTTGTTCACGGAGGCAATTGGCCACACAGTCCATTTACGCCTCCTATTCCTGACTCTCCTTCTTCCTCTATTGCTCCAGGCTCATAGAGACCAATTGTTGTGCCTTGGATGGCCTCTTGCAAGCTTTTAAGACCCTAGGCACTATGCAAGGGACTAGAGGTAGAACAGAAATGCTAAACATATCATTAGGCCAATTAACTGGAATGTCCCATGAAATCATGATCCTAAACCTGAAACCAAGGAACCAAATCCCATGAGGTGTTTGGCTGTATCAAATTGGATATTTTGACTTTACTTCTTCTGCTTCTTGAGCTCATTCTCAGTGTTTTCCTCTACCTCCCAGCTTTTAACACCACTAGTCTAATGAGAACGGTGCTGAAACACTATTCCACAGTGGTGGTGCCTGGAAAAAGCCTGTTTCATTTTAGAGGGATTGCTTAGAATGGAGAGAAAATGCTGGACTTTTCAGACTGTGGGACTCTCCACCACCCATCTGTCAGTTTGCATGCTGTGGTGGCTTTGTGTGCTGCTGTGATGCTTGAAGCTATGCCACTAATATTTCAAATACCAACAGGGTCACCCATGGTGGACAGGTTTCAGTAGAGCTCCTAGACTAAGACCAGGAAGAAAGGCCTGGTGATCTACTTTTGAAAATTAGCCAATGAAAACCATCTGTATTGAAACAGAGTATTGTCTGATATAGTGCTGGAAGATGAGCCCCCTGGGTGAGAAGGTACTACAAGTAGCTACAACAATGGACTCAAACATACCAATGATCATGAAAATGGCACAGGACTGGGCAACATTTCTTTCTGTTATACAAATGGTTGCTATTAGTTGAAACTGACTTGGTGGCAACTAACGACGACAGCGTGACTCTTCAAGATGGCAGGGCAGAATGGGGAAAGTACCACAGGATGCAAAGGTTTGCAAATCATAGCTTTGTTGAAGACAACATGTGTTTCATCATATGCCAGAAGTATTTCACAGATATTTTAATGAAAAACTATATTTACATAAAAGATTAGAGACTATGCAACATCTTTAGTGCTTTGGCCCAATTTTTTATTAGCATCACTGTTGGTTTCTGTTAGATTTCTGCTGATTTCATTTAGATCAATGACATGAATACATTCTTACTGGTAGAGCCACTCTTCTTTCAGGGTGTAAGTGCAAGGTATTCCCATCAAATTATCCCTTGATGATTCCTTGAGTTTTCTAAAGATTACTGTTTAATAACAATGTGAGCACATAGGCTCCCACAGCCTTAAAATCAATGCCAGTTAAAGTGACCCAAGTCTAAATCATGGCTCTTGGTTTTCCATTCTAATGAGAATTACTGTGATGAAGGAGCAATGATTTGAATAAACAAACATTTGCTGAGTACCAACTGTGTGCAAGACCTAGTGATGCCATTCTTGTGGCACTGTTTGTTTGAGCGGAATGCTATGTATGTACCGATGCAGAGAACAGAGGCAGGCAGGGTAGAGAAAAGCTTGGAAAGTTTTCAAGATTAATTAGCATGAAGGTGGGGCATTTGGGATATCTGGCACCAGATAGTAATCAACGGTACTAATTATACTCTCAGATTAAATCAGTTCTGGTGGATGTATCGGAGTCTATCAGCCAGTATGGTTGAGGAAGCTACAGCTGTTGTGAGCTTCTCTTTAAAATATGTTTACATGTTCCCATAGCTCATGCAGTGGTAGATTGAATTTTATTTTGCTCGATTTTTCTTACAGAAAATAATTCTCATTTCTTTTCAGTTATAGTAGGAAACTGAAATATAGTGAGATTTGCCAACACAAAAATCTCTTGGAATGATACATTTTCAGTTATGTCACTGCACAGTCAACACTTTGATTTTCAGTTCTTCATAAAGATATGAAGGTGCTCTTTGTGCTATGAAGGGCATGTGATGGATCTGGGGGCACAAGCCCTAAATTATGTGGCTTCATTATTAGATAGGAGATAACTCTATAATGTGTTCTGCTTATTAGTATTTCCTTTGAAAAATTAGATGGCATTTACAGCTAAGCAGGGCTGCCCAGTGGGATCTAGAATGGATATTTCATTCTTTAAGCACATGCATGCTTCATTCAGCAACCTCTTTCTGGCAGACTCAGATGAGTGGCATCCAAAGGCTGGTGTGGCCTTTCTTTACCTTGAGTGGAATTGTTTTTCTCTAGGTTCATCACAGTTTAATTGCATTTTAGCTTTTAGGGCACTGGAAATACATATGTGCCACTTTGCAAGGAATTTAATTCATTTCAACAAAATATGTTGAATGAACATAGTATCAGTGCATCTAGTATAAGACAGACAAAAAGTCAACCTCTCTGTTTGTTGGAAACAAAAGGGTCTATGATGAAGAACATTTTTTGGAAGTGATTATATATACTGACATGATACCTCTTAGAGGGAGAATCTTCCTTTGTATTTTCTGTAAATTGGTAATTAGATCTAGAGTCTGTCAACTAATCAGGTTTAGATTAAAAATATTTTTGGTAAGAATACTTCCATAGGTAATGATGAGTACATGTACATTAATCATAAAACAGCTGGTTGTCTGTCTTTTGTTCTGTTAGCAGCCATTGAGGATAATTACCTAAGTCCATTAATTCATTGTTTTTGCTGTTGTTAGGTGCTGGGGAGCCTGTTTCGACTCACAGCAACCCCATGTGACAGAGTAGAACTGCTCCCTAATTTCCAGATTTGTTCCCAGTGTTCTGTGGCTGGAGATATTTTCTAGGCTGTAATCTGAACTGATGCAGTTCTCCAGGTCTTTCTTCTGCTGCAGAACCTCTGGGTGGGTTCAAACTGCCAACCCTTCCGTTAGCAGCTGCGTGTTTAACTCAGCTTTCTGTGGCGTCACCGGGGCTCCTAATTCATTAGAAGTTGAAGAATGGTGACACTTTATTTCTGTCTTTTTTTCTTAAGTTTTTAACAGATATACTTTTATAAATAGAAACTTTCCATCATCAACTGTTTGGTTACCTTGAAATATAGTTTATATAGGAAAGGCAGGATAAATGCTTAATTTGGGGACTGAATAGGGTTGGTTGGTTTTTCAAAGTAATAATTCTTTTTGTTGTTAGGTGCCATTGAATTGATTTCAACTCATAGTGACCCTATGTGACAGAATCCCATAGGGTTTTCTTGGCGGTAATATTTACAGAAGCAGATCACCAGGTCTTCCTCCCATGGGCCACTGGGTGGGTTCAAACAGCCAACGTTTTGGTTAGCAGTTGAGTGCTTAAGTGTTTGCATCACCAGGGTGCCTTCAAAATAGCAATACGTTGTTATTACTTGTGCCTCCAATAATCAATAGTATTTTAAGAAATTTAAAAATATTAAAATGAAGAAAATAAAAACTTTTTAATATTTACTCAGGCATTTTTTCTGATGCCCTTAATTCTTGCAGAGAGGGCTGCTAATCTAGGATCATTTGCCATCAGCCTTTGGAATTTCTTATAGCGTAGGTGATTGCAATGAATTTTCTCAGCTTTTGGATATCATGTCTTTATTTTACCATTCATTTTTAGAGGCTATTCTTATGGATCTGTTCATTGTGTTGTCTTTTTTCCACTAGATCTTTTAGCTTATTTATTATAGTTATTTAAAGTCCCTACCTGATAACAGAATGAGGAAATTATCAAACTATCATTTTGCTGAAGATAATTCAAAAACTGCTACAGCAATAAATTCACAGAGAACTGCCAGAGATTCAAGCTGGACTCAGAAGAGGACGTGGAATGAAGGATATCATTGCTGATGTCAGATGGGTCATGGATGAAAGCAGAGAATACCAGAAAGACGTTTATCAGCGCTTACTAATGAAGATCGAAGAGTACAGCACTCAGTATGGATTATACCTCAACATAAAGAAAACAAAAATCCTCACAACTGGACCAATAAGCAGCATCATGAAAAATGGAGAAAATATTGAAGTTGTCAAGAAATCAAACAACGTATTGCATTGGGCAAATCTGCAAAAGACCTCTTTAAAGTGTTAAAAAGGAAAGATGTCACCTTGAGGATTAAGGTGCCCCTGACCCAAGCCATGGTAGTTTCAATGCAGTTTCCGCTTGGGAGAAAATCCTGAGTCAAATATCCGGGCTTTGAATAGGGTTCATACTACTTGCGTCATTTCTGGGAACCACAGATGCCTTGTTGAACAATGAATTTAATTTGAAATGACAGCAGAGGAGAGGGCAAGTACTCTGGCTCTATGAGTCATCAGGACAATGAGACAGTGACTGCCACTTTCACATCTGTGGCCAATGAAAGATGAGAGGTGACAGCCTCAATGTCTCCACTTCCTTTCAAAACTACACTTTTAAGGGCAGGTGGTTCAGAGTTTACACGCTTTCCTCCAATAGAAAGGTATCTAATTCCCTTAAAAATAATGCATGTTTCAGAGCTATGGTATAGATTTTAATTTATGGCTCCACCCTGCACTTCCAACAGGGAAGTATTTGGCAAGGAGATTGGAATAACAGTAATTTCCAACAACCCTATGAGATACATGACAATGGGAACTACAAGTGTTCCCATTTTAGAAATAAAAAAACTGAGACCCCAAATTGCTTTTTGTTATGACCGAAGATTAAAATCCAGACTTCTGGATTCCAAAATCCAAGTCCTTTTCATGAAAAAGGCTAATGTTTATTGAGCCATTACTTTACATGAAGCACTGCTTTAATAGTTTTACATGTACTAATACATGTAACAATTCAGGCATTGCTGATATCAAACGGATCTTGGCTGAAAGCAGAGATTACCAGAAGGATGTTTGTCTGTGTTTGATTGACTATGCAAAGGCATTTAACTGTGTGGATCATAACAAATTTATGGATAACATTGTGAAGAATGGGGATCCCAGAACACTTAATTGTGCTCCTGAGGAACCTTTACATAGATCAAGAGGCGGTCATGGGAACAGAACAAGGGGATACTGTATGTTTTAAAATCAGGAAACGCATGCATCAGGGTTGTGTCCTTTCACCATACTTATTCAATCTGTATGGTGAGCAAATAATCTGAGAAACTGAACTATCTGAAGAAGAGAATGGCACCAGGTTGGAGGAAGACTCATTAACAACCTGTGTATGCAGATGGCACAACCTTGCTTGCTGAAAGTGAAGAGGACTTGAAGCACTTACTGATGAAGATCAAAGACGGGCCTTCAATATGGATTACACCTCAACATAAAGAAAACAAAAATCTTCACAACTAGATTAATAAGTAACATCGTGATAAACAGAGAAAATATTGAAGTTGTCAAGGATTTTATTTTACTTAGATCCGCAGTCAACACCCATGGAAGCAGCAGTCAAGAAATCAAATGATATATTGCATGGGATGAATCTGCTGCAAAAGATCTCTTTAAAGTATTAAAGAGCAAAGATGTCACCTTGAGGACTAAGGTGCACTTGACTCAAGCTATGGTATTTCCAATTGCCTCATATGCATGTGAAAGCTGGACAATGACTAAGGAAGACAGAAGAAGAACTGATGCATTTGAATTACGGTCTAAGTGAAGAATATTGAATATACTATGGGCTGCCAGAAGAATGAAGAAATCTGCCTTGGAAGAAATATAGTCAGAAAGCTCCTTAGAAGGGAGGATAGTGAGACTTTGTCTTACGTAGTTTGGACATGGTATCAGGAAGGACCAGTCTCTGAAGAAGGACATCATGCTTAGTAAAGCAGAGGGCCAGTGAAAAAGAGGAAGACCCTCAACGAGATGAATTTACACAGTGGCTGCAACAGTGGGCTCAAACATACCAATGATTGTGAGGATGTTATGGGTCCAGGCAGTGTTTTGTTTTGTTGTAGGTAGGGTTGCTATGAGTCAGAACTAACTGAATGGCACCTAACAACAACAACAACAACAACAACTGATAATTCCCCCACCTGGGTCTGTTTCTAGTGACTGTTTTCTCTCTTGACCTCTCATGGGTCACATTTTCTTGCTGCTTCATGTAACTTGTAGTTTTTGATTGTATGCCAACCATGTTAAAAAAAAAATCAGGAGAGACAGACAAATAACATTTACTTTCTAAAAAGGACACACTCCTTCTTTTAGTCTGCCAGGATAAGTCATGGGTGATTCAGTGGTAGAATTTTCACCTTCCATGCAGGAAATCGAGGTTCCATTCCTGGCCTGTGTACCTCAATGCAGCCACTACCCCTCTGTCAGTGGAGGTTTCCATATTGCTATGATGCTGAACAGGTTTCAGTGGAGCTTCTAGACTAAGATGGACTAGGAAGAAAGGCCTGGTGATCAGTTGCCAAACATCAGCCAGTGTAGACCTTATGGATCACCATGGTCTGATTTGCAAGCAATCAGGGGGATGGTGCATGACCGGACAGCATTTCATTCTGTTGTGCTTGGAGTTGTCGTCAGTCCGTGTACGACTGGTGACTGGATGATACCTAACTGTAGCCACAACAGTGTAGCAGGCACTAATGTGTAATTCATTTGGGCCTGGGCTTTGTTGCAGCTTTAATTTGACTCAGCTCTCCACTGAGTTCAGTTATTTTGGGGGCCGGATTAGGACTTTCCCTTTAGTAAGAATTGGGATCTGAATACTGGTGAGATTCCAGGGATCTCTCATACTCCACAGATGAATGCCTGGTTTTCGAATTGTGTTCTCCTGCTGTATAACCTGACTTTTGGGTTTCTGGGGCATTGTTTTGAACTACTCTCCAGTTCTATTCCTAGTGTTCTGTGGCTGGAGATATTTGCACCAATCTGCTCACAGTTTTTGTAAGGTTTCTGCAACACACTCAAGAAGGCCTAGGGTGCCGCACAAGGATTTCTTTCAGCTCTTCTGCCCCAACCCTAGTCTTTGGAAGCCTTCCTATCACTTAGTAACCAAAAAAACCATACCTGTTGCTTTTGAGTCGATTCCGACTCATAGCGACCCTGTAGCAACACTATAGGACACAATAGAACTGCCCCACAGGGCTTCCAAGGAGGGCCTGGTGGATTTGAACTGCTGACCTTTTGCTTAGCAGCTGTAGCTCTTAATCACTATGCCACCAGGGTTTCCATCACTTAGTAAAGGCCTTAGGTATATAGTAGCATAGTATGCTTACTTTTCACCACCTCACTTTCTTCCCTTAACAATATATCCTAGAGATCACCCATATTGAGATATTTCTCATTCCATATGGCTGCATAGTACTCTATTGCATGAATGTATCCTAGTTTATTTAGCCATTCCTTATTGGTGGACAGTGGTTGTTTCCAGCCTTTTGCTATTACAAACAGTGCTGCTATGAATAGCCTTTTATATTTTATATATATATATGTATATATATAAATGCACCAACCTGTTCAGGGAGCTATTGGAAAACTGGCCTTGTTGGAATGAAGGGTATAGATGGAGGGGGACAGGGAGATGACAGCAATGCCTGAGATGTTGTTGGGGGCTATATTGGAGAGAGGGGTGAATGCTCAGGTTGACAACTTTTTTTCTATTGTTACTAGGAAAAGTTGGCCTGGTTTTGGCCAAGAAAATGACATGCCCCATATGGCAATTTAGAGAGATGAATATCAGCAGATTGTGTATGATGTTTGGAGAGCCAGACTGGGTGGTTATTCGAATATTCTAGGCACAAGATGATGAGAACTCTCTTCACGATCAGTGGAGATAACGGTCCACTTTCTCTGAAGAATTCCTTACGTCTTTGAGCTGTTCATATCATGCTTTCTTTTCTTAGACTCTTCTAGAGCTTATGTGTACTTTTTTTTCATGATTTGTTGTGTGTGACTTATTATTCCCAGAAATCATCTTATGTTAGGACTTCATTCATTAAGAATCAAGTGATTATTAAGTTTTGGGGGGTTATGGGCTTATATCAGTGATGATAGAGGGCATGCTGTACTAACAAACACCTTTAAGATTTCAGTGGCTTCAGAAATCAAAGTTTTATTTCTTCCTCACACTACGTGCCCATTTTGGGTTGGCAAGGGGGACTGCTCACTGTGGACCCTTAGGAGCCTAAGCTAATAGAACCCACTGCTGTGGAGTCGATTCCGACTCATAGTGACCCTATAGGACAGGGTAGAAGTGGCCCATAGGGTTTCCAAGGAGCTCCTGGGGATCCGAACTGCCAACCTTTTGGTTAGCAGCCATAGCTCTTAACCACTATGCCACCAGGGTTTCCTGAGCTAATAGAGCAGCTGTCATTTTGAGCATTCCAACCACGATACCTGCTGCCTTCGAGTCGATTCCGACTCATAGTGACCCTGTAGGGCAGACTAGAACTGCCCCATACAGTTTCCAAGGAGCGCCTGGTGGATTCAAACTGCTGACCTCCAACCAGGATACCAGAGGGAAAAGGGAAGTAGTGAAGCTCTGTCTCTTCAACCTTCTCTCCTGAAGAGTCACAATTGCTTGTCACATTTTCCTGCCCAAAGGAAGAAACAGGGTCACACCTACACATACATTATCATATGATAAGCAAGAGGTGGGAAAGTACTATCTTTCCTGAGCTTGGAGGAGAGAAAGCCAGATGTGTCAGACCCTAGTGACTATCAAAGAATCACTTTAAAGAATTTTATGAAAGCTATGGATTCTGCCTTCAAAAATATGCACGTCACATTTTTTAGCAATGTGATTGGGGCAAGTTCCTTAACATTCTGCATCTCAGTTTTGTCTCCTGTAAAACAGAGATCATAAAACCTACTTTACAGAGTTGGTGCACATTTAAAGGGATAGATATTTGTGGGCCAGGGGAATTACCTCTAACAGCCTTGTAAAATTGGGTGGGATCGTATATACATGAGGTGGAGAGAAGTGGAAACTTGAAGGCTTATTAGAAGGTTCTCCTGCACAATACCACAAATAGGTTGTGCCTGCTCCTACCGATTTATGGCCTAATTGTAGAAGCAAGACACATGAGTTGTTAGGTGCTGTCGAGCATGAGATATATGAGAGGATTGAATATTGAAAGAAACGTAAGATTGGCCTGGGTAATTGCCAGATGATTAGTTTAGAAAATATGTGCTTGGAATTCAGTTTAGGAGGAGATTGCTGTGGGCTGCGGGATCTTGGGAAGGCTTTATAGAAGAAGTAGGGTTTGAATTTGAGGAATGGGATTTGACTTGGTGGAGTGGTTATTGTTGTTGTTGTGTCCCCTTGAGTGGATTCCAACTCCTCATGACCCTATAGGATGGAGTAGAACTGCCCCATAGGGTTTCCTAGGCTGAAATCTTTATGTGAGCACATTGACAGGTCTTTCCTCCCACAGTGCGGCTGCTGGGTTTGAACCACCAACCTTTCAGTTAGCAGCTGACTGCCACCAGGGTGGGGTGGAGGAGCAGACATTTTGGTCAGAAAGAATGGTGGAGCAAAATCATGGAAGTAAATGAGACTATGTATGTGAATGCTTTAGGCCTTTGGCCTCAGCCTCACTTATGGGCTTGTTGAGGATCTGGGGGAAAGCCTAATAGGATGGTAATAGCCAGGTTTAGGCCAGAGCATAGGATTGAGAGGCACTGAGAAGGACGCTTAGTCAACTGGACACTTGGAAGGGGCTTGAGGGCAGGGGAAGACTGGACTCTGATGGGTAACAGGGAGAGGGAGCTAGGCCTAGTCCTAGACAACACTGAAATGTGACTTGTCTGACTCAACCTGTTGCCTTCTCTTACTGATTAAGTATCAGTGTCCCTCCTCAGCCTTAGATAGCCAGAGCCCCTAAGATTTCTTCTGGACTTCTAGCAAAACCAAAGAAGGAGCTGAAAATCCACCATTAAAAGGGGCATTTGCATTTGAATTGGGATCAGAACCCTAAACTAATGTTCTGTATCCAAACAATGGACACCTGAAGTGTTTTAAGTGGGTGGGTGTTTTAAGCTATGCAACTTGTTTTGCAACTGTCCCTGCCAGGGCAGCCCCACACAGTTGACTCTCTGTGGCTCTTCCTCCATCACTGGACAAAGGCAAAGAGATCTGCTATTATGGATTGAATTGTGTCCCTCCAGAATATGTTAGAATCCTAAACCCTATACCTGTGGACATAATCCCACTTGGAAACAGGGGTTTGTTATGTTAATGAGGCCATATATATATCAGGGTAGGTTGTATTTAAAACCTAATGAATTTTTTTAAAAATAATTTTTATTGTGCTTTAAGTGAAAGTTTACAAATCAAGTCAATCCCTCACATAAAAACTTATATACACCTTACTAAAAAAAAAAAATACATACTCCCAATTACTCTCCCCCTAATGAGACAGCCGACTCCCTCCTTCCAGTCTCTCTTTTCGTGACCATTTTGCCATCTTCTAACCCCCTCTACCCTCCCATCTCCCCTCCAGACAGGAGATGCCAACACAGTCTCAAGTGTCCACCTGGTACAAGCACCTCACTCCTCATCAGCATCTCTCTCCAACACATTGTCCAGTCCAATCCATGTCTGACGAGTTGGCTTTGGGAATCGTTCCTGTCCTGGGCCAACAGAAGGTTTGGGGACCATGACCGCCAGAGTCTTTCTAGTCTCAGTCAGACCATTAAGTCTGGTCTTTTTACGAGAATTTGGGGTCTGTGTCCCACTGTTCCCCTGCTCCCTGAGGAGTTCTCTGTTGTGTTCCCTATCAGGGCAGTCATCGGTTGTGGCCGGGCACCATCTAGTTATTCTGGTCTCAGGATGATGTAGTCCGTGGTTCATATAGCCCTTCCTGTCTCGTGGGCTTGTAATTACCTTGTGTCCTTGGTGTTCTTCATTCTCCTTTGATCCAGGTGGGTTGAGACTCATATCCACTTGCTAGCATTTAAGACCCCAGACGCCACTCTCCAAAGTGGGATGCAGAGTGTTTTCTTAATAGATTTTATTATGCCAATTGACTTAGATGTCCCCTGAAACCATGGTCCCCAAACCCCTGGCCCTGCTTCACTGACCTTCGAAGCATTCAGTTTATTCAGGAAACTTCTTTGCTTTTGAAAACCTAATGACTTTTGAGATATAAAAAGAGCAGACTAGATAGAGAGAAGCAAGCACCAATGAGGTAAAGATAGATGCCATGTGGAGATCGCTAAGGAACCAAGGGATGGGGTTAAGACATATAGAGAGCTTTCCTCTAGAGCTTTTGCTAAGGAACCAAGGAATACCCAGGGCTACCGACAAGGAGAGAATAGACATAGCTAAGGCCCTGACTTGGACTTTTAGCCTCACAGCTGTGAGAAAATAAATTTCTGTTCTTTAAAACCACCCACTTGTGGTATTTCTGTTACAGCAGCAGTAGGAAGCTAAGACAATTTCTAACCTTGGGTGAATTGAATGCTTGACTTTTTCACCTTTCATAACAGTCACAATGGGTGGGAAGATCAGAAGGCAATACCAAGGAATTCTATATTGGTCTGTGTAGCAACAGCTTTGGAAATCTAACAGGGGGCTAGCATCTTGCTTGAGTTCACCTGCAGTGATTTTTCTTTTTTTTTTTTGCCATTCAGTCCCCTCTCTAACTTGAAATCAGACATCTTTAGCAAAGAGACTACCTGGGCTCCAAAAAATTGTTACTGCCCTTTCTATATATGACTGTCCCCAGATGATTATCAGTAGATTAAAGTTTATTTTCTCTATTTCTATATCTTATCAGTGAGGAATAATGAAGGCCTGTAGGATTATAGGCACATGCGGCATTGTGAGGCTGAGTACATCAGATTTTTATATAAGTGCTAGGTCTTCTGTCTGATCTTTCTAGCTGAGCAATGGGCCTTCTCAGGGACCCTGAAATGATAAGGTGGGCAAATATTTATTCACTTTTTCTTCTCACACAGAGTTTATTTATTTATTTTTATTTTGTTGTTTTGTTGAGAATATACACAGCAAAACATGCCCCAATTCATCTTAAAAGCTTGCGAGTGGCCATCTAAGATACTCCACTAGTCTTACCTTGTCTAGAGCAAGGGAGAACGAAGAAAACCAAAGACACATTAGTCTGAAGGACTAATAGTCCACAACTACCACGGCCTCCACCAGACTGAGTCCAAGGCTGAGTTACCACCACCGACTGCTCTGACAGGGTTCACAAGAGAGGATCCTGGACAGGGCTGGAGAAAAATATAGAACAAAATTCTAACTCACAAGAAAAAAAAAAAAAGACCAGACTTACTGGTCTGACAGAGACTGAAGAATCCCCGAGAGTATGGCTTCCGGATGCTCCTGTAGCTCAGTAATGAAGTCACTCCTGAGGTTCACCCTCTAGCCAAAGATTAAACAGGCCCATAAAACAAAACGAGACTAAATGGACACACCAGCCCAGGGGCAAGGATGGGAAGGCAGGAGGGGACAGGAAAGCTGATAATGGGGAACCTAAGTTCGAAAAGGGGAGAGTGTTGACATGTTTTGGGGTTGGCAACCAAAGTCACAAAACAATATGTGTGTTAATTGCTTAATGAGAAGTCAGTTTGCTCTGTAAACCTTCATCTAAAGTACAATAAAAAACAAAACAAAAACATGCCCCAATTCAACAGTTTCTACATGTTTTGTTTAGTGACATCGATTACATTCTTTGACTCGTGCAACCATTCTTACCCTCCTTTTCTGAGTTGTTCCTCCCCCATTAACATAAACTCACTGCCCTCTAAGGTTCCTATCTAATCTTTTAAGTTGCTGTTATCAATTTGATCTCATGTAGATAGTTCTTAAAAGAGCATAATACTCAAAGCAGATATTTTTTTTACTAGTTAAGCTATTGTTTGGTTTTAAGAAGACTTAAGGGGACATTTTTGGTTTAATATTTCAAGATTATCTCTGGGCAGTAGTTCCAGGGGTTCATCTAACCTTCATGGCTCCAGAAAGTCTGTAGTCCATGAAAATTTGAAATTCTGTTGTGCATTTTCCCTCTTTTAATCAGGATTCTTCTACAGAACCTTTAATCAAAATGTTCAGTAGTGGAAGCCACGCACTATCCAGTTCTTCTGGCTTCATGGCAAAAGAGGCAGTTGTTCACAGTCCATATCTTTCTTCTATTCCTGATGCTCCTGCTTCCTCTTTTGTTCCAGGTGAAACCAATTGTTGTGCCTTGGATGGCCTCTTGCAAGCTTTTAAGGCACTAGACACTACGCAACAAACTCGGAGGTAGAGTAGAAGCACTGAACATGTTATTAGGCCAAGTAACTGGGATGTCACATGAAACCATGACCCTAAACCTCCAAACCAAGAAACCAGATTCCATGAGGATTTTGGTTGTACATGAACAGCCTCAGCAGTTACTCTTTTTTTTTTTGTCATTGTTATAAAATATATCTGTCATACAACTTTTGCCAATTCAACTTTTTACAGGTGTACAACTTATTGATGGCATTTACAATAATTGGTTGTGCAACCCTACCCTTAATCAGTGCAATATTTTTATCACCGTTAACCCCTTCCCCTTCCCCCTCCCTCTTGCCCCTGGTAACCATTAGTAAACTTTGTTCTCTATATATTTGCCTTTTCTTGTCTTTTTATGTGAGGTCATACAGTACTTGTCCTTTTGTGATTGAGTTATTTCACTCAGCATAATATCTTCCAACTCCGTCCATATTGTGGCATATATCAAGACCTCATTTCTCCTACTGGCTGAGTAGTATTCCATTGTGTGTATATACCACATTCTGTTTATCCATTCATCTGTTGATGGACATTTAGGTTGTTTCCACCATTTGGTTATTGTGAATAGTGCTGCGATGAACATTGGTGTACAAGTTTCTATTTGAGTCTCTGCTTTCAAGTCTTTTGGGTATACACTTAGGAGTGAAATTTCTTGGTCACATGGTAGTTCTCTACTTAGTTCTTTTTAGGAACCACCACACTGTACTTCACAAAAGCCACGCAGAAGTTTATTTTGATGATGTGACAAACCATCTCAATTGCCTTTGTATTTTGGTAAAAGCCAGGCCATTTATGCATATGATAAATTGTATAGCTATGTTATACTTTTCTGCTTAACTTAATCTGGTAGAAAGATTTAGAGAAATAGTTTGCTCAAGAAAGAGTACTACCGAAAAGTATTTTGACCACTGAAATACAGACTCACTTCAAGACTGAAACATCCAATAAGATAGACAGGGATGAAAACTCTAGTAGCCATTCATCTGCTAGAAGGCTGCTCCCTTCCCTAAGAGGAATCCAGTTTCCTATTGAGGAATTAATCTTCTTCCGCTGTGAGTGGCAGAATAAGCCTGATGGACACCGAGAGGCCAGGGGTGCTATGCTAGTGGAGCTCCCTCTCCATGGAAGGGGACATCAGGAGAGGGAAGCATTACTCTCCTACTACCACTCTTCTGCCATTGCTTACACACCTCCCATTCCTCTAGCATACCAAGCTCATTCCTGCTTCTGGCCTTTGGTATTGCTATTCACTTTGCCTGGATTGCTATTTCCCCTGATGTGCCCATGGCCGGCTCCTCTCGTCTGTAATTACATGTGATCTTCAAAGAGGCCTTCCCTGACCACTGTACCTAGTCACTTCTTCTCATCCTCTGACCCTGCACTTTCTTTCTTCATAGCATTCTCCACTAGCTTTTTTACTGACTCCCCCACTAGAATGTAATTACCATGAAGGCAGAGACCTTGCCTGTTTGCTACACAGCTGTAACCCCAGTGCCTAGAGCAGTTCCTAGCCTGTAGTCCCAGAAATCCAGAGCCGTGTAGTACACCCTCCAAAAATGAGAGCTGCTGAATGAATGAGCCTTTCCCCTCTACTCCAGTGTAGCTGGGCAGCTTTGTGACTTAAGCCTCACCAATTAGGCTGTCTCCTGGTATGCTGACTCTTGAGCAGAGGAGTCAGAGTGGCGAGTGGCAGTGGGGGACACTGGAGGTTGTTCACTGTTGTAGAGGTGCAGTGATGGCATGTCTTGATTTGGCTGCTGCTTCCTGCCAGCTGCTGCTTCCTGCCAGCTGCTTGACCCTTGGCAGGTCCATTGTTCCAGTCCATTCCTAGCATACTTCACCAGCCTTCTGTCACTCATATGACATACCTGATAATCTTTCCTACCACCCTGCTTTGGTTTAAGTTAACCAGAGTGAGTTTCTCTTATCTACACACAGAATCTTACCTGATGCTCATATGGGAACACCCCCAGTTTGAATTCCCAACACCCTGTCCTGACACTGCCAGCTCCCAGAAGGTGTGACAAAGATCTATAGAAACTTGCTTGTGTCTTTTGGAACCTGCCTCATTACTTTACAGCCTGCACTATATTTTACTCCTGTAAATGCCACACGAATATGGCTGGATTATTCATTATAGGTAGTTTTCTTTCTTTCATTTTTTGCTTTTGGTGCTGCTTTTTTATCTCCCTGGATTGTTATGTATAGATGCCCAGTTCCCAGTCTTTGAAATTCTGTCCATTGTTTTTGCCACGTAGCTTTTATTTCTACCCTCAGAAAGAACTCTGTTTAATGTGAATGCATTTTAAAAATAACTGGATCTTTGTACTATCATTTACAGTTAATAGTGACATGCTCAATGTCTTGCAGAATAAAGGTCGAGAATGGCTAGTGTAGAAGCAAAGATTTAGGGATTTTTCAGTCTTCGTGGCCATTGGGAGAGACAGTACTCGGTCCACCCAAATATTGTCTCTAGGCTAAAGAAAAATCATTATTCCAGGATACTCAGAGGCTAAAAACCCTGAATTGACTTTTTAGGAATATAAACTGTGAATATTAAACAGTGTTCTTAGTTCTGCTTTCCCAGCCCGAAAGATTTTTCCCCATATTCAGTAACTACGAAAGTGTGCAGTACCAGTAAACACTGAACATTTTGTTTAAATATTAAACTTTAAAGTGCCACATCAATTTTTAATGTGTAAGCTATCCTTGAAAGGCTCCACTAGGCCACTCTTCCCTATCAGAGAAACACTTGAGAGTCATTAGCCAAGCTCTCAGGTTACAAGGAAAAGGCCAACCGTACTGCAAACCCTTCTCTGAGCCTCTCTGAAAAGCCAATACGCCAGCAGAAGGCAGGCTGGCTCTGAATCACGTCAAGCCTCTGTTTCCAAAACTGCTTTAACCAGTTACATTTGCAGGAAGTTGCAACCCTAGGAACTTCTTCCATCAACAGACTTTAGGCCTTACTTTTTGCAAAAAATTGCTGACCAGAGGAGAAACGTCTGGAACTTGCCAGTACAGCAGTTTTTGTTGATGGAGTTCAGGGCCCCAGTGAGAATGTCTCTGGAATGAGAGCCACATCTGTTATGATTGAATTGTGTCCCTCCTGCCAAAATGTGCTGAAGCCCTAACCCTTGTACCTGTGAGCGTGCCCTTGTTTGAGAAGAGGATTCTTGAAGATATTATCATGAGATATTATATGGTGGATCCTATAACAGAGAAGAGACACAGAGAGGCAGGCAGAGGAAAGCTGGTCATGTGATCACATTGTTATGCTGTAGCTGCAAGCCGAGAAATGCTTGGGCTATCAGAAGCAGGGGAGACAAGAAAGGACCTTCCCCTCCAGCCTTTGGAGAGAGTATGGTCCTGCTGACACCCTGAGTTTGGACTTTTTTTGCCTCCAGAATTGCAAGACAATAAATTTCTGTTCTTATTTAACCACCTAAACCGGTACCGGTTGCCCTTGAGTGGATTCTGACTCATAGCGACCCTATAGGACTGAGTAGAACAACACCATAGAGTTTCCAAGGAGTGCCTGGTAGATTCGAACTGCCAACCTTTTGGTTAGCAGACGTAGCTCTTAACCACTACACCACCAGGGTTTCCAGCTAACCACCTAGTTTGTGGTATTTTGTTACACCAGACCTAGGAAACCAATACAACATCCCTGTCTCCCCCAAACATGTCCTCTGATGAGTTACTGCGATATTTAAATGAGGAGTTGCTGAGCGTCTCAACTAACAGGACTTCCATGTTAAGTGTCACCATAGATGAGCACTCCCCATTCTTGTGACTGAGATAAAGGCCTTTGAAGGGTGGGAACGTGGATTTGTAGAGTGGGTGCCTGACTTGGTACTTGGACAGGAATATCCTGGTGGCCACAGTGGAATGAGAGCCAACCATGGACTTTTTTTTTTACTTCATTTGTTTACCCATTCATTCATTCATCCATTTTTTTCATTTATTGAACTAATTTATTGAGTATCCCGAGGCCAAAAAGTCCTTGCTGTGCTTCAAGGATGTCTGACAGCCAGTGTGTTTGTAACTTAGTGAGACTTGGGGTTAGTGGTAGGGGTTGAGACTGATAGTTGGTCCAGGGTAGAAGATGGCACCTGTTGGAACAGCCTCCACACTTCAGGTACACCACGGGAGTGGGTAGGCTCCTATGCCCTACAGAGTTCGTTCTGAGCTGAACAAAAAAGCACATGCTGTAGTTTCAGACTTTCAAAGGCCATGCGTTTATCAGATCTTGCTGACAGTAGTTTTGGATGTAAGCATGACAATGGGGATTTGAAATTCAGAATTCATGGAAGCTGCTATTACTTGAAAGCTGGCTATCGGAGCTTTGAGAACCAAGGGCTTCGTAATGATTTTCAGCTTCAGTACAAAATGATTTAGGAATAACACAAAAAGGGAAGGGAATTATATGCTTTGGATATTGGGCCTGAATCTTCACTTATAGCCCAAAAGGACAGGATTGTGATAGAAAGTTTATAGCTCCTTTAATCCATCTCTTAGCAACACTGTTCAATAGGATAAGCAAAAAACATGTGGCTATGTAAATTAAAATGAAATAAAATTAAGAATTCACTTTCCTCAGTTACGTTAATCATATTTCAAGTGCTCAAGAGCCACATATGTCTAGTCGTTACTGAATTGGACAGCACAGATATAGAACATTTCTACCATTGCAGAAAATTCTATTGGACAGCTCTGTGACCGTAATGGGACGGTGAGAAACTCGGCAATAAAATATTTCTAGTAAATGCCCTTTCCTGTATCCCTGAGTGGTTATTCCAAACCTTCAGCTCACCCAGGCTTCATAACCCACCACCTCCTCGTAGCTGTCAGCACATAGTTGTGCCTCCCACTCTGAAAAGAAAATAGACAACATGAAATGTGGACTTTTTCATCCTTGGTCCCTCCATCTCTACCTATTCCCTTGTATCTGCGTCTATTTCTCCATCCTTTCTTAGAGGAAGAAGCATCATTTTTCCTGTTTATTGCTAATGCCTCCATTTGTGCTAGTTCTAGAATGAACTTTTGTCTCTTTAAGTACCTGGATTCACCAAATATCTGCTCTCTCTCTATCCACACACACACGTACATATATACAAGTATATATAAGTATATACATATACTTATACACACTTTTTTTAACTTCTTATTTTGAAATAATTATAGATTCACAATAAGTTAGAAAAAAAATGTAAAGGGAGGTTCTGTGTACCCTTCACCCAGTCTTCTCCAGTGGTGGCCTCTGTCTTCCATATCTATAGTACAATAACAAAGCCAGGACCTTGACATTGCTACAATCCGCAGAACTTATTCAGAATTCACCAATTTTCAATGCACCCATTTGTGTGTGTGTGTGTGTGTGTACATGCACGTGTGGATAGTTCTATTCAGTTTTATCATGTTTAAATTCACTACAGTCTAGATACAGAACATTTGTATCAAAAGGACCCCTGGTATTACTCTTTTATGCATGTATAAAAAAGCCAAACCTATTGCTGTCAAGGTGATTCCGACTCATAGTGACCCTACTGGACAGAGTAGAACTGCCCCATAAGGTTTCCAAGGAGTGGCTGGTAGATTAGAACCACTGACCTTTTAGTTAACAGCCAAGCCTTTAACCAGTGTGCCACCAGGGCTCCTATTCTTGTATAGCCACAGCCAATACCCTGCCTCCAACCCCTACCAACTACGAATCTGTTCTCCATCTCTATAATTTTGTTATTTCGTGAATGTTACATAAATGGAATACTGTAATATATAACCTTTTGAACTGGCTTTTTTTCACTCAGTATAATTCCTTTCAGATTACTGAAATTATTTCTTATATCAATAGTTTGCACCTTTTGATTCCTGAGGGGGTATTCCATGGTGTATATGTACCACAGTTTGTTTAACCGTTTACCCGTTGAAGGACATCTGGGTTTTTTCTAGATTTTGGTGATTAAGATTAAGTTGCTATAAACATTCATCTTTTTGTATGAACATAAGGCTTCATTTCTTTGGGAATGCCCAAGAATGCAGTTACTGGGTCATATGGATAGTTGCATGTTTAGTTTTGTAAGAAATTGCCAAACTGTTTTCTAGAATGACTGTACTATTTCACATTTCTACTAGAAATGTATGAGTGGTCCAGTTTCTCTGCATCCTTGCCAGCATTTGTTGTTATCACTATTTTTTATTTTGGCCATGCTGATAGGTGTGTGGTGATATCTTACTGTAGTTTCAATTTACATTTCCCTAATGGTTAATGATGTTGGCACCTTGTCATGTGCCTATTTGCCATATATGCTTTTGGTGAAATGTCTGTTCCTATTTTTGGTGAAATATCTTGTCCATTTTCTAATTTGGTTGTTTACTGTTAAGTTTTGAGAGTTATTTATGTATTCTGGAGACCTGCTGGCACAGTGGTTAAGAGCTGCAGCTGCTAACCAAAAGGTCAGCAGTTCAAATCTACCAGCCACTCCTTGGAAACCCTATGGGGCAGTTCTATTCTGCCCTATAGGGTTGCTATGGGTGGGAATCAACTCGATGGCAATGGGTTTGGTTTTTTATTTTGTATTTTTTTTCCTAGATTCAAGGCCTTTGTTGAATACGTGGTTAGCAAATATTTTTCTCCCTGTCTGTTGCCTACCTTTTCATTGTCTTCACAGGGTCTTTGACAGAGCAAACTTTTTTTTTAATTTCGATAAGATCTCTTTCCTATATTTTTAACTTACGTGTTTAACCTAACCACCCTCTTCACTGCTATTTTCCCTTAGTGTAGAAACTGTATCATGGCTATCTACCCTGAAGCATACCTCTTTTTCTGTTCTTTTATCAGTCAAAAATGCCATAATCTACCTGTTGCTCAGAACAGAAACCTGGGACTCATTTTTTTTTTTTTTGAATAATTTTTGTTGTGCTTTAAGTGAAAGTTTACATGGGACTCATTCTTGACCCCTGTAATTCTTTCAGTTTCCACCTCTAGCTACCCACCAAAATCCTGTCTATCTTATGAAATATTTCCCAAGTTCATCCAATTTCTTTTTTTCCCCAAATTCATCCAATTTCATTGTTTTATCCTCAGTGCCATTGTCTTAGTTCAGACTCTTTTTATTTCTTATTTGCGTCATTGCGTTGACCTAATTATACTCCTGACTTCTAGTCTTGCCTGACACAAAGCCAGTTTCCACGTTGCTGCACAATGATCTATCTAAAATGCAACCCAGTTATGTTATTCCCCTGGTCAAAATAATCCCTAAATAGCTCACCATCACCTCCAGAGTAAGGTTTAAATTCCTTACCATGATGTACACGTTCTTTCTTTCGTGTGTTCTCAGCCTCATCTTTCACTACTGCTCCACAGCAGACATGAGCCTTAACCATTCTTATCTACATGCAGTCTCTCAAACGTATTGTGATGTCTTGATTCTGATCCTCCGTTTGGGATGTTTTCCCATGTATCTCTGCTTGAAACTTCTGCTTTGCATTCAGATTCAACAAAAGGGAAACTCTTCCAGGAAGGCTTCCCTGACTGCCCTAGGCAGGATTACCAACATAACCTGCTCTACATAACTTTTGCAAGGCAGGGACTGTATCTGAATATCTGTATTTATTCCTAGGGCTTAACAAAGTACTTGGTGCGTAGCTTACAAATATTGAATAAATGAACGAATTTTAGCAATTAGATCCTCTCAATATTGAAAGTACCTATTACTCCATCTTCTTTATTGGTATGTAATCTTTTAAGGACTGGGAGTTTCTAGTGCCTATCCATAGCACCTAGCAGAGGTGCCTTGGAAGAAAGGTCTGGCAATCTCCTTCCAAAAATTTAGCTAATGAAAACGCTTTGGAGCACAGTTTTACTCTTCTATACATGGACTTGCTATGAGTCATAATCAACTCAGTGGAAACTGGTTTTATTGAGAAATATTACAGAAGACACAATAAATGAATAAGATGCACGATTTTAAAGAAATCTGCAGATCAACTACCTTAACAGAAATATAAAAACATGTCAAAGGGTTAATCCTTCCCAAAGGATCTGTTTGGACCACTTCCACTTCTGCAGTAAGAGTTCAAATTTATAGCCATTATTGCTGCAATTGGCACAAGAAGGAGAGAATTCTCTGTTCTTCCTTCTTGCGTTACCAGACTCTGGCCTGGGTGCATCCAAGTGACAGAGCCCAGGTCACATGCTTGAGCCCTAACTGCAAAAAATACCAGGAAAATAAATATCTAGCATTTTCAGGTTGTGGGTATAGAGGAGGTGATCTTTGCCCACCAACATTCATATGGTGGGTAATTCCCCAAACCTAAAAGGATCTCAGATGCTGAGTACTCCAAATACGTGACATATAAACGGCCTTTTTCTGACTAATAGTGATACTTCAATTATTCTGAAGGCTCTGGCAAGTACAATTAGAAAAAAGAAAAAAAAAAGATATATAAAATTGTTAAGGAGGGGATTCAGTGATTACTATATCCTGCTGCTATGATTTTTTTCCTGGAAAACCTAAGAGAAACAACTAAAGTATTTTTACAAACTATAGTGAATTCAGTCAGCAGGCTGGGCACAAAATTAATGAACAGATATATATCTTTATTTGTATGGCTACCTAGATGACATAGTGGAAGAAAACATGCCACTTATAATAGCAAGAAAGATCCATACACAATTTGAAAATGTTTCTAAAGGATGCAAAAAGAAGACTTGCGTAAATGGAAAGGCTCACCATGTTTTTGGATAAGACATTCAACATCGTGAACATTTCAATTCTCCCTAAATTAATCTATAAATTTAACATGATCCTCCCCCCAAAACTTGCCAGTAAGATTTTATTGAAACTTAATGATCTGATCTTAAAGAATGTAAGGAAAAATAAACAACCAAGGATAGTCAGCAGAAATTCCAGACAACAAGAGTGATGAGAGGTATTTGCCTTACCAGACATTAAGCTACATAAAAACACTAAAATGGAAAGATACAGTGTTTGAATACATACAGCGATTTGGTATACGATAAAGATGGCATTTCAAATCACTGGGGGAATGATGGGTTTGCTCTTTGGATTGACAAAAATTAAAGATTATAAGAAATCAAACAATGTATTGCATTGGGCAAATCTGCTGCAATTTTTTTTTTTTTAAGACCTCTTTAAAGTTTTAAAAAGCACCTAGTCACTTTGATGACTAAGGTGCACCTGACCCAAGCCATAGTCTTTTCAGTTGATTCATGCAGTTGAAAGCTGGACCGTGTAAAAGGAAGACAGAAGAATTGATGCGTTTGAACTTTGTTGTTGGCAAAGAATATTGAATATATGGCATCCTGCCAGAAGAACGAACAAATCACTTTTAGACAAAATGCAACCAGAATGATTCTTAGAAGTGAGGAAGGCGAGACTTGAGCTCAGTTACTTTGGGCATGTCATCAGGAAAGACCAGTTGCTAGAAAAGGACATCATGCTTGGTAAAGTAGAGGATCATCAAAAATAAGGGAAATACTCAGTGAGATGGATTGACACAATAGGCCCAACGGTGGACTCAAACATATCAGTAATCATGAAGAGGGCGCAGGACCAGGCAGCTTTTCATTCTGTTATACCTAAGGTCTCCATGAGTAAGAGCTGACTTGATGGCAGCTAACAACAATAATATCTAGTAGTGGAGAAGGTCAGAGAAATGTGTAGGTATGTAAACCGGCATGACCTTTTGGAGAGCAGTTTCTTAGCATGATTTTTTCCTAGTATACATATACCTTAACCCAGAAATTTCACTTTTAGATAGTCATCCTAAAGGAATTTTTGTGCCTGGGTACAGAGAGGACTTGGAAAATTGTTTGTAATAGGGGCAAATAGATTACAATCTCAGCGTTCTCATAAACAAATGAAAGAATTGTATATACAGTGAAACATAACACAGCAGTTAAAGTGAGTGATGTTGCAAATGAAAAAGATTATATGAACTGATACGTGACACTTTCTGGAGACATTTAAAGTTTATGAAAGACAATTATGGAATAATATGCATAACGCGATTCTGCTGATACCAAAATAATCTTGCTTATGAGTCATATTAGGTGGGCAGGATTGTTATTTTATGTTTACCAAGTTACCAATGAGAAAACAGAAGCACAGAAAGGGAAAGCTGAGGAGGCCTGGAAGGCTATCTGAAGAAGAGTATTTCAGGCAGGGAGAGCAACCAGTGCACAGGTCCTGGTGGTAGAAGCATGCTGTGCTGATTTGAGGGAAAGTAAGGAGACAAGTGTGGCTAGAGTGAGGTGAATGAAGAGGGGTTAGTAAGAGACCGGAACAGAGAACTGGCCAGATTACAGAGAGGACTTTTTTATTTGAGAGAAATGGGAGCCACTGGAGGGTTTTCAGCAGGAAGGTGACATAATTTGACTTTCATTTTAAAATAGATTACTTTGGTTGCCACATTGAATATTGATTGTAGAACGGTAAGGTGGAAACGGGAAGACCAGTTAAAAGGCTATTGCAAAAATCCTGATGAAGGATGATGGTGGCTTCTATCAGCAGCGGAAGTGTTGAGAAGTAGTCAGATTTTAGATATAATTTGAATATAGAACCAACAGAACTTTATGACAAATTGGATGGGGGAGTAGAAAAAAGAGAGGAGACTTAAGATTTTTAGCCTGAGAAGCTACATGCAAGGAATTGCCATTAACTGAGATGGGGAAGGTCAGGAGTTTCTTTTTTTTAGCGAGTTCAGTTTCATATTTCTCTTAGACACTTAAGTCTAAGCAGTTGAGGAGATATGAGTCAGTAGTTTAAGGAAGACCGTGACTTGTCTGTTGGTTTGTTGTACTGTGGTGGCTTGCATGTTGTTATGATGCTGGAAGCTATGCCACTGGCATTTCAAATACCATCAGGGTCATCCATGGTAGACAGCTTTCAGCATAGCTTCCAGAGTAAGGCGTATTAGGAAGAAAGACCTGCTGATGTACTTCTGAAAATTAGCCAATGAAAACTCTATGGATCAAAACAGAATATTGTTTGATATAGTGCTGAGCCCCCAGGTTGGAAAGCACTCAGAATACACAGTGGCCATGGCAATGGATTTGAGCATACCAACCATCTTGAGGCTGGACAAGTTGTACATGGGGTCACCATGAGTCAGGGCCAACTTGATGGCAACAACAGCAACAGTTTAAGGGAGAGAACCAGGATGGAGATGTAAGATTGGGAGTCATCAGAATATATATATTACTTAAAGCTGTGGGGCTAAGTGAGATCATCAAGAGAATGAATGTTGGTGGAGAAGAGAGCAGGTACAAGACTGAACCCTGTGGCACTCCAACAGGGGGAGGAAGAGGAATCAATAAAGGAGACTGAGAAGCAGCCAGAGAGGTAGGATGGAAACCAGAGAGTGTGTAGTAACATGGAAGTCCAGTGAAAAACATGGGTCAAGAAAATCTATGTCAGATGTTCAAATGAGTCAAATAAGATGAGGACTGAGAATTAACTATTAGATTTAGCAATGTTGTAGTCATTGTTGGCCTTGACAAGAACAGTTTTGGTGGAGTGATGTGGGAGGAAACCTCACTGGAGAGAGAATGGAGGAGAGAAATTAGAGACATGGAATAGAGAGAGTTCTTTGGAGGCATCATTTTTCTATGGAGAAGCAGAAATATGGGGCAGTTTTAGGGGATGGGGGTGAAGGTGGTTTTGTTGTTTTTACTACATTTGTTGTTGTTGTTATAGACTAGTGAACAAATAGCATGCCTGGATGTTAAAGAGAATGATCCAGTAACAATAGGAAAATTGATCATGGAGGAGAGAGCAAAGAAATGCTATTACTGATAGCCTTGAGAATGTGAAGGGGGAGAGGGGTTGTCTTTAGCTAGGAGTGTGAACAACTCATCTATACTAACAGTTAGGAAAGCAGGGTATATGTGTATGGATGCAGGTAGTTTTCACAAATGTGTGATAAGAGTTTGTGGAAGATCTCTGTTGATTGCTTTAATTTTTTCAAAGGAGTAGGAAGCAGCTGTGAGAGAATATAGATAGGAAGTATTGGAGGTTTGAAGATGAAGGAAAATGCATGAATTAGAGTCAGGGAGTGAATGAACTCGAGCAATATAATATGACTTAAGTGTGATATCATCAGATTATAAACATCTATTTTAGAGAGTAGGCCTGAACCAAAAATAGGTTTTCCATTTTCTCTGGAAAAACAAATCCTATGGATCCCTGAGTCCCTTTCTTTTTCTTTTGTTTTCATGAAGAGAATAACTGAAAATAAACTATAGTCTAACTAAGCTGGAAGACATGATCACCTAGTTAAGAAGATCCAATGTACTTTATTTATTTTTTTTGAACATTTTATTGTGTTTTAGGTGAAAATTTACACAGCAAATTAGTTTTCCATTCAACAGTTCATACACAAATTAAATTGTTCCATGCCATTGATTGCTGTTGCCACAAAGTGTCAGCACTTTCTCTATTTATGCCCTGCCTTTCCCATTTCCATCCCCCCAGTTTTCCTGCCCCTCCTTGCCAGAAGGCAAGGTGAAAATTGGGCAAATGTTACCCATTTGGTCTCATATAGTTAATTGTTCTCTGGAGCACATTCGTCTTGGGTGTTGTTTATTTTATAGCCCAATCTACTATTTGTGTAAAAGGTGACCTCTGGGAGTAGCTTCAGGTTAAAAGGATGTCTAGAACAGTAGTCTTGGGGATTCCTGCAGTCTCTATCAGTCTTTTTTTTTTATGAATTTGAGTTTTGTTCTGCATTTTTCTCCCATTCTAACCTGGACCTTCTATTGTATCCCTGGTCAGAGTATTCTACGGTGGTAGCTGGACACCATCTAGCTCTTCTGGTCTCAGGTTAAAGGAGGCTCTGGATCACATGAACCGCTAGTCATGTGGACTAATTGCTTCCACTCTACTTTGCTCCTGTTGGGAAGAGACCAGTAGTTGTATTTTAGATGGCTGCTCATAAGCTTTTAAGACCCCAGATGCTACTCACCAAACTGGGATGTAGAACGTTATGTTCATGAATTATGTTATGCAAATTGACCTAGAATCCCACCTAAATTTAGAGATCATCTCAATAATAGATTTGACATGTTGAACACTAATGACCAAAAACCAGATGAGTTGTGAAATGACATTAAGGACATCATACATGAAGAAAGCAAGAGGTCATTAAAAAAACAGGAAAGAAAGAAAAGACCAAAATGGATGCCAGGAGAGACTCTGAAAGTTGCTCTTGAACAATGGGTAGGTAAAGCAAATGGAAGATATGATGAAGTAAAAGAACTGAACAGAAGATTTCAAAAGGCAGCTTGAGAAGACAAAGTATTATAATGACACGTGCAAAGACCTGGAGTCAGAAAACCAAAAGGGAAGAACACTCTCTGCATGTCGAAAGCTAAAAGAACTGAAGAAAAAATTCAAGCCTCGAGTTGCAATAGTGAAGAATTCTCTGGGGAAAATATTAAATGATGCAGGAAGCATCAGAAGAAGATGGAAGGAATACAGAGAGTCACTGTACCAAAAAGAATCGGTCAACGTTCAGCCATTTCAGGAGGTAGCATATGATCAGGAACCGATGGTACTGAAGGAAGAGGTCCAAGTTGCTCTGAAGGCATTGGCGAAAAACAAGGCTCCGGGAATTGATGGAATACTGATTCAGATATTTCAACAAATAGAGGCAGCGCTGGAAGTACTCACTCTTCTATGCCAAGAAATTTGGAAGACAGCTACCTGGCCAACCGACTGGAAGAGATCCATATTTATGCCTATTCCTAAGAAAGGTGATCCAGCCAAATGTGGAAATTATCAAACAATATCATTAATACCATATGCAAGTAAGATTTTGCTGAAGATCATTCAAAAGTAATTGCAGCAGTACGTCGACAGGGAGCTGCCAGAAATTCAAGCCAGATTCAGAAGAGGATGTGGAACGAGGGATATCATTGCTGATGTCAGATGGATCCTGGCTGAAAGCAGAGAATACCAGAAGAATGTTTACCTGTGTTTTATTGACTATGCAAAGGCAATCGACTGTGTGGATCGTAACAAATTATGGATAACATTGTGAAGAATAGGAATTCCAGAACACTTAACTGTGCTCGTGAGGAACCTGTACATAGGCAAGAGGCAGTCATTTGAACAGAAAAAGGGGATACTGTGTGGTTTAAAGTCAGGAAAGGTGTGCATCAGGTTTTTATCCTTTCACTATACTTATTCAATCTATATGCTGAGCAAATAAACCGAGAAACTGGACTATATGAAGAAGAACGGGGCATCAGGATTGGAGGAAGACTCATTAACAACGTGCTATATGCAGATGGCACAACCTTCCTTGCTGAAAGTGAGGAGGACTTTAAGCACTTACTAATGAAGATCAAAGACTACAGCCTTCAATATGGATTATATCTTAACATAAAGAAAACAAAAATCTTCACAACTGGACCAATAAGCAGCGTCACGATAAACGGAGAAAAGATTGAAGTTGTCAAGATTTCATTTTACTTGGATCCACAATCAACACTCATTGCAGCAGCAGTCAAGGAATCAAAAGATGCATTGCATTGGGTAGATCTGCTGCAAAAGACCTCTTTAAAGTGTTAAAAAGCAAAGATGTCACCTTGAGAACTAAGGTGCGCCTGACCCAAGCCATAGAGTTTTCACTCGCCTCATATGCATGAGAAAGCTGGCCAGTGAATAAGGAAGACCGAAGAATTGATGTCTTTGAATTGTGGTATTGGTGAAGAATATTAAATATATACCATTGACTGCCAAAAGAACAAAACAAATCTGTCTTGGAAGAAGTACAACCAGAATGCCCCTTAGAAGCAAGGATGATGAGACTATGTCTCACATACTTTGGACATGTTATCAGGAGGGATCAATCCCTGGAAAAAGGCATCATGCTTAGTACAGTAGAGGGTCAGCTAAAAAGAGGAAGACCCTCAAAGAGGTGAATTGACACAGTGGCCGCAACAATGGGCTCAAACATAGCAATTGTGAGGATGGTGCAGGACCGGTCAGTGTTTTGTTCTGTTGTACATAGGGCCGCTATGAGTTGGAACTGACTTGACTGCACCTAACAACAACAATTGATGTAGATGTCCCCCAATACTATGGTCCTTAGCCTTCAAGGCCAGTAACTCAGTTCCGAAAGGTGTTTGAATATGTCTAAGAAGTTTCCATAACTGTGCCCGTATGTGCTCTCTTATGCATATGAATATATATGCAGCACAAATATGTATACACAAATGTCCACAACTATACTCCCATATACCCTCCCACACCTATATAGCATACATATCTACCTATGTAACCACTCACAAATATTTGGTTGTTACTACTGTTGTTGGGGAACTGTATATATTATAGCATTTACTGTAGTAGTCCTTTATTTTTTTTGTGCCTCTCAGTGTCTTCATTTATCTTGGTAATGTTGTCCTGACTTCCCAATAGTGTGTATTGCCTTTCCCTTCACCACAATAAACACCGGTCTACTATCTAGTAAATGATTCTTCTTCTCTCCCCCTCCTGTCTATGGTAACCATCAAAGAATGTGGCTTACTGTATGTAAACCTATTCTTGACTTTTTATAAAAATGACATCATATATGTGTCCTTTTGTGATGGACTTATTTCACTCAGCATAATGTCCTCCAGATTCACCCATGTTATAAGATATTTTGTGGAGTCATCATTATTCTTTATCATGGTGTAGTATTCCATTGTATATGTATATGAATATATATGCCATAGTTTGTTCATCCATTCATTCATTGATGGACACTTAGGTTATTTACATCTTTTTGCTATTGTGAATAACGCTGCAATGAACATGGGTGTGCATATGTCTGTTCGTGTTACTAATCTTATTTCTCTAGGATATATACCTAGGAGTGGGATTGCTGGATCATATGGTATTTCTATGTCTAGCTTTTGAGGAAGTGCCATACCATTTTCTATAGTGGTTGTATCATTTTACAATTCCACGAACACTGTATAAGAGTTTCAGTCTCCCCACAACCTCACCAGCATTTGTTGTTTTATGTTTTTTGAATCAGTGCTATTTTTGCAGGGGTGAGATAATATCTCATTGTAGGTTTGATTTGCTTCTCTCTAATGGCTAATGATTTTTTTTTTTTTTTTAGGACCATCTCTTCAAGTGTTTGTTAGCTGCCTGAATGTATTCTTCGGTGAAGTGTTTGTTAATACTCTTTGCCCATTTTTTTGATTGCGTTTTTTTGTCTTTTTGTTGTTGAGGTGTTGAGGTTTTCTATATATTTTAGAAATTAGACCCTTGTTAGATATGTCATTGCTAATTTTTTTTCCCCGGTCTGTAGGACCTGCTTTTACTCTTTTGTTGAGGTCTTTTGATAAGCCTAAGTATTTAATTTTTAGGTGGTCCCAGTTATCTAGTTTATCTTCCATAGTCTGTGCATTTTTAGTTATGTTTCATAGTGCATTTATGCTGTAAATTAAGACTACTAGCTTTGTCCCTGTGCTATCTTTCAGGAACTTTATAGTTTTATGTTTAACATTTATGTCTTTGATGCATTTTGAGTTAGTTTTTGTGTATGATGTGAGGCATGGATCCTGTTTCATTTTTCGGCAAGTAGATATACAGTTTTGCCAGCACCATTTGTTAAAGAGACTGTCTCTTCCCCATTGAATCTTCACCCCTTTGTTGAAGATCAGCTGTTCATAGCTGGATGGACTTACTTCTGGCTTCTCAGTTATGTTCTGTTGGTCTGTGTGTCTGTCGTTGTACCAGCACCAGGCTGTTTTGACTACTGTGACTGGATAGTAAGTTCTAAGATCGGGAGATCCAATGCACTTTACATTTTCTGTCCCATTGCTTAAAAAGCACAAAGTGTTCCATGTAACATGAGTCTTTGGACAGAATGTTCTGAGTTACTGAAAGAAGAAGCTTTATGGTGTGTTGACCTATCTCAAGCCGCACTGCTTTGATCACAAAGTCAGCTGCTAATGGGTAATGGCAGAACACTCCCATCATTCCAACCAAAGCTGCAGGAAGGAGTCATTGGCAAGGCTAGAGGAGATTAAGTGCTATTGTTATACACTCTGTTCCTGCCTGAAGTAGCCTGATGGACTGAATTACTTTACGTAATTAAATAAGGTAAGATGGTTTTCAGAGCCATCCAGATACAGCCAGTTCCTCAAGGTCCTTGGTCGCTTAAAATCCAGCTTCATGATCTGTGACCCGATTTTTTTTCAACAGCTCCATTAGCACATCCTTGGTAATGGACAATGACTAAGACCGTCAATTTATTTTGGCTTGCTTAAGATTGGGGTAAAGTTGTGGCTAGAAGCTAAAACTGGAAGTATCTTAAGGCTGGGAAGCTTTCAGCAAGTTAAAGTTAAGGCAGTGATTTCAAAGGCAGCTCAATTCCCTTGAGTATCACAGTCAACATCACTTAATTTATGTGAATATTCAAGCGAGGTTCTCTTTGACATATGTGTAGTCGATGATAAAGTTTTCTGTAATAGTCTAACCTTGCTCACCTGCAGCTGATTTCTTTCTGCCACCTGACTTGTTGCCTTGACCCTTTTTCCCTTTTTCTAAGTTGTGCTAGCTTGGTCTTCTGAGAAACAGATGCTGTTATGGTATTTATTACATGTGCAAGAGACTTATTGGGGGAAAATGCCTGTGAGTAAAAATGAAGAAGGAGCTGAAGGAATTTGGGAGAATTGTCAGACAGAAGGCAGCCCTGGTGGCACAAACAGTTTGCACTTGACTACAAACCTAAAAGTTGGTGGTTCTAGCCCACCTGGTGGCTCCATGAAAGAAAAAAATATACAGCCAAGAAAACCCTATGGTGCACAGTTATACTCTGTAGCACGTGGGGTCGCCATGAGTCTAAATTCACTTCACAGCAGTGGGATTGGTTTGGTTTTGTTGGGTCAGACAGCAATGTAAGTCTGAATCCCTATGGAGAGAGGGAAGGAAGGAAGGTCGGGTAGGAGAGTCTGAGACTATGGTGGAGTTCTAAGAAAGCTTCGGTAAGACCCATGGGGAGTTAAAGCCACCCATCAGAGGAGTCCTGCATCTCCCAGCAACAGGCTCGCCTTGTACCCTGCTGTGCTCATTCATTGGCAGGGAGCAGCCCATGGGATGTGTGGCCTCAACTTCAACAGAGCCATGGGTTTCAATGTGCAGCTGCTGGGGCTGAGACTAATTCTACATCCCATAGTTGGAGATTTGAAAGGTGCATCTTTCTTTAAGTAAAATGATTTATTGCAGTATAACATAACTCAGAAAATTGCACAAATCTTATTTTGGTAGCTCTTTATTTTTTTAATGCTAAAAATACTTTATTAGCGTATAATTTATATACAGCAGAAAACACAAATTTTAAGTGTATAGCTCAAAGACCTATTTAGCCATTACCTAGGTCAGAAATAGAACATATGCATCTCTCCAGAAAGTTCCCATGTGTCTGTTTTCAATGAATATCCATCCCCCTGCCCATTGGCAACCACTATTCTGATTTCTGTCAGCAGACATTAGTATTGCCTGTTCTTGAACTTCATATAAATGGAATCCTACTTGTGTATCTTTTTGTGTTTGGATTCTTCTTCTCAATATAATGTTTTTGAGATATACTCATGTTTAATGACCAATGCTTTTTTTTTTTTTTTTTGTCTATTAGTGTAAACATTTTCTGATCAGGGAAGGGAAAGTTGAGTGAAATATAAAACTATGGTTCAATTATTTATTAATTTCTTCCATCCTTACTTTTTTCCCATACGTGTGTGTGTTGGGGGGGGGGTGCTATTAGCATCTAGTGGGTTGCGGTACAGTGAATTACTTAATATGGCCCTTCCAGCCATAGCCTTTGTGACTCCCACACAATGATTGAGTGGGACTGTGCAAATAAGGTGTATGGAACCCTAATGAGGTGTGGTGGTCGGTGTTGTGTGTTGGCTTGGCTAGGCCATGATTCCCAATATTGTGTGGCTGTTTTCTATTTTGTAGTTTGATCTAAATATACTCCATTTATGTGTTGTAAATCCTAACCTCTATATGTTAATGAGGCAGGATTAATGTATGGTGTATTTTGAGTCACAGCCTTATAGGAGGGCTTGATTCAAGTTCCACCCTTACTCAAGTCATGCCCTTCCCTGGGGTGTGGCCTGCATCGCTTCTATATATGTGGGTGCTCTGGTGGGGCTTTCCCTTTCTGCATCTGGATCCTGTGTCTGGCTTGTCACTGTCTGACCTTCGGTTCTTGGGCCTTGAGCCAGCAGCCTGCCGCCTGACCTGCTGATTCTGAGATTGCCAGCTTTAGCAGCTCTGTTGGCCAGCAGCCTATCATCTGACTTGATTTGCTAGCTTTTTCAGCCTTGTGAGCCAGCAGCCTGTTGTCTGCCCTACCAATTTGGGTTTATCAGCCCCTGTGGCCACGTGAGTCAGGAGAAGCCTGCGCCTGACACACAGATTTGGGACTTAAAGTCTCTACAACTGTGTGAGCCATTTCCTTGATACAGTTCATGAGTTCTGTGAGACGTTGCTGTGAATTATCGCAAGGAGAGTACTGAGGGGAGGAGTAGTTGATGTTAGAGGTGATGGAGTGGTACAGAAGTTTGGAAAAGTTGGGCATTTAGGACACCTTTAACCTCTGCCTCATAGGAACCAGCTTTGTGCTGATCCTCATAAAAGAAACTAGAAGACACAAATTTTAAGTGTACAGCTCAAAGGTTTTTGACAAGTGTGTACAACTATTTAGCCATTACCCAGGTCACACAGAGATTATATACATCACCCCAGAAAGTTCCCGTGTGCCTGTTTTCCCCCCACCCAATGGCAACCAGTATTCTGATTTCTATCATCAGACATTAGTTTTGCCTGTTCTTAAACTTCTTATCAATGGAATCATACTTACGTATTTTTTTTGTGTCTGGACTCTTTTTCTCAGTATAATGTTTTGAGATATATTCATGTTGAATGGCCAATTTTTTTTTAAAGTGTCTATTTGTGTTAACAATTCCTAGTCAGGGAAGGGAAGGTTGAGTGAAATATAAAACTTTGCTTCAATTATTTAATTCCTCCTTTCATTATTTTTTTCCCATATACGTGTGTGTGTGTGTATGGGGGGTGCTGTTGGCATCTAGCAGGTATAGGCCAGAGATGCTGCTAAACATCCTATGCTTTTTTATTTGTTTAATTGCTGAGTATTATCCCATTGTATGGATTCATTACAGTTTGTGGTAACTCTTCTCATTTTGGTGAATATTTGGATTGTTTCCAGTTTGGGGCTGTTATGAATAAAGCTACTTTGAACTTTCTTGTACCTTATACCTTCTTATGCCTCTTCAAGCCTTTTTGTGAATATATGTATTCATTTTTCTCGGTTCAATACCTAAGAATGAAATTTCTGGGTCATAAAAAAACAAAAAAAACTTGTTGCCATTGAGTCAATTTCGACTCATAGTGACCCTATCCGTAAGTTTAACTTTATTAAAAATACCAAAGGTTTTGCTAAAGGGGTATTTTTAAATGAGCCATTTTGATAGCACCACTTGCCTGTTGATAGTATGTTTTTATTTACTCCATTATACCGTGTTCTGCCATGATTCCATGGGTGTCATTGTTTTCACAAACTTGCCACCTTTAAAAATTCCCTTTCTAAGGTAATATAACAGAGTCCTAGTAGTGCAGTAGTTAAGAGCTTGGCTGCTAACCAGGATGTTGGCAGTTCGAAGCTATCAGTCACTCCTTGGAAACCCCATGGTGCAGTTCTACTCCGTCCCATAGGGTCGCTATGAGTCGGAATTGACTCAGTGGCAACAGGTTTGGTTTTTTGATTTTAAGTTAATATAAGAGAAAAAAAAAAAGACCAGTTTAGATTCATTAATATTATGCTTTGATATTCCTCTCCTTAGGTAGAAGTGCGCCTAGGAAAGTACACGGGCAGTGTAATCTTTAGAAGTGAAAAGACCAGAAGAATAATTTAAAGCTAAATATTCATTCTTTCCTTTTTTTTGAACAAAGAAAAAGATAATTTTTTAAAAACTAATAATTGAGCAATTATTTATTCATTCATCCATTCATTCTTTCTATGTGCCTGGCAGTGTTCTAAGGCTATAAAAAAAAAAATTTAATTAATTTTCAATAACAAACATTCACTGAAACCCTGTTAATGTCTAGCCACTCTACTTGGTATGAGGGTTGTAGAGATAAACACGGCATTTGGACAGAAAAAAAGAGTTAGCACTTTTCCTGAAGGATTAATAGCTACCAGAAAGTCCTAGGAAGAGAGTGCTGTTACTGGTTCTGGTCTCTTCGGAAGAATAGGATTTCCAATCTCTAGTATAGATATTTATGGGGCTTAAGCCGAGGGGGCCTGGATGGGATGTGGTGAACTGTGGAGGTCCTCATTCCCAGGAGAACGCCAAGGTCTCAGCTTTGGCAAGGACTACAAGGTGTATGCAGGGACCAGTGAGTGGCTGTGGTGAGGGCAGGGGCTGCGACGGAGAGTGATGTACAGTCCACCTCTAGGCTCAGAGGAGTGGTAGGACCCAGCTAAGAGTGAAAGATCCTAGCTAAGGAGTTTGGGGTTCCAGAAATAGGCTCCAATCATAGCAAGAGACTGCAGTGGGGACTGGAAATAAGAATTTGTATAGAAACCAAATCAATCAGACTGTTTACCCACAGGGGATAAAGAAGGAAGGAGGCGATGGGCAAGGGCTTGGCTGGAGCCTTCTGCTCTCACAGGGTGTTAACTTGAGACTGGATCATAATTGGACCTAGAGAGACCAGTTTACCGATGGGGAAATTGCTTTTCACATTTGTGATGCACACACAGGTGGTTCACTAGTAGTGATCCCTCCATAAATATCACATCTGTGCAGTCAGAGCCAGAATACAGGAGACACTCCCAGGACCTTAGCACAAGAAAGTAGATAGCAAACAGTAAATAGGAATCAATGTTTACTCTTAAACAACAGTCTCATGGTGGAAAGTCAATATTTACTCTGACATCACAGGGTGGGCTCGTCTTTGGTGTCAGCAGGTGTCCCATGGTTTAGGTGCTGGGTTCTCTCTCTCTCTTTCTCTGTGGTTCCTCTTGGCTGGCTCTGCCCCTTTTGCTGCTTGTCTGGCTCTCACCCAGCAGCCTTGGGTCAGCCTTGGGTCAGCCTTGGGTCAGCCTTGGGTCAGCCTTGGGTCAGCCTTGGGTGGCTGTCATGACAACTCTCAAAGCAGAACTGTTCTGAGGGCAGTCCCTAGGTGGGGTGCACCCAGGATCAGCCATCAGACCTCCCCTGCGCTCCAGCAGACCCCCTTGTGTTCCAGATGGGTGGGGTGTCTGCTGCTGCCTGGGCTGCTCCTGGCTTAAGGTTGTTACAATCCTCAGTCCACTCCTCTCAGACCGCTCTGCTGCCACTTCTTTGTTCAGCCATTACTGTTGCTGGCTTCTGCTTTCTTCTGGCCTCTGCTGCTGCTTGTCTGGGTCTGCACTCGTAACTGGATCCAGGGATTCTGCTGTTACTGGTGTTAGTCTCTTCTGAAGAATTTCCAGTCTCTTATTCCCTGGGCTGATGTCTCCACCCTGGGAACCCTGAAGTTCCAGCGAGCCTCCATCTTCCTGGGGCCTACCACAGGGCCCTTAAGGCTTAGTTAGCATCGGCCCTTAGAGGATCCCTCTTAGTCTGGTGGGACCCTATTCATTGGCCTTAGGTGTGGTCCTACTCTCAGAACCAGGACCGAAAGGCTAAATCATCTGCTGCAAAGGGCTTCCGTACCTCTCCACATATTGTCAGGTTAGCGGCTTTTGGTGCCAAGTGGAGTCCTCTCAGGTGGGCTGGTAGGCTCCACAGAGGCAGGCAGGCTGAGGAGGAATTAATAAAATGGCTCTAAAATGTCAGAAGGGCTATAACAGAGTAATGTAAAAATTATTGTTGGGACTCAGTGGAGAAAGAAATCACTCTTTGGGGGAGCTGGGTAAGGTTTAACAGAGGACACACATTTTTCCCATATTAATTCCTTTCTTTAAAAATGCACTTAAAAACACTTTAAATAAAACTAAAAAAAAAAAAAAAAGAGTACCAAAGAGTACTACTATAATCTCAAAGACTAGCCACTTGCCCCGTCACGTACCACCCCTGTCACATGTCCTGAGGCAAGTATTTTAACTATTTTTTTCGTATTGATCTATGTGCTTCTTAAGATTATGCTTATGATGATATTTCTTGATTTATTATCATTTTGACATTACCTATTGATTTCCTGTTAGATGAAGATTTTTGCCTCTTAAATGTCACTTGCTTTCACTTCTTAATTCTTCCAAAGGAGTTTTGGTTAAATCGATATTCTGTTCTTACATTATTATGATCATGTAAATATTATTCACTGCAGAACCAAGCATTTTTTTTATTAACTTTTATTGAGCTTCAAGTGAACGTTTACAAATCAAGTCAGTCTGTCACATATAAGTTTATATACATCTTACTCCTTACTCCCACTTGCTCTCGCCCTAATGAGTCAGCCCTTCCAGTCTCTCCTTTCGTGACAATTTTGCCAGCTTCCAACTCTCTCTATCCTCCCATCCCCCCTCCAGACAGGAGATGCCAACACAGTCTCAAGTGTCCACCTGATATAATTAGCTCACTCTTCTTCAGCATCTCTCTCCTACCCACTGTCCAGTCCCTTTCATGTCTGATGAGTTGTCTTCGGGAATGGTTCCTGTCCTGTGCCAACAGAACGTTTGGGGACCATGCCCGCCGGGATTCCTCTAGTCACAGTCAGACCATTAAGTATGGTATTTTTATGAGAATTTGGGGTCTGCATCCCACTGATCTCCTGCTCCCTCAGGGGTTCTCTATTGTGCTCCCTGTCAGGGCAGTCATCGATTGTGGCCGGGCACCAACTAGTTCTTCTGGTCTCAGGATGATGTAGGTCTCTGGTTCATGTGTCCCTTTCTGTCTCTTGGGCTCTTAGTTGTCGTGTGACCTTGGTGTTCTTCATTCTCCTTTGATCCAGATGGGTTGAGACCAATTGATGCATCTTAGATGGCCACTTGTTAGCATTTAAGACCCCAGATGCCACATTTCAAAGTGGGGTGCAGAATGTTTTCATAACAGAATTATTTTGCCAATTGACTTAGAAGTCCCCTTAGAACATGGTTCTCAAACCCCCGCCCTTGCTCTGCTGACCTTTGAAGCATTCATTTTATCCCGGAAACTTCTTTGCTTTTGGTCCAGTCCAATTGGGCTGACCTTCCATGTATTGAGTGTTGTCCTTCCCTTCACCTACAGCAGTTCTTATCTACTAATTAATCAGTAAAAAACCCTCTCCCTCCCTCCCTCCCTCCCCCTCTCGTAACCACAAAAGTATGTGTTCTTCTCAGTTTATACTATTTCTCAAGATCTTATAATAGTGGTCTTATACAATATTTGTCCTTTTGCTTCTGACTGATTTCGCTCAGCATAATGCCTTCTAGGTTCCTCCATGTTATGAAATGTTTCACAGATTCGTCACTGTTCTTTATTGATGCGTAGTATTCCATTGTGTGAATATACCACAATTTATTTACCCATTCATCCGTTGATGGACACCTTGGTTGCTTCCAGCTTTTTGCTATTGTAAACAGAGCTGCCATAAACATGGGTGTGCATATATCTGTTTGTGTGAAGGCTCTTATTTCTCTAGGGTATATTCCGAGGAGTGGGATTTCTGGGTTGTATGGTAGTTCTATTTCTAACTGTTTAAGATAATGCCAGATAGATTTCCAAAGTGGTTGTACCATTTTACATTCCCACCAGCAGTGTATAAGAGTTCCAATCTCTCCGCAGCCTCTCCAACATTTATTATTTTGTGTTTTTTGGATTAATGCCAGCCTTGTTGGAGTGAGATGGAATCTCATCGTAGTTTTAATTTGCATTTCTCTAATGGCTAATGATCGAGAACATTTTCTCATGTATCTGTTAGCTGCCTGAATATCTTCTTTAGTGAAGTGTGTGTTCATTTCCTTTGCCCACTTTTTGATTGGGTTGTTTGTCTTTTTGTGGTTGAGTTTTGACAGAATCATGTGGATTTTAGAGATCAGGCGCTGGTCTGAGATGTCATAGCTGAAAATTCTTTCCCAGTCTGTAGGTGGTCTTTTTACTCTTTTGGTGAAGTCTTTAGATGAGCATAGGTGTTTGATTTTTAGGAGCTCTCAGTTATCTGGTTTCTCTTCGTCATTTTTGGTAATGTTTTGTATTCTGGTTATGCCTTGTATTAGGGCTCCTAGGGTTGTCCCTATTTTTTCTTCCATGATCTTTATCGTTTTAGTCTTTATGTTTAGGTCTTTGATCCACTTGGAGTTAGTTTTTGTGCATGGTGTGAGGTATGGGTCCTGTTTTATTTTTTTGCAAATGGATATCCAATTATGCCAGCACCATTTGTTAAAAAGACTATCTTTTCCCCAATTAACTGACACTGGGCCTTTCTCAAATATCAGGTGCTCATATGTGGTTGGATTTATATCTGGGTTCTCAATTCTGTTCCACTGGTCTATGTGCCTGTTGTTGTACCAGTACCAGGCTGTTTTGACTACTGTGGCTGTATAATAGGTTCTGAAATCAGGTACGTGAGGCCTCCCACTTTCTTCTTCTTTTTCAGTAATGCTTTGCTTATCTGAGGCTTCTTTCCCTTCCATATGAAGTTGGTGATTTGTTTCTCTATCACCTTAAAAAATGACATTGGAATTTGGATCGGAAGTGCATTGCATGTATAGATGGCTTTTGGTAGAATAGACATTTTTAGTATGTTAAGTCTTCCTATCCATGAGCAAGGTATGTTTTTCCACTTAAGTAGGTCCTTTTTAATTTCTTGTAGTAGAGCTTTGTAGTTTTCTCTGTATAGGTCTTTTACATCCTTGGTAAGATTTATTCCTAAGTATTTTCTCTTCTTGGGGGCTACTGTGAATGGTATTGATTTGGTTATTTCCTCTTCGATGCTCTTTTTGTTGATATAGAGGAATCCAAGTGATTTTTGTATGTTTATCTTATAACCTGAGACTCTGCCAAACTCTTCTATTAGTTTCAGTAGTTTTCTGGAGGATCCCTTAGGGTTTTCTGTGTATAAGATCATGTCATCTGCAAATAGAGATAATTTTACTCCCTCCTTGCCCATCTGGATGCCCTTTATTTCTTTGTCTAGCCTAATTGCCCTGGCTAGGACTTCTAGCACGATGTTGAATAAGAGCGGTGATAAAGGGCATCCTTGTCTGGTTCCCGTTCTCAAGGGAAATGCTTTCAGGTTCTCTCTGTTTAGAATGATGTTGGCTGTTGGCTTTGCATAGATGCCCTTTATTATGTTGAGGAATTTTCCTTCAATTCCTATTTTGGTGAGAGTTTTTATCATAAATGGGTGTTGGACTTTGTCAAATGCCTTTTCTGCATCAATTGATAAGATCATGTGGTTTTTGTCTTTTGGTTTATTTATGTGGTGGATTACATTAATGGTTTTTCTGATATTAAACCAGCCTTGCATGCCTCGTATAAATCCCACTTGATCGTGGTGAATTATTTTTTTGATATGTTGTTGAATTTTATTGGCTAGAATTTTGTTGAGGATTTTTGCATCTATGTTTATGAGGGATATAGGTTTGTAATTTTCTTTTTTTGTATTGTCTTTACCTGGTTTTGGTATCAGGGAGATGGTGGCTTCATAGAATGAGTTGGGTAGTATTCCATCATTTTCTATGCTTTGAAATACCTTTAGTAGTAGTGGTGTTAACGCTTCTCTGAAAGTTTGGTAGAACTCTGCAGTGAAGCCGTCCGGGCCAGGGCTTTTTTTTGTTGGGAGTTTTTTGATTACCTTTTCAATCTCTTTTTTTGTTATGGGCCTATTTAGTTGTTCTACTTCTGATTGTGTTAGTTTAGGTAGGTAGTGTTTTTCTAGGAATTCATCTATTTCTTCTAGGTTTGCAAATTTGTTAGAGTACAATTTTTCGTAATAATCTGATATGATTCTTTTAATTTCAGTTGGGTCTGTTGTGATGTGGCCCTTCTCATTTCTTATTCAGGTTATTTGTTTTCTTTCCTGTATTTCTTTAGTCAGTCTAGCCAATGGTTTATCAATTTTGTTAATTTTTTCAAAGAACCAGCTTTTGGCTTTGTTAATTCTTTCAATTGTTTTTCTGTTCTCTAATTCATTTAGTTCAGCTCTAATTTTTATTATTTGTTTTCTTCTGGTGCCTGATGGATTCTTTTGTTGCTCACTTTCTATTTGTTCAAGTTGTAGGGGCAGTTCTCTGATTTTGGCTCTTTCTTCTTTTTGTATGTGTGCATTTATCAATATAAATTGGCCTCTGAGCAGTGCTTTTGCTGTGTCCCAGAGGTTTTGATAGGAAGTATTTTCATTCTCGTTGCTTTCTATGAATTTCCTTATTCCCTGCTTGATGTCTTCTATAACCCAGTCTTTTTCAGGGGGGTATTGTTCAGTTTCCAAGTATTTGATTTCTTTTCCCTAGTTTTTCTATTATTGATTTCTACTTTTATTGCCTTGTGGTCTGAGAAGATGCTTTGTAATATTTCGATGTTTTGGATTCTGGAAAGGTTTGTTTTATGACCTAATATGTGGTCTATTCTAGAGAATGTTCCATGTGCGCTAGAAAAAAAAGTATACTTTGCAGCAGTTGGGTGGAGACGTCTGTATAAGTCAATGAGGTCAAGTTGGTTGACTGTTGTAATTAGGTCTTCCGTGTCTCTGTTGAGCTTCTTACTGGATGTCCTGTCCTTCTCCGAAAGTGGTGTGTTGAAGTCTCCTACTATAATTGTGGAGGTGTCTATCTCACTTTTCAGTTCTGTTAAAATTTGATTTATGTATCTTGCAGCCCTGTCATTGGGTGCATAAATATTTAATATGGTTATGTCTTCCTGATCAATTGTCCCTTTTATCATTATGTAGTGTCCTTCTTTATCCTTTGTGGTGGATTTAAGTCTAAAGTCTATTTTGTCAGAAATTAATATTGCTACTCCTCTTCTTTTTTGCTTATTGTTTGCTTGATATATTTTTTCCATCCTTTGAGTTTTAGTTTGTTTGTGTCTCTAAGTCTAAGGTGTGTCTCTTGTAGGCAGCATATAGACGGATCGTGTTTCTTTATCCAGTCTGAGACTCTCTGTCTCTTTACTGGTGCATTTAGTCCATTTACATTCAGCGTAATTATAGATAAATAAGTGTTTAGTGTTGTCATTTTGATGCCTTTTTATGTGTGTTGTTGACAATTTCATTTTTCCACTTACTTTTCTGTGCTGAGACGTTGTTCCTAGTAAATTGTGAGATCCTCATTTTCGTAGTGTTTGACTTTATGTTTGTTGAGTTGTTATGTTTTTCTTGGCTTTTATCTTGAGTTATGGAGTTGTTATACCTCTTTGTGGTTACCTTAATATTTACCCCTATTTTTCTAAGTAAAAACCTAACTTGTAATGTTCTATATCGCCTTGTATCACTCTTCATATGGCAGTTCTATGCCACCTGTATTTAGTCCCTCTTTTTGATTATTGTGATCTTTTACATTTTGACTTCAGTGATTCCCTGTTATGAGCTTTTTTTTTTTTAATTAATCTTAATTTGTTTTTGTGATTTCCCTATTTGAGTTGATATCAGGACGTTCTGTTTTGTGACCTCGTGTTGTGCTGGTATCTGATATTATTGGTTTTCTGACCAAACAATATCCTTTAGTATTTCTTGTAGCTTTGGTTTGGTTTTTGCAAATTCTCTAAACTTGTGTTTATCTGTAAATATCTTAATTTCGCCTTCATATTTCAGAGAGAGTTTTGCTGGATACATGATCCTTGGCTTGCAGTTTTTCTCCTTCAGTGCTCTGTATATGTCGTCCCATTCCCTTCTTGCCTGCATGAGAACCAAGCATTTTTTTAAGGATTGTTTCTCTTTTTGTGTGTGTGTAACATTTTATTTTTCGTAGAATTAATTGCTGCCTTAAAAAAAAAAAGAACCAAACCCATTGCTGTCGAGTTGATTCTGACTCACAGCGACCCTGTAGGACAGGGTAGAACTGGCCCACAAGGTTTCCAAGGAGTGGCTGGTAGGTTCGAACTGCTGATCTTTTGGTTAGCAGCCATAGCTCTTAATCACTGTGCTACCAGGCCCCCCCGCTCCCCTGTGTTTACTCTTAATTGCCCTCTTTATATCACTTTATGTCCCTTTTTGTATCACCCAACAAATTTTTTCCATATGGTAAGGTGTACCAGGTGGCCCATAAATTTCTCTTTCTTCCTCTTAGAGCCTCTTGTCATTTTGCTCTAAACTGAACTTGTTCTGTACTTCTGCCCAGCTGTCATCCTGAGCACATCCCTTTGTTGTCATCCTCGGACTTTACATCATCACTTTCCTCTGTTGGGTTCAGCGCTTTCCTGTGTCTTTTACCTTCCTTGCTTTTGGTTCATTAATTTTTAATTTTTTTTTTTTTCAGTTTTGCCTTCAGCATGTCTTCCATAAAATCTTTCGAAAGGGTGCATGAGAGGTAAATAGAGACTTGGCAGGTCTGAAAATGTCTTCATTTTACTCTCACTCTTGATGCTTTGATGTTGGCCTTAATTTGAAGAGAAAAGGTCAATGGAACACAAATAGGTCTTGATGCCCCCTGAATGACAGTGATTGTAAGAGGCAGTCCAATTTTAAGGATTTTAATATGTGAAAAAACCATGGGTCTATAATAATTGAAATAGGTATTTTGACTAGGTATAGAATTTTAGGTACAAAATGATTTCTGCATCACAATTTTGGAAGTATTTCTCCATTTTCTTCTAAGTTCTAGTGTTGATATTGGGAAGGCTGATGGTCATCTAACTGGTTTTTCCCTGTTGGAAGTTTGTAGGATCAGCTCTGCCTTTTCAGTCTAGAGACATGTGTCTTTCAGCTCTAGGTGATTTTCTTTTGCTATTTCTTTATTAATTAAAAATTTTTTTTCATTTCCTCTATTCTCTATCCCTGGCATTATTATTGGGCAGGTATTTTCTTCCTGTATTGATCTGCTAAAACTATTTTTTGCCTCTGATTTACCAATTTCTCATTGCTTTATTATATTTTTTGTGAAAATTTCTTGACTTTATCTCTACTCTGTCCATAGAAGTTTTTATTTTGGTTTTCATAATGTTAATTTCCAAAGTTCTTTCATGTTTTCAGATATTTTTGTTTTGAAAAAATTCCAAGTGCCATCCTTGAGGAGAAAAAGCAAGACCAAAGAGGCTATCTCCAAGGAGCAGAGATTAACTTTTCTTCTTACAGCTTTACCACTATTGCCTTGCCTTTCTTTATCTTTCCTTACCCTGTTTACATTGTTTTACTATTTTACTGGAGTCCTTTTGTGTCTCTTTGTGGTGCAAACAGTTAAAACACACTGCTGATAACTGAAAGTTTGAAGGTTCGAGTCCACCCAGAGGTGCCTTGGAAGAAAAACCTGTTGATTTACTTCTGAAAAATCAACCATTGAAAACCCTGTGGAGCACAGTTCTACTCTGACATACGTTTGCCATGAGTTGGAGTCGACTCAACGGCAATTGGTGTGGTGGTAGAAGAGGTGGGAGCAGGGCCCATTTCCTCAACATTATCAGTAAGAGACCAATGTCTTGGGGATTGGTGCCAGCTATTCCCCAATAAGAGACCCAGGGTTATAGCCTGTTCCCAACTTCTAAACCCAGGGCCCAGACACCCCCAAACTTCCAATTTGTGATATGTGAAGCTATTTGTCCCTTGTCCTCCCTGGAAGCTTAGTAGGGAATTTCTGACCCCATTAGGCCTCTTGTAGCCTCATTCTCCAGAATTGTATGAAGATTAAGATAGTGAGGTAATTGGGAGAAGGATTATAGTTGGGTGTTTACTTGATTTTCTCATTTGAATAGCCTCTGAGGATACTATGTTAATCCAGAACTAAAACCATTCCCAAAGACCGCTCTTCAGACAAAGATTAGACTGGCCTATAAAACATAAAATAATACTCGTGAAGAGTGTGCTTCTTAGTTCAAGCAGATACACGAGACCAAATGGGCGGCTTCTGTCTGGAAGTGGGATGAGAAGGCAGAAAGGGACTGGAGCTGGTTGGATGGACACGGGAAATCTGGGGTGGAAAGAGAGTGTGCTGTCACATTGTGGGGATTTAACTAGTGTCACATGAAAATACATGTATACAACTTTGTATGAGAGATTAACTTTCTGTAAATTTTCACCTGAAGTATAATAATAATTTTAAAAAACTCCAAAAAAAGGCCTCTGAACATTTTTATGGCAGTTTATCTTATTTTTTCCAATGACAACTTTACAGAATAATTATGTATTTCAAGAATAGGTCATGTTTAAAAAAAAACCCATTGCCATCTCATAGCGACCTATAGGACAGAGTAGTAATGCCACATCGAGTTTCCAAGGAGCTCCTGGTAGATTCGAACTGCCAACCTTTTGGTTAGCAGCTGTAGCTCTTAACCACTACACCTCCAGGGTTTCCATAGGTCATGTTAGTGGATTGAAATGAAAGAACTCTGGATGGTGGTAGGTTTGCAAAGCCCCTTTCAACCTCCTTCCATGTGCCTGACCACCCTCGAGACACCAAAAATGGTACTGAACTAGCTGACCCCTTCATTCTCAAAGCCCAGGCTCCTGGGATCCTCGACCCAAACCATGCACAGACACACAGCACACTGTGCTATGAGAAGAAGCACGTGTACTTGTGAAGGACGAATATCACTGATGACAAAAAGCAGAGATCATCCCCATAGGAGGATGTGTTCCTACGAGAAGGAGTGGAATTGCTGAAACTGGATGGAGACATTACTTTAAACAAGATATTCTTCTCAGGAAAGGTTGAAGGAGGACTTTCTGGTTAACAATGAAACACACATTCCAAAAGTGGTGATATGTACATATATATATACAGTGGGAACCCTGGTGGCATAGTGGTTAAGTGCTATGGCTGCTAACAAAGAGGTTGGCAGTTCAAATCCGCCAGGTGCTTCTTGGAAACTCTATGGGGCAGTTCTCCTCTGTCCTATACGGTCGCTATGAGTTGGAATCGACTCGATGGCAGTGGGTTTGGTTTTTTGGTTTATATACAGTGGGTACATAAAGAAGTCCTTCTCCTAGAAATGTACACATACATATTTACATATATATACGTTTAGTACAAATAAGGACTGCTTTTATTTTTTTGGTAGCTGGTTTACCACCATTCCATAGCATTGTGATGCTTACCGTTTCATTATTAAGGTCACATACTGCTGAAGTCAAGCACCGTATCATTTCCTCAATTCCCCTGCTAATTGTAGTGAATCAGCCATGCCTGGGCCCCCAAACCTTCCACTCCCACTCAGTGAAGCCTTACCAGAGTTGATAGCTCCTTGCTTTGCCTGTTTTCACCTGCAACAAGAACTTTGTCATAGTTTTACTCTGAAGGACTTACACTCCCAGGCCCCTTTCTCTGGTCTCCCTTCACTGTAGGAAAACACCTGTGCACAGCCTTGTATTACTGGTGTTGGTAACATGATTGTGGCCCTGACTGACTCAGACTTCCTTATCTAAAGATACCCCTCACAGTTTGAGCATAGATAAATTCCAGAAAGGGAATTTCCAGTGAGAAGGGCTATACAAATGGTCCATTGATTATATTCCTAAAAAAATGTCAATGTTCTAAAGGTCGGACTAAGGCTGGGGAATTTTAACTATGAAAGGAGACTACAGAGACATGGTATCTAAATACAATGTGTGATCATATGCTGGATCCTGTAGTCCAGGTGAAACAATGTTATAAAGGACATTATTGGGTAAACTAAGAGAATTAAAGTACAGTCAGTGGATTACATAAACTTTCCATATTAATGCTAAGTTTCCTGAAGTTGATAACTTCAAGGTGGGTATGCAGATAAGTCCTCTTGGAAGTAATACCCTGAAGCACTTAGAAGTAAGGGATCATGGTGTATGCAGTTTACTCTTACATGCTCACGGAAAAGAATAAATATATGTATATATGGAGATCAAATAGGCCAAAATGTTAAAGATACAGGAATCTACATGTATAGGGCTCCTCTTCTTCATTCTTGCAACTTTTTTTGTTTTGGAATTATTTCTGAATAAAATGTTTAGTTTTTTAATTGCCCACAAAATTCCAGCAGACTCAGGACTTAGAGACACCAAAAAAAAAAAAAAAAAAAGTGAGAATTAGTCCTGTGGCTAAAAAGAAGGGATCAGTTGAAAATTTGTATAATTAAGACACTCTTCTTGGCTTCCCACTTGTACAATGAGCAGCCAGATTAGCTTCCTTCGTTTTACCTCTCCTCATTCCTACACCCCTGCCTCAAGAGAAATGCAAGGTTAACGATGAATTTCTTCACAAATGAAATTCCAGAGGCTTTGAGCTCAAGGATTTAAGCAAAGCAAGGCAGGATGAGGTGCAAGGATTGTCTGAAAGTACATTCGGAACAGGAGCACCCCTCTTGACTACGCTGTCAGGTACCCACCAACCCTGCCCCTTGGCCAAAGAAATTCCTCCACCCAAGTACATCAACCAAGGAGAAGGTCAGTGAGTCCTTCTTCAGGGAATTTTAGGTGCCCCAGAGAAAAGTCCTTCAGATACACACTTCGAGTGTCCCTCTACAAAAGGAAGCTCCACATACAACCCTCTAGAATGACATATGCACACCCACATATTTAAGGTCTTACTCTTGAAGATAGAAATCCAAAGATCACCATACACTTAAGTAATGTCTCCCATGTGGACTAGAAGGACCCCAGAGGTCATGGTCCCCAGATCTTCTGTTAGCCCAAGATTGGAACCATTCCCAAAGCCCACTCTTCAGATAGGGATTGGACTGGACTATAAGACAGAAAATGATACTGATGAGGAGTGAGTTTCTTGGCTCAAGTAGACACATGAGACTCTGTGGGCAGCTCCTGTTGGAGGCGAGATGGGAAGGCAGCGGGGGACAGGAGCTGGCTGAATGGACACTGGGAATGCAGGGTGGGGAGGTGGAGTGTGCTGTCTCATTAGGGGGAGAGCAGCTGGGAGTACATAAAAACATAGCAAGGTGTATATAAGTTTTTGTGTGAGAGACTAACTTGGTTTGTAAACTTTCACTTAAAGCACAATTTAAAAACATGTGGAAAAAAAAATGTCTCCGATGTGAAAGAGAGAGACTCAAAGAAACAAATAAAAAAATAGAACTCAGAAGAAATCAAGACAATAAAGGAAGCCGAAGAAAACTTAAAAAAAAACTACCTATTGTTACAGGGCAGGCTTCCCAGCTCAGGACTAAGCCCTGCTTAGGTTCTTACCTTCTTCTGACCAAGAATGACCAGGAGAGGCTCAGAGATTCCACATGAACAGAGGTTTATTAGGGACAGAGTAAAAGGCTCCTGAGGGAGAGAGTGAGAGGTGTTTCCACCTACACTAGCCTCCAGTCTCTCACTCAACAAAGGATTCCCTAGAGTTTATGAAAGTTTTTAGGTGGGAAAAAGGCATTATCTTTATTCATTAGATGGGTGGAGATTTCTAGGAAAGGGGGAGGGATTATGAAAATCAAATGTGTGTGCAGTTAGAATTCAAGATGGCCTTCTTCCCAGAGATTGCTGGAACTAAGATGGACTCTGTGACAAAGGCTTCCGGGATGTCAAACAGGACTTATTCTGGGATGTCGTGTATGTGCGATGCCTCTGGATCTTAGTTCGAGCTGTGGTGAGGGGTCTCTGTTCATGTTTGTCTCATGTGGAAGGTCATTCGTAGGCCGTGTTGATCTTTACTGAGCATGCTCTGCACCTGGTGAGGCCTTGAAAAACAACTCAGGAGAATTATCAGTAATTTATAGCTAGCTGGTCAAGCACACAGAGCCTTGAAATATAGCCCTTTATCTTGTTCAAGCACCTAGTTTGTTAATCACAAGTAGTTCCTGGATGCCAGCAGTAAGTTATATGGTGGTCTGCACTTAGGTTTAGATTTAATTATAGCTGGTCGAGCACACAGGGCCTTGAAATGTAGCTCTTATTTAATTCAGCCAGCCTGATCTCTTCCCTGTCTCACTATTACCAATACCTTCAAAAGTAACAAAAATACCACGTATTTGGGACATAAATAGAATACCATAAAATGGAAAGGCACAGTATAATAAAGGACCCTTAGAATTAAAAAATAATGAAAAACACTTCAGTAGATGGATTTGAAAATAAAATAAACAATTATCCCAGAAAGCAGAACAAAATAGACAAAGATGGATAAAAGAAAAGATTAGAAAATTAGAGACTTGGTCTAAGCAGACAGGCATCCAACTGAAGTAGATCTTTCAGAAAAGGAAAATGGAAAAAACATTTTATAAACATATCCTGTAGTGTGTTTAGAAGAAGCCCCGGTTGTACAGTGATTACGCACTCAGATGCTGACCCAAAGGTTGACAGTTTGAACCCATCCAGAGGCTCCTCGGGAGAAAAGACCTGGCGATCTATTTCTATGGATTTCAAAATCTAAATACTTTGAAGTGCCCTTCCACACAAAAAACCCAAGTGGTGAATACATGAGAATAAATGTACTTTAAAAATCATTCCCAAGCTCAAAATATATATATATATATATACATATATAAAAAAGAGAGGGGTCTTAAAAAAAAAAAAGACAAAAACAGAAAATAAAAAAATACAGAGCTGAAACAAGTGGTAAGTCAATACAGCGAGTTGCTTTAGAGTGACTTGGGCTTGGGTGTGGGGCCAGCAACCCGTGCTAGCCCACCATCTTGTCAGGAACAGAGCTTCTTTTAGTTCCTTTGTGTCTCATTTCATTTCAACCTACTGCATATATATGAAAACGCAATGCATTGATAAGGTTTTATTACTGCTATCGACAAAGCATTTTAAAAGTGTAAGGAATCAGAATGTTCTTTGGAAGTAAAGATGGCGAGACTTTGGCTTGCTTACGTTGGACACATCATCAAGAAAGACCATCACTAGAAAAGGAAGTCATGCTTGGTAAAGTAGAGGGTCAGCGGAAATGAGGGAAACTCACTGAGATGAATTGACATGATAGACCCAGCGCTGGCCTCAGATTTATCAACAATCATGAAGATGGCCTGGGACCAGGCAATGCTTTGTTCTGTTATACATAAGGTCCCTATGAGTTGGAGCCAACTCAACGGCAGCTAAAAACAACTAGTGTAAGGGGTGACTGTTTCTCCTCAAGGAGGTCATTCTGCTATACTGGGGACTCATGTTTCTAGCGTGCTTAGTGTGGAAGTTCTAGCAGCTGCCTGGTATTATTTTTTTCTTGTGGATAAATAAGGCCATCTGAGTAAATATTGTAATTAGGACCATAATGGCATATTTTGATTGCTTTTAATAAATAACACTGACTGGAATTGTTTCTTAGATGTGACACTAATGATCATTAATGGCCAAATTGTTAGATTTACATCAGAAATTCTTGGCTGAAAATCTTTGTGAGGGCAAACTACAATGCTATTGAAGCAGAAAATGAATGCAAAACTTTCTGCAATTGCCTCATTATCTTGTAATAATCTTCAGGAACTGGTAACAGAAAAATGCAAGAAGCTAGAAGCTGGTATAGCTCAGCAGGTGCCTTGTGAATAGAAAATGGTTAAAACTGGGATAAAGAGAATGGGACTGGAACATTGTTAGCAAGCCTAGGTTCTCTGTTCAGTCTTCCTTTTAAGGAAATGTTAGCATAATTCGTCAACAATTACATGTTATTAAAATCCGAAACCCTCTAGTCCATTTAAAACTTTAGGATTATAGAATTTTGCTTTTGAATTAGCAAAGTGGTCAGATAAAGATGGTTCATGTTGACATAACCAACCTGCAACTCACTCCTTTTTTGCAATTACATCATGTTGCTGTTTTAGCTTTACAAAATTTAAAAAGATGACAACACTTTAATCTGTTTACAATTTGCCCTTCCACTTGCCTTCCTAATTGTTAATGTTCCCACTTCTTTCACCTTCTTGAGATTCATTGTTGGTGTGTAAACTTGTCGTAGACTCAACATTTACTTTAGCTTTCTAAAAAAAAAAAAAAAACCAAAACAATAAATTGGGGCTTTTATTAATAATGTTAAAAGCTATTCTGTAACATTTCCCATGAGATCCCAGTGGTGACACCACTAAGTGGGTCCCAGGGAGAGCGCTGGCCTGAGCTGTTGACCGCTGCCAGCAGTAGCAAAAGCGCCCAGCTGCTTTAGCAACGGGAAGCCATTCTGCTCATGCGCTCCTTGTTGTTCAAGGATTTTGTATTTGGGAATTCGCCTGCTTGCTAAAATTTATCTTTAACTTAAAAATTAATACCTGTGGTGCTTTCCCGGTCATTTGTGGTCGTGCGTGAAGTGGCAAAAAATTTGAATTGTCGTAAGTGCAAGTTCCCAGCCAAGCAAAGCAAGGCAACCTCACCTTCTTGTTTCGGCTGTCATACTATAAACAGCTGTCCTTTCCCAGTCTATTTAGTGCCATGCTTTTCACATTCTTGTGCTTTTTTGTCAATGATTTCACCGTTAACAGTGGCCCCCAGGTATAGTATTGACATGCTGTCTGGTGTTTCTAAGCACAAGAAGGCTGTGTTATGCCTTATGGAGAAAATAGGTATGCTGGATGAGTTTTGTTCAGGCAGGAATTATAGTGCTGTTGGCTTTGAGTTCAACTTTAATGAATTAATGATATATATTAAATAAACCTCTAAATCCACTGTCATCGAGTAAATTCCAACTCAAAGTAGCCTTATAGGACAGAGTATGTCCCATAGGGATTCCAAGGCTGTAAACCTTTACGGAAGTAGACTGCCACATCTTTCTCCCACAGAGCGGCTGGTGGGTTCAAACTGCTGACCGTTTGGTTAGCAGCCGAGCACTTTAAGCCACCAGGGCTCCTTATATATTAATGTCTTTAAATAGAAACATGTAAAACAAGGTTGTAAAACAAGGTTATGTACTGATCAGTTGTTGAAAATATTGTGACCAGTGGCCTGTAGAAACCTAACCATGTATTTACCCTAGGGGCAATGGTTTTAAAAACCAGAACAATAGTTTAGTATTTGTTAATTCAGTGTTCATGGTGATATTCTAGAACATAATTACCACGAGAATAATAAGAATTGACAGAACTCACATTCCTTTAGACAAGGTGGACTTTGGCAATATTGAGATGTAAGCCATTTGTCTTCCTTCATTACCCTTTCCATACCATCCATTTTTGTCATTTTCAATTTGTGGACGGACTACCTTATACTATGCTTGGAGCTCTGAAACTCCTTTTCCCACCAGTCAGAACACCCCACCTGGTTCTGTGCACTGAGTAACTCAGTTCTGTATGTGTGGACCATGTACCAGCCATTGTGTGCTCCTTGACATTGAACTGGATTTTGAGGAATAAGCAAAAAGCTGTGAAGTAAAGACATGGGACAGGTTGTTCTAGTTGTGGGGAGCAGTATGAACAGAACTGTGGAGGTTTACAGCTACCTGGCTTATTTAGGGAAAGGCAACTAGTCCGATTTTGCTAGAGATAGGTTATATGTCACGTGGAAGCTGGGTTGGGGATAGAAGGAAGAAGAGATGGATCTTGAAGAGCAGGTGGCAGCTAGGCTATGAAGGGCTAAGCACTAGGCAGAGAAGGCAAAAGAAAAATCATTCTTCCTTTCCAGAAAACATTGGACTTTGGGAGTCAACATCTCCATCATGGCTGTCTAACCAAGTCTTTATCATGGTGAGAATTTTAGCTAAGATGGAGGGGGCAGGATCATGTGTTAAGCAGGGCTGGCAAACTATGGCCTGAAGGCCAAATCTGGGCTACTGCCTGTTTTTGTATGGCCAAAAAGAAAAAAAAAAAAGAACATAGTTGATTAAAAAAAAAAAAAATCAGAAGCATATTTTGTGACATATGAAAATTATATGGCATTCAAATTTGTGTTTGTAAATAAAGTTTTATTGGAACACAGCCTTGCTCAATCATGCGTGATGGCTTTTGTGCTATAATGGCAGAGTTGGATAGCTGGGACAGAGATCTTGTGGCTCACAAAGCCTAAAATATTTACTGTCTGGCTCTTTTCAGAAAATGTTTGCCAGCCCTTAAGCCTTTCAGAAACAAAGGAGTAGAACACTAGTCAGGAAGCCCAGATCTGGATGAGTCCTTAGAAGGAGAGTTCACATTTTATGGAAATTAATCTACAAAAATTTTAATTAAATTCTTTAATTTCAGTAATGATGATTTCCCTACCACTTACTCTTCTGCATAACTGGAAGTTTTAACAAGTCACGTTTTTTTTCCAGTATGAGATATGTGGATTTAATTTTTTTTTGAAAACTCAAGATAATTTCTGGGAAATGCGGTAAACTACGCTCATAATTGTGGCTGCTGTGCATTTTCACGTGGTTAAAGAGTCTATGAAAAAGGAGTATCTTTTAGAATCAAGGATCCAAATCAATATGATGAAATTGCTGAAAGCTTTTCTAACCCTTTCTAAATTCATCTCTCTTTATGAGGGCAGTAATAAATGTCCTTTATTCTTGGAGTCTGCCAATCACATATTGCTTCTCTAGTGTGGGTCATTTTAAATTCTTTTCATAAAGCTATCAGACATTACCTTACAATCTGTTTGAATTTTTAAAAAGCAATCTTTACTTACTGGACCCGCCAAAATAATATCACATAGTGATGGAATTTAAGAGGAAAATTCAAAATTGAGAAGGGCCAGTTAAAGGAAGGTGAGCAAAGGATGTAATACATACAATGATAGGGGAAAAAGTCAGTTGGTTTTGAGACAAGAGTAGAGTTGTTAGAGCTGCCTGCCAGTGGGTTGTGTAATATCTCAGAACATGCAAGATTCCCAGGTGAGAATGTCTGCCTCCCCTCAGATGATTTAAGAATGTTGTTAGCTGCCATCAAGTTGACTCCAACTCATGGTGACCGTATATGCAACTGAACATAATGTCGCCCGGCCCTGCGTCATCCTCATAATTGCCAACGTGATGGAGTCCGCTCTTGTGGCTATGGTGCCAATCCATCTCACTGAGGGTCTTCCTTGCCTTTGTTGGCCCTCTACGTCACCAAAAACTATGGCCTCCTCTAGCAATTGATCCCACCTGATGACATGTCCAAAGCAAGTGAGTCAGACAACGTTCTGTTGTGGTGTATCAGGTTTTCTTTGGCTAATTTTTGTAGGTAGATCACCAGGCCTTTCTTCCTAGTCTGTCTTAGTCTAGTAGCTCCATTGAAACCTGTACGGCATGGTTGACTCTGGTGGTATTTGAAATACTGGTGGCATAGCTTCCCATCATAGCAACATGCAAGCCACCACAATACAACACACTGGCAGATGGGTGATGGGATTTAAGAATAGAGAGTATGTAAGTTGGAATTCAGTTGCAGCAAAGAAGAACAACTTGTTATTTTAAGAAGAAAGAGATTTAATATAGAGAGTAAGTTGCTTACAAATCAATGGAAAGCTGGGTGAAACAGGCCCTAGGTTGGGTCTTGGGGATAACTCCAAGGACACTACAGAACTTACATGACATTGGGGGTTCGGTAGGCTGCTCCTGGATGAGGATTCTGCAGTTGCCTCCTCTACAGCTGCCTCTGGATTCCCATGAAGCTTGAAACTGAGAGCTCCCAGCTGGAATGCTGCTATAGAAATACATCTCTGCAACCTTGTTTTCCAGTGAAATTCATCCAAAAGCAGCAGGAAAATGACCTCTGCCTCACTTCTATTTTCCAAAACTTGCAGAAGTGCATCTAACTGGGAGTCAGTATGCAGTCAGAGAGCCCTGGTGGCGAAGTGGTTACAGCACTCAGCTACTACTCAAAAGGTCAGCGGTGTGAACCCACCAGCTGCTCCACGGGAGAAAGATGTGGCAGTAAGCTTCCTTAAAGATTTGCAGCCTTGGAAACCCTATGGGGCAATTTTACTCTGTCCTATAGGGTCGCTATGAGTAGGAACAGACTGATGGCAGTGGGTTTTTGGTATGTGCAATCAGAACCCTATGCAAGAGATTCTGGGAAATGTAGTTTTTAGATTTCTGTCCTCTAAAAGCAGGAAGGTACGCTGGAAGGGAGTGAAAACGTTGAGGCTAATGGTCTGTATTAGTTTCCTATTGCTGTTGTAACAAATTGCCTCAAACTTAGTGACTTAAAACAACACAAATTTATTCTCTTAAAGTTCTGGAGGTCAGAAGTCTGATACGGGTTTTTACGAAACTAAAATCAAGGTGTAGGCAGAGCCACATTCCTTCTGGAGGCTCTATGGGAGAATTCATTCCTTACCTTTTCCATTTTCTAGAGGCTGCCCACATTGCTTGGCTCATGGCCACATCACTCCGACATCTGCTTCCATTGTCACATCTCATCCTCTCCCTCTGCTTACATCCTTACATCACTTTCTCTGACTCTGAGTTTCTGAGTTTCTTGCCTCTCTCGTATAAGGACCCTTGTGATTACATGGGGCCACCAGATAATCCAACATAATTTCTCCATCTCAAGACCCTTACCCACCTCTCTGCAAAACCCTATTTCTGTGTAAGGTACCATGTTCACTGAGATTGGGATGCTGGCTTTTTTTTTTTTTGAAATTTTATTTTAATTTTTATTGTGCTTTAAGTGAAAGTTTACAAATCAAGTCAGTCTCTCACACAAAAATTCATATACACCTTGCTATATACTCCTAATTGTTCTCCCCCCTAATGAGACAGCACACTCCTTCCCTCCACTCACTCTTTTCATGTCCATTTGCCCAGCTTCTGACCCCCCTGCTCTCTCATCTCTCCTCCAGACAGGAGATGCCAATACAGTCTCATGTGTCTACTTGATCCAAGAAGCTCATTCTTCACCAGCACCTTTTTCTGTCCCATTGTCCAGTCTAATCCCTGTCTGAAGAATTGGCTTTGGGAATGGTTCCTGTCCTGGGCTAACAGAAGGTCTGGGGATCATGACCCCTGGGTCCTTCTAGTCTCAGCCAGACCACTAAGTCTGGTCTTTTTATGGGAATTGGAGGTCTGCATCCCACTGATCTCCTGCTCCCTCAGGGGTTCTCTGTCATGTTCCCTGTCAGGGCAGTCATCGGTTGTAGCCAGGCACCATCTAGTTCTTCTGGTCTCAGGCTGATGTAGACTCTGGTTTATGTGGCCCTTTCTGTCTCTTGGGCTCATAATTACCTTGTGTCTTTGGTGTTCTTCATTCTCCTTTGGTCCAGGTGGGTTGAGACCCATTGATGCATCTTAGATGGCCACTTGCTAGTGTTTAAGACCCCAGATGCCACTTTCCAAAGTGGGATGCAGAATGTTTTCTTAATAGATTTTATTATGCCAATTGACTTAGATGTCCCCTGAAACCATGGTCCCCAAACCCCCGCCCCTGCTACGTTGGCCTTCAAAGCTTTCAGTTTATTCAGGAAGCATATTTGCTTTTGGTTTAGTCCAGTTGTGCTGACCTCTCCCGTATTGTGTGGTCTTTCCCTTCACCTAAAGTAGTTCTGATCTGCTATCTAGTTAGTGAATACCCCTCTCCCTCTCTCCCTCCTCCCTCTTGTAACCATCAAAGAATATTCTCTCCTCGGTTTAAACTATTTCTCGAGTTCTTATAATAGTGGTCTTATACAATATTTGTCCCTTTGCAACTGACCAGTTTCACTCAGCATAGTGCCTTCCAGATTCCTCCATGTTATGAAATGTTTCACAGATTCATCACTGTTCTTTATTGATGCGTAGTATTCCATAGTGTGACTATTAAAAAAAAAAAATTTATTTCTCCATTCATCTGTTGATGGGCACCTTGGTTGCTTCCATCTTTTTGCTATTGTAAACAGTGCTGCAGTGAACATGGGTGTGCATATATCTGTTTGTGTAAAGGCTCTTATTTCTCTAGGATACATTCCAAGGAGTGGGATTGCTGGATCGTATGGTAGTTCTATGTCTAGCTTTTTATGCAGGTGCCAAATTGATTTCCAAAGTGGTTGTACAGTTTTACATTCCAACCAGCAGTGTATAAGTGTTCCAGTCTCTCCACAACCTCTCCAACACTTATTATTTTGTGTTTTTTGGATTAATGGCAGCCTTGTTTCTGTTAGAGTGAGATGGAATCTCATTGTAGTTTTGATTTGCATTTCTCTAATGGCTAATGATCGTGAGCATTTTCCCGTGTATCTGTTAGCTACCTGAATGTCTTCTTTAGTGAAGTGCCTGTTCATATCCTTTGCTCATTTTTTAATTGGGTTATTTGTCTTTTTGCAGTTGAGGTTTTGGAGTATCATGTAGATTTTAGAGATCAGGTGCTGATCGGAAATGTCATAGTTAAAAATTTTTCCCAGTCTGTAGGTGATCTTTTTACTCTTTTGGTGAAGTCTTTGGATGAGCATAGGTGTTTGATTTTTAGGAGCTCCCAGTTATCTAGTTTCTCTTCTGCATTGTTAGTAATGTTTTGCATACTGTTTATGCCATGTATTAGGGCTCCTAGCATTGTGCCTATTTTTTCTTTCATGATCTTTATCATTTTATACTTAGGTCTTTGATCCATTTTGAGTTAGTTTTCGTGCATAGAGTGAGGTATGGATCTTGTTTCATTTTTTTGCAGGTGGATATCCAGTTATGCCAGCACCATTTGTTAAACAGATTGTTTTTTCCCCATTTAACAGACTTTGGGCCTTTGTCAAATGTCAACTGCTCATATGCGGATAGATTTATGTCTGGATTCTCTATTCTGTTCTATTGGTCTATGTATCTGTTGTATCAATACCAGGCTGTTTTGACTACTGTGGCAGTATAATAGGTTCTAAAATCAGGTAGAGTGAAGCCTCCCACTTGATTCTTCTTTTTCAATAATACTTTACTTATCCAGGACCTCTTTCCGTTCCATATGAAGTTGGTGATTTGTTTCTCCATCTCATTAAAAAATGTCATTGGAGTTTGGATCGGAATTGCATTGTATCTATAGATGGCTTTTGGTAGAGTAGACATTTTTACAATGTTCAGTCTTCCTATCCATGAGCAAGGTATGTTTTTCCACCATTGTGAGTCTCTTTTGGTTTCTTGCAGTAGTGTTTTGTAGTTTTCTTTGTATAAGTCTTTTACATCTCTGGTAAGATTTATTCCTAAGTATTTTATCTTCTTGGGGGATACCGTAAATGGTATTGATTTGGTGATTTCCTCTCTGATGTTCTTTTTGTTGGTGTAGAGGAATCCAACTGATTTTTGTATGTTTATCTTGTATCCTGATTCTCTGCTGAACTCTTCTATTAGTTTCAGTAGTTTTCTTGAGAATTCCTTAGGGTTTTCTGTGTATAAGATATTGTCACCTGCAAATAGAGATACTTTTACTTTTTCCTTGCCAATCTGGATGCCCTTTATTTCTTTATCTAGCCTAATTGCTCTGGCTAGGACTGCCGGCACAATGTTGAGTAAGAGTGGTGATAAAGGACATCCTTGTCTGGTTCCCGATCTTAAGGGGAATGCTTTCAGACTCTCTCCTTTTAGGATGATGTTGGCTATTGGCTTTGTATAAATGCCCTTTATTATGCTGAGGAATTTTCCTTCTATTCATATTTTGCTGAGAGTTTTTGTCATGAATGGGTGTTGAACTCTGTCAAATGCCTTTTCTGCATCAATTGATAAAATCATGTGGTTCTTTTGTTTTATTTATATGATGGATTTCATTGATTGTTTTTCTAATGTTGAACCATTATGCATACCTGGTATGAATCCCACTTGGTTATGGTGAATTATTTTTTTTGATATGTTGTTGAATTGTATTTGCTAGAATTTTGCTGAGGATTTTTGCATCTAAGTTCACGAGGGATGTAGGTCTGTAATTTTCCTTTTTTTTTTTTTGGTGTCTTTAGCTGGTTTTGGAAACCCTGGTTGTGTAGTGATTAGTTGCTATGGCTGCTGGCCAAAAGGTCAGCATTTCAAATCCACCAGGGGCTCTTTGGAAACTCTATGGGGCAGTTCTACCCTGTCCTATAGGGTCGCTATGAGTTGGACTGACTTGACGGCAACGGGTTTGGTTTTCTTTGGTTAGCTGGTTTTGGTATCAGGGATATGCTAGCTTCATAGAATGAGTTCAGGAGTATTCCATCCTTTTCTATGCTCTGAAATACCTTTAGTAGTAGTGGTGTTACCTCTTCTCTGAAAGCTTGGTAGAACTCTGCAGTGAAGCCATCTGTGCCAGGGTCTTTTTTTTTGGTGGTAGTTTTTCGATTACCTTTTCCATCTCTTCTTTTGTTATGGGTCTATTTAGTTGTTCTAGCTCTGTTTGTGTTAGTTTAGGTAGGTAGTGTGGTTCTAGAAGTTCATCCATTTCTTCTAGATTTTCAGATTTGTTAGAACACAGTTTTTGTGGTAATCTGACATGATTCTTTTAATTTCATTTGAGTCTGTTGTAATATTGCTCATCTCATTTCTTATTTGGGTTATTTGCTTCCTCTCCTGTTTTTCTTTTGTCAGTTTGGCCAATGTTTTATCAATTTTGTTGATTTTTTTGAAGAACCAGCTTTTGGTCTTGTTAACACTTTCGATTGCTTTTCATTTAATTCTGCTCTAATTTTTATTATTTCCTTTCTTCTAGTGTCTGAAGGTTTTTTGTTGTTGTTGTTGTTGCTCTCTTTCTATTTGTTCAAGTTGTAGGGATAAGTCTTTGATTTTGGCCCTTTCTTCTTTTTGTATGTGTGCATTTATTGAAGTAAATTGACCTCTGAGAACTGCTTTTGCTGTACCCAAAGATTCTGATAGGAAGTGTTTTCATTCTCATTGGATTCTATGAATTTCCTTTTTCTATCCTTGATGTCTTCTATAACCCAGTCTTTTTTGAGCAGGTTATTGTTCAGTTTCCAAATGTTTGATTTCTTTTCCCTGCTTTTTCTGTTATTGACTTCTACTTTTATGGCCTTATGGTCAGAGAAGATGCTTTGTAATGTTTCAGTGTTTTGGATTCTGCTGAGGCTTGCTTTATGACCTAATATTTGGTCTAGTCTAGAGAATGTTCCATGTGCAGTAGAAAAGAACGTATAATTGACCGCTGTTGGATGGAGTGTTCTGTATATGTTTATAAGGCCAAGTTGGTTAATTGTGGCTTTTAGATCTTCTGTGTCTTTATTGAGCTTCTTTCTGGATGTCCTGTCCTTCACAGAAAGTGGTGTGTTGAAGTCTCCCTGTTATTGTGGAGCTGTCTATCTCACTTTTCAGTGCTGATTGAGTTTGTTTTATGTATCTTGTAGCCCTGTCATTGGGTGCATAAATATTTAATATGGTTATATCCTCCTGGTATATTGTCCCTTTAATCATTATATAGTGTCCTTCCTTATCCTTTGTGGTGGATTTAACTTCAAAGTCTATTTTGTCAGAAATTAATATTAGCACTTACGCTCTTTTTTGATTGTTGTTTCATAAATATTTTTTCCGTCCTAGGTGTTTTAGTTTATTTGTGTCTGTAAGTCTAAGATGTGTCTCCTGTAGGTAGCATATAGATGGATCATGTGTTTCAATCCTTTCTGACACTCTTTCTCTTTGTTGGTGCATTTAGTCTGTTTACATGCAGCATAATTATGGATGGGTATGAATTTAGTGCTGTGATTTTGGTTTTTTTTTTGTGTGTTATTGACAGTTTCTTTTTCCCACTTAATTTTTAGTGCCGAGTAGTTTATCTTAATACATTGTCTTTTCCTCATATTCATTGTTGTTGATTTTATTTCTGCTGAGTGTTTATTTTTTTCTTGTACTTTATTTTGATGTGTAGGATAGTTCGTCTCCTTTGTGGTTACCTTAATATTTACCGCTATTTTTCTAAATTTAAACCTAACTTTTATTTCTTTGTATCACCTTGTCTTCCTCTCCATACGAAAGATCTATGACTACATTTCTTAGTCCCTCTTTATTGTTTTAATAATGTCTTCTTTTACATAATAACATTGCTGTTTCCTTGTTTTGAGCGTTTTTTAAATCTTGATTTATTTTTATGATTTCCCTTTCTGGTTGGCATCTGATTGCTCTGTCCAGTGTCTTAGTCTTGGGTTGATACCTGATATTATCGATTTTCTAACCAAAGAACTCTCTTTAGTATTTCTTGTAGTTTTGGTTTTACAAATTTCCTCAACTTCTGTTTATCTGGAATTGTCCTAATTTCACCTTCATATTTGAGAGACAGTTTTGCTGGATATATGATTCTTGGCCTGCAATTTTTTTCCTTCAATACTTTATATAAGTCACCCCATTGCCTTCTTGTCTGCATGGTTTCTGCCAAAAAAAAAAAAAAAATTTTTTTTTTTCCATAGGTGACTTTTTGTTTATCTCTAGCTGCTCTTACAATTCTCTCTTTATCTTTGATTTTGGCAAGTTTGATTATAATATGTGCTGGTGACTTCCTTTTTAAAATCTACCTTATGTGGAGTTTAATGAGCATCTTGGGTAGGTATCTTCTCATCTTTCATGATATCAGGGAAGTTTTCTGTGAACAAATCTTCAACAATTCTGTCTGTATTTTCTGTTATCTCTCCCTGTTCTGGTACTCCAATCACTCATAGGTTATTTCTCTCGATAGAGTCTCACATGATTCTTAAGGTTTCATCATCTTTTAAAATTCTTTTATCTGATTTTTCTTCAAATATATTAGTTCCAAGTGTTTTATCTTCAAGTTCACCAATTCTGCCTTCCAGTTGCTCAGTTCTGCTCCTCTGACTTTCTATTGAGTAGTCTAATTCTGCAATTTTATTGTTAATCTTCTGAATTTCTGATTGCTGTCTCTTTGTGGATTCTTGGAGCTTATTAATTTTTTCATTATGTTCTTGAATAACCTTTTCAATTTCTTCTACTAATTTATCTGTGTATTCCTTGACTTGTTCTGTGTATTGCCTGATGTCCTTCCTAATTTCGTTCCTGATGTCTTGAAGAGTTCTGTATTTTAATCTTTTGAACTCTGCATCTGGTAATTCCAGGAAGGCACCTTTGTCCAGAAGATTCATTGATTCTTTGTTTTGAGAGCTTGTTGAGGTTATCATCATCTATTTCTTTATGTGACTTGATATTTACTGTTGTGTCTGAGCCATCTATAAGTTATTGTATGAGTTTATTTTATGTTTGCTTACTGTATCCTAGCGTCTTGGTTTGTTTTGTTTTGATATGCCCAAATGGGTTGCTTGAGTGAGCTAGCTTGATTATTTTTGCCTTTGGCACTCTGATGTCCTGTCACTAGATGGCTAGAGCTGTTATCAGGTATATCAGTCTAGGAGTCCTTTCACTTTTCTTGTGTGAATTCAGCTCAGGTGTCCAGGTAGCTGATCATCAAGTGTGTGGTACAGGCTCTGTCCTACAGTCTTAGAGGGGCAGTGGTGATTGGTGTAGGTACTGGTATCTCATTGCAGCAGGGGGTCACGCTCTGAACAAGGCTGGGGGCTGAGAATCATCCCCCAAGTGTCTCTGAGGAAAGCGTGTCCCTCTTCCCTACAGCGTACAGGTAGGTGGATTCTGCAGATGGACCATGGGCACCCAATGTTTTTGGTTGTAAGGACTGGGAGGTACCAGTTATCCTTGGACCCCTGTCGTGGGTGGCTCGGTGACCTGAGTGGAGCCCCCAGTCCTTAGGCCCCTGAAGTGGGTCGGTGATTACCCTGTTTAATAGGCAAAGTGGTGTTAAACACCAGACACCCACCTCTCTACTGCACAGCTTGAAACAGTTGTAGTCTGCCAACAAGGGCCTGTTCTCCTGAAATAGGCCCACACAGATCCACGCAGTGCTGAAAGGTATTCAAAATCCATGGACCGTTTATGCCTGGACAGGAGCAGCTTGTGTCCTGAGCTTCCCAGGTTAGTGGAGGTGGCAAATTTTCTTTTCCCCCAGTTGTGAACTTATTCCTTCTCCAAGGCCAGGAGGATGGCTCTAGGCGCTCAACAGGGCCTATTTCAGGCCCAGGGAAATCAGCAGCTGCTGAAGCCGGCTTGGGGGCGGGGGGAGGGTGTGGTAAAATATAACTAAGTACTTCGCTTTTGCTGAGAGCGCCTGTCTTCTCTGGTTCCAGAGGTGTGGGCATGCTGTGCGGCTGGCTGCTTCTCCCTGAGGAAACTGCCCGAACGCTACTACCAGCCCACCGCAACTGCTCCTGGAGTGTTGCCTGAGGGCTCCTGGTGATTCAGGTCTGGCAATTCCTCTCCACTTCTGAACCATCTCTCCCTCACCCTACTGGTTAGTCCATTTTCTAACTTTGCCTTTGATGTTCAGGGCTCCTAGGTTGTCATAAATATAATTGTTTCACTTGTTTTTTTGGGGTCTTTGTTGTAAGAGGGCTCTCAGGGAACATCTGGCTATTCCGCCATCTTGGCCCCGCCTCCAATGGTGACGTTTCTAGGAGGCCATTATTCAGGCTACCACATTTCCCATGTCCAAATTAGTGTTTGACAGAACCACTGTTTATTGACTGTCTGCAGCGTGCAGCCAGACAGCTTTATATATGTGTCATCTCACTGAACACTCACGACAACCCTTCAAAGTAGGCACTGTTATTCCTATTATAGATGAGAAAAAAAAAGACTCAAGGTATTTTAAAAAGTAAGCTAAGAAGTTTCCTGGACACATCCAAACACTTTGAGGGATAGAGTAGCTGGAGTTGGGGCCTGGGGACCATAGTTTTGGAGGAGATCTAGGTCAGTTGGCAAAACAATGTTTATTACGAAAATGTTGCGCATCCTATTTCGGAGCGGCATCTGGGGTCTTAAAAGCTGTCGAGTGGCCATTTAAGATGCATCAGTTGGTCCCATCTCACTTGGAGCACAAAAGAAGAACACCAAAGACAAAAGGAAAATATTAGCCCAAGAGACTAAAGGACCCCATAAACCAGAGGCTTCACTAGCCTGAGACCAGAAGAACTAGATGGTGCCTGGCTACCACCAATGACTACCCTGAGAGGGAACACAACAGAGAGTCCCAGACTGAGTGGGAGAAAAGTGTGGAGTAGAACTCAAATTCACGTAAAAAGACCAGACTTAATGGTCTGACAGAGACTGGAGGAACCCCCAAAACTGTGGCCTCTGGACAATCTGTTAATCCAGAACTGAAACCATTCCAAAAGCCCACCCTTCAGACAAAGATTAGATAGGATTATAAAACAAAAAATAATACACATGAGGAGTGTGCTTCTTAGTTCAACCAGATTAAAAAAAAAAAAAAAAAAAAAAAACGCGAGACCAAATAGGCAGCTTTTCTCCAGAGACGATGAGAAAGCGGGAAGGGACAGGAACTGTTTGAATGGACACAGGGAGCCTGGGGTGGAAAGGGAGAGTGTGCTGTCACATTGTGGGGATTGCAACTAATATCACAAAACAATATGTGTATAAATTCTTGTATGAGAAATTAACTTGAGCTGTAAACTTTCACGTAAAGCACAATAACAACAACAAAAAAAAGGAATTTAAAAAGTAGCCCAGCTGTTATGGGGAAGAGCCAGTTGTTAATCTCTGAAATGTTTGGTTCTAAAGCCCAGGCGATTCAAAGGATACCATGAATTCTGGAGGCTCTGGCTCCCTCAGAATTTCATAATTGGAGGATTCCAAAAACTGGTAGTGATGACTTTTTCCGAGTAGTCATAGTCTGGTCTTCCTTTATCACTAGGGTTTCTCCCTAAGTGTTCACTGTTGATCATGTTGGATTATTTGTAGGTTTACCTCCCAGTCTCTGCTTACTCATGTGGATCTGTTAATTCTATCTGCTTTCTGTAGTCACTTCCAAGTTTCTCGTGGCTGTTGTACATCAGCTACAGGTGAAATCTGCTTCTTCCAAAAGTGAATAAAGTACTTTCCACTGGGACTGGTTCTACTTGTCCAGTGATACCTTTCAAAAACAAATAAAAAAAAGCATTGTTTTCAGTTTTAACTGGCTGTGGGGAAAACACTCATTGATAAGAACAATAATTTGGTTAACTTTTTAAACTGACAACCATCCTTTTTACTACTCACCCTTCACCTCCTTTTTTGGGAGGAGAGAATGGTGTTGCTACACTAAAGCACTTGAAACTCTAATTTATTTGCCCTTAGTATCATATCTTATTTATGTCTTCAATGATATCCTATCATCAAAATTCCTTACTAGTAATACCCTCCTCTTGTAACTGCTACACAAGTGATACATGTTTTTGTTAGAAGATAGATTAGAAAATACAGATGAATAAAAAGACTAAATAGATAAAGTCACAGAACCCTTACCACCTAGAGGTAACTACTATTGACATTAGGTGTATGTCCTTGTAAATGTCTCCAATACAAAAATATGCATATTTATCAGATAGTATTAGGTTTGCCACATAAACGGATCTGAAGAGAAGCTGTCCAGGGACCCAGTGTTCCATGATCTTGTTGTGCCATTATTCTGCATGTACACTTCCAACTCAGTCCACCATGTCTGCCTGAGGTGGAACCACCCTGTCTCTTCCAGCCTGCAGGAACAAGGAGGAAGGCGTGAAGAAGAACACACCTGGTCTCCTTAAGGGCACTTCCTTTCACCGCATTGGCTAGAACTTAGTCACTTAAACTGCAAAGGGGGGAAGGGAAATATTTTCTTTATTCCAAGTGGCTATTTGTCCAATTAACCATCAGAGATTGTATTAACTAAGAAAAAAAGAGAAAATGGATCTTGGTGGAGGGCAGGTTTTACCAAACATACTTCTTAAGAAAACAAAAACAAGATCGCATTGTTCTTACTACTTTTGTAACATGATTCTTTCATGTAACAATATAATGGTAATTTCTTCCTCAGTCATTTTATATGTATATATAATATGCATATAGATGCATCTAGAAAGTAAAACTCGTGAGAGCCAGAATTTGACAGGACTGCCTTTTTTTTCCAGGTCTCACAAGTTTTCTGCCTTGTACAGGGTGCAGTCTTACCACTTTACTATCACTCATTTTAGTGGAAAATATTTTAGTTTTCCTTCTCTGACAGGTTTCTGCCTCAAACAGGTTATCAGCTTTCACGGGTGTTACTGTATATAATATTATGTATTATATTTACATACATACATATATATCTGTAAAATACTATTTTGATGACATCATTTCACTTTACTGGTGCAAATAATCAATTCCATATTTATGAACACGAAGTTTTAAAAAAATTTTGACATTACAATATGAACAACTTTGTGGCAAACATGATTTCATATACATCTTTTCACACTTCTATAACTATTTTATGAGAATACATTCTTAAGACTAGACTTTCTGAGTCGTATGGTAGGCATACTTTATGCACATTTGCTATATATTTTTAGAAAGGGTCAGTGGTGTGCTGGAGCTGCCTGTACCAGCTCTTGAGAGCCAGTTGTTGGCCTCTCCTCCCAACTTTGTGTCCACTGATGTCATGCTGGTTGCTTGAAGTCGGCCACAGTGGGAGTATTTACACCAAGGAAATCAGCAAGTGCTATAAATCAGAACTTCCGCCTTCCCCGCTTGGAGAGCTGATTTTAAACATTTGCTAGCACACTATTGGAAAGTGTGTACAAATCTCCAGTCCTAACATTTTATAAGGATCCCTTATTTTCATCTTAAAATCTATGCCAGTGCTTAAAACAGTAATAATTACTAGTTGTAATTTTTATATTCTAATACTGATAATTCATAATACTTGTTATCTCTGATTTTTCTGTAGTTTGTTTAGAGGTAGAAATAATTTTGGGTATATTTTGTATGGAACCAGGTCAGTACAGCCCATTAAGGACAACTATATGTTGCAGGGATTTGGCATGGTTATGTGATAACTCCAAAGGAACTCTGCACTTTGGAAAATTTTTATTTATAAAAACCTTTTAAATAATTGCTTTGGCACACATTGTTGATCCATATGATACATGGAACTTGGCAACTCATAGAGAGAAAAGGGAAGAGAGTGATCAGAATCTCCAGGCCTTTGTCTAAATTTCCGGGATCCTCCATTTAAGCCCACAGAGTGGGGTCTCCCTGACCTTGCCTGTGACCCACCGTCTTCTCTCCCAGTAACTAGTAAACCACTGTTACTAATGAGATTTTGTTGCAATGGAATAAAAGTTTGGGCCACTAAGTAATCTAGCTCTAAGAAGCAATAATTCTTTGAGAAATTATAAAGGAAGACGAGACAGCCCAGCATACTGAAAATAGCATGAATTTGGGAGTCAAGGTCTCTGGAATTCTAGGTCCTACTTTGCCACTGGGCTATGTAAGGATTCTGTTTGCCCTGTCTACCACCCTTCTGCTCCACAGGCTTGATTTGGTGATCTGGTCAACTAGATTGGTTCTCCATTTTCCTTCTCCACTTCTTGCTAGTCTTCCCTACAAGGAACTTCTCAAGATACTCCCAGGTACAAGAGTAATAGTGTTCCACCAGATAAGAGCATAGGAGTAGCCACTTTACCTCTATCCTCTTGGGTAAGCCTCAGTTATCTCATCAGTAGAATGGGAGTGTGGTGGGGTTGGGTTCAATATGTGAGCCCTGAAGTTCAATGATTCTATTAACCCATACATACATAGTGGGATCAAAATAACCTTGGTAATAGAAGCTAGGCATCCTTAAAAGAAGCATTCGAGCTAGGTTCAACAGAGTGTATACGAGAACATGAAGGAAAAATGTCATATTTTATGTACGCTATAATTTGCTTTTCACTGGAAGAGTACAGCAGTGATGTAAAAGACCATTTATGAGATTATGCCATTAGGAAATGCTTGTGCCCCATGATGGTAAGGGATATAATTCACTCACACACAGACATCAAATGTTATTGCAGAGTCACTGGAAAAATTCTATTTATTCTAGTGCCATGTATAAACTATGTATCTTTTATTAAGTAATATAAGTATGAAGTAAGATCAAATTGTGCATCTTAGCTGCCCCTGATACTGATGACCCATGAGATGTCTCAAATTGTGTAGACTCTGCACTGCTTTCTTTTCTCATAAGTATCAATAGCAGTTGCCCACACAAGTTGAAGAGTGCAACTGAAATCATCTCTACACCCCCGAAATATCTTCTCTACCAATGCTTTTAAAATGGTTGCCACTTGAGACAGAGAAATCTTTTTTAAAACATTTTTATCTCCAGCATTCCTTAGTTAAGAATATTATAAATTTGGCATTAACACTTGCTTGATATGAACAATGCTGTCACCAAGGGAAGCCCTAACAGAAAGAAACACAAGATAAATAAGTTTTGACTGGAAGGGATGGTAAAAAGAAAGATTTTAAAAGGTAGCATCAAGACCCTATGCTGGAATTGGGGGAAGGGCTGGGGATGAGGGGAAAAACCAAGCAGTTGCCATGGAATCTATTCCAACTCATGGTAACTGCATGTGTGTCAGAGTAGAACTGTGCTCCATAAGGTTTTTAATGGCTAATTTTTTTGAAATTGATCATCACCTTTCTTCTGAGGTGCCTCTGGGTGAACTCCAACTGCCCACCTTTTGGTTAGGAGTCAAGCAAGTTAACTCTTTGCACCACCTAAGGACTCAGGCATGGAACATGTTGTTAGGTGCTGTTGAGTTGATTCTGACTCATAGTGACCCCGTGTGATAGAGTAGAACTGCCCCATAGGATTTTCTTGGCTGTAATTCTTATAGGAACAGATTGCCAGGTGTTTCTCCCACAGAGCCACTGGGTGGGTTTGAACTGCCAAACTTTCAGTTAGCGGTTCAGCGCTGAACCCTTTATGCCGCCAGAAAAGGAGAAGTACTTTCCTATTTACTGGATAGGCATTCTGAAAGGGGAGTTGATAACACTTGAAAATAACTTTGGGCTCTTTGCACTTTCCTTGGCCACCTAATTCTTTGGCCCGACAAATTCCTGGCCCTCATGTTGTTGATAGCATAAAAGAATCTGGGAATGTAATTAGGACTGTTATTTTTTCTGGCTCCTTATTCATTTGTTCATTCACTCATCCATTCAGCAAACATTTATTGAACACTGACTATGTTCTAGGAACTGTTAATCCAAAGATTAAAAAAAGATAAGTACAGCCCCTGGCCTCTAACCTGTTGTTGCCAAGTCAATTCCAACTCATAGCAACTTTACTGAACAGAGTGGAACTGCCCCACAGGGTTTCCTAGGCTGTAATCTTTATGGAAGCAGACTGCCATATCTTTCTCCCTTGGTGGATTCGAGCTGTTGACCTTTTGGTTTGCTGCAGAACTCTTAATCACTGAGGCTTCCAGGCCTCCTTCCTGGCCTCTAGGAACTGATAATAACTCTTTCTTTCCCCCTCAGCATCCTTCATCTCCACCCCTACTCTTCTGCTCTTTCATCTCCCTTCTAGGCCACCTCTTTCTCAAGCATATTGTTGATATTTTCTTTCCCTGTTTGCACTCTGCGTTGGATTGGATGTTCACTGAGCTTGCATGTTGTAAAGTCAGTCACTCTTATGGATTGAATTGTGTCACCCAAAAAAGATACGTTGAAGTCCTATCCCCCAGTACCTGTGAACGTGACCTTGTTTGGAAAGAGGGTCTTAGAAGGTGTTAGCAGTTAACCTGAGGTTACACCAGAGTAGGATGGGTCCTGATCGCATCTGAGTGGCGTCCTTATAAAAGAGACACAGAGACAGAAGAGACATGGCCATGATAATATGCATCAATGTGCCAAGGAACACCTGGGGCTGCCAGAAGCTGAGAGAGACAAGGATGGATCTTCCCTTAGAGCCTTTGAAGAGAACATGGCCCTGCCGACACCCTGAATTGCACTACTAGCCTCCAGAACTGAGAGACAATAAATTTCTGTTTTTAAAAGCTGCCTGCTTTGTGGTACTTTGTTAAGGCAGCACCAGAAAAGTAATACAGTCACTAACATGAAAATCAAGTAGAGGCAAAATTACCCCAGAAAAGTCCTTAAAACTCACATAAAACATCCACGTGAGCATGCCCACATGGTTTTCTCTGAATATTTCCGACATGATGAGCAGTGACAAGATAAGTTGAGTGAAGCCCACCCTAGGATGATGAGTTTTCCTTTTCTGGAAACTTTTGAAAGGTTATATTTACCCCTTTGCTGAGGTTACAGATTAAAATTTGTGAAAATTATACAGGTATTTGAGGTGGCACTAATCCACAACCACCTGAGTAGCTGGGGAAGATGTGGCAATTGGCAACTTTCAAAACTGTGTGAAGGGGGGCAGTGGTGGTTCAGTGGTAGAATTCTCACCTTTCGGGCTGAAGATCAGAGTTCAATTCCTGGCCAGTGTGCCTCAGGCTTAGCCACCACCTGTCGGTCAGTAGAGACTTGTGTGTTGCACTCATGCTGAATAGGTTTCAGCCGAGTTTCCAGACTGACTAAGATATGGGCATGGTCTGATCCCCCACCGATCATGGAGATGATACAGGACTGGGCAGTGCATTTCGTTCCATTGTGCTTGGGGCACCTGTGAGTAGGGGGTTGAGTCCATGGCAGCTAACAACAAAAGGTGGCAACTATAGAGAGATTTTGTTTGCTCGTTTATTTAGAAGTCACTGTTGTGTGGTTGAAAGGGACTTAAAGTTTGGGGCCAGACAGGTCTGGGCCTGAATCCACATTAAACTACTCCTTTCTGTGTGAAATAGAAAATTCCACAGCAGATTCATGCATCCTATATAAAGCCTGGTTGTCTCATGGCTCATTTTAAGATAAATGACCAGTGTTTCCCTTATGTGGGCACCATTAAAATGAGCCATGAGACAAATCTTTACTGAAATCTCAAGAAGATGTACCAAAGATGGTCTATACATGGTATGTAAGTTTTCTTAAAATTCTCCCTCCACATCTCTTTTCCAATATCTCACACAGTCCACTGTGACAACCCTATAGGACAGAATAGAGCTGCCGTGAAAGGTTTCCAAGGAGCGGCTGGTGGATATGAACTGCCAACTTTTGGTTAGCAGTCAAATGCTTAACCACTGCATCACCAGGGCTCCCCCAGTTTGTCAGTTACCTAAAATTTCCATTTCTCATCTCTTAATACTCTTTGCAAAAAACCAAACCCAATGCCATTGAGTCAGTTCCTATTCATGGTGACCCATGCTTTACCGAGTAGAACTGCTTCATAGGGTTTTCTCGGCTGTAGTCTTTACAAAAGCGTGTCATCAAGCATTTTTTCCCGTGATGCTATTGGATAGATTCAAACCACCAACCTTTGGGTTAGGGGCTGATCACAAACCGCTTACACCACCCAGTCTCCTATATTCTCTTCTTTCTCTTACTCCTGTTCCTCTGGCTTTCCTGATCTCAACTTTCTGATGGCTTTCTGCCTTTTAACTGCCTAGATGGTCTTAGCTTTTTCCAGCTCTCTTGAGCAGTTTTTCCCCCACTCAGATTCACAAAGCATAAAGCAAACCCACACAGAGAACTCTGGGATTAGATTTAGCAGCCTGGGTTTCCTATGTGACCTTAAACTCTCTGACCCTCTTTTTTAATTTGTAAAATAAGGAGAGTAAAACCTGGTAAAGATGGTTTGAAGACTAAGTGAAATAAAACAATATATCTGCAATTGCCTGTTATGGTGTTGGCCCATATTAGATAACCAAACAATGCCAATCCTCTTCTTGCTCTTTTCTCTGTAGAAAGACATCACCGTAGAGACAAGTCATTAACCAAAAGCTGCTTGGTCAACATGGACTCAAGGTCACATGAAGGGAAGCTGTAAAGACACCACGCTGAGAATAACTGATATGTCTGTGTTATCAGGAGAATGGTTTTGGCGGTGACAACTAGAGGTTAGGCGTCTGCCTTCTACCAAGAATTTATTTTTGGAGGAATTCTCAAAATATAGGAAGAGGGTTCATATACTACGCAGCCAGGAGATTATAAATGTCTGCTACGTTGGATTATTTTCATTTGGTCTTTTTGATCTGTTTCTGTAGCTTCCATTTTTTGAAACTGGGGGTTGTCACTCACCAGGGATGAAACACATGGCTCGGGTATACCCCATCACTACTGTGTAGTAATATATGTTAACCTTCCTAAAGCCATGATGGACCCATTGTATTGAGTCGATTCTGACTCATAGCGACCCCATAGGACAGAATAGAACTCTTAACTGGTGGTGCAGTGATTAAGAGCTCAGCAGTTAACCAAAAGGTCAGCAGTTCAAATCCACCAGCTGCTCCTTGGAAACCTTACGGGGCAGTTCTTCTGTGTCCTATAGGGTCATTATGAGTCGGAATCGACTCGATGGCAATGGGTTTGGTTTGGTTTTTTTAATGCCATGATGGAATTCCTAGGTGGCACAAACAGTTAATCCTCCACTGCTAACCAAAGGGTTGGTGGTTTGAGTCTACCCAGAGGTGCCTTGGAAGAAAAACCTGGCAGTCTACTTCCAACAAATCAGCCACTGAAAACCCTATGGAGCACAGCTCTGCTCTGACACACATGGGGTTGCCAGAAGTCATAAATGACTCGATGGCAACTGGTGTGTGTGATACAATGCCACAGTATAAATGCATATACCATCAGAAATATTTAGTCAATTAATGCTGAATTTATTTTACTTCCATGTTAGCTTTATCTTCAAAAGACATCTTTATTGTTATTATTATAGCAATAATAATATTATTTTCCTTGTCTCTGTTTGTACTGCTACCTCCCCTGGTCCAACCCATCCCATCCCTTGCATAGACGATGGAATGGACCCCCTAAGAGTTCTGCCGCTGTTTCCCTGCTACCCAGTAGAATTGCCGTCCAGATAGCAGCCAGAGTCGCCTTTATAAAAACACAAATGAGCCCATGTTACTGCTCTTTGATGACTTCCCACCACACCTGGAATAAAATTCTAGCATCCTACCCAGCCTATGGAAACCCTGGTGGCATGGTAATTAAGAGCTACAGCTGCTGACGAAAAGGCTGGCAGTTCAAATCCACCAGGCACTCATTGGAAACCCTGTGGGGGCAGTTCTGCTCTGTCCTGCATGGTTGCTGTAAGTCGGAATTGACTCGACGGCAGCAGGTTTGGTTTTTGGTGTTTACCCAGCCTACTGGGCCCTGACAAGTGGGCCCTGCCTCTCTATCCAACCTTGTCATCTACTCTCCCACCTCGTGCTGGGGGTAGCAGCCACACCGGCCTGCCTTCCATCAGCATTTTTGCCCTTATGTCCCCTCTGCCCTGAATGCCCTTCCTCCCCATCTTTCCATGACTGCCTTCTTCTTGTCATCCAGGCCTCAGTAAAAGGTACCACCTCTTCAGAGAGGCTCCTGGCTGCTTAATCTAGAGTAGACCTGGTTCTTTCCCAGTCATGCCCATATTCTGCTTTTGTTTCATGGCATTCTGACATTTTAATTTTTTAATGTAATTGCTTATTGTCTGTCTTCCTCTGTCCAAGGTCTTCGTGGGTTTGCCTCCTTGTTTTGGTCATTGCAGTGTCTCCAGTGCCTAGAATAGTGCCTGGCACATACTAGGAGCTTAATAAATATTAACTAATTGACTGGCTGGCTGACTTACTGTAATAGCTGAGGAAGAGAGTCCACTATCCCTACATGCAGAGATCTGCCTCACGCATGTCTGTGAAAACCACACAAATCCTTGATTCCTTCCCCCTCCTTCTAAGTGTCTTTCCCCCAGAGTTGTCCCTTCTCAACACTCCCAGAGTTTCTGTGACAGAACTAGGCCCCCAATCACAAAGAGGAAGAATTCAGGTTTCCTGGCCCCTCTTCTGCCCCAAGGCTGCCTCTCCTGTGTGCAGAGTTCAACTGTCTGCCTCAGTTTTAATTATTCAGTGTTGAACGTCTTTGCATACGCAAATGTTTGAGGAATTGAGGTGGCAATTAGCAGATGTATATTTGAAATTATTTTTAAAATATCTTTTTGTCTTTCTGTTTCCTTTACTTCTATGGCCCAACTGATCTTAGTGATTTACTTACTGATTTATTGTGTTTCTCCAACCAGCTTTTTTTTTCAGATCTGAGGCAGAGTTCTGGAAGACGTTGCTTTTGAATACGGTTGAAAACCGCCATTTTGATCCTTTTATAGAACCTAACAACACATTCAAATGTACTTCCATTTCCCCCAGCTTCTACCTGATTAATGAGCACCTCTCCTTTAAGGTTTCAGCTAGAGAGGAATTGATCACTAATTATTATAATAATTATTTAATAACCTGTTGTGGAAAGAGCATTGTGTTGGATGCAGTGGGGGAATATACCAAAACCAAACCCGTTGCTGTCCAGTTGATTTTGATTCATAGCGACCCTAGAGGACAGAGTAGAACTGCCCCCATAGGGTTTCCAAGGAGCGCCTGGTGGATTTGAACCGGCAGCCTTTTGGTTAGCGGCCATAGCTCTAAGCCACTACACCAGTAGGGTTTCCAGACCCTTATGAAGAGGGAAGTAAAACCGAAAACCTGCCCCCTGGGGCTGTATAGTCCCACAGGAGGAAAAAGACCTGAGTGCTAATGACCTGAAGTTGGCATTTAGTGGTTGATGGAGTATTCAACATAAAATATTTACCATCCCCAAAAGCTGCCCACTGTTACTAGATGATTTTAATGATTTTTGTGACATTTTTAAACAAAAAAACAGTGACTTTTGTCTTGTGATTTGTATATCAATAAAGTTTTTCAAGTAACTAAACTATTGGGAAAAATGCATCTATATCAATTTATCGTTAAATGAGCCAACAACCAGATTAGGTTCTTCTTGCTGTTTTGGAGTGATAATAGAGGAGATTTTCCCCAAATGCGGATTCCACATTCTAAAACGGTTTTGAAGCAAATAAAAGTTTTTTCTTTCAGTCACAAGACAGTAAGGTGTGGGAGAAGGATTCCAAGTCACAGAGGAGGTGATAGTTGTTCCTAACTTGAGTTACTGAGCTAAGGCTGGTGGAATAGTAACGTGATTCTTTGAGGGGGTAGCGGGGGGGAGCCAGCATTTCCCAAGGGTACTTAATTTCAAGCGCTTTAACTCAGGGAGTGGATCCAGGCGAGCTTGACAGGAATGTTCATTGGGAAGCAAGTCCTTTGCCGTGATACTCAGGCTGAAGAAAATACAGCAAGAGGACAAATAGCGTAGCTGGACACCATGGCTTCCTGTTATTGGAATTACATTTTCCTCCTCCTATAGGGTCGCTATGAGTCGGAATCGACTCGACGGCACTGGGTTTGGTTTTTGGTATCTTGTTAGAATTCCAGTGGTTTTATGATACAGAAACTTGAGTAGGGGAATGCAAAGTAAATTTTTTACCCTCATTTAAATTGACTGTTTGTGGGGCTTTTAAAAAAAATCCGTTTCTATTTTACTATTTTTTGTCAGAAAAACAAACAAATCTGTTTTAGAAGAAGTGCAGCCGGAATACTCCTTAGAAGCGAGGATGACGAGACTGCTGCGTCTTACATACTTTGGACATGTTGTCAGGAGGGATCAGTCCCTGGAAAGGGACATCACGCTTGGCAAAGTACAAGGTTAGCGGAAAAGAGGAAGACCCTCAACGAGGTGGATTGACACAGTGGCTGCAACAATGGCCTCAGGCATAACAAGGATTGTAAGGATGGGGCAGGACTGGGCAGTGTTTCGTTCAGTTGTGCATAGGGTCGCTATGAGTTGGAAACAACTCGACGGCACCTAAAAACAAGTGAATATTGAATTTCTTTTTTTTCTGAGTGAAGTTTTGCCACTGTATAAGAAGAGCGATCAATGATTTTTGTTAAAGTACAATTTAGCAATATCCTTTTAGCCTGAACTTTAAGTCATTTTTCTTGAAGCTTCTTGTCATAAACAGTTAATTCTTAGGACATTAGCATTTGAGCTGTAAGAAACCAGATACTTTTAAACAAATGCCGCTAGTTAATTTTCCTGTTTTAATTCCTGAGCTATAAATTGATGTTCCTTAAAACTTTTTTTTTAGGCAAACATTTTTATGCCATCTTGACACAATCCCTGAGTTTTACATTAGCATCTAAAGCTAAAAGAATATTCAAAGTTTTTCTTCATATTTTTTCACATATGTAATGGTTATGGATATGATGATTGTATGATTCAGTTTTGGAATCATAGAATTAAAAATCATTTCTTTAAGTTATTTTTTTTCTGACAGAATTTTAAGGCTGGAAAAATCTCATTTTTCCTAGGAAACAAAGACTTAGAGATACTAACTTATTTGTCAAAAGAACTAAATTCAAATGCCTTGAGCACAGTACCTGGTGCATTTTACTTTATTCAGGGCTTGGGGGTAAGGGTCGGGGGCTGGGAAAGGGGTGCATAGTGGGAAAGAAGCAACTGTTTAGCTGAGCTGTAATCTATGGCTGGGATTTTTTGGTGATTAGTACATTCATCTCTTCCATGCTAGTGCTTTTTCTGCCGCGTCTGCAAACAGCAGATGGATATCTATATGGCCAAGCAGTATTGGGAGGTGAGAGTGCAACCGGCTCGTTCCAGTGCTCCCTGCTAAGTGTGGTGGAAGAGCAGTTGAAAAGTGTAGCACGGTGTGCGCTCCTTTCTTCTCCAGCCTCCCCTCCACGTTCACTTTTTTTTAGGTGAGCTCCTGGGTGTTGTGCGGCAGTGGACAGGCAGTGATATGCAACAGTAGTGTACTTGGACCCCGGTCCTTCTCACCTGAATTGGAATCCTGACTTGGCAACAGTAATTACTAGATGGGTAATTTTGGGCAACTTGCATTTTTGTACCTCTTTTGACATCTTTAAAATTAGGATACCGATTAAAACAGAACAGTTGCTGTTGAGTTGATTTCAACTCATGGTGACCCCCTGTGTGTCAGAGTAGAACTATGTTCCATGGGATTTTCAATGGCTGATTTTTAGGAAGTAGATCGCCAGGCCTTTCTTCCAGGGTGCATTGGGTGAATTTGAACTGCCAATCTTTGGTTAGTAGCCAAGCGTGTTAACCATTTGTACCACCCAGTGATAGGATGATAGTAGTACCTCCTTTATACATTTGTTACGGGGACCAAATTAATTGCTCTTGTTGTTAGGTGCTGTTAGGACTCTATGTGCAACAGAATGAAATCCCACCCATCCTGCACCATCCTCACAATTGTTGCTGTGTTTGACCCCATTGTTGCAGCAGCCACTACATCAGTCCGTCTCATTGACAGTCTTCCTCTTTTTCGCTGACCTTCTACTTTACCAAGCATGATGTCCTTCCCTATGGACTGGTCCCTCCTGATAACATGTCCAAAGTACTTGAGACAAAGTCTTGGCATCCTTGCTTCTAAGGAGCATTCTGGCTGTACTTCTTCCAAGACAGGTTTGTTTGTTCTTCTGGCAGACCGTGGTATATTCAACATTCTTTGCCAATACCATAATTGAAAGGCATCAGTTCTTCTTTGATCTTCCTTGTTCATGGTCCAGATTTCACATGCATATGAGGTGATTGAAAATACCATGGTTTGAGTCAGGTGCACCTTAGTCCTCAAAGTGACACCTTTGCTTTTTAACACTTTAAAGAGGTCTTTTGCAGCAGATTTGCCCAATGCAACATGTCGTTTGATTTTTTTAAATTGTGCTTTAAGTGAAAGTTTACAGTTCAAGTTAGTTTCTCATATAAAAATTTATACACACATTGTTATGCGACACTAGTTGCTCTCCCTGTAATGTGACAGCACACTCCTCCTTTCCATCCCGGATTTCCCTTGTCCACTCAACCAGCTCCTGTCCCCTTCTGCTTTCTCATCTTGTCTCTGAACAGAGGCTGCCCATTTAGTCTCTTGTATCTACTTGAGCTGAGAAGCATACTCTTCACAAGCATTATTTTATGTCTTATAGTCCAGACTAATCTTTGTCTGAAGAGTTGGCTTTGGGAATGGTTTTAGTTTTGGGCTAACAGAGAGTCTGGGGACCATGTTTTCCAGGGTCCCTCCAGTCTAAGTCAGACCGTTAAGTCTTGTCTGTTTACTAGAATTTGAGTTCTGTACCCCACTTTTCTCCTGCTGCATCAGGGACTCTCTGTTGTGTTCCTTGTCAGGGTAGTCATTGGTGGTAGCTCGGCACCATTTAGTTCTTCTAGTCTCAGGCTGATGTAGTCTCTGGTTTATGTGGCCCTTTCTGTCTCTTGGGCTCATGTTTTCCTTGTGTCTTTGCTGTTCTTTAGTCTCCTTTGCTCCAGGTGGGTTGAGACCAATTGATACATCTTACATGGCCACTTGCTAGCTTTTAAGACCCCAGACACCACTCACCAAAGTGGGATGAAGAACATTTTCTTAATAAACTTTGTTATGCCAGTTGACCTAGATGTTCCTGAAACCATGGTCCCCAGACCCCTGCCCTTGCTACTCTGTCCCTTCAAGTGTTTGGTTGCATTCAGGAAACTTCTTAGTTTTTGGTTTAGTCCAGTTGTGCTGACTTCCCTGTATTGTGTGTTGTCCTTCCCTTCACCTAAGATAATCCTTGTCTAGTATCTAGTTAGTGAATACCCCTCTCCAAACCTCTCCACCCTCATAAGCTTCAAAGAATGTTTTCTTCTGTGTTTAAACCTTTTTTTTTGAGTTCTTATGATAACGGTCTCATACAATATTTGTCCTTTTGTGACTGACTAATTTCACTCAGTATAATGCCTTCTATATTCATTCATGTTATGAGATGTTATGCAGATTCATCGCTGTTCTTTATCATTGCGTGGTATTTCATCGTGTGGATATACCATAATTTGTTTATCCATTCATCCATTGATGGGCACCTAGGTTATTTCCATCTTTTTGCTATTGCGAACAGTGCTGCAGTGAACATGGGTGTGCGTATATCTATTTGTGTGACAGCTCTTATTTCTCTAGGATATATTCCAAGGAGTGGGATTGCTAGACAGTATGGTACTTCTATTTCTAGCTTTTAAAGGAAGCGCCCAATCAATTTCCAAAGTGGCTGTACCATTTTACATTCCCACCAGCAAAGTAAAAGTGTTCTAGTCTCTCCACAACCTCTCTAACATTTATCACTTTGTGTTTTTTGGATTAATGCTAGCCTTGTTGGGGTGGGATGGTATCTCATTGTAGTTTTGATTTGCATTTCCCTAATGGCTAATGTTTGTTATGATCCACACGGTCGAATGCTTTTGCACAGTCAATAAAACACAGGTAAACATCCTTCTGGTCAGGATCTATCTGACATCAGCAACAATATCCCTGCTTCCACGTCCCCTTCTGAAACCGGCCTGAATTTCTGGCAGTTCCCTGTTGATATACTGCTGTAGCCATTTTTGAATGATCTTCAGCAAACTTTTGCTTGGGTGTGATATTAATGATATTGTTCTATAATTTCCACATTCAGTTGGATCACCTTTCTTGGGAATAGGCATAAATATGGATCTCTTCCAGTCAGTTGGCCAGGAAGCTGTCTTCTGTATTTCTTGGCATAGATGAGTGAGCACCTCCAGTGCTGCATCCATTTGTTGAAACATCTCAATTAATATTCAGTCAATTCTTGGAGCCTTGTTTTTCAGCAATGCCTTCAGAGCAGCTTGGACTTCTTCCTTCAGTACCATCAGTTCCTGATCATGTGCCGCCTCTTGAAATGGTTGAATATCAACTAATTCTTTTTGGTATAATGACTCTGTGTATTCCTTCCATCTTCTTTTGATGCTTCCTGCGTCCTTTAATATTTTCCCCATAGAATCCTTCACTATTGCAACTCAAGGCTTGAATTTTTTCTTCAGTTCTTTCAGCTTGAGAAACACCAAGTGTGTTCTTCCCTTTTGGTTTTCCATCTCTAGCTCTTTGCACATATCATTATAATACTTTACTTTGTCTTCTCGAGACGCCTTTGAAATCTTCTGTTCAGTTCTTTTACTTCATCAATTCTTCCTTTTGCTTTAGCTGCTTGATGTTTGAGAGCAAGTTTCAGAGTCTCTTCTGACATCCATCTTGGTCTTTTCTTTCTTTCCTGTCTTTTCAATGACCTCTTGCTTTCTTCATGGATGATGTCCTTGATGTCATTCCACAACTCATCTGGTCTTCGGTCGCTAGAGTTCAGTGCATCAGATCTCTTCTTCAGATGGTCTCTAAATTCAGGTGGGATATACTCAAGGTCATATTTTGGCTCTCGTGGACTTGTTCTGATTTTCTTCAGTTTCAGCTTGAACTTGCATATGAGCAATTGATGGTCTGTTCCACTGTCGGCCCCTGGCCTTGTTCTGACTGATGATATTGAGCTTTTCTATCGTCACTTTCTATAAAAAAAGATGTAGTCAATTTGATTTCTGTGTGTTCTATCTGGTGAGGTCCATGTGTATAGTTGCCGTTTATGTTGATGAAAGAAGGTATTTGCAATGAAGAAGTCGTTGGTCTTGAAAAATACTATCACTCAATCTCCAGCATTGTTTCTACCACTGAGGCCATATTTTCCAACTACTGATCCTTCTTCTTTGTTTCCAGCTTTTGCATTCCAAACGCCAGTAATTATGAATGCAGCTTGACTGCATGTTTGATCGATTTCAGACTGCAGCAGCTGGTAAAAATCTTCTATTTCTTCATTTTTGGCCCTAGTGATTGGTGCGTAAATTTGAATAATAGTCGTATTAACTGGTCTTCCTTGTAGAAGACGTGGAACCAGGGATATCATTGCTGATGTCAGATGGATCCTGGCTGAAAGCAGAGAATACCAGAAGGATGTTTACCTGTGTTTTATTGACTATGCAAAGGCATTCTACTGTGTGGATCATAACAAATTATGGATAACATTGCAAAGAATGGGAATTCCAGAACACTTAATTGTGCTCATGAGGAACCTTTACATAGATCAAGAGGCGGTTGTTTGGACAGAACAAGGGGATGCTGATTGGTTTAAAGTCAGGAAAGGTGTGCGTCAGGGATGTATTCTTTCATCGTACGTATTCAATCTATATGCTGAGCAAATAATCTGAGAAGCTGGACTATATGAAGAAGAACGGGGCATCAGGATTGGAGGAAGACTCACTAACAACCTACATTATGCAGATGACACAACCTTGCTTGCTGAAAGTGAAGAGGTCTTGAAGCACTTACTAATGAAGATCAAAGACCACAGCCTTCAGTATGGATTGCACCTCAACATAAAGAAAACAAAAATCCTCACAACTGGACCAATGAGCAACATCATGATAAACGGAGAAAAGATTGAAGTTGTCAAGGATTTCATTTTACTTGGATCCATAGTCAACAGCCATGGAAGCAGCAGTTAAGAAATCAAAAGACCCATTGCATTGGGTAAATCTGCTGCAAAGGACCTCTTTAAAGCGTTGAAGAGAAAAGATGTCACTTTGAAGACTAAGGTGCGCCTGACCCAAGCCATGGTATTTTCAATCGCGTCATATGCATGTGAAAGCTGGACAATGAATAAGGAAGACCGAAGAAGAATGGACACCTTTGAATTGTGGTGTTGGTGAAGAATATTGAATATACCATGGACTGCCAAAAGAACTAACAAACCTGTCTTGGAATAAGTACAACCAGAATGCTCCTTAGAAGCAAGGATGGCGAGACTGCGACTTACATACTTTGGTCATGTTGTCAGGAGGGATCAGTCCCTGAAAAAGGACATCATGCTTGGTAGAGTACAGGGTCAGCGGAAAAGAGGTAGACCCTCAACAAGGTGGATTGACACAGTGGCTGCAACAATGAGCTGAAGCATAACAACGATTGTAAGGATGGCTCAGGACCGGGCAGTGTTTCGTTCTGTTGTGCATAGGGTTGCTATGAGTCAGAACCGACTCGAGGGCACCTAACAACAACAACTAACAACAATGGCTAATGATCGTGAGCATTTCCTCATGTATCTGTTAGCCACTTGAATGTCTTCTTTGGTGAAGTGCTCATTGCCCATCTTTTAATGGGTTATTTGTCTTTTTGTTGTTGACGTTTTGCAGTATCTTGTAGGTTTTAACAATTAGACTCTGATTGGATTTGTCTTTGGGTTCTGACTGGATTTGTCTTAGCCAAAAATTTTTCCCGGCCTGTAGATAATCTTTTTACTGTTTTGGTGAAGTCTTTGGATGAGCATAAATGTTTTTTTAGGAGCTCCCAGTTATCTTTTTTTCCCCCCAGTTATCTAGTTTCTCTTCTGGTGTTTGTGCATTGTTAGTTATGGTTTGTATTCTGTTTATGCCATGTATTAGGACTCCTAGCCTTGTCCCTATTTTTTCTTCTATGATCTTTATCGTTTTAGATTTTATATTTAGGTCTCCGATTCACTTTGAGTTAGTTTTTATGCGTGATGTGAGGTATGGGTCTTATTTCATTTTTGCAGATGGATATCCAGGTATGCCAGCACCATTTGTTAAGGAGACTGTCTTTTTCCTCATTGAACAGGTTTTGCGCCTTTGTCAAATATGAACTGTTCATCTGTGGATGAATTTACATCTGGATATTTGATTCTGTTCCATTGGTCTATGTAGCTGTTGTACCAGTACCAGGCTGTTTTGACTACTGTGGTGGTATAATACGTTCTAAAATCAGGTAGTGTGAGGCCTCCCATTTTGTTCTTCTTCACTAATGCTTTACTTATTAGAGGCCTCTTCCCTTTCCATACAAAGTTGGTGATTTGTCCATCTCATTAAAAAATGTGGTTGGAATTTAGATCGGGATTGCCTTTTATCTGTAGATCGCTTTGGGTAGAATAGACATTTTCATAATGTTGAGTCTTCCTATCCGTGAGCAATGTATGTTTTTCCACTTAGGTAGGTCTCTTTTGGTTTCTTGCAGTAGTCTTGTAGTTTTCTTTACAAAGGTCATTTACATCTCTTGTTAGATTTATTCCTAAGTATTTTATCTTCTTGGGGGCTATTGTAAATGGTCTTGATTTGGTGATTTCCTCTTTGAAGTTCTTTTTGTTGGTGTAAAGGAACCCAACTGATTTTTGTATGTTTATATTGTATCCTGATACTTTGCTGAACTCTTCTATTAGTTTCAGTGGTTTTCCTGAGAATTCTTTAGGGTTTTCTGTATATAAGATCATACCATCAGCAAATAGAGATACTTTTACTTCTTCCTTACCAATCTGGATGTCCTTTATTTCTTTTTGAAGCCTAATTGCTCTGGCTAGGACCTCCAGCACAATGTTGAATAAGAGTGATAAAGAGCATCCTCATCTGGTTCCCGATCTCAAGGGGAAAGCTTTCAGACTCCCTCCATTTAGGAGGATGTTGGCTGTTGGCTTTGTATAAATGCCCTTTATTATGTTGAGGAATTTTGCTTCTATTCCTATTTTGCTGAGAGTTTTTATCATGAATGGGTGTTGAACGTTGTCAAGTGCCTTTTCTGCATTAATTGATAAAATCATGTGGTTCTTATCTTTTGCTTTATTTATGTGATGGATTGCATTGATTGTTTTTCTAGTGTTGAACCATTATGCATACCTGGTATGAATCCCATTTGATCATGGTGAATTTTTTTTTTCATATGTTGTTGAATTCTGTTCACTAGAATTTTGTTGAAGATTTTTGCACTGATTTTCATGAGGGATATTAGTCTGTGATTTTTTTTTTTTTTTTTTTTTGTGGCATGTTTACCTGGTTTTGGTATCAGGTTATGCTGGCTTCATAGAATAATTCTGGGAATATTCCACCCTTTTCTATGCTCTGAAACACCTTTAGTGGTAGTGGTGTTAACTCTTCCCTGAAAGTTTGGTAGAATTCTCCAGTGAAATAGTCAGAGTGAAGGCTTTTTTGGTTGTTTTTGGGAGTTTTTTAATTACCTATTCAATCTCTTCTTTTGTTACAGGTTTATTTAGTTTTTCCACCGCTGTTTGTGTTTGTTTAGGTCGGTAGTGTGTTTGTAGAATTTGTCCATTTCATCTAGGTTTTCAGATTTGTTAGAGTACAAATTTTTCATAGTATTCTGTTATAATTCTTTTAAAATTTCAGTTGGAAATTGGCACGAAATGAGAGACTGAAAGGGCTGACTCAATAGGGGGAGAGCAAGTGGGAGAAGGGAGTAAGATGTATGTAAACTTACATGTGACAGACTGATTGGAATTGTAAATATTCACTTGAAGCTTAATAAAAGTTAATAAAAAAAAAATTTCAGTTGGGTCTGTTTTGATATTGCCCATCTCATTTCTTATTCGGGTTATTTGCTTCCTGTCTTGTTTTTCTTTTTTCAGTTTGGCCAATGGTTTATCAATTTTGTTAATCTTTTCCAATAACCAGGTTTTGGTCTTGTTAACTCTTTCAATGTTTTTCTCTTCTCTATTTCATTTAATTCTGCTGTAATTTTTATTATTTGCTGTCTCCTGGTACCTGAGGGCTTCTTTTGCTTCTCTTTTTCTATTTGTTCAAGTTGTAGGTTTAATATTTTGATTTTCGATGTATGCATTTTTTTGCTATAAATTGACCTCTGAGCACTGCTTTTGCTGTGGCCGAAAGATTCTGGTAGGATGTGTTTTCATTCTCATTTGATTCTATGAATTTCTTTATTCTGTCCTTGATTTCTTCTATAACCCAGTAGTTTTTGAGCAAGGTACTGTTCAATTTCCATGTATCTGATTCATTTTTCTTTTTCTGTTATTGATTTCTACTTTTATGGCTTTAAGGTCAGAAAATATGCTTTGTGGTATTTTGATGTTTTGGATTCTCTTAAAGCTTGCTTTGTGGTCTAATATGTGGTCTGTTCTGGAGAATGTCCCATGTGTTGGAAAAGAAACTATACTCGGCTGCCATTGTGTGGAGTGTTCTATGTATGTCTATGAGATCAGGTTAGTTGATTGTGACATTTAGATCTTCCGTGTCTTTATTGAGCTTCTTTCTGGACATTCTGTCCTTTACCAGAGCAGTGTGTTGAAATCTCCTACTGTTATTGTGGAGCTGTCTATCTCTCTTTTCAATGGTTTCAGAGTTTCTTTTATGTATTTTGGAGCCCTGTCATTGGGTACATAAATATTTATTATGCTTACTTTCTCCTGGTGTATTGACCCTTTAATCATTATGTAGTGTCCTTCCTTATCCTTTGTGGTGAATTTTACTGTAAGGTCTATTTTGTCACAGATTAATTTTGCCACTCCTGCTCTTTTTTGATTGCTCTTTGCTTGAAATATTTTTTCAATCCTTTGAGCTTTAGTTTGTGTCTTTAAGTTTAAGGTACATTCCTTGTAGGCAGCATATAGATGGATCATGTTTATTCATTGCATCACTGTCTCTTCATTAGTGCATTTAGTCCTTTTACATTCAGCATAATTATTGATAGGTATGCGTTTAGTGCTGTCATTTTGATGTCATTTTTTTGTGTTGTTGACAGTTTCTTTGTTCCACTTAATTTTCTATGCTGAGTCATTTCTTTTTATGTATTTTCTTTTCATATTTTTCATTGTTGTTGATTTGCATTTGCTGAGTCTTTATGTTTTTCTTATTTTTTACTTTGATGTGTAGGATTGTTAGTTTCCTTTGTGGTTACCTTAATAGTTACCCCTATTTTTCTGAGTTTAAACCAAACTTTTATTTCTTTGTATCGCCTTGACTTCCTCTCCATAGGAAAGATCTTTTTTGTTTTAAAGTTGTCATCTTTTACATATTGACATCTCTGTTTCTGTATTTTCAGCATTTTAGCTTTCATTTATTTTTGTGACTTCCCTATCTGGTTGCTCTGTTCTGTGTTCTAGTCTTGGGTTGTTATCTGATGTTATTGATTTTCTAATCGGTGAACTCCCTTCAGTATTTCTTGAAATTTTGGTTTGGTTTTTGCAAATTCCCTAAACTTCTGCCTATCTGGAAATGCCCTAATTTTACCATCATATTAGAGAGACAGTTTTGCTGGGTGTATAATTCTTGACTGGCAATTTTTTCCTTCAAGTCTTTATATATTTCATCCCATTGCCTTCTTGCCTGCATGGTTTCTGCTGTGCAGTCTGAGCTTAGTCTTTTTGACTCTCCTTTGTAGATGACTTTTTGTTTATCCCTACCCAGAAAAAACCAGTGCCGTTGAGTTGATTCTGACTCATAGTGACCCTATAGGACAGAGTAGAACTGCCCCATAGAGTTTCCAAGGAGTGCCTAAAAAAAAAAGACACCCTTAAAATTCTCTCGTTATCTTTTGTTTTGGCAAGTGTGATTATAGTATGTCTTGGTGACTTTCTTTTGGGGTCTGCTTTGTATGGGGTTCAAAGAGCATCTTGGATAGATGTCTTCTTATCAGGGAAGTTTTCTGCCAACGAATCTTCAACAGTTCTCTCTGTATTTTCTGTCATTCACCCCCCCCCCCAATTCTGGTACTCCAGTCACTGACAGGTTATTCCTTTTGATAGAGTCCCACATAATTCTTAGGGTTTCTTCATTTTTCAAAATGCTTTTATCTGATTTTCCCTCAAATAAGTTGGTGTCAAGTGCTTTATCTTCAGTATCACTGATTCTGACTTCTATTTCCTCATTTCTGCTCCTATGACTTTCTATTGAGGTGTCCACTTGTCAAATTTTATTGTTATTTGTGTTAGGCTGGGTTCTCTAGAGAAGCAGAACCAGTAAAGCGTATAAACCAAAGGGGGGCGGGGAAACACTGCTGTCCAGTTGATTCCGACTCATAGCAACCCTATAAGACAGAGTAGAACTGCCCCATAGGGTTTCAAAGCAGCACCTGGTGGATTCAAACTGCCAACCTTTTGGTTAGCACCTGTAGCACTTATCAACTACGCCAGCAGGGTTTCCATAAAGTATACAAATATATATATAAATAGAGAGATTTATATCAAAGGAACAGCTTACCTGATTGTAGTGGCTGGAACATTCCAAGTCCATGGATTAAGATAGAGGTTTCTCCTGATTGATGTAGCTGCAGGGGCTGTCAAACCCAAGATTGGCAGGTTGGAAAGCAAGGCTCTTGCTCGCAGGCTGTGAATATCAACAAATCCCAAGATTGGCAGGCAAGACTGCAAGGCTTCTCCTGATTCATGTAGTTCCAGGTGCTGGTGAGACTAATACTGGAAGGTAAGCTGATAGCTCACGTCCCATTAACCAGAGTTCAAACCAACAGGAGGCACCCGTGGGATTCAAAGCAAAAAAACCAGAACATCTGCTTATATTTGGATGCAGGCTGCAACTCCAAGGAAACTCCCTTTAAACTTATTGGCTACTCACAGTAGATTCCATCATGGGAGTGATCACATATAAACACTGAGAATCGTGGCTCAGCTGAGTTGACACACAATCTTAACTATCACATTAATCTTTTGGATTTCTGTTTGCTATCTTTCTATGGAGTCTTGTAGCCTGTTAAATTTGTCATTATGCTTTTCTATGATCTTCTTAAGTTCGTTTATTGCTTTGTATGTGTGTTCTTTGGTGTGTTCTGCATTTTGCCCGATCTCCTTCCTGATGTCTTGCAGAGTTCAGTATATTAATCTTTGTATTCTACCTCTGGTAATTCCAAGAAATTATCTTCCTCCAGAAGATTTCTTGATTCTTTGTTTTGAGAGGTTGCTGAAGCCATCATTGTCTGCCTCTTTATGTGATTTGATATTGACTGTTGTCTCCTAGCCATTAATAAGTTATTATATTTATTTATTTGTGTTTGCTTACTGTGTCCTCATTTCTTGTTTTGATATGCCTGAATAGGCTGTTTGTGTGAACCAGTTTGATTATTGGCACTTTGAAGCTTTCACGTCCTGTCATCAGGTGGTTGGAGCTGTTACTAGGTATGTAAGCCCAGGAGTCTGTTTATTTTTCTTGTATGGATTCATCTCAAGTGTCCAGGTAGTTGGTCACCAAGTGTGTGGTGCAAGCTCTCACCTACAGTCCTAGACAGGCAGGGGTGACTGGTGTAGGCACAGGTATCCAACCGTAGTAGGGGGTCATGCACTGAGCGAGGCAGGGGGCTGACAGCTGCCCCTGAGTATCTGGGAGGAAGGTGTGTCCCTGTTCCCTAGAGTGCATAGGTGGGTGGGTTTTGCAGCCAGCCTACAGGCACCCAATACTGTGTGGGCTGTAAGTTCTGGGAGGCCCCACTTATTCTTGGACCTCTATCGCAGGTGCCTAGGTGGCATGGGTGGAGCCACCAGTCCTCAGGCCCTTGCTGTGGGTAGGTGAGTACCCTGCTTAATGGGCAGAGCGGTGTCAAATGTCACAAACCTGTCACTCCACCATATAGCTGATATAGTTGATTTAGGCTTCAGTTATATACCCTGTTGTCCTATGCTAATGAGGACCTATGCTATTGAAATCGGCCCATACAGGCCTATGAGGCTGTGAAAGGCATTCAAAGTCCGTGGACCCTTTATGCCTGTGCCTGGGCAAAAGAGCTGTGCCTGCCCTGAGTTCCTGGTTTAGGGGAGCTGTTTGTTAATTTGTTCCCTCTCCAAGGCTGGGAGAATGGCTCAGGTGCTTGAGGGATCCTTCTTCTAGCCCAGGGGAAGTGGAAATCTCTGAAGCTGGCCCTGACCAGTGAAGAGTGGGGAGGGAGCAGATAAATGGGAGAGAAGTTTTTCCTAAAGGGGTGTTTTTTGATGTGCGTGATACGTTAGATGCATGTACTTATCTTTTGCCAATTGAGTGCTTCTTTTCACTGGTTCTGGAGGGTTGAGCAGACTCTCTGGTGCTCTTCTGATGTGGAAAACACATCACGAGCACCCACTGCCTTCCTTACTGCACACAGCCGATCTGGCATGTGGGGTGCCGGTTTCTACTGGGTCAGACCTGGCCACTCCTCACTGCTTCTGAACCGTGTCTCCCTCCCCCTGCCACTCAGTCTTATTCCTCAACTTTGCCTTTGATGTTCAGTGCTCCTAGTTTTTATATATAATTGATTCACTTGTTTTTTCCAGTCTTTGTTGTAAGAGGGACCACAGGAAGCGTCTGACTACTCAGCCATCTTGGCCCCGCCTTCCTTGTTTGATTTCTTGACTGCTGCTACCATAGGTGTTGATTGGGGGTCCAAGTAAAATGAAATCCTTGACAACTTCAATCTTTTCTCCATTTATCATGATGCTGCTTATTGGTCCAGTTGTGAGGATTTTTGTTGTATGTCGAGGTATAATTCATAATGAAAGCTGTAGTCTTTGATCTTCACAAGTAAGTGCTTCAAGTCCTCTTTGCTTTCAGTAAGCAAGGTTGTGTCATCTGTATAACACAGGTTGTTAATGAGTCTTCCTCTAACCCCAATGACACGTTCTTCTTCATATAGTTCAGCTCTTCAGATTATTTTAGATTGAATAAATATGGTGAAATGATACAACCCTGATGTACACATTTCCTGATTTTAAACCGTGCAGTATCCCCTTGTTCTGTTTGAACAACTGCCTCTTGGTCTATGTACAGGTTTCTCATGAGCACAATCAAGTGTTCTGGAATTCTCATTCTTTGCAATGTTGTTCATGATTTGTTATGATCCACAGAGTCAAATGCTTTTGGATAGTCAATAAAACACAGGCAAACATCTTCCTGGTATTCTCTGCTTTTAGCCAAGATCCATATGATATCAGCAATGCATTAATTGTTATATGATTAATACATGTAACGATTAAAACAATGCTTCATGTAAAGTAACTGCTCAGTAAATGTTAGCCTTTTTCAAGAAAAGAACTTGGATTTTGGAATCTAGAAGTCTGGATTTCAATCTTTGGCCATGTCAGTTAACAATTCGGGGTCTCAGTTTTTTTTTTTTTTAAATCTCTAAAATGGTAATACATGTAGTTCCCGTTTTCATGTACCCTTTAGGATTGTTGAAAATTGTTGTTACCACTCCAGTCTCCTTGCCAAATTCTTCCCCATTGGAAATGCAGGGTGGCACCATAAGTTAAGATTTGTACCATACCTCTGAAACATGCCTTATAGTTTTGAAGGGAATTGAGATACCTTTCTATGGGAGAAGAGTGTGTAAACCCTGAACCACCTGTCTTTAATAGTGTAGTTTTGAAAGGAAGTGGAGACATTAAGGCCATCACCCCCTCATCTTTCACCGGCCACAGATGTGAAAGTGGCAGTCACTGAAGTGAAAGTGGCAGCCACTGTCTCATTTTCTTGATGACTCATAAAGCCAGAGTATGTTCCCTTTCCTCTGCTGTCCTTTCAAATTAAATTCATTGTTCTACAAGACATCTGCAGTTCCCAGAAATGACGCAAGTAGTATGAACCCTATTCAAAGGCTGGGCATTTGACTCTCAGGATGTTCTCCCAAGCGACCTGGGCCCTGCCACTCACTAATGCAGCCACTGACAATTCCATTAACCCCTCTTTCTTCTTTCTTAACAGAAACTCAGAGAGGATTACCACTATATGGATGCCTTAAAAAAAAACATTGCAAAGCCTACTTTAAAAAATTTGGTTATCCTTACCAAAACACATGAGAAAAAAATGAATTTGTTTTGATATTATCAGCCAAAATGAGTAGTATTTGATCTCCCACCAGGTGAAAGCAGACACTTGATAGTTGCTTAAAAGCTAAACAAGAGGCATTAGTTAAGGAACATGAGTCCTGCTTCCATCTCTCGTCCTTGAAACAAGCTTGGAATGCTTCTAAGTCTAGACCAAGTGGAAGATGCAGTTTCTTAAACATCTTTTGTCACAGGAAATAATTTAAAAGCTGCACACATAACGCATCTGCACCAAGGAGACCACACCTCTTGGAGGCGTGGTTGGTCAGTGAGAAAGCTAGCATGGAGACATGTCCCAACAGTGAGTCAGCAGCTGCCAGCCCAGCTACATTCCATTTTTAAAAGGATAGTGTATGCCATTTATTTCTTTATTTTATTTTACTCTCCCTCGTATTTTTAACATTTTCCTATATGTGTAGGGATGTTATCATTTGATTTTTTATAACAACCCTACAAAGTAACTTGGACATTGTTTTGCCCATTTTACAGATGAGGGGGCTGATGATCAGAGATGTCAATCGATTTGCCCAGAGACACACAGACAGTAAGGCACACTGTCAGGTCTCACATCCGACTTTTCTGATATCTTGCAGGTGAGAGCGCCAGGGGAGCTGGCTCTGATAAGGCAAACTTCAAATGCCTTAGGAATAGTGGTGCTGGCAGCGGTCATGCTCTTATTGGTGGGTGCAGTGGTACTGTGTTCCTCTGAGCACCAGCTAAAGGAAAGATGGAGTGCCATGTGGGGATGGGGAGTGGAAACAGCGAATATAAAATATGCATTCCCTGTCTTAAGGATCTTACATTCCATCAGTGAGTGGTGTAGGCAGATACGTTATTGTAGAGAAATGTCACTAACTGGAACATCTGCAGCACCTTTCTCTGAAACAGGTTTCTTTTTGTGTAAAGCGCAGGTTGCCAAAGAGGCATAATTCTTAGGAGGTATTGCTTGGTGTAGGAAAAACATAAATTATAATATAATCAGGTCATTTCACAATTTTAGTGACTACTGATCCATTCACAATTGACCTAGAAATTCTACTCTTATTGGGTTCTTTTCATGGAGGCTTTTATTTCTACTCTAAGCTATTTTATTTTGTTTCTCTTCTTCTTGAAAGACCATTTGGAATGGCAATAATGGCAATTCTTTGGGCCAGGAATTGGGCATTTAACATGTATTATTGCATTTACTCTTTACAACAATCCAAAGAGGGAGGATTATTCCAATTTTATAGATGAAGACACTGAAGTATAGAGAGGATAAGTTGCCCAAAGTTACTTAACCTATAAATGGCCAGGTGTTTTGATTATCTATTGCTGGTAATGCAATGGTTAAGGCACTTGGCTGCTAACCAAAAGGTCAGTGGTTTGAACCCGCTAGTCGCTTCGTGGGAGAGAAGACCTGGTGATCTGCTCTCGCAAAGATTACAGGCTAGAAAACCCTATGGGGCAGCTCTACTCTGTTATATAAGGTTACTATGAGTTGGAATCAGCATAACAGCACACAACAACATAATAGCAATCATTTTATTCTGTCCCTTGATTTTGTGGGTCAGGAATTTTGGGAGGGCTCAGCAGGGACAGCCCAACTGCTCTACATGGCATCAGCCTGGGGAGCTTTGACTGGGGCTGAAGGGTCCACTTCCAAGATGGCTCACTCACATGACTGGCTGTCAGCCAGGGTCCTTGGTTCCTCCCATGTGGACCTCTCTCTGTGGTTGCTTGAACTTCCTCATAGCATGATGGCTAAAGTCCAAGTGTGTGTATTCCAAGAGACAAGAAGTGGTAGCTGCCAGTCTCTTAAAGCCTGGTCCCAGAAACTGGCATGGCGTCACTTCTGTTATATTTTATTGATCAGGAGGTCACAGAGCCTTTTCAGATTCAAGAGGAGGGAACATAGACCCCACCTTGCACTGGGAGGAATGTCCAAGAATCTGTGGCCATGTTTTCCCTATCAGATAGAGCAGTAAGCCACCACACCACATTGCATCTCAACTAGTACAATACCAGATGCTTTTCTCAATCACTGAATTTATGTCATTGTATTATAGTAGCGAGACCATAAGCTCCTTCGGGCAGCGATCATGGCTTGTGCGTTTTGGGTTGGCATAATGCCTACGTGAACATAGTAGATGTTCAGTAAATACTGAAGGAGTGAATGAAAGAGAGCTGAGTTCTAGTCCTGGCTCTGCTTCCGAGCAGCTCTGTTAGCCTAAGCAGGATATTGAACCTCTCTGATCCATGGTACACATGAATAAAGTGAGGGGATGAGGTTAGATAATCCCTAAAGCCTCTTCTTTTTCCCAGAATTACCATTCCACTAATCTACTCTAATTAGCAAGGGCCCATGAGAGAGATAGAAATAAGAAGACTTAGATGTATGTATATATATCTAAGGAGCCCCTTGGTGATGCAAACAGTTAAGTGCTCAACTACTTGTCAAAAGGTCAGCAGTTCAAGCCCATTCAGAAGCACCTCAGAAGACAGGCCTGGCAATCTGCTTCTGAAAGGTCACAGCCATGAAAACTCTATGAAACAGTTCTACTCCGCACACATGGGGTCGCCATGAGTTGGAATCAACTCATTGCAACTAACAACAATAACGACACATTTCTCTCTCTTTATATATATAAAATGAAGAACATTGTCTTTATGAACAATGTTGTGAGGTGTTTGGTTATGTCTAAGAGGTTTCCCTGGCTGTGCCCTTCATGCGCTCTGTTGTCTATATTAATATATGTGGAGCACCTACAGTCATGTACATAGAAATATCCACCTTCAAACTTGTATCTGCTGGTGAGTGTGCTCTGTAGGGTGTATCTTGAGTTAATCTCTTTTGAGATGTAAAGCAGATTAAATAAGCAAACAGAAGAGAGATGGGTAAGATAGATATCAAGACACATGGAGATCTCCAAGGAACCAGGAAGCAGAAGCTAAAGAGACAAGGATCTTCTTCCAGGGCTGACAGAGAGAAAAATTTCTCCTGGAGCTGGTGCTCTGAATTTGGACTTCTAGCTCCCTAAACTGTGAGAGAATAAATTTCTGTTTGTTAAAGCCATCCACTTGTGGTTTTTCTGTTGTAGCAGCAATAGATAACTAAGACAGATGGGAATACCTGAATTATGATGAAAGTGCTTACGATAGAAAGGAAGGACATTAGAGAAGCCTTTTGTAAAGGATAAAGACATTGGACTTGGCAACGATTTGTCAAGAAGGGGTAGGAGAAAGTGATGAGTCAAAGGGGACTCCAGGTTTTGCACCTAGGTGACTGGGGTAATACAATGGTAACAGCAATGGTTTCTAACTATGACTACACAGAAAATAACTTGGAGAGCTTTTTGAGAATACTGATGTCTGGTCCCCTCTCAAGACTGCTCAATTCAGGACTCCTTGTCACTCATGCCCTGGAGACGAGGCTTGGGCATCAGTATTTTTCAAAGACCCCCAGCTAGTTTCACTCTACAGCCAGGATTGAAGGTTTTTGATCTAGAGCTAAAGGCCCTGGACCTCTGGCTGCTATGGAAGAAGATGTTATTAAGAAGCTGAGAATCAAAAGCTGATCTCCATCAAATAACTTGAGGTATGTGTTGGTGGTAGGAAGAATAACGGCCTCCGAAAGATGCCCATGTCCTAGTCCTCAGAATCTGTGAATATGGTGTGGTATGTGGAAAAAAGGAATTAAAATTGCAGATAGAATTAAGGCATCAAATCAGCAGATAGATTTTCCTGGATTATCCAGGTGGGCACAATGCAATTGCAAGGATCCTTAGAAAGTAAAGGAGAGTGGGAGAAGAAGAGAGTTGAAGAGAGATGTGACTACATCAGAAGGGTCAGAGAGATGCAACATTGCTAGTTTATTTTATTGTACTTTATAGATGAAGGTTTACAGAACAAACCAACTTCTCATTAAATAGTTGGGACACATACTGTTTTGTGACATCGGTTAACAACCCCACGATATGTCAACACTCTCCCTTCTCTACCTTGGGTTCCCTATTACCAGCTTTCTTGTCCCCTCTTGCCTTCCAGTCCCTGCCCCTGGGCTGGTGTGCCCATTTAGCCTTGTTTTGTTCTGTGGGCCTATTTTTTGGCTGAAGGGGGAACCTCAGGAGTGACTTCATTACTGAGCTAAAAGGTTGTCTGTGGGTCATAGTCTTGGGATTTCTCCACTCTCTGTCTGGTCTTTTTTTGTGAGTTGGAATTTTATTCTATATATTTTTACAACTCTGTCTGGGACCCTCTATTGTGATCCCTGTCAGAGCAGTCGGTGGTGGTAGCCAGGCATCATCTAGTTGCACAGGACTCAGACTGGTGGAGGCTGTGGTAGTTGTAGTCCGTTAGTCCTTTGGACTAATCTTTCCCTTGTGTCTTTAGTTTTCTTCATTCTCCCTTGCTCCCGAAGGGGTAAGACCAGTGGAGTATCTTAGATGGCTTCACATAGGCTTTTAAGACCCCAGGCGCTATTCACCAAAGTAGAATGTAGGACATTTTCTTTATAAACTATGTTATGGCAGTTGAGCTAGATGTTCCCTGAGAATGTGGTCTGCACAGCACCCAGCCCAGTAATTCGGCCACTCAGGGAGTTTGGATGTGTCTATGGAGTTTCCATGATCTTGCCTTGTACAAGTTGTGCTGGCTTTCCCAGTATTGGCAACACTGCTAGTTTTGAAGCTGGAAGAAGGGAGCTGAGAGTAGAGGCATGTGGGTGGCTTCTGGAAGTTAGACAAGGCAAAGAAAAGGATTCTCGCCTTGTCATAGATTGAATTATGTCCCCCCCCAAAACTTGTATATCAGTTTGGTGGGGCCAGGATTCCTGGTATCGTGTGATTTTCCTATACGTTGTAAATCCTGCCTCTATGATGTTAATGAAGGAGAATGGGTGGCAGTTGTGTTAGTAGGGCAGGACTCAACCTACAAGATTGGATTGTGTCTTGAGGCAATCTCTTGAGATATAAGAGAGAAGTGAACAGAGCAGAGAGACGGGGACCTTGTACCACCAAGAAAACAGTGCCAGGGGCAGAGCACGCCCTTTGGACCTGGGTTCCTGCACAAAGAAACTCCTAGTCTGGGGGAAGATTGACGAGAAGGCTGACAGAGAGAGAAAGCCTTCCCCTGGAGCTGACACCTTGAGTTTGGACTTTTAGCCTACTTTACTGTGAAGAAATAAATTTCTCTTTGTTAAAGCCATCCACTTGTGGTATTTCTGTTGTAGCAGCACTAGATGACTAACACACCCCTAGAGTCTTGAGAAGGCGCACAGCCTTGTTAACTCCTTGATTTTACCCCAGTGAGGCCTGTGTAGGACTTCTGACCTACAGAACTGTAATATAATAAATTTGTTTTGTTTGAAGTCACTGAGTTTGTAGTAATTTGTTGCAGTAGCAATATAAAATTGATGTAAGTAGTCAGTTCAGAAAGGCTTCCTGGAAGAGGTAAATATCGACAAACTTTTGATGGAACATTGCTGGTGAAGAAAAACTGGGGAAGATATATGATGAAATTTGAGTCCATCAGAAAAAAATAAAAAATTCAAGGCTGTATAATATCTACCCAGAGTGGTTACAATCAAAAGTCTCAAAAAAAAAAATTGTACGATTATTACTAAATTCCTCAGTGGAGTCAAGGGTAAGGAATTTTCAGGAATTTTTCTCAGTAATGTTACTTGAATTGTGATCAACTTCGCATATTTAAAGGCTGAAAAACACTTGTTTTACTTGATTGGTTTAAAATTAAGTCAGCAGAGAAAGGAGATAGAATCTGTAGCTATGTACAGCTCATCACCTGAATATAACCTGGAGCTTAATATTCCTATTATTTCACTTCAATCACATCTGTAGACTCTACTGAGTTCACTGAATTCCCTGAATAAAAAATAATTGGATCATGAGACAGACAGACAGAGAGAGAGGCAGAGACAGACACAGACAGAGAGTCCTTGGGTGGCACAAACAGTTACCTTCCTTGGCTACTAATGAAAGATTGGAGGTGAGAGTACACCCAGAGGCACCTCAGAAGAAAAACCTAATCTACTTTCAAAGATTCAGCCACTGAAAACCCTATGGAACACAGTTCTATTCTGACACACATGGGGTTGTCATGGCTTGGAGCTGATTGGACCAAAACTAGAAAAAGCTCAGCTGTTCGTACTCACCAGCTGCTTTGGGTAAAAGATGTGGAAGTCTACTTCCGTAAAGATTACAGCCTTGGAAAACCTATGGTGCAGTTCTACTCTGTCCTAAAAGGTTGCTCTAAGTTGGAGTTGACTTGATGGCAGTGGGTTTTATATATATATGCGTACGTATACATAAACCAAACCAAACCCATCACTGTTGATTCTGACTTATGGTGACCCCATTTGTTACAGGCTAGAACTGCTCCATAGGGTTTTCTTGGCTGTAATCTTTACAGAAGCAGATCACCGGGCCTTTCTTCCCTAGTGCCACTGGCTGGGCTTGAACCACCAACTTTTAGGCTAGTAACTGAGTACAGTTTGTGCCACCTAGCACCTTCATATATATGTGTATATATATATATACACACACATTCATGTCATATATATATGTGATATGATATAAGCTATATTAAAAACCCTGCCCTTGACAGCAACAGTTTTTTTTAATATTTATGTGTATATTTATATATATGTAAATTTTTTCTAGTTGTCTTCAAATCCACTCCATCTCATGGACCTCACTGCCTGGTGGAGAACACAAAGTAATCAGGCAATTTATATTAGGATGGAAAATACAAGTTTTGTATGAAAGAATGTAGAAAGGGCAACCGATTCCGTCTGGGGGTGGAGAGGGAGGAATGTGTAGTTCTCAAAGTGTGGTCCCTGGATCAGCAGCCTGGGCCACCCCTGCGAGATTGTTACAAAAATGCAGACTTATTCAGTTCAGAAGTCTGGGGGTGAGGCACGGAAATCTGTGTTTTCAGAAGCTCTCTGGGTGATTCAGATACGTGCCGGTTTCAGAACCATTGCTCTAACATAGTCAATCACACGTGGGCTGCACATGAGAATTACTGGAATCAGTTTTTACACTGTGCTGACGCTGCGGCCCCACGCCTAGAAATACTGATTCGGTTACTCTGGGACAGAGCCTGGGATCAGTATATCTTAAAACCCATGGCGGTGTAATGTGATTTTAATGTGCAGTCAGGGTTCAGACCACTTCTCTAGGCTGGCAGCTGAAGCATAAGTTAGCCAGGCAGTGAGGGCTGGGAAGAGGGCAAGAAGTATATTACAAGCAGGAGTGCAAAGACTCAGATGTGAGAGAAAGCCTATTATAGTGTATCCAGGGACCTAGGGCTGGTGAGTGCACACAACAGAACTCCATGACTGAAATAAGGTTCATAGCTGTACATTTAAGTGTTTATTGCAGTACTTCTTAAATTTTAATGTGCATAGAAATCGCCTGAGGATCTTGTAGAAACACAAACTCTTATTCAGTAGGGGGTCCGAGAGTTTGCATTTCTAATAAGCTCTGTGATGCTGATGTTGCTGGACTTCGGACTACAGTTTGAGTAGCAAGGTTTCATTGCACCAGCGTTTCCTGAGCGAATTTGTCAGAGTGTGTATGGGGAGTGCAGTAGGGTTTATCTACGCATTAGCCCCAGGGCCAATATAAGGGCATTCAGTTGGGGTGAACTCTGGGTCTCCATTGCTGGGTGGTTATGTTTTGAGAGTAGGGAGAAAGCAGCCTAGCACAACCTCCCAGCCCGCTCTTCTGATTATTTTCCATCAAGGTCGCAGGCTTTTTAGCTCAGTGGTACACCCCCGCCCCCCAACCGAGTGCGTGCTCTGGCCTGCCCAGCAAAGCCAACTCGTTAAGTGATCGCTGGAGCTCTCTGTAGCGCGCCAGCCAGCCTGGGAGGCTCTGGCCGAGGAGGGGGGCTCCCCCGGGGCCTGTTTCCCCTCGCTCTCGCTTCCCACCTCCCCTCTCTGACAGCGGCGGTGCCTGCGGCAGAGCTTCCCTCTGCAGCAGCCCCTTGCACTTGGCTCGCACTTCTGGGCGCTGTCCATGGTTGCAGCATCTTTCGGCGCGCCACGTCAGGAGGCCGAAGCCGGGCCCTGCGATTGGCCGAGGAGCCCCTCGCCATCGCCCAACACCCCCGCCTCTGCGCCCCGGCCCTGCGCCCTGGTCCTGGAGGCGCGTGTCAGCAAGAGTGCGGACGCGCCCAGGGGCTCCCGGGAGGCACACCCACTTTCCTTATTAGGGCAGAGTCGGGCGCACAGAGCGGGTGGTGGGGCGCGGTGCGGGGGGAGGGCGGGGGAGCCCTGGGCCGAGACAGCCGAGGGCGCTGCCACAGCCTCAGCCGCCTCTGAGCGGCTGGAGGGAGCAGCCGGTGTCTCCGCTTCGCCGGGCGGGCCACTTCCCCGCGACCCCGCACCTCTCCCCCGGCGGAGCGCTCCCTCTGCGCCCCTCCGGGTACCCCTGGGTCCAACCTCGCGCAGCGACATGGAAGAATTTTTGCAGCGTGCCAAGTCCAAACTGGTAAGTTGGAAGAGCAAGGCTCTGTGTGTATGTGCGTGTATGCGCGCGCGTGGGTGCGTGTTGATGGAGAGGAAAGGGCTTTGCAGCAGAAGAGGAAGGAACAACTTTGCCACTTAGTTGCCAGGGGGAACAGGCTGTACCCTGGCAAGAATCTCTGGACCTCCGGTCCTTACAGCAGACAGTCTGTGGCTAGAGTCTTCCATCACAGCTAGACCAGGTGCAGAGTTGAGGGTGGTCTTGGCCTGGCTGAAGTTGAGTTGCTTTGGTTCCCGTTGCCTGAGACTGGAGAGAGGCCCTCCAGCCAAATCTGCAGATTGATCCGGGAGTCTAGGGGATGAATGGGTGTGGTCTTCTTGGAGGAGAAGATTCTAGCCTTCTGCAGATGCAGTACGTGCGGGTGTAAAAGGAGAAGAATCCCTTAGGACAGTACTGTAGCTGTAGGAGGCAAAATGTAAGTGAGGAAGTTAGGGTGTGGACTAGGAAGGACGTGTGCCATCCTGCAGTTGATCCGAGGATCCCCCCCTCCATGGAACTTGTGCAGGTGGCGGAGTTAGGTTAGTGTATACGGTGGTCTCTCCAATCTCTTGCCCTATTCAGATCTGTAAATTCGGGCAGTGGCAGAGGGGAAAGCCCCAACTGTTGCTGGTGATAAAGGGTTTGCCAGACTGTTGTCCTCCTGGGAGGAGATCAGCATGTTGGCTGAGTGTATTCTACTGTATCACTGTCCAAATAGTGAACCATAATTTAACTGTGTGTGTTGACAGTTGTTACACATTCTGGAACAACAGACTCTAGCAGTTTCCAAATATCAAACTGTTCTGGCTCTCCAGCATAGCCAGTAGAAAATAAACATAATGGAAATGTTTGTGTTTTGGCACTTAAAAAAAAAAAAAAGCCACTGCCCATTTAGAAGCATTATCTTTAATGAACAATGAAAGCACCTTTTATGGGCCCAGCATAGGAGGAAATGCATAATTTATGATGCCTTTAACCTTTAAACCTTCATGGAAGCCAAAATAGAAAACTCTGCATTAAGGTGACGTCTCACTCACATGGCAGGATGTTTGCAGGGTTGTTACTGTAACTCATTTACCCTGGAACAACAAAGGAAGTGCAGGAAGGGAGAGAGAAAAGGTGCCCACGCCGCCATTCAGAGTGCAGACGGAGGTGTGATCCTTACAATGATCTAACTGTAAGTGTCTTAAAAAAAGAAAAGCAAAGTTGACTTATGTTAATATACAGTAAGCCTGCCCCAGAGTTGAGCATTTGTGGGGGGTTTCAGAATTGAGAAAGTTCGCGATCATCTTTGTGTTTATTGCTGACCCCTTCTTATTTTGACTTGAGCACATGAAGGAGAAGACTGATGGCAGAAAACTCATTTGCATTTCTGAAAGTATAAGTCTGCTCTTTGGTCTTTGCCTAATAATGGGATGAAAATGACCAAATATGGAAGTCATGTTTGGCAACACTTTTTTTCTTTTGGATGAAAGTGAACGGTGACCAATAATAAACACAGTTTTGGACTGCACTTTTCCTTTCTCTCCCATGCCATTTAGTTGATATTTTAACAGTAAGCTTTTAGATTGTGTGGCCTGATGTGAGTAAGAAGCTTGCCTGCTTTCTAAAGAGCAATTGCTGAAATGGAAAAATTCCCTATTCCGGAGTAATCAGTTTAAAGTAATGTGTACGTTTATTTACTGAGTCCCTTCATTAGACGAGCAATTGCTCAACATCATTAAAAAGAAAAACAGGAAACAGAAGCAGTTGTTTGAATACTGTTCCGAATTTCCTGCTTTAGCCAGAACAGTGACTGCTAATTTTTTTTTCCTGGAATTGGTTTCTTGTTAGAGATCGTGATTAGCCTTTCATATTCAGCCACAGCAGAGGTGTTTTGGTGGCTTTTGGTGTCACATGTCTCCTGATTAATGACATTTTCTAGGGACTAAAATTTTTACTTAGTGTGCAGCATTCAAATGTAGTAGTAGATAACCTTTTGCTTTTGGCTTTGGAGGAAAAGTCAAGTCAATAATTATGTCATTCATTTATGGGAAGTTTATTCATAATAAAATGGTAGGATTTTTTTTTTTTAATTAGGTCAATCCTTTAGAAACCATTTTAAAGAGAATAATTTACCATGCTGGCTTTCACTTTAGCCTTATTAGACCAGACAGAATTTAGGAGTTATGCGGAAGCTGTTATCCATCAGAAGTTAAATATAGATTTTTTATCTCTGCTTACTCCAAAAAAGCCTGATTACCAGTTTTTCTCTACCTACTTGGCTTCCTGTCTTGATATTCTGTGCGCATTTTATGTATCTTTTTAATGGTTTGCAATAGCCAACGTCCCTTCCAAATCCTAATGTAACCTCGTCATCATTAAACCTGTCGAGTCTATTCTGACTCATAGCAACCGTATAAGACAGAGGAGAACTGCCCCATCGGGTTTCCAAGGCTGTAATTTTTATGGAAGCAGACTGCCACATCTTTCTCCCGTGGAGCGGCCAGTGAGTTCCAGCTGCCGACCTTTTGGTTAGCAGCTGAGCACTTTCCAATAAAAAAAAGGAATTTTAAATTGCAAGATAGAATTGCTGTTACCATAGATCAAATCTCTAAAAGTCAGACCTTTGGAGAAATTCTTTGTGGGTGTTTTCTCCCCTGACTGGGATCATTTTTATTCATTTGTCATTGGGTAGAGAGGAGAAGCTCCCCTGTTCTAGGCCAGACCCTTGGCTTGAGCAGAAATCTTTGAAGAGGAGAGGGTGTTTTTGGATTCTTGTCACATAGTTTGGAACTTATTTCTGTTGAAGTTGGACAAGCACTCTCTCAATTCCATTTTTCATTCCAGTCTGGTCCTTTTAGTCCTTAAACTGAGGCAGATTCACCGACATAATCTCATTGTATCTCCCTTTTCCTTCAGTCTCCCTTCCAATACACACCCCTCCTTCCCAAGAATACATGCTATCTGTTTATCAGAAATGGCAAAATCAACACCCAAGTGTGCCCTCAGAGGGCCGCCCCTGCCTGGGCTCAAATGCTTCTAGAAGAGGCCTGCCTTCTGCTTGGTTAGGGCAGGCTTGGGTGGTTGTGAACAAACCTTAGCTGAAGGCAGAGGGTGGCAGGGGAAGTGGCCTCTCCCTCTCAAGCGGTCTCCCAAAATGGCACCTTGTTGACAAACGTGGCATGACTAATACAGAGTAGACACAATGATTGTTAAAAACGGTAAAGAGAAGGTAGTAGAGAAGGTGGTCTGTGAGCAATATCTTCAGCTAGCAGAGGTGGTAATGAAAGGGGAATACTCACTACCCAGCCCGCCAGGCCTTGTCCTGCCCGCTGATGTGAGAACCTGGTTAAGTTTCTCATCTGGACACTCATTACTAGAACTAGAAATGAAAGTCAGAACATATTTTTCTTTTTCTTCTCCTGGTGTCCACCTGGCTTTTCCTCTATCTGCTCATTCAGAGCTGGAATAGGAACAGAGGTCAAAGCGTCTAGTTTTAAGTCCATCCATAAATTTTAGCCATACTTTTCATTCTCACTTATACCATTTCCAGTGGCTAGAGAAGTTGATACCCTGGGCTGTGATTTGGGAAGTGTCTTCCAACTTCGTAATGGGTCAGTGAAGAAAAGTATTCAGGGCAAAGAAGGCTGCATGGTGGTAAATGGTCCAAGTTCATGTGAATAAAGTAAATGTAGAATCATCTGGAACTGATAGAGAGCTCTGGGGCTCTGGCTGCAGGAAGTCAGGGTTCTTGCACGGGTAGACTGGCAGCTGAGTCATCCACACCACCCAGAACACCACCAGCTGATGCAGTTCTAACAGCTGCTAAGGGGTGGGGGTCACTGCAGCCCACATGCCCTAAGATGTAGGTCATGAGCCAGCCTGGGGTGGACTGTCAGCTGCTGCCTGGAAGGGTGTAGCACACACCAATGTCCCAGGAATGCTGTTTTCACAGAGAGGGTGGGAGAGGGGTCAGCCCTGCCGTCTGTGGGGTGCACCTGCCCCCTCAGCAGTGACAGCTGTGGGTGAAGGGCTCCTTTCTGCAGTGGGTATTAGCCAATACATGGATTTCTGTAGAGGAAAAATTCTGGGCAACTTAAGTGCCTGTGGTGTGTGGCATAGGGACAAAAAAGCATATTCAAAACTCTAAATGAAAACCACGTTAGAATTGATGCAGGAGATGGGCTTTAAAAAAAAAAAACAAAGAAAAACACTGCAGCATGTCTGCAGAATGTCATTTTGATTGGAAATTCGAGGAGGATGTTCTTCCTGATGTCCTATAGAGAAGGAGGCTTCTGTGTGTGTGACAATGAAGAAGCATCTTTATTGAATGCGTCGTATCTTTGAAAGGGCTGCTGCGGTAAGGGCTGGTGATGACGGGGAAACTGGCCAGCGGTCTCATTTGAGGAGCTGAGCTCATTCCCATCAGAGACCACGGGACCAGCTCCCTCCCCACTGCAGGCGAGGGCAGGTGCACTCGAGAGGACTTGTGTCCCTTCCCAGAGCATTATGAGCAGGGAACTCAGGAATCCAAAGCTCTTCAGGGCAGGTGGTGCCCTGCCACCCCCTTAGGTTCTGATGAGAAATGAGCCCTTGATGGCTTTAGACCCAGAGTTAGCTCCATTTCTAACTATCCGAGCCTTCCATCTGAGAACTGGATTGGCTGAGTCCCAGGGTCTTCGGAGAAGAACCACACTTTTTCAGAGTAAAGAGATCTCAGAGTGGATGAGCCTGCCTCAAAGGTAAGAATTGGTTCCCAGCATTGAGACAGCACCCTGGGTCTTGGAGGATGTGTGATCAGGAGATTCAGGTACCCTTTAGCCAGTGATTTGGGGAATGTTTTATGTCAACTCGGTAAAAAAGGTGACAGTTTTGTTATAATCTGTCTGTATGTAGTCATTTTCTTGATAGATATTAACAGCATTTTGTGTTGGTTGTACCAGTGGGGGGAGCTCTTGTAAGCAATGGCGGGCTAGTGATAAAGGCATCACTCTTCCCTTAGTTCACTCCTCTCTGGAGTGCAAGCTGAGCAGAGAAAAGGGTGAGGGAGGAATACCTGGGTCTGTATGAGGGCAACAAAAAAGAAAGGAACATTAGGGAACCGGAGAGGTAAAATGCATGATGTAGCCTTGGTCTTTGAGTCTTCTTCTTTTTTTTATCGTGCTTTAGGTGACAGTTTATAGAGCAAATTATAGAGTTTCTTATTCAATAGTTTATACAAAATTGTTTCGTGATGTTGGTTGTAATCCCTGCAATGTGTCAGCACTCTCCCCCTCTCCACCCCAGGTTCCCTGTTTCCATTTGTCTAGTTTTCCTGTCCCTTCCTGCCTTCTTGTCATTGCTTTTGGGCAGGTGTTGCCCATTTCTAAGAAGCACGTTCCTCACATGTGTTATTGTTTGTTTTATAGCCCTGTTTAATCTTTGAAGGGCGAACATTGAGAGTGACTTTGATTCTGAGTTAAAAGGGTATCTAGGGGCCATAGTTTTGGGTTCCACCAGTCTCTGTCAGATCAGTAAGTCTGACCTTTTTTTGTGAATTTGAATTTTATTCTTCATTTTTCTTCCACTCTGTTGAGACTCTCTATTGTGATCTATGCAGAGCAGTTGGTGGTGTTCGCTGGGCACCATTTAGTTGTTCTGGACGTAGGCTGTTGGAGGCAGCAGGATGATTCTTCTTCAGTTCTGGGATTTAGGGGAAAGTCATGGAGTTTGGGTTTTTTTTTTTTTTAAAGTAAACTGGGGAGGGGCAGGACTGACATATTCGGGAGGCATCATTCGCAGGGACTTTGATATGAGTGACACCCCCTAGGTCTGTGCAATACACAAGCTGAGCAGTCATACGTGGCTGCCCTGTCAGAGGCCAGAGAGTAGTCTACTCAAAATTGCTGGCAATGTCCCAAATCCATTTCCTTCTAAGCCTGTGACTTTGGTTTTCAGGGAAAGGTAATCTTTAAAGAGTACTTAAATGAAAAAAACAAACAAAAACAAAAACTAGCACTTGTATGGCTAATTGGGTTCTAGATTGCCCTGAAAAATCAGACCCACAAAGTCAGTGTTAGAAAAATTAAGCTGATAACACAGACTTGGATCGTTAATCTGAAAAATGGCATAAATGATACCTACTTTACAGCATTGTTGTAAAGCCCAAACCTTGTACTTACGGCCCTTAGCACAGACCCTGGAACCATGGCCGACTCTATCCCCTCACCCTCAAGCCTGTCTTCTTCTGCAGTTCCGGTCTCTGTGAATGGCATCATCAGTCTTCATCTATTTTCTCCAAATGGAAACTTTCTTCTCCTTCATCACCTCCCCAGCCGCTGTATCCCAGGTATTGCTAAGTCACTTGAATAACAGTAGCGGCTTGCAAACCACTGTCCACACTGCTGCCCAAGAGATCAGTCTGAAAATATCTAATCCTAACAACTTGACATCACACTCTTGAAACCTCATAATCATTTCCCATTGTTCTTAGGTGAATGGACAGCACTCTTAGCACGACCCTGAGATTGAGTCCAGTCTGCTTTTCAGCTTCTTCTGACTTCTCCTCTTGGCTTAGATAACTCCTGCTTCTTCATATAAGGCCATACTTGTTCAGGAAAGTGTTTGCTGAATAATTCCACTCGATCAGTCTAAGGTTCTTTTGTTAAATGTTTTTAGGCCATTTAGCTTGTGATTATATCTTTATTGGGCATGTTTGTCTGATTAATGTGAGTTTGAGGAGAGCAGGGAATAGGGACTCTATGATTTTGTTCACCATGTATCCCCAGGGTGCCTGATGTTCCATGAGTGTTTCTAGAATGAATGAAACCATAAGGCAAGAGCCTTGCACAAAGCACATATTAAACCCAACCAAACCTGTGCCGTTGAGTCAATTCTGACTCATAGTGACTCTGTAGGTCAGAGTAGAACATTCCCACAGGGCTTCCAAGACTGTAAATCTTTACGGAGGCAGAATGCCACATCTTTCTCCCACAAGCACATAGTAAACCAAAAAACCAAACCCATTGCTGTCAAGTTGATTCCAACACATAGTGACCCTAAAGGACGGAGTAGAACTGCCCCATAGGGTTTCCAAGGAGCAGCTGGTAGATTTGAACTGCTGACCTTTTGATTAGCAGCTGAGCTCTTTAACCAGTATGACACCAGGTCTCTAGGGGCTTGAAACAAGAGGGTGAAAGCTGACATGATCACAATCAACATCTTAACAGTTTTCTCATCCTTAATGATTGGTGACCTCCCTGGGAACAGCATGGACCACACATTTTTATTTCCAGAACTTGGAAACCCTGAGGCAGCCTGAAGTAGAGGTCACTCGTCCTAAATTGGATGCTGGAAGATTTCCATAGAGGATGAGTTTTGGATTTTTATTTTTGGCCCCGTAAATGCAAGATAGCATGGAGACTAAGAGTGTGGGCTCTGGAGCCAGATGCCTGATTTAAAATCCTGACTCTGCCATTTACTTACTCGTCATTCAACCTCAGTTATTTAGTGTCACTGTGAGTCAGTTTCCTCATCTGTAAAATGGGAATAATATTGGCACTCGCCTCATAGAACTATTGCAGGTGTGCATGTAGTGAAATGAGAATCTGTTCTCCACAATTACAAAAGCATCAAAGGACCACTAGGGGAGTAGAGAGCCAGGAAGCCCTGCTTACATTTCAGAGACAGGGACAATTCTTAGCTCCCTTCAGTCCAACTCAAATTTGTTGAATATCTGTGTATGTTCTAAGAGATGCACCTTTTCACTGAAAACCCCTTCCGCCTCTCAATAGTCTTGTGAGTTAGGTGTTGTTATTCTCATTTTGTAGTTGAGGAAACCCAGGCTTAGTGAGGTGAGGTACGGAGTTTGCCTAAGGTTAAAAAAAAGTTGCTTTCAAGTCTACCCTGCCTCAGGGCGACCCCATGTGTGTCTGAGTAGAACTGTGCTCCAGAGGGTTGTCAATGACTGGTTTCAGAAGTAGATTACCGGGCCTTTCTTCCAAGGTGTCTCTGGGTGTACTTGAACATCCAGCGTTTGGTTAGCAGGGAGAGTGTTAACCATTTGCACCACCCAGGGACTCCAGGATTACCCAGCTGAAAAAGAGCAGAGTTGGTATTTGCCCCCGGATCTCCTGACCCCAATTCAGGGCTCTTTCTTCCTCAATAGCACAAGTGAGTCTTCCTACAAGATCTCCTGGAACATTTAGCTCCCTTTAAGTTAAAAGAAAAGAACATGACAGGTTTATAGGAGAGTTGAGTGACTACATAGATCATGAGTTTGCGTATGTATTTTTTATTTCGACCCAAGAGGGGTTCGTTTCTGTGTCGACTGTTTTATTCTAAAAACTCTTGGACAACCAAGCAATGAACCAATATTGTTGAATACCTGCTATGAGAGAAAGATGGTCCCAGGCTGTTTATGATTTGGTTGAATAAGCCATGAGACTTTTCTTACTGTATGTCTAATTGAAAGAAAAAATAAAAGACTGAAAAATTTTTATAAAAAATGGGGTGTCTGTCTAGCTCTTAGAGTGACTAAGAATAGTGAATTTTTAATAATGACAATACATTCTTGAAAGAGTTTGAAGCTGTCCCTTATTTACTGTCAAGGTTGTTGGCCCAACCTTTGATTTTGGAGATTTCTTCATTATTATCTTTCTCTTGTTGAAGATCTTAAGAATTACTCTGATGGGCTGACTGATTAATCAATCAGTTGATTGTGAGGTAGGACGAACTCGTCCAAGGTGACGCAGCTAGGAAGGAGGAAAGCTAGGCGGAGAATGCAGCTCTCAGTGTGTGCTGAGCCTACTTTTGCTCCTGAGTCTTCTGGCTTCTGTGCCTCAGAATCCTACTGGTTATGCTCAAGGCATTTGTAGGATGAAGGAAAACGAGGAGAAAGGAAAGAAGGAAGGTGGAGTGGAATGGGAAGAGAAATAGAAGAAAAGATAAGGATAAAGGGATTTAGAGAGGAAACAAGTTTGAGAAGTGGTAGGGCATAGATGAAAGCCTTCCAAAATTTAGGGTGAAATGAGTTTTAAGTGCAACAGTTCGGGTGTCTGGAGTTCATTTATCTGGCAGCATCAACCAACCCAAAGTCACCTTAAGGGAGAATTAGGCAAAGCCAGCTTTCCTTCATGCAGTTAAAATGAACTATTGAAAAATATCATTAAAATTAGTTCTTTTCTCACAGGAATATCCCCTAAACTCTATCTCTGAGCCTATTTGTGAGATAATACCTGTAAATCATTCAGAAGAATGCCAGGCACACAGCAAAGATGCACAAATGGTAGTTATCATCATCCTTATTATTTGATATTTGCTTTGACGCAATATTTACAAGTTTGGATGGAAAGAGAGGTGGTTGCTAAAGGCTGTAATAGCTGGAAAATTACAAGGAGGGAATTGTACAAAGAAAACCCAAATCAAACAGAACCTAAAAGAAACAGACCCAGGCCCATGGGTGCAGGGTTGTTGATGTTAGTTGCACTTGAGTTGGCTCTGACTCATGGAGACCTTATGTGTAACAGAACTAAACGTTTCCAGCCCTGCCTCATCTTCATGATCGTTGGTGTGTTTTGAGTCCGTTGCTGTGGCTTTTGGTTCAATCCATCTTATTGAGGTTTCCTTCATTTTTGCCAACCCTACACTTTACCAAACATGATGTCCTTTTCCAGTGATTGGTCCTAAATACCTGCACAGCCTCAGGGGAACATAACACCAATGACGTAAAGTATATAACTGATGTTCACGGTAATGACCCTGAATAATAAAGGAAAAAAAAAGGTCATTTAAGCTTAATGTTCTATTTAGGAAGAAAGGGGGAGGAGGGACGTGCGTAATCAATTTCAGGAAAATTTCCAATGCAGGTCATTAAAAAAGAAAAAACTGGAAAAGAAATTGGCTCATGAAAAGTAAGCTTCAGTTGTCTGGAAAGTCACTTGTATAGACGAGCTTGTTCTTGAGTGAAGCCAGGTATGTGAAATGGCATGGTTTATGACAAGCAATCGCGAGTCAGGATGGAGGAAGATGGTTCTAAAACAATGAGCCTAATGAAAACCAAACCAAATCAAACCAGTTGCCATCGAGTGGATTCCAACTTATAGCAACCCTATATATAAAATAGGACAGAGTAGAACTAAATGCCCCATAGAGTTTCCAAGGAATGCCTGGTGGATTTGACCTGCTGACCTTTTGGTTGACAGCCGTAGCTCAGCCTGATGAGGGGAGGCATAAATAGACCTGTGGCAAGTAAAGAATGTGAGCAGCCCCCTTTCCCACTCCCATCCTGAGTTGAGATCTAAACCTGGTTCTGGCCTTCACAGCAAAAGCCTCAGCATGACCCTAGGCCTGTAAAATAAAATCTCCGAGAAAAGCCTGAGAGGGTGGGATAGACTGCTGAAGGACTTGCAATTATTTGAAAGGTTTTTATGGAAAAGCTCCCACCCATAGGAGCCTTTTCTCACCCTCAGTTGAAGAAATGGGACTTTTAGAATGAATGTTTTTATTTACTTATTTAAAGAAAGCTCATCAATTCAATGGAGGCCCTTGGCGGTGCAAACTATTAACATGTTTGGCTGCTAACTGAAAGGTTGGAGGTTTAAGTCCACCCAGAGGTGCCTTGAAAGAAAGGCCTGGCAATCTACTTCCAAAAAATCATCATTAAAAACCCTGTGGAACTCAGTTCTACTCTGACACACCTGGGGTCCCCATGAGTTGGAACTGACTCGACAGTAACTGGTAAAATGAGCATCAATTCAATAAGGTCCAATTTTTTTGCTGTGAAAAAGTATCTCCTATAAATTAATTAAAGGATGCAAAAAAGGAAATGTGTGTGCTTGCCTCTTGATCTCCAAAATGGAAAAGAAGAGCATTAAAAGCCTTTTGCTTCCCTCCGTACTCTCTGTACACATTTTCTGTAGCTATTGGACAGTGGTGCTGGCCAGACTAGCACCTGACTCTGAGAAGACAGAGAAATGTCACGGCAGGTGGAGGATCACGTCTGAGAGGACACGTGGCTGATGATTCCCCGGGGAAGGCAGAGTCCCTGAGCCCTTCTTCAGGGAGGGAAGGGGCAAATGACTCTCTGCTTCCTATTCTCTGCTTCTTTAACTCCCGTCTTCCCTCTGGCCCTTAGCAGTTTGGTTTGTTTAGTCTGGGTGCTGCATCTCCTGACTAAAACATGGGACAGGATTCTCGCACCCCTGGGGGCTACCATATAAACAGGTATCTAAGACCACCTCCTTTTGGAGTGTGGGATTTCAGCATGGAAAGGTGGCCTGTATTCCAACTGATCCTTGTGCAAGCCCAAGCTTTAATTCAGGTTTTGCTTTATCTTTTGAGTGTGTACTGAGATGATTGGGAAAACTTTTTTTGTTTGTTTTTGGATTGTGGGCAAAGTGAAAGCCTGATATTCGGCACTATATGCAGGTCATAGACCAAGATGAATTAGAAGGAGACATTTTATTTTCGAGCTGGCTATTTCTTCACCACTTCCCTGTGAATGTGCTTTGTAAGACCCTAAAATAAAGCTGTGCATGACCCATCACAATTTCTGTGGTTTCATAAGTGATCGTACGGGCCACTTGGCTGACACTCCTGTACTGTGGCCTCAAGTGCCATTGCTCTTGGTTGCAATCTTCAGGAGAGACCAGGAGTAAACTCACCGTGGCGGATGCAGCGCAAAATGCCGTCCCAGAACTGGCTTTTAAAACACTTTGAAAAATTTATTAGCCCTCCATTAAGTTACTCTGAGCTTTATGGAGAAAAAATGTAATTCTCATTTCTGTGGAATTACTTCATGTCCAAACAGCCTTCTGACCAAAGACAGCATCTCAGTAAAAGCCAATTCATACACAAAGGATTTCATATGATAACATTTATTATATTGCATATGATGCTTTGATGAGTCTAGTAAACACTGAACCACACATTACTATTGGCCTCTTGGACTTTTGCTCCAACAAAGATTTATAGAGAAAGATTAATACTCAGCCGTCCTTATCACTATGCCAGACTGGGAACTTCCTGACCCATCCTTTCAGGGTGTGGTATGGACATTTTAAAACACAGCACTATAAAGCCATGGCCTTTTTTTTTTTTTCACTGATTTCTTGCAGCATAACTAACTGTTAGTTGTTTTAAATATTATAGAATCACAGACCTTTAAATCTGAAATTATTTTTGAATCATAGTTCAGTAACATTGAAATAGAAGAATTTTAATCTTTTGTATTTCAGCCTCCTTATATTATTATGTTTCAGGCTTTGTTTATTCATAAAATAATGAACGCTAAAACAAATTTAAAAAATTGAGGCAAGTGGAACAATTCCCCACGGACATGAGAAAAAATGGAAATTAAAAATAAAGGCTACCTACTTTCATTGAAACATAACTACTGCTAACATGTTGCCAAGTAGTTTTCTCAGTCTTTCTTCCCTGTGCACAGGATTAAAAAAAAAAAGTTGTAAATAAAGTATTCATGCATTTTAGTATCCTGATTTTTATTTTGCTTAACATTGTTTATTAAATTTTAAAAATGTTATTGCAGAGTATGTGGAATCAACATTTTAAATAATAGTGTACTGTTTAATAAAGAATATATACTAGGGTTAAATATTTTGTTTGCTCCCCTTTTTTGGTCATTGTTAATAATATTATAGTTAACATCTTTGTACATAAAATGTTTACCCTGTTTAAGATCACGTGTTTGAAATAGCTTTTGAAATTATTAGGGCAAAAGATATAAATCCAGTAAAACCCGCAAAAGCCGGAACCTGTGTAAGGCAGCAACTCAAGAGAAGGAAAACTCAAATATTTTCCACTAAAAGGAGAGATAGAAAAGTAGTAAGACTATGCCCTGTCAAAGGTGGAAAACATTCGAAACCCAGAAAAACAAGGCAGTCCTGTTGAATTCTGGCTCTCACAGGTTTCACTATACTATATTTGCAAATTTCTTGATAAATCTTTCTAAAATGGATTTCTGGATGAAATCCCCCAAATTTAAAGACATTGTGACAGAGCTGAACAGGCATCTTAGACAGCTAGGCCTGTGCTCCTGACCCGTTTGAGGGACTACAGCATCGTGGGGAGGGCACTCTGCTAATTTTGTAAATCATGGATCTGAACAAGTAATCTGAAAGTGTGTTGCTGCTGAATTAAGCGTATTATAACTCATTCTGTGCTGTGCTAGTTACAGCTCTGAAATTTGAGACCATGAGATAGAATCTGACTACAAAAAACACTTTCTCTTTTTCACTTCCTTGCTTAATTATTTAAAAAGGATTCATTCAAACTAGTTATACTTGGTGTGCTATTATACTTGGTGTGATAATTCAGAACATAATATAAAAACAAACAAAAAAACCACCAAACCCGTTGCTGTCAAGTTGGTTCTGATTCATGGCAACCTCATATGTACCAAACCAAATCCTTTGCCGTCAAGTTGATTCTGACCCATAGTGACCCTGTAGCAGCACTTCATAATTGATTTTACTGATATAATCTCATTTGATGAACCCTGGGTAGGTCAGATGTTATTATATCTATTTCGCAGTTGAGAAGAACAAGGCCAAGTTTAAATCCAGCCTTGCCCTAGGACACAGAGCCAGTAAGTGGCAGAACTGGGTGTAGAATCTGTTTCAGATTTTCAAGCCTTTGCCACTAATAACATCTGTGGGAACAAAAATTCGGTCGATATTCTCAAAAGATAGTTTGAGGGTTTCATTGCAAGTTTGGTGGTTTGGCTTCATCTCCATAAAAGAAAATGGCGGAGCACAAATGCAGTACACTTTTCTGAGGGGAGAACATTCACAGGTGAAATACACTCGTGCTGAAGCTGTTTGCCTCATTGCAGGGAAACAAGTCTACAGAGCTCTGGAGCTTCGTGTGGTGGACTGTGATGTACAGTTGGGAAGTGTGAGATTAATGAATGTGTCACTGGTGGAAACATGCTGAGCTTCTTGGGCTCTGGAGATCTTGCTCACGTTCTGCTGAGTGTCACCTGTGATGAGAAGGAGATGCCTGAGACGCAGGGTCTCTGGAGGACCTGTGAGCATCACCGGCACACCTGTAAATGGGGCACAGCTGACTGGGTTTTGCTTCTGTCAGCTTCAGCTAAGAGATCTATGTTATCGGGGAGAAGTTTAATTGCCTATAACGAGCTCTTTCCTGTCAGATTCTCACTCTAGCTTATCTCTTTCTCCACCTCCTCTCGCTACTTCTCCCTCTGAATCATACTCATTAACAGCCCATAAGCCTAGACGGGAAACCCTGGTGGCGTAGTGGTTAAGTGCTACAGCTGCTAACCAAAAGGTCAGCAGTTCAAATCCACCAGGCTCTCCTTGGAAACTCTGTGGGGCAGTTCTACTCTGTCCTGTAGGGTCGCTATGAGTCGGAGTCGACTCGACAGCAATGGGTTTGGTGTTTTGGAAGCCTAGATGCACTCCACATTGATGCAATAGGGACTAATTTTAGCTCGATTTGATTTAGTTTAGTGATGTAGTATATGCTGAATTCTTTCAAAAACACTCCTATTAAAAAGCACATGTAGAGTCCCTGAGTGGTGCAAATGGTTAAGCGCTCAGCTAGTTTACCCAGAGGTGCCTCTAAAGAAAGTCCTGGCGCGATCTACTTCCAAAAAATCAGCCATTGAAAACCCTTTGGAGCCCATGAGGTTGCCATGAGTCAGAATTGACTCCATGGCAACTGATTAGCAGGTGAGAAGTGCGTATATCCCTGGACCAACCTTTCTTACAGCCATAGTGCGACCGAGATGCCAGGATTGCTGAAATCAATACGTACAAAGACAAAGATGCATCAAACACAGTGGACTGTGGCTAGAGGTCCTGGGTTGCCTATGTTCTCCAGTTTTTCCTAGGAGCTTGATTAATTCACCCTGGTGAAAGAAGTGGACGGAACGATCCAAACACAATTGAAAGGAAACTTAGGAAGACAGAACTTCAATTAGTCTGGTGTCGAAATTCTGTGTTAATGAAAATTTTAAGTTTATAGGTCACGCATCATCTTAAAAGCTTAACAAGATTTTCTTAGAGAAATCTACTGGCGAACAGAATATGCTGTTTTTGTTGTTAGGTGCTGTTGGGTCGATTCTGACTCATTGTGACCCCATGTGACAGTGTAGAACTGCCCCATAGGGTTTTCTAGGCTGTAATCTTTACGGAAGCAGTACGGTACAGTAAGTCCTTTCAGACGTCATGTCGGGAAGCTGTAATATGTGCCCGTGGATATGTGTGGGAATGATAGCTGCTTGTAAGGGTTGAGATGGGACTGGAAATCAGTGACTCTGAGATATTTAGGCATATAATTGTTAACCCATGCGCATCTGCTAAATAATTAGCATGCTGTGGGGTAGTAGGTTCTTTCATGCTGCAACTCTTAGCTACCCAACTCATCTCAGAACACACTTCCTGCTTTTAAGACCAGAGCAGAGAACATGGGGGTCAGACAGGAACATTCAGATAAAGCTCGTGTCTCACTGTGCCCAGTATTCCTTACAGGGCCTTCTGCTTTGCTGTTCCCATTTCCTCAAAACATCTTCTCTCTGCTTCTTAGCCTTGTCTCCCACCCCTCAGCAAAACCTGCCCTTAGTCAACAGACAGAAGAATTAACATCTCCAGTAGATTATCATTAGTTGCAGTAGTTATGGTATATCGAGTTGCCATGATCACTGAATTAATAAATACAGACCCATCGCTCCTAGGGGAAGTACAGGGTTAGGTTCCTGTGAGCAGTATTTTCGTCAACCAATCAATATGTAACCTTTTTTTTTTTTAATGTGTGTTTCTTTTTAAAAACACCTTATTAAATATATATTGTTGATTCACTAGTGTTGAACTCACAGCCAATGTCCCTATAACTCATGCCTGAACAAAGTGTATCTAACACAGGGGTTTTCTCTGTAAGGCACATTACATGGCCTTCCTGTGCTTAGGAACACTAGACAGAACTTTGACACTATGCTTAGGGGCCATTTTGAACATCTAAATTACCAACAAAAGCACAAAAATAAGAAAAATGTGGCACTGTATTTACATGCTGTTGTTGTTGTTGTTAGGTGCAGTCCAGTCAGTTCTGACTCATAGCGACCCTATCTATATACAACAGAATGAAACACAGCCTGGTCCTGTACCATTCTCACAATCGTTGTTATGCTTGAGCCCTTTTTTGCTACTGCCGTGTCAATCCATCTCATTGAGGGTCTTCCTCTTTTTCCCTGACTGCTCTATTATCAGGCATGATCTTCTTCTCCAAGGACTGGTCCCTCCTGAAAACATGTCCAAAGTAAGTGAGATGAGGTTTCACTATCCTCGCTTCTAAGGAGCATTCTGATTGTTCTTCTTCCAAGACAGATTTGTTCATTCTTCTGGCACTCCATGGTGTATTCAATATTCTTCATCAACACCATAATTCAAAGGCATCATTTCTTCTTCAGTCTTCCTTATTCATTGTCCAGCTTTTGTATGCATATGAGGGGATTGAAGACACCATGGTTTGGGTCAGGTGCACCTTAGTCCTTAAAGTGACATCTTTGCTTTTTAACACTTTAAAGAGGTCTTTTGCAGCAGATTTGCCCAATATATATATACAGACTGTGGAAAGAACACTCGTGTACATCATGAGAGCTGAAACAAGGAGGCAAAGAATCACCTTGTTCTACCTCAGCTGTTGTCTTAGTCAGAGTTCTTTGTAGAAAGAACCAGTGATTATCTATCTGTATCTATCTGTCTGTCTGTCTATCATCTATGTATGTGCGTATCAATCTGTCTAGGAATTTACTTCAAGAAATTGACTCACATGATCGTAGGGGGCAGGCAAGTCCCAAATCCATAGGCCGAATAACAGGCTTGAAACTTCTTCAGGCTTGCACCCCCAAAATCCATAGGTTAGGTGATGGGAAGAGTAAAGAGTAAGAGTATTCTGGCAAAATGTCTCATGCTCAGAACCACACCTTAGGGAAGGTCTCTTTTTCCTCTTAAGGCCATCAACTGATTGAATAAGGCCCACCCACATTATGGAAGGTAATCTGCTTTACTTGAAACCAAAAAAAACCCCAAATCCATTGCCGTCAAGTTGATTCCAACTCATAGCGACTCTGTAGTGCAGAGTATAACTGCCTCATAGAGTTTCCAAAGAGTGCCTGGTGGATTCAAACCGCCGACCTTTTGGAGGTCAACTGATTTCATCACATGAATTTACTTTATAATCGCATCTAGACTAGCATTTGATCAAACAACTGAGCACCATCGCCCAGCTTAGCTGACACATAAAATTAACCATCACAGTTGTCAATATGCATATAGGGCAACTCAAAGTTTTTACCTCTCTGGGGTTACCATGAATCGGAATGAACTCAGCAGCAGCTGACAACGACAACAGCAACAACGAGCATGTCCATGACTGACCGTGAAAGCACAGCGAGTCTTGATTTTGAGAATACAAATAAATTTTAGTAAGTAGGAGGATTTACAAATACGGAATCTTTGAGCAATGAGGATTTACTCTGCAGCTACGGATGTTGTTTAATTAGGCTTTCCTAGCAATCCTCTGAGACACCGTTTACAGAGAGGGAAACTGAGACTCAGAGAGGCTGCGTAACTTGCCGAAGGGCAGATAACTAATGAATGCTGGAGGTAAATTTCTAGTGCCTGAAGAGTACCTGACAGTCTTACTCCTTACTCTTCCATTTCAACACACGTCAGGGACATAACACACTTACAGACAGTCCCCAGCTTCCATACAACTTATGTATACAACCCGCAGTTACGAACCAACCCTTGTAAACCTGTTACGTGAAACATTTGACGTACATACAATGGTTCGTAATAACAAACGGGCGCTACTTGGCGACGCACATCAAAACATTATTATTATTATTATTACTGTATTATGTTAAAGATGTTTTAGTGTATCTGGAAATGTTTCTTTAAGGTTTTTTATGCATAGAAGTGTACACTGTATAGTATACACTAAGACAAACTGACGTTAGATATGAGCTGTACCTGACTGTTCTGACTTATGTACAGAGCCAACTTAAAGACAGAGTTAGGAACAGAACTTGTTTGTAATCCAGGGACTGCCTGTATTTCAGGAAGAGAGGTCCTTATAGCAGCACTTCTTACACTTCAGTGTGCATAGGAGTGATTTGGGGATCTTACTGAAATGCAGATTATGATTCAGTAGGTTTGGGGTGGGGCCTGGGATTCTGCATTTCTAAGAAGCTCCAGGGATGCTGATGCTGCTGGCCCCCAGATGACTATTTGAGCAGTGAGGGTCTAGAACATTTATCTGCTATGAGGCAGGCGATACTGTTCATGCCCCTTTAAAGGGTGTGTTAGACTATGGAGGAGGTTGGGCAGTTGAGAGAAATTGCTTCCCAAACCACAAGGGGTGTTCCCCTCAGAGGGGCTGTTACAGCCTCACTGAACTGTTCTACCAGCCGCTCCGTTACACTGTGATGGAAATGCCTAATGAGACAGTGCCGCGTGGGTTCTAGGTTTCACAAATCTAAACCAAAGGACTAAGTCTTTAGTTACATTATTTCAGGTCAGAGAAGACTTGGTAGGAAAAAAAGACTTACCATACAGACACAGCCATCAATTCTAATTATCTGTAAGGTGGGTGCTGAGCCTAAGACATGTTTCTACTGACTAGTATGTGTCAGTGTTAAAATCATTGATGATTCCTTATGCTTTGCCCTTATAAAACATGGGGACTTTGGCTTCACAGTGCCTGGCAGCCATGGAGGGGACCATAAATATGTTAATGGGCTTTAGGGAGGGAGTGGGAAAGGAGAACTGAGGTACAGTCAGTGTTTTACAAAATGCACGGCTCCGGAGTCTGGGTTTGTTTGAATTATCTCAAGAGTAAAACACACGACTGGCCTTTTCCCAAGGATTTGCTGCAGGAAACAATGTACGAGTGAAACATTTTCCCCCCGCCCCTTAATTTTTTTTTTTTTTCTTAAAACAGCTCATAGTTCTTCTTACCCTTTTCCAGTCTATTTACTTATTTTGTCTCTTTGTCTAAATTATATTTTATTTTTCTTCTCTTAGTTAAAAAATTAAGTATCATCTTTTGGGCAGTCCGGTGCTGCCTTGATGCTATTTGCTTTCTGTTTCCTTGTCCCCACCTTCCAGATTGTTAGGGGTGCATGTTTATATGTGACGCTTTGTTATTTCTGGTGTTCCTTTATTATTTATGTCCTTCTTGCTTTGTCGATAACTTTTGCTTAGTCACTCTGCTTCTCTGGTGGGTTCTTTGTTTACACTTCATTTCCTACGGTGGTTTTCCTTTGTCAATTCCTTTTCCCTTAACACAGAATTCTGTTTTTCTTAGCACAGTGGGGATCCCAGAATGGCTGGTGGGACCTTGGGTTGTTTGGGGATGATCAGCAGACCTCTGAGAGTTTTCAGAACCAGCTTAGGCACTGCACTGTATCAGTCACTGTTCGCTAGCTTATGCTGCAGTAGCAAAAATCTCCAGTGTCAGTGGCTTTCGACAACAAAGGTTTATATCTTGCTTATGTTACAAATTGCGGAGGGTCAGCTGTGGCTCCCTGTGCCTTCTACACCTGGGATCCAGCAATGGCTCTTAAAGCTTCTACTCAGAACTGGAACAAGCCACTTCAATGCATATTTCATCAGTCAGAGCAAGTCACATGGCCAAGCCCAATGTCAGTGGGCAGGGAAGTATTCTCTTTGAATAGGAGGATGTGGCAAGTCACACGGCATCGCTCAGGGACGTGTTATTATCATCCTGCAGGAAGGACAGTTACGAAACAACAATAATATTGCAATCTACGATGTGCCCTGAAGCCAGAATTGTCTCCGTCACTGTACAGAACCACATTTACATTCTGTTAATGGTCATATCAATGGGTAGGTATTCACCAAATAAAAACTTTGACGAAGAAGCATGAGATTCCTTGGGAGGTTTTTATATTATTCCAAAACCCGTTGCCTTCAAGTCGATTCCAACTCACAGCGGCTCTATAGGACAGAGTAGAACTGCCCCATAGGGTTTTCAGTGGATTGGAAGTGCCGAACTTTTGGTTAGCAGCCCAGTGCTTTAACTACTGTGCCACCTGAAAACCTCCACTAGTCATTTTATCATCTCTTGGACACATGGCCTTAGATGAGGCATTTGGGATGCATGCAGGCTACATCTCTGTCCCAAGTGAGGCATTTGGGACAGCAAGGTCAGTTCCGTTAGATCACCAGGGAAACATTTATGGAATAAGACTGCCTAGAAAAATCTTGTAAACTCTCTGTGCCTCAGTTTCTTCATATACAAACTGGGAATAGCCGTAGATTATCCCTATAGGCTGTTCTGAGGATTAAATTTGTATAAAATTCTTAGAACTGTGTTTGTTCCGTAGTAAAAATAGTTGAGTGCTTGCTTTTTGTGATGATGATGGTGATTTCTGCTACTTTTGTGCCTGGACCCCTGAAAAGCATATTGGGGGATTCCAAAACCACGAGTTTTTGAGCTATTAGACAGACAGACTGATGTTTCAGAGCTTAAGAAATTAACACAGAACGTAGAGTTTTTAATTCTTGGCCTCTTAATGAAACTAGCCACCATTTCTGTTAAAAAAAACAAAAAACAACCCATTGCCATTGAGTCGAGTCCAACTCATAGTGACCCTATAGGACAGAGTAGAACTGCCCCATAGAGTTTCAGAGGAGCACCTGGTGGATTTGAACTGCCTACCTTTTGGTTAGCAGCTGTAGCACTTAACCGCTATGCCACCAGGATTTCTGTTAGGGAAATTAATATCCAGGCTGTGTGTTTGCCTCTTCCAGTCCTTGTGCAGAGTAAAAGTCCTTTAAAAGTTGTTGCATAAAATCTTGGGTTTGTTTGGTGACCACGGAGCATTTTATAGCTATGTGTGAGTGGGGATAGCTGTACGATTTTCTGGAAATCTCCAGACAAGGGCACAGAGGTGAGATACAGGGCTTTGTGTGCAGAAGGCAGTGGCTTGGCCCTCGGGGACAGGTCTGGGGGAAATGGGTCGAGATAAGTATGCAGGGGGCCTTTATTGGTAAAGGGAACACAAAGAAGCTTCTGGCCTGGATGGATGCTTTTGTCTTGCATCCCATCAACTCAGCCGAGCAGCCCAAGGTATAAGGAAAGGAACAAGGGTGGTGGAATCAGAATGTCAAGTACAGCTCCCCCTCAGCTGTGTGAACTGAGGTATGTTTCTTCAACTCTTTGGGCCTTGGCTTAGTTATAAATGAAATATTAATTAATATTTCTTGAGCCCTTACCATGTGTAAGGGCATTATATAAATTCCTTAAATGTTAATTACTTTTCACAATAACCCTATGTCTTAGGCTAGGTTTTCTAGAGGAGCAAAACCAGTGAAGCGTATGTGTGTGTGTATATATATATGTGCATGTATGTATATATGTATAAAAAACCCATATAAAAAATATATACAGAGAGAGATTTATTTCAAGAAACTGGCTCATGCAATTGTGGAGGCTGGCGAGTCCCAAATTCGTGGGTCAGACATCAGGCTGGAGACTTCTCCTGACTCATGTGGCTGCAGGGGTTGACGAAACCAATATCTGAAGGTCAGATGGCAGGTTGCTGGCTTACGTCTCAAGAATCAGAAGTCAGAGGGTGATGAGTTGGATGCAGGATCCAGAGAATATGAGCTTTGCTAGAACATCTATATATATTGGATGCAGGTCACACCCCCAAGGAAACTCCCCTTTCAGCTTTTTTGCTGCTCACATCAGATCACAAAATGGAAGATGATTACATAATATCTGCTAACCCCCTGAGAAGCATGGCCTAGACACGATGACCCATAACCTAAACCATTAAGTCCTATTAGGTAGGTACTACGGTCCCCATTTTGCACATGGGGAAACTGAGGTAGAGAGAAGTTGACTAACTTGCCCACACTTGCACAGGTACTGAGGGGTGGAGTCAGGTTAAACCTGTTCACCTCTTCTAAATTCTAGCCCATTATCTGTCATGTAATAAGTAGGTGCTCACTGAACAGCAGTGACAACCTCCTTCCCCCTGCCTTTTTCCTTTTAGCTCCCTGGGTCAGGGTCTCATCTGACTCTCAAATGTAGCATGTATTTTTTTTTTTAAGTTTTTATAGTTTATTAATCATCTGGTGAAAAATCCACACTATTATCGCAGATCAAGTCACTGCAGAATCTTCATTCCTTCTTTTTGCCTGCACCAGCCTTGGCCTTTGCAGTCCCCCTGACTTTCTTTATTCTGTTTTTGCACTCCTTGTGCCATTTTCCTGGGGCCTTTTTCTTCTCCTACAGGCCGTGCCTGCAAGTCTGTGTTTAGGCTCATTTTTCTTTGCATAATCTAAGGAATTGTAAATCATGCCAAATGCGTTCTGAATCCAGGCACAAAGATGACCTCTGGTGTGGTCTTGTACATTTTGGTTAATTTTCCCCAAATTTCTGTCTTAGGTAGCATTGCCTTCCCAGGGTGAAGGACATATATGACCATTTGTTTCTGCTTTAGTAGTCGGCTGGTCCTGAACTTCCTGGTCCGGATAGTTACTGTGTCCTTCGTGATGGTGGTGGACCCTCAGGCAGCCAGTGAGGAGAAAACTGTTGCATGTATTTTAATGAGACATCTTATATTCCATTTACTGCGTGGAGCTTTTGCCACTGTCCCACCTCTATGGCACCGAGCTGAAGAGTATGATGTCATCTGGTAAACTAAAAAATCAAACCTATTGCTGTTGAGTTGATTCTGACTCATGGAGACCCTATATGTTTCAGAGTAGACCTGTGCTTTGTAGGGTTTTCAATGGCTGTAATCTTATGGAAATAGACTGCCAGGACCCTCTTCTGCAGTGCCTCAGGATGGATTTGAATCGCCGGCCTTTCTGTTAGTAGCCTAGCACAAACTGTGTCATCTTGTAAAGTAAGCCCAGAATTAAAAAGAATAATGGCATAGTTCCGTGTTTCTCCCAGCACACCATCATATCCCCATAAGGAAATTCTCTACCCCAGTAATGATAATATGCAAAAGATTTTCATATGCTTTTGACTAATACCTAAAAAAAATTATTTGGTTTTTCCCTTTGGTCTTCGAGGTGTCAAAAATAGGAACCTCCTCACTCCTACCCTTAGGTTAAATAACTGCTAAGCCAAAAGGTGTGGCACATACACAGCAGCTGTCTTGAAGATTTTCAGTACATGACAAAGCTCTTCGATGATTCTCTTTTCCTACTCTGTTTCCTTCTACTGGGGATTTGGTTCCATATTAATCCTGTGACTAGTGCCATTTTCCAGAGGCAGAGTATGGCAGTGGAAAAAGCAATGGTCCTAGGGAATAATGAGACCTGGATTTTAGTGCATTCCCTTCAAAGTAGGAGCAGTGTGACCCTGGCAAATAGCTGACCCTTTCTGGGATTCTGATTTTCTCAGTTGCAAAATGAGGAGCTGGGTTTCATTCCGCCTTAGCCAGTGTTTCTAGCACCTCAAGAGCCTTCAAGGCAATGATCCATTTTAATATTTCTAAACTAATAATGCAGTTAAATGGTAGATAAAAACTTTCAAAACATGGAATCCACAGAGGAAAGAAAAGATTAAAGGGACCTTTAGTGATGGAAAGCTGGGGAGCAAGAATCAGTTCTTACTCATTTTTCATACAGTGCCCTGCACATAGTCAATAGGCAAATAATTCCTGTCTCTGAACCTCAGTTTTCTCATCTGTAAAATGGGGATAATATAGAATGTATCTCAGAAGGCTCAGAGAGTTGCTGTGAGGATCAAATGAGATAATGCATATAAAGGACTTACCCAATGACACTCAGTAAATTGTGGCTCTGTTCCTGTTTCTTCAATACAGGTTCAAAATTACCCAAGGAGGTTATTCCAGATTAAATTGTTGTTGTTGTTAAGTGCCGTCGAACTGGTTCTAACTCAGCAACCCTACATACAACAGAACAAAACACTGCCTGGTCCTGCCCCATCCTCACAATTGTTACTATGTTTGAGCCCACTGTTGCAACCTCTGTGTCAATTCATCCCCATGAGGGTCTCCTCTTTTTTGCTGATCCTCTACTTTACCAAGCGTGATGTCCTTTTCCAGGGACTAATCCCTCCTGATAACACGTCCAAAGTATGTGAGACAAAGTCTTGCCATTCTTGCTTCTATGGAGCATTCTGGTTGTACTTCTTCCATGACAGATTTGTTCATTCTTTTGGGTGCAGGTTAAATTGGTTCAATAGATTATATCATTAAAAAAAAAATATCATAAATGTCTTTAATTTACTGGTGGATTTGGGGTTCTTTGGGTTTTGGTGAACCCAAGAATGGACAGTTAATTCCTGCTTTCTTGGGAACTACAAACCAAGTGTGCTTTGTGCAAACCCTTCAGCTTAATATGCCATCCACCTGGCGAGACCTGACCCTGCCTGAAGTAGGTGAGTGGGGAGAGCAGAAGAGAAGATCCAGGGAAACATGGAGACCAAAGTCCTTGGCCCAGAGATTGGCATTCCTAGTGCGTGTCGTTTACAGCATATGCAGTCTCAATGATAATAAAACCCATTGACATGGAGTCCATTTGGACTCATAGTGACCCTATAGGACAGAGTAGAACTGCCCCATAGGGTTTCCAAGGCTGTAATTTTTATGGAAGCTGACTGCCATATCTTTCTCCTGTGGAGCTGCTACTGTGTTCAAACCTTCAGTGTTTCGTCTAGCATCTGAAAGCTTAACCACTGTGCTACTGGGGCTCCTCCTCAGTGATAATAATTATCATTTATTCAGTGTTTAGCAAACCTGGTGGCACAATGGTTAAGCGCTCGGCTACTAAGAGATAGGCCAGCAGTTTGAACCTGTCAGTTGCTTCGTGGAAGAAAAGACCTAGCGTTCTGCTCCCGTAAAGATTACGGCCTAGGAAACCCTATGGGGCAGTTCTACTCTGTCCTATAGGGTCGCTATGAATAGGAATTGACTCAAAGGCACACAACGACAACATCCAGTGTTTGCTATGTGCCAGGCCCTGTGCTAAGTATTTCACATACACTATGGATTTTAATTTTCTCAGCCATTCTATGAGCGCTTTTGTCTGTGAGGAAATTTAGACTCAGAGAACTTAAGTAGGAAGTTGCTCAAAATCACCATGCCAGAAAGAATTCAAATCCAGAGTTGTTGTACTCCAAAGTCCAAGCCTTGAAGCTTCACTGATTTTCCTGAGGCTTCATATTCAGACATGGAGAACTCGGGCAACAGTTCTGTATTAGTTTCCTACAGCTGCTGTAACAAAGCACAGGTAGTCCCCGATTACAGACAAGTTCTGTTCCTAAGTCTGTCTTTAAGTCGAATCTGTATGTTAGGTATGGTTTGATGTAATATCAGTTAGTCAAATGTTTGTCTCAGTATATAGTATATAGTGTGCCTTTCTATGCATATATTCTATATTTTCTATGCATTAAAGAAACACTTCCAGTATACTAAAACATCTTTGCCATAATAATACAGTAATAATAATAATGTTTTGATGAATGTTGCAAAGTAGTGCCCATTTGTTATTACAATCCATTGTAGGTACTTTGAAGTTTAATATGATAGGCATTACATGGGTTGGTTCTTAATTACGGGTTGTACATAAATCTGACATTTGTAACCCAGGGACTGCCTATACCACAAATTGGTTTACCACAACAGAAATTTGTTTTCTCAAAGTTCTATAGGATAGATGTTGGAAATCAGTGTGTTGTCAGTGTTGATTCCTTCTGAGACCTCTGAGGGAGAGTATTTTCCATGCCTCTCTCCTAGCTTCTACTGACAGCCATTGATCCTTGGCGTTCTTTGGCTTTAGATGCATCACTCCATTCTCTGCCTCTGTCTTCACATAGCCACCTCTCCTCTGTGTCTCTCTCTGTGCCTCTCCTGTTTTTGTAAGGACACCACTTATATTGGATTAGGGCCCGTTCTACTCAGTATGACCTCATGTTAACATAACTGATTATATCTGCAAAGACACTATTTCCAAAGAAGGTCACATTCACAGGTAGCAGGGGTAAGGACTTGAACATATCTGTTTGGGAGACACAATTCAACCCATAACAGAGCCTAATGGGAGTGTGGTGAACTTGTCTCTTGGTGTGGGAACATTGGGTCTGCAGATATTCCGTGTTCATTTTTCTTCAGGTAAACACGTTATTCAAGTAAAAAGAAAGTGAGTATTGCTTGGCAGAACCCCAGAGTTTACAGTGAAAGGTGGGTTGATACCTTTTTTTTTCTCTCATCAAGTGATGACTTTGATGTGTCAAACTTTTGGCCATCAGCCGCAGGGCTGTGTTTACAGTAACATGCCCTGACAAGGTGTTACTGATTAAAGTCAAGAATGACACCACTGCTGTTGTTTTTAAGAGGTATTTGTAAATCTATCAAGGGAGTTTGCACAAATGGCTTAAAAACAGTATAATTGCAGAGCCAAAATTTTGAGAGGAGAAGGTGCAGATTAGAAGATACTGCATTTTAGGCCACCAGAGTCTTACCAAAAAAAGAGAGAGCATCAGGAATCTAAATGCTGATAGAGTCAAAAGGCAAAGGAACAGCTAATAGAATAACAAATTCAAGAGGGAGATAATGTGGAATAGATATTTGTGTTCATTTGTCTTTTTTGGTAAATTTTCTTGGGTTAAGAAAGGAGACAGTTACTGGGTTATGGATTAAAAAAAAATTAATATTCAGCAAATGTAACCTGTGCAGGATGTAACTGCTTTCCCTTGCAAATCAGCGGTCTCTGTATCGGTTACCTATTGCTGTACAACCAACCACCTGAAAACTGAGCTACTGAAAACAATAAACGTTCATTATTTTTTGAGTCTACAGGTCACCTGGGTGATTTTTCTCATCTCACTTGGGCCCTCTCTGCATCCATGGTCTGTTATGTATCAGGTGAACAGCTCTGTTGTTCTTTGCTCTTACATATGATTGGAGTCAGCTGGTAGCAAGCGAATGTACAGTGGCTTAGAAAAGACAACTGGGCTTTTTCCCAAATGCTCTCTTATCCTTTGGCAAGCTGGCCTGGTCTTATTCACGTAGCAGTGTCAGGTAATCAAGAGAACAACTGGAAATGAACAGGTCCTCTTGAGGCCTGGCCTTGGAACTGACCCAATATCAATCACTTCCGCCACATTCTGTTGGCCAAAGCAAGTCATGAGGCAAGCCCAGCTCCAGGGATGGAGAACTGAACTTCTTCTCTTGATGGGAGGAGCTTCAACATCACATTGTAAGGGTGTGGATCAAGGGAGGGGCCATTTTTGCCATCAGTCTGCAACAGTCTGTGTAGTATAAATAGAACAGAAGATCATGTATTTCCCTGGAGTAGCTTCTGTTCTGAAGAAAGGGGAAGAAAAGATGTCAAGTGTGTCCTTGCATCTTAAGTCTCTTTCATTACAGATAGAGCCCAAGGTAATATTTAGAGGCAATAAAACTGAAATATGGTTCAATTTGTTTTGGTATGCTCAAGTGTCATATTGTGACTGGGGAATTTGGGCTTTTTTAATTCACTTGGGTTCTCATGTTCAAAATAAGCTGCAAGCTAAAAATGTCACTTATATCTGTTATCTCCAAGTTCTGCAGAGTGTTTATGTGGTATCCAAAGCTGTGAACATTTCCACCAACCTTTCCAAGGGAGAGCAATGAAACTTAATTTCTAAAAATAGTCAAGACAGAAAAACCATGTATATACACTATATAAAATACATGTAAATTCCAAGGTATCTGAGGTATAAAGATGTAATCAGTGATAACAGAAACATAAACAAGGGCATGAGGAGGGGAACAACTGGCATCTGTATAGAGGTTGTTTATGTTGATGATGTTAGGTTCGTATTAACATAAATCAGGGTATTATAAATGTAAGATGATAAATGTAATCTTCATGGTAACCACAGAAGAAATACATTAACAATTATACACAAATAGAAAGAAAACCAAACCAAACCCATTGCCATCGAGTCGATTCCGACTCATAGCGACCCTATAGGACAGAGTAGAACTGACTCATAAAGTTTCCAAGGAGCGCCTGGTGGATTCGAACTGCTCATCTTTTGGTTAGCAGCTGTAGCACTTAACCACTACGCTACCAGGGTTTCCAAATATAAAGAAGGGAAACAAAATGGTTCACCATGAAAGTAATCAAGGCTTCAGCTTTCTGATTCATGAAAAGGGTTGATGAGGGCTGAGCAGTATTATCCAAAAGGTAGAAGGTTTTGTATCGTAGGAGGTAAGATGATGATATGTGGATCTTTAAATAACTTGACTTAGATGGTTCATCAAATTTCCATTTGCAAATGACACTAGTGTTCCATATTTAGTAATAATAATACATTTTTCTTTTGAAATTAATTTTCTTACATAAAAATGAGTCAATTAAAATGTAGACAAATAATAGGGGTGATATATGGATATGGCAAAAAATACGAAGGTACTGCATAAATGACTTAACTTTGAGAAACACTGAACTCCAAATATCTCTGAGTTTCCTTCTGGTTCCCAAATGCTGTAGTTTTACTTCTATTTTTTCATCCTTTACTTTTTCCCAACATATGAACTTCCTTTTTAAAAACATGATATTTGTCTATTTACCCCATTCAAAGAATTCTAGAATCTTGGGTTGAGAATAGATTGTATCAATAAATCTATCATGAGCAAAGGAGACGCTATACCTTTACAGTGGGAATTCACAGATGATTAAGACCTGGACCTTGTCTTTTAGGAACTCACAATATCTTTATGGTAGAGACTATAATGACATGGTGACATAGTGGTTAAGAGCTACGGCTACTGACCAAAAGGTTGGCTGTTTGAATCCACCAGGTGCTTCTTCGAAACTCTGTGGGACAGTTCTACTCTGGCCTTTAGGGTCACTATGAATCGGAATCGACTTGATGGCAACAGGTTTGCTTTGGTTTTATAATGACATAGTAATAAGATTTTTATCCAGTTTTTTGTGTGCAAAAGTACAGAGTTTACGCAGTGCAAGGGAAGTCTTCCTTCTGCCTAGACTGTCCCAGTGCCCTGCTAGGCAACCACTGTTAACAATTTTGTGTATCCTTCTGGAAATATTTCTTGGTAATAATAATAATAATACAAAGTTGCCATGGAGTTGGTTCCAACTGATGGTGACCCCACATGTGTCAGAGTAGGTATGTGCTCCGTAAGGTGTTCATTGGCTGGTTGTTTGGACATAGATCACCCGAGCTTTCTTCCAAGTAGCCTCTCAGTGGACTCGAACCTCCAACCTTTCTGTTAGCAACTGATTGTATTAACTGCACACCCATGAACACTTGATTTTTTAAAGTTAGTATGTTTTTTTGAGGTCTGTGGAGCTTTATAACTCTCATAGGGTACATTTTCAACATGAGCACTTGAAAATAAAAAGGGCATACGCCACACACCCAGGGACTTTCCAAGGGAAGTAGATAGCATGAGAGTTGGTTCATCCATCCACCTAGCCACTTAACAAACCTTTATTGTATTCCTGTATATATACTGCACTATGCTTGGCCCTAGGATGCAAAAATGTATAAGACATGCTTCATACTTACGAAAAATAAATAGATTGACAGAAGAGAAATATTCAAACAACTGCGATACATCTGTTAGAATGGGGATGTGTACAAAGGGCTGGAGGGTCAAGAGTGGGCAGTGTCCAGCTCTGCCTGGGTGAATCGAAAGGAAAGGTGACATTTAAGTCAGGTCCTGAGAGGTGAGGAGGCATTTAACAGGTAAAGAAAAGGAAGAAGGGTATTCCTGGTAAATGGAGCCACATGTACAAAAGCTTGGCGAGGAAACCCCCTTGTTCAAAGTAAGAAAATTGAGGCCTGAAAGAAGTTGCTGAAAGTGTCATATCTAATAAGAAGTAGATCTAAGCTCCAACCCAGCCTCCTGTCTCAAAATTTATTTTTCTTTCCACTGTGCAAGCTGCCTTTATTTTCCTAAATCAACAAATCCAAACAAGAAACCAAATGACCTACATGCAAAAAAAGACAATTTATTAGGACGTATTGCAAAATGAGTATTTCCCACCATTTACAATTAAGCACTTTAAACATTTGGTGATAGGAACAAGGATTGTAATGATCATCTATCAGAGTAACATTCCCCTCAGAATCTGGGAGAATTGCGTCATCCGTATTTTGTAGACTCATACTACAAACAGAAATGCTTACAGTTGAAATCTGTCATCTACTGTGTATGCTGTGACAAATATTACCTTCTAAACACATTCCTGTGTATCCACATTAAAGAGAGGTGTTCTAATCAGAGATCACTTATTTACCCTTGCAAAAATATCTGATAATAAATAATTAATTATAAACAAATGTATTCATAAGCATATATATACACTCATATACATTTTTTTTTTTTGATACATAGCCTGTATAGCATCCCGGTTATTCTATTAGTATAATTGTTCTCAAATTCTTTGGTCTCAGGACACCTTGGCATGTTCCAGAATTATTGAGGACCCTCAAAAGCTTTTGTTGATGTGTGTTTGGTTTATGTCTTTCAATATTTGTGGTATTAGAAATTAAAAAATTATTTACTTATGAATTCATTAAAATAATATAAATGCACTATGTGTTAACAAAATAACGTATTTTATTTAAAATAACTATATTTTGCAAACAAAAAAAAGTTAGTGAAAGCAGTTAGTTCAGCTTGCGATTGAAATAACGGCACAAATGCTTTTCCTTCTAGATCATTCTTCTTCAGTATGCAGCAGACGTGCTTTGCGCATCCTTCTCATGTTATTTTACACAGAGTAATAAAAAATGTGTATACTCAAACTTCGAGCTTTAACTAAATTAGTTTTTTTTTTTTACTATTTTGTCAAAGAATTTTTAAGCAAAACTGGCCATTTTTGTGCTGCGAGCGGAGGTGGTGAGTACAATGCCTTATCGTACAGTTTGGTGTCACAGCCTTGATTCTTGTGAGGGCCCCAGGAGTTTCACCCCACTGCTTTTGTACCATCAGTGCAAATGTTGACACCATGAAAAAGGCAAATAATGTCTTCATATTGCTGTGATAATAGATTTGACTTCATGAACCCCCTGAAAGTGTCTTGGGGACCCCCAGGGGTCCAAGGAACACAAAGGAAGGACTCTTTGTGTCCTCAGTGAAGTACATGACTCAGGAATTACACACACAACACACACCCTTTGGGTTTTTCAAATATTAGACCTCTGTCTTAAAAGACTAATCTTTACAGTGGAAATAAAAAACAGGGCCTCATTTTAATCAAATTTTGTATCCTTCTACCTAATATACTCCCACCTCAGGACCTTGCTATATAACCTTTGCTCAGAATGGTTCTTTTCCAAGTATGTGAGCAATTCTCTTCCTCATTTCCTGTAGGGCCTTACTTAGCTATCACTTCAGGGACCCGTCTTGGACCACCTTACCTCAACTATCACTCCTTTTCCAACATACTCAGTCACTAACACACACATACACACAGTCTCTATTATCCTTCCCTGGTACACCTATCACTCAACATTTATCACTATTTCATATATATATAAAAAAACAAACCAGTTGCCCTATTTCATGTATGACACACTTGGTTTATATTCATTTTCCCATTAGAATATAGATTGGAAAAAGTAGGCATTCTTGTCTGTTTTGTTAACAGTCGTAGAATAGTGTCTGACATGTTGATGTCTGAATAGTGTCTGAAACGTTAATCAAATATTGTTGGATATTGTTGATGTTAGTTGATTCCGACTTATGGTAAGCCCATGTGTGCAGAGTAGGGCTGCTCCACAGGGTTTTCAAGGCCATGACCTTTTGGAAACAGATTGCCAAGCTTTACTTCCAGGGTGTATCTGAGTGGGTTTGAACCGCCAGCGTTTCAGTTAATAGTCCAACACATGTCCATTTGAATAACTCAGGACTCCAGTAACATGGCTAAAATTTTGATGTAACCATTTGTCGTCTCTTAACTAAATGGTATATCACAGACAATCCCAACATGTATTCCATAAGAAGCACAATGGGGAAAGGGTCTTATGATCAAAAAAATTTGGGAAAATTTCTCTCTCTCTCTCTCACACACAAACACAGACACACAGATATAAATATCATTAAACTCAATGTTCTCCAAATTATTTTACTAGTATTATCTGGAACACCCTTTGGGAAATGCTTTCCTATAGGCAACATTCCTGGCTCAGTTTCAGTGTGGCTGTGAGGGTTAATTGGGATAAAAGCTTTGGGGTTGCTTGGTATACTCTGGGGAACTACAGGGAGTCCCCAGATTACGAATGAGTTCCATTCTTGTCTCTAAATTAAATTTGTATGTAAGTTGGAACAGTTAGGTACAGTTCATATCTAATGTCAGTCAAATGTTTGTCTTAGTGTGTAGTATATAGCGTACCTTTCTGTGCATAAAAAACATTAAAAAAAACACTTCTAGATACACTAAAACATCTTTAACATAGTAATACAGTAATAATAATAATAATACTTTGATGTGCTGCAAAGTAGCCCGTTTGTTACTACGAACCGTTGTATGTACCTCGAATTTTTAATAGGCTTTACTGGGGTTGGTTCATAACTATGGGTTGTAAGTAAGTCAGACATTCGTAACCCAGGGACTGCCTGTATTGCAGTATAACATATTATGATTAGTTCATCCACATGGAAAATAAATTGTGCTTCATTTCATAATTCATAATGTTGTGTACTGTCAAATATTTTGGTGACACGAAAGAATGTAAGAGATATAGTTGTGTATCTATATATTTGAAAACATGTAATTAACAAGAGTAATTGTAATTAGATTGCTTTTGTGCGGGTTAATCAGGACAAGTAGTTGAAGTTTTCATAAATTTAGAGGAGAGCTTAGGAAATGTTCTAATCCCAATGGTATCTATCAGATCAGTTAAACCCATAGGAAGGAATAATTTGTCTGCTTCAGCTTTTACAGACCATCAAGGAAGAAAGTCCCTAAAGACTGCTTAATAATCTTAGCCCTCATCAGAAATCCTTGCTGTGCTCCTTTCTAACTTTTCTCAAATGGGTTGTTTACCCTAAGTCTCTTAGAAAATAGTCAATAGAATACTGTTCTAGGGATTTAAGAGGTAACTCCCTGGCACTGACTCATCTCTGGTCCTTTCTAAGTAACTTTTCATTGTGCAGCTAGAAGCTTGACTCAACCTTGAATGAGAAAAACCAAGCCAAAGGAGCGCTTGCTTCTTCGTAAAGGTTGTGGTTCCCTTGCCGGCCCATGACGTCCTCCCTTGTGTGCCCATGTGCTTTAAGAGCTCCACCTGGCCTTGTCTTTTTTTCTCCTCCTCTTTGGCAGTACTGAAAGAGAATATTTGTTTCTCTAACTGGCTTTTCTTGTCCTCAAGGTCAGCCTGCTTGCTTGCACTCAGAATCACCAATCCCTTGCATCTCCAATGGCCTCAAGGACCATCTGACTGACCACAGCCCTGACCTTTCTTTTGCAGAGCACAATTTCTGAGAAATCAGCAGGACCTGCAGCATCTTGCTGATGTGACTATTGATCTCTAACTCTTCCCTGCTAAACAGCTTGATCAGCCCCAGAATCTGTCAATAACACTACCACTGCTGAATTCCCACTTCCTGCTAGGTCCAGATCCCACCTCTCCCCTACTAAGTGCCACAGTATATCTTTACACTACATCTAAGGAGATTTTATTTTCTGTCTTAAGTCTTGATCAAATCAAGACTAGACGAGTAAACACTCCTAATCCCAGTGGCTAGAAGTGATATTATAAAAGCTAGCAGTTGCCCATCACTGTGCATTATTTATAACCAATTGTGCATTATTTATGACCAAGAGAAAAAATTTCCTCCTTCAAATAGTAGACCATCTATCTGACAATACTTAGTTACTGTCCTCTAAGGTCTCACTACTTTTTTAAGCACTCTTCAGACAAACTTCAAGAGAAGGCCAGCAGCCAAAGGAGATCCCTTCTGTGAGGTATGATTGGAGGGGCTCCTAGAAGGTCACCTCAAGGTCTTAGTGCAACAATACCTGGAATTCCATTAGACAATTGTTCCTTGGTTTTCTCTTTATATATGTAGGTGGCATAAACAGTGTGCTTGGCTACTAATCAAAAGGTTGGTAGTTCAAATCCACACAGAGGGTCTTCAGAAGAAAGGCCTGGAGATCTACCTCTGAAATGGCACAGCCATTGAAAACCCTATGGGCTGCAGTTCTACTCTAAAACACATGAGTTCTCCGTGAGTTGGAAGTGACTTGAGTGTAATTGGTTGTGTATATATACACCCTGGTGGTTCAGTGGGTAAGCGTTTGGCTGGTAACAAAAAGGTCATCAGTTTGAATCCATCAGCCGCTCCTTGGAAACCCTATGGGGCAGTTCTATTCTGTCCTATAGGGTTGCTATGAGTCGGAATCAACTCAATGGCAACGTTTTTTTTTCTTTTTTTTTGGTTTTATACATATATATTCTTGAGATCTGCTTTCATAATGATATGGCCAAGAAAATCCTATGGGACAGTTCAACTATGTCACATGGGGTCGCTATGATTTGGAATCAACTCGATGGCACCCAATAACAATGATGGACATTTCCAATTCATAGTGACCCCATGTGACAGGGTCCGACTGCCCCATAGGGTTTTCTTGGTTGAAATCTTTACTAAAGCAGATTGCCAGATCTTTCTCCTGTGGAGCCACTAAGTGGGTTTAGCAGCCGAAAAAATATAATATTCCAATATATTTATATTATACACACACACATTATATATGATATAAAAAAACTATATGTCCCTTTTTAAAAGGCAAGTCCTTCTGGGAGGTATTAATAGATTAGTGACGTAGATCCTTGTCCCACACCCATTGTCTTTTGTAGATTTTCTCTAGAGCATTGACGCTGAAAGAAATCTTAATGTCATCTGGCTCTAATTTTAGAGATGAGGAATCTGAGGCTCAGGAGACAAGAAAGTCTTGATCAAGGTCTCATAGCTAGTTAGTAGCAGAGAGTTAGGATCAGAACCCTGTGTCTCCTGCCTCTTTTCCAGAAAGCTTTATGTATCTTATGAAGTCCTGAGGAGACAACTTTCTTTCAAATGTGTCAACCTGCCGAAAAATATTTCATAGAATGCAGTTTGATCAGTATTTCTCTACAGTCACTGTAATTCTACCGATGTTAGGCATTGGGGTAATTGTATACAAAATTTCCTCTTGGGTTTAAGCCACTTCTGAGAACCAATGGTTATTTAAAAATGAATGCTTAGAGTGGGGTGTTTGGGTAACAGTGATGTCAGAAACAGAATGACTGGCATTTTTTTTTTTTTTGCCAATTTCACTAAAAATGGTGGGATGGTATGGGGTTCCACCCTGACCTGTCACCACCATCAAGTGTAATAGATGTGTTGGTGTGTAAGGGGAGGAGCAGTGGGTAGCACAGAAAGTGGGGATGGGAAAGAGGAAAGTAAAATAGACAGTTTATGTAGGTGTTTCTGTTGAATCAATATTGCCCATTGTCTGCTGTGGAAAACTCCTGAAACCTCCAGAGGACAACTGGCTGTAGACAGGGGCAGTAGTGTCCAGGAGGAAATCTCTCCCCAGTCTCTCTGGCAGTGTGTACCAGGGACAGTGGGTGTTCTTGTACTCACAGGCAGACCAAACTCCTCCTCTTCCTCCTTAGCAGTTCTCTGTAACACACCTCAGTTAAATTCAGATTTTGAGTTCTGGGTATTAATTGTTGATTTTATTCCGATTTATCTGTTTGAATAGTTTCTACAACCAAGACTGTCCCTCTGTGTCTACCTGAATCATTTCTCTTTGAAAGGGGTTTTGCAAGCTGGTTGTCATTAGTTAGTTGCAGTTGTGTCGATTCTGACTTGTCGTGAACCCAAGTGTGCAGAGCAGGACTTCTCAATAGGGTTTTCAAGGCTGTGAATTTTCGGAAGCAGATAGCTAGGCCTGTCTTCCAAAGTATCTCTGGGTGGGTTTGAACTGCCAACTTTTTGGCAAGTATTCAAGCGCTTAGCCATTTGTGCTACCCAGGAACTCTGTTTTGCAAGCAGACCCATGGAAATGTCTTCTCTACTTCATGGGAAATAGGAATTTCTGCTACCAATTTGTCACAGATCCACGATCCTTAAATTTCGATGTGTGTTACAATGACTAGGATAGATCTGGGCCCTATCTCAGATCTACCTCCTTAGAATGTAGCAGAATGGGGCCAGGGCACCTGCACTTAAATTCTTCCTAGGACTTCCTAGTCCTATCCTGTGATTCTGTTGTCCTCCCAAGTTTAAGATACTTGTCAGAGGGACACAGAGTAAAAAAGAAAGATGGTTAGAAATGATATGGCTTAAGGGTTCAGGGAGTCCCTATGCCTGATTTGCTCATTCATTCTTTATAAACCTTTACTGAGCCCCTTCATTGTGTGCGCAGAATGTTCCTAGGCTTTGAGCTTGCACAGATGACTAAAATACAGCTTTTGCCCTCAAGTTGCTCAAAGTTTAGGACAAACAGATATGGCCACATCTATTTACAATGCAGTAATCTGTGGCACAGGAGAAGTACTGAAGGTGACGTGGATAAGGTAGTCAGGGGAGTTCCACAGAAAAAGTGATGTTTAAGCCAAGTTTTAAAAGAAGGGTCATAGATCACTGGGCAGAGGACAGAAAGAAAGTTCTAGAAAGAGGAAACTGCCTGTGCAAAGACTTAACGACTGAGAAACTTCATGAGTTTAGAATACTTTGGGTCCTTTGTGTGGCTGAAACATACTGAGGTTGCATAAGGGGAGAAAAAACCTGGAAAACGGGTGTATTGGGCTAAGAAGTGTAGATTTTTTTGACAGACAATTGCAGTGGGATTATGGACAAGAAAGCAGGTTGCATATGTGAAATTCCAAATCCCTCCCCCCAAAACCAAGCCCATTGCTGTCAAGTCGATTTTGACTCATAGTGACCCTATAGGACAGAGTAGCATTGCCCCGTAGAGTTTCCAAGGAGCGCCTGGTGGATATGAAGCAGCCATCATAGCTCTTAGCAACTGCACCACCAGGGCTCCTATGTGGAATTAGTGTTTTAAAATTGGTTACTGCCATTTTGGTGTTAATTTATTATTAGCTAATATAGTCCCTGAGTACTACAGTCCCACCCCTGACCCCTCTTTCTGATCTCGTCTGGTGATAGTTAACGTGTTCTCTTACCTGCAAGCTCTTTCTTCTCTTTTTCTCTTAATCCCTCCTTTTCTGTTTCTCGAATGTTCTGGATCTGAGGCATTGCTCGACTCTGTAGTTCCTAGCGTTATTCCTATTATGCTCAAACCATCTTATTAAGATCTATGAGCCTGATTCCTCTAAACATGAATTCTAACTTAAGCAGTAATGTCCAATGAAGTTACAGTGATGGGGTGGAAAATGTTTACCGTCTTCTACTTGCTAGATTGACCCATGAATCTAACTCAGACTTTATTTTTTAAGTTTTTATTTCTTTTTCATGTCAGGAAAACTTAATGAAGGTCTTTCTAGGTTTTAACATAATGGCTATCAGAGTCAGTCTTGATAATGCCTGATTTTGTATTGTCTGCATGTTTTCTGTCTTCATCAGTAACAATAAAAACATACCCAGTTCTCACGCAGAGCATTATGCCTTCCAGTGAGCTTTCCCGTGTTTAAAATCACTTTTAAAATGATTTTACCAGGAATCCGTGAATTTAGCAGATCATTATTGTTGTTATTATCCTGACGTAACAAGCGCGAGAATGGAGGCCCAGTCTGATGAGCGATTCGCTGTAACAGGTTTTACTTCCACTTATGACTCTAAATATTCTCGGTCAACAACATGATAAACCTACTTAATGTCACCAAATTGTACATGTGAAGAATGTTGAAAAGGTAAATGTTTTGTTACATACGCGTTTATCAATTAAAAAAAAAAACACACAAACTCAATAAGGCCACTACCAAAGTAGAAGTTTTCAGTGCGGTGTTACGTTTTGGTGTTCATAATTGGGATAACATTTATCTGCAGGAATAATTCAGCATTTCCTCTCCCTAATAGATGTACTGAGCAAGCACTGCGGTGACAAGATAAGTTGCCCTGTTTTGGTCCATATGTCTGTGTTCAAAGTGTTCCATAGTTTTAATTGGTTCCCTGCAGAATAACATTTACAAGCATATGGTACGGAAAATGCTGACTGCTTTTGTTATCATGTATTTTATTAGTTGTGGTAGCCCTGGCTCACTTAGCCTTTAGATGTGATTATGAGGTTATTTAATGCAGTTTACGGTGTACTTTTTCTTAACCTGCCTACCGAGTGTGAAACGCCACCCGTCTAGTGTCTCCGGTAGCCAGCTCACATTTGGGCGGAGAACGGATTCACAGACGCTTTCATCGTGCCTTTGCGCCGCGAGATGGTCTCTGCCTCCTAGCCTTGGTGTGCCGTTTCAAAGGCACAGCGAGGTTGCCTTCAAATATGCTTCAGAGGAGGATGCACCGTTGGGAGCCCAGAAGAGCCAAGAGGCACAATAGAGCTCTTGGGACCCCTTGATCCCTTGAAAAGGGATTACAGATGTGAATTTAGACTCATGCATTGAAGAGAGGGCCAGCTGTATTTTGGGATATTAGAGCTACTTCGGTACTTGGGTGGATTCTTCGGGGAGTGCTGTGGTGGAGTGCAGGTGAATTATTAATATTTCTGAAACTACGTACAAGGCTGCCTTTTTTTTTTTTTTTAACTTTTTATTATGGAAAATTCCAAACAGACAAAAGTGGAAAGAATTGCATAGCGAACCCTCATCAGACCTACGACTTAGCCTCGGTAATTATCAGTGTTTTGCCAATCTTGTTTCATCTATTTCCACATCACCGGGGCATATGCTTGTTTCCTGGGGTATTTTAAAGCAAATCAGACATCATGTCTTTTCACCTGTAAATTATACCGTTTGCATCTCTGTTGAGTAAGGAATTTGTGTGTGTGTGTTTCTATAACCAATGGGAAACACTGAAAAAACAATAGAAGCTCCTGTGACTTCTCAGCCTGGGACACTTTCCTCTCTCTTCTCTTGAAGACAGACATAAGTCACCTCCTCTAAGCAGCCTTTCCAGCACTCTAGGGCAGTTAATGGCTCCTGTGCTCTGTGCGCCCATACTGTTTTTCAGCGACCTGTGACATACAGATTTATAGCAGGGTGATGTAGAAGTGGGGAAAAAAAAAAAAAAAAAGACTTTTTTTGTGCGTCATTTCTCTGTCTGTTCTATCCTTGACCCCCCCCCCCCCCCGCCCATTCCCTAGAAGAGAGGCTTTTCTAAAAGGCCATCAAGCAGCAAGGAGATGAGGCAATCAGGGATGGCGGGATGACAGAAGGGTTTGGAAAGTGCACCTGAGGACCCTATGATGGTGGAGCTGGCTGATGCTTCCTTCTCAGGGGACGTTGCTGGTGAAGTGAGGAGACAGTCCTCCAAGGGACTACGCTTCTGGTTATCAAGAACTTTGTAGGCATGGTATGGTGTCTGTTGTTGCTAAGCAGAGCTAAACAATAGAAGCGTTCTAAACACCCACCTGTTTTTGCTAAGTTATATAAATGTTTATTCTTTTCATTTTTGTAAAAACTACCATAGTAATCCGTATTTGCCCCATTTGCCCTGAGATAACCAAATGTTGATCATGGTGATTTTTAACTATGTGTAAAACCACCTAGGAGGCAGAGTGTGGTTAGACAGAGAAGGGCCTTGGAAGCGCAGGATTACCACAAATTCTTTGCAGGTCTGTCAGCCAGCACAGCATAAGGAAGTGGTGAAATACACAGGCTTTGGAGAAAATAGACTTTGGGGATCCTAGTCCTGTTTGCGGAGCCCTGGTGGTACAGTGCTTAAGAGCTTGGCTGCTAACGAAAATGTCGGCAGTTCAAATCTACCAGCCACTCTGTGGAAACCCTATGGGGCAGCTCTACTCTGTCCTATAGGGTTTCTAAGAGTCGGAATCAATTTGATGGCATTGGGTTAATCCTGTTTGCAGTTCCTTTGGCTAGTCCCGCAGGCAGTCTCTGTGGCTCAGACTTTTGATCTGTCAAATGGGGGATCATATGTAGTATTTCCTGCTTGGGATTCTCAGAGTTTCGTGAAATGAATCGAGGTTTGGAGAAACCATATAATACTGTTAGCTGGCCTGAGGTTGCTATGGAGGCGCCACTTTGTATTCGATGTGAATGACGCTTCCTAGAGCACATCCGTATGCAATGTGACTGGCGCCCCCTGGAGTTGTGTGACAGTGAGCCACTGCTTGTTGTCACTATTGTCATTAACTGGTTCTTGCCACTTGGGTTTCTCTCTCTAGTTAGCTGGGATTTGCCAGCAAAGCAGTGGGAAGTTATTTAATCCCCTCTGATCCGTGGGTCCCACCCTCTCACTATGCCTTCTCTTGGTCCTTACCCCACATTTTACTGTCAGTACCCTCCAGCCATGTCCGAGTCCTACCTGTCAAGGATTTTTTTTTTCTAGCATCTTCTCTCTCTTTTCCACTCTGAGACTCTGAAGTTCTCAATATTTTAGTGCGTTAAAAATGCCCTTGATACAAAAAAAAAAAAAAAAGTTGGAGGACCTTATTCTATATTTTTCTTTTGGTGAAGGGGCCTTAGTTGAATCAAGCTTCTGAAACAGAAACAAAAACAAACCAACAAAAACTTGGGAGGGCGGCAGAAGGCAGGATTTTGATCAGTTACTGAAGATAAACATGCATTACTTAATCAGGTCCAGATCATGGTTAAGATGTTATTACTCCCAGTCAATCTTCAAACCAAAGACTCACTGTCCAATTGCTGCTTGGAGAGTAATTGGCAATTATTTATAATAAGGCTTTTTGTTTCTACATTCCTACCTATCTTAATCATCTAGTGCTGCCATAACAGAAAGACCACAAGTGGACGGCTTTAACAAAGAGAAATTTATTTTCTCACAGTCTAGTAGGTCACAAGTCCAAATTCAGGACGTCGGCTCCGGGAGAAGGCTCTCTCTCTCTCTGTCAGCTCTGGAGGGAGGTCCTTGTCCTCAATTTTCCCCTGGCCAAGGAGCTTCTCAGGCGCAGGGACCCTGTGTCCAAAGGACGTGCTCTGCTCCTGGTGCTGCTTTCTTGGTAGTATGAGGTCCCCAACTCTCCGCTTGCTTCTCTTTCTTTTTTATCTCTTGAGAGATAAAAGGTGGTGCAGGCCACACCCCAGGGAAACTCCCTTTGCATTGGATCACGGATCTGACCTAGGTAAGGGTGGTGTTACAATCCCACCCTAATCCTCTTTAACAGAAATTACAATCACAAGATGGAGGACAACCACAGGATAATGGGAACCGTGGCCTAACCAAGTTGCTACACACAGTTTTGGGGGGACATAATTCAATCCGTGACACTACCTCACACAGCTTCACATCCACGCGTTAGGCAGCGGGTTTGCATTACTCATGAAGTGAAATTGTTAGGTTGCTAATAGTTGCAAAGTATTTGGAATTTTCAGAGCGGATGCCACAGCATTAAGGAATGAATGCTTAATATCCTGGTTGTTGTTGGAATTATAAACTCCTGAGGAAATTACTTAGAACACTATCTTAAGGAAAATAAAATGGTAAGAAACATTTCAATCTTTAATTCAGAGTTTTATGTAATTCACCAGTGAACATAGCCACTAGCCCGAAATAAAGATTTATTTTACAAGAAGAGTAAAAAATTAAAAAAAATGTGATATCATCTGTTTTACAGCTGTTTAATCTGGTGAAAGATTTTGGTGATCTGAGGCATTTTAATTACCTATTGTTAAAGGTTCCATAATATTTTAAAATCCTTGTGATTTAAAGGTTCCATAATATTTTAAAATCCTTGTGATTTGTTAATCCCTGGATATGTATTTTTATTGAAAGCCCAATATAAGACCTTTGTTAAAAATTAAAATAACAAAAACCCTCTAACAGCCCTTTTCTTTATGTAATTGATTTATTTTACATCAGAGGTAGAAAACTTTGTTCAAATATTTCAGTATAAAAGTTTCTTTGCATAGTCTCTTCATTGATTTGGCACCTTGAAATGTCAATAATAACATTCAAATTGATATATTGAACAATTTCCAATTTAGGGGCTCTGTTTGGAGACCCCAGGCAGCTTTCTCAGTAGAGGAGAGCAGACAAAGGCAAAATGTTTGAGCAATTGAAAAATAGGGTATTTAACACTTAGAAACACAAAATTACATTCTCCCAAGATTGGAAGGATCCTGATTTTTCCTTCTAATGCTTAGAAGACATGACACTTCCCTGGGAAGTGTGTTCTTAGCAGAGCATGGTACTATGTTAATGTTACATGTTTTAAAAATCAAATTAATTTAAAAAATACCAGTGGAATAATACAGAATTTATATATGCACGTATTTCTATATCTTCATCTGTATCCACATGCTATTACATTACTCTGTGCCACAAAAAGTGTATTTTAGTAAAGCTTTACTGAATACCTACCTACTGTGTGTCAGGTACTGTTTAGTTTTGAAAACAGTTTTCTATTTTACAAAATATTTTGAGAGAAAGGGAGAGAGCAGGCAAGTCTGAGTGGTCACCTGGAAGGTGAGGGTCCTTCTATCACTGAAAAACACACAGTGTAATAAGTAATAGCATCATTAAAAGCTGTCATTTTGCAAAGCACAGTAATTGTGGTGCATGTCCCTTGTACCTGTCCCTGGGAACCTGTATAACTCCATCACACTGGAAACACATCTTCTCCTCCTGCCTGCTCCCAGCAGCTTCTCTGTTCATTACTGTCATGTCTGAGCGAGTTTCAGACACGCCAGGTGTGTGGTGTCACCTGCCTGATGTCCATTCCAAATACAGACATTTACACTCGTGAGTATTAAAGTAATAGCTCTTCCTTATGACAACAGAAAGCTGACTGCGGAAAAGCAAAGCTTCTGGGAAAAGTTTTCAAGCGCATCTTGGCTTCTTCATGGGGCGGGAGGGAGAAAACCTGACTAATGAGCTTCAGCCCTTCCAAATCAGAGGGAGAAAAAATAATTAAAGTAGCGGAAAAAACCTGTGCCGTGTAGCGGTGGGCTTCTGAAAGGGAACATGTTAAGAGAACTGGACCTGAGAGAAGACTCATGAAAGAAGTTCAGTGAACTTAATGTAGAGCAGCAGATGCCTTTTTATTTTTTTTAATTGATTATTTTTTGCCCAAGGGTCTCTTATGAATCACAATTTTTTCAATAAAACTGAAAATGAGAAAAACATAAATTCCTACAACTTTTACTAACTTTAAAGAAGAGAAAAACAACAAAAAAAAATTTAGAGCTATTATTAAAATATTAAGTGTAGGGCAAATTTGAGAAGTAATAACCTGAGTACACCTTTCCAACCTTTTTTTTTCCCCCTGGGTGATACTGTGTTTTGCAACTTATGTGGGTTAGGTGTTGCCTGTTCCTAGGAAGAAGTCCTTTGCCCCTAGAGACACTTCTGGGAGCTCCTCCAGCAGGGATATTATAAAATGACCAATGTGGGTGGGCTTCTGCTTTACAGAATTCCTTCAGCCCATGCCAAGTCTCTAGTGCAGCTTTTGGCGACTGGTGGCTGCAACTCCAGTTCGTAAAATCCTTTATAGGTGTTAACAGTAATATCACTTCCTCTTTCCTCTCTTTGAACCTCCTTCAACTGGTTATTAGTAATGTGGATACAATAAACCTGAGAATATTCGTGGGCACTTACAGAGCACTCCAACATCAAGTGGCTACACAAAGATGAGCAGCTTATTTTTCAGAAGGCTCTGTATTCTTAGCAGAGGGCCTTGAAAATGTTTTTGGAAGGGTGGAAAAAGACAGGTAAATTAAAGAAGTTCAAAGAACATCACACCTGTTGTTATTTTGGTTCTCTTTTGTCTGTTCTTGATATAAACCCAGTTGCCATCAAGTCCATTCCAACTCATGGTGACTCCATGAGTGTCAGATTAGGGTTTTCAGTGGCTGATTTTTTGGGGAGTAAATCACCAGGACTTTTCCTAGGTGCATCTGGGTGGTCTTGAATCACCAACGTTTCGGCTAGCAGCCAAGCACATTGACGATTTGCACCGTCCAAAGATTCCATCTGCACAATGAGAAGTTCAGCTCCTGGCTACAAATCTGTGTGTGACTTTTCACGTGGGACCAGAGGCAATTACAAAGGCTGTACCTGGCAGGCCTCAGGGGGAAAGGTGTCTCCCCAGCCAGACTTGGGGCACAGCCAGTGTATGGCAGTCTCTGAAGGGAGTCAGCTAAGGACTGAGCCTCCTACACCCCTAAACCCCAGCCTTGCTCTTCTAGCCCAGGTGTCTCCATACAAAGGCCTCTTTATGGTGGGCGGGGAGGGCCTTCAGTAGAGGCCTTCCTCAGGCACCTCTGCTGAAGCCTCCTTATTGGGGAGATGATGGGGGTGGCAGGATGGTGAGGAGGAGTTTGAGTGGGGAGGATCGGGAGGGGAACCTTGAAGACAGTTTTCCCCACCCTGACACAGTACCCAGTACTTTTCCATCACTAGCCTTTCCCTCACATGGGGTCTCTCTGAGTTGAAAACTGACTAGATGGCACCTAACAGCCTTTGCCCCTCAACACTGAGTCCATAAAACCGCAGGGGCCTTTTGTCCAGGGCTTCCTCAGGAGTGAAATGGGTCCTCATGTCTTCTCTGATCCACCTGACCTCCACCCAGGCGCCATTCCTGGGGAAATAACAGAACAGAGGAAAGCTAGCCTGCCTTCTCCAGGTAGCTCTTGCTTACACTCTCACAGTAAGTGGTTAAAGGCCGGATTATGACTTCCTTTTTTTTTTTTTTGGCTCATCTTAATTGGCTTCTCAGACATCTGGCAGCTCAGCTCAGCTCTCTCGCTCAGTTCTCTGACACAGAGACATTCAGTGCGTGTAAAGGATGCTCTAGGAGTCACACAGTTTTCCCCTGATGTATTGTATGCCTCCGGCCTACACCCACCCCTGGTACAGACAGCATTTCTTCTTTCCATACATGGGCAAAGTGAAGAACGGGGAAGCATGGCTGAATGTTCAAGGGGATTAAGACTGAAGTCACAATGTGGGGCTATTTCTCCCTCCATAAGTTGTTTTTGCTTTAATTTGCAGCCAGGACAAACATTTAGATACATGCACACAAGAACATGTTGTTGTCGTTGTTAGGGGCTGTCAAGTCGGTTCTGATCCATAGCGACCCCTATAGGACAGAGTAGAACTTCCCCATAGGGTTTCCAAGGAGTGGCTGGTGGATTTGAACTGCCCACCTTTTGGTTAGGAGCTGAGCTCTTAACCCCTGTGCCACCAGGGCTCTACACAAGAACATGGGAATAACATCAGGCTGTTAATATGAAGGAGGAAAAAAAAAAAAGCAAAAGCACCAAAGTAAAGTGAAAGCTCTCAAGTCCTGTTCCTTCAGTAATTTCTCTGACACTGAGTCATCCTGACAGTCCTTGGAAGCACTGCTGATTTAGCCTTAAATTCTAGTTCTACCCAAAACATTTCTTTGTTCAGTTATATCACAGAAGATTCTGTTTGAATCTTGTTAGGGTGATACGTGATGGCTCTGCGTGGTCTGAGATGGTTTGTTTTCTTCTCTGTTGGGTCCTAATGGTTAAGTGCTTATCTACTAACCAAAAGGTCAGTGGTTTGAACCCACCAGCCGCTCTGCCGGAGAAAGATGTGGCAGTCAGCTTCAGTAAAGATTAAAAACAAAAACAAAAACCAAGCCCATTGCCACCGAGTCGATTCCCACTCATAGCGGCCCTATAGGACAGGGTAGGACTACCCAATAGAGTTTCCAAGTAGTGTCTGATGGATTTGAACTGCTGATCTTTTGGTTAGCAGACGTAGCGCTTAACCACTATGCCACCAGATTTTCCTGGTAAAGATTACAGCCTTAGAAACCCTATGGGACAATTCTATTCTGTCCTACAGGGTTGCTGAAAGTCAACTCACGTCAATGGGTTTTAATGGTATCTGGGTGGTACAGGTGGTGCTCTTGGCTGCAAACTGAAAGGTCTACCCAGAGGTGCCTCAGAAGGAAGGCCTGGCTATCTGCTTTGAAAAATTAGCCATTGAAAACTCTACAAAGCACAATTCTACTCTGACACACATGGCAACTGTTTTTTTTTTTATATAGTATCATGAAAATTGCTGTTTTCCTCCACCCCCTCCCCCATAACCCCATAAGACAAAAGATCAAAAGGAACTCCCCAAATGGCATGAGGAGTATGTTAGGGCTTGTGGGAAAGGACAGGGTAGTAGGTATGAGGAGCATGTGAGGAGTCAGGCAAACCATTTGTCCTGCTTTTGCTACTTTAACCCCAACCTGGGCTATAGCTGCCCATGAACTCGGAATTTGAGCTCCTTATTTATTGCTTTGATGCATTCTCTCACAGATATTAGCGAGTGTCTGCTTTTTAGTCTAGGTGCTGATCCACCTCTACAGGCTGAAACCGAAGACATGCTCTAACTGGTTGCTAAGAATGTGTATTCAAGGGCCTTCTTTCCTCCCCGTCTCCATCTCTCCCTCCCATCTCTGTCTCTTTCTCTTACGCTTTTTATATTCCTGGCTCTCTACGAGTTATTTTTATTGTTAAAGTGTTCAAACATGCACAAGAAGAGAGACCAGAGAGAACTTCAAGTACCCATCACCCAGCTTCAACAATTACCAACATTTGGTGAAAAAGTCATCTTAAAGTTGAACACTTACTAGCCTTTGGGGACAGCAGTTGTATGTCTTATTGTCATTCCACTTAGAACTAGGCATTTGGAAATTATTTGAGCATTACAACACATGTCCTACATTGTGTCAATGGAAAGAAATCCTTTATAACTGCAATATATCATAAAAAATGCCATATGAAGTTTTGGAATCCCTGGGATATCGCTGAGTGCAAAATCAGTGTCTGGAAACAACAATACCAGCCGTTTTGTTTATTGATACAACAGCTACGCCCTTTGCCTTGAAATCATTTAAACTTGAACTTAAAAATTACTCTACACTAGACACCTGCTATTTAGCAAGTGCTGGAGACAAGGCTAAGTAATCTCTCGTAGCTAATTGCAACTCTGCCTTTCTTGGTGGTTTATGGGTGTATTTCAGGGCCCAGGATCGGGCCTGCTGGATATACATCTACTAATAGCAAGTCGTGTTTTGATAAGCGTTCCATGGAGTGCTGTTCATGATGCTTGAGATATTTAAAAAATAAAAATTATTATAAAAGTTATGTCTGCAGAATAATAGTGAAATTAGAATGTGGAGTACAATCAGAAGTCAAGCATTTGAAGTCTTAAGAAGAAAAGTGAAAATGTGAGATGACATAATACTCATAAAATCTGGTACTTTATAAAATTGTTTCAATGCATTTTCTAACTTAACACCATGTGGTAGACAGAGTACACATGTCATAATGCTCTGCTCTGTGTGTGTCTGTGTGTGTGTGCGTGTGCACGGAGAGAGAGAGAAAGGGAGTGTTATGGGTTGAATTGTGTGTCCCCCCAAAATGTGTCAATTTAGCTAGACTGTGATTCCCAGTATTGTGTGATTGGCCACCATTTTGTCATCTGATGTGATTTCCCTGTGTGTTGTAAATCCTACCTCTATGATGTTAATGAGCTGGGATTAGCAGCAATTAGGTTAATGAGGCAGGACTCAATCTACAAGATTAGAGTTGTGTTTTAAATCAGTCTCTTTTGAGACATAAAAGAGAGAAGGAGCAGAGAGATGTGGGGACCTCGTACCACCAAGAAGCAAGAACTAGGAGAATAGCGCATCCTTTGGACCTGGGGTCCCTGCACCGAGAAGCTCCTCAGCTGGGGAAGATTGATGACAAGGACCTCCCCCTAGAGCCGACAGAGAGAAAGCCTTCCTCTGGAGCTGGCACCCTGAATTCAGACTTCTAGCCTCCTAGACTGTGAGAGAATAAATTTCTGTTTGTTAAAGCCATCCACTTGTGGTATTTCTGTTATAGCAGCACTAGATGACTAAGACAGAGAGAAACCCTCCACCAAATGAGTCTTTTAAGCTTGAGAGGATAATTACTTACAACCTTAATGTAATCTTTAAATTTTTGTACTTTTATCAAAGTGTTATTCCATAATATTGTTGTTTCTTAGGAATGTGAATGAGAGGATATAAAAGTAGAAAACTCTCTTCTGCCTATTATATCCGATATCATTGTTTGTTTTCACTAAGAAATGTTGATTTGAGTACCTCCTTTTTTTTTTTTTTGTGCAGAGCATGGCCTTAAGGAGCTCTGGGTCACACAACTTCAAGATGTGGCCAGGACTCTTAAGAAACCATTAATTCCATTGAACTGGATCTCTGATGTTCAAGAGCTGATCCCCAAATGTGTGCGTAGCCAGGAACTAAAGAGTGTACATCGAAGACAGCTACTGTTCAGTTTCATATGTGAGGCTGAGGTTTGTTTCTCCCATACTGCGCAGCAGAAGTAGGATGTTGGGCCAAAGAGGCAGCCTGTGAACTTTAGATGGGGAATTCAGGGTCTTGCCTGCCTCTTCTGTCCACCCCTTGGTTCTCGTTCGTAGTTGCCTCACGTATAAAAATCTGTCTCTAGTTATATTTGGTTGTGCAACCACATTCGTAAAAGTCTTTTCAGTACATTCTCAATACATGTGGAAACCCTGGTGGTGTAGTGGTTAAGTGCTATGGCTGCTGACCAAAAGGCCAGCAGTTCAAATCCTCCAAGCGCTCCTTCAAAACCCTGTGGGGCAGTTCTACTCTGTCTTGTAGAGTCCCTATGAGTCAGAATTGACTCGACGCAGTGGGTTTGGTTTTTTCAAAATATGTATTTATTTTTGAGTTTTATTCTTGTATTACTACATTAGCATATAGGGTGGATTGTAAAACCTGTTAAAAAAAAAATAGAAAATTTGAAAGGATGAGATAAATGGGACTTCTCATACTTTTTTCCCTTACTCCTGGAGGTGTACTGCCTCACTTTAGAAACCATTAACGGGTTTCAACTGGGTGAATTCTAAGGCCTCCTCTATATCTTGTTGTTAGTTGACGTCAAATTGGGTCTCACTCATGGTGACCCCATGTGTCCAGAGTGGAATTGCTCCTTAGGGTTTTCAAGGCTGTGACCTTTCGGGAGCAGATCTCCAGGCCTGTCTTCTGAGCTGCCTCTGGGTGTGTTTGAACTGCCAACCTCGGGGCTAGTAGTCACGCACTTAACTGTTTGTGCCACCCAGGGACTCTCTTCTAACTCTTAACATCGGTAAATCTAAATAGTAAAACATTTGCTAAAACGTCACCAGCAGTGGTTTCTGAAATTTTACTTGAGCTAGCAACTCAAGCAGTCCCTTCCTTTGGAAACCCAATTGCAGGTACATTCTGTCGTTGACAGGGGCCAGATAGTTTTTGTGAGCTAATCACAGACTCTCTTTATAGCCGTGGTTTCCCAACCTAACTGTTCGTGAGAATCAATCTCGACATTCCTATACTCCGCTGCAGGCTACTGAATCTACGTATTAGGGGTTGTTGTTGTTAGGTGCCATTGAGTTGGTTCCAACTCATAGGGACCCCATGTGCAACAGAACAAAACACTGCCTGGTCCTGTGCCATCCTCACAATCTTTGTGATGCTTGAGCCCATAGTTGTAGCCACTGTGTCAATCCATCTCATTTCACTGACCCTCTACTTTATCAAGCATGATGTCCTTCTCCAGGGACTGGTCCATCCTGATAACATGTCCAAAGTATGTGAGACTTAGTCTCACCATCCTTGCTTCTAAGGAGCATTCCGGCTATACTTCTTCCAAGACAAATTTATTTGTTCTGGCAGTCCACAGTATATTCAATATTCTTTGCTAACACCATAATTCAAATACTTCAATACTTCTTCAGTCCTCCTTATTCTTTGTCCAGCTTTCAAATGCATATGAGGTGATTGAAAAGACCATGGATTGGGTGACATCTTTGCTTTTTAACACTTTGAAGAGGTCTTTTGCAGCAGATTTGCCCAATGCAATGCATCGTTTGATTTCTTGACTGCTGCTTCCATAGGTGTATTGATTGTGGATCCAAGTAAAATGAAATCCTTGACAGCTTCAGCATTTTCTCCATTTATTATGATGTTGCTTATTGGTCCAGTTGTGGGAATTTTTGTTTTCTTTATGTTGAGGTGTCATCCATACTGAAGGCTGTATTGGGTAAGACTCAGAAATTTTCATTAAAATAATGTTGTAATAGGTGATTCCAGTGCAGTCAGCAAGACAATAGTGTCTAACAAATGAAAACTACAGCATGGTTTTCTTCTGAGAGGCAGATTCCGGAAGAAGCATCCATGTGATGTAGGGAGAAAAATATTGTAGTCCATCTTTCTAGGTCATTAGATATTGATCTAACTCATTTGTTGAAAATAGCTGCTTGAATTCTGTTTTATGAACATTCCATAATTTATCTAACTTTTCCTTGGTTGTTGTTCATTTAGGTTGTTTCCTTTTGTTGCTGGCCTTTAAAAAAATTTCTGCATTAAAAATACCTCTTCAATAAACATTCTTTTACATCTCTCCATATTTATGGGTACTTTTATTTTGTAGAATTGATTCCTAAAAGTGCATCTTAATGGATGACCAATTGCTGTCAAATCAACTCCAACTCATGGCAAACCCACCTGTGTTAGAGTAGAACTGTGCTCCTTAGAGTTTTTAATGGATGACTTTTTTCAGAAGTAGGTCAGCAGGCCTTTCTTCCAAGGGGCCTTTAGGTGGATTAAAACAGCCAGCCTTTCAGTTAACAGCCTAGAGAGTTAACTGTTTGCATCATCCTGGGACTCCATTTTAATGGATACTGTCAGATTATTTCCGAAGAGATTATAGTATTTCCTAATGCGATCTGCCTACAGTCTAACCAGCAGCGGATGTTAACACTTAATTTTTTGCCAATCTGATAGGGGAAAAAATGACATCTTGTTTTTGGTCTAATTTGAATTTTCATCACTACTAATGAGGTTGACTCTATTCATTTTATATATTTCATATATTCATTCTTCTTCTGTTAATTGTCCGTTCCCATCCTTAATCCATTATTCCATTGGGTCGTTTGACTATTTTTCTTTTTTTTAAATCAATGTGTAGGAACCCTTTGTATGTTAGGAATATTGTCCTTTAATGGTAAGATGATGCAAATATTATTTCCCACTCTAGAGTTTATTTTGTATCAGTCTTTATGGGCTATTGTCGGCAAAATTTCCCTATTTCTAACTACTTTGAATATTGATACCTTGGGCACCTTAAATTTAATTGTAAGTTGTATTATTTTGACCCGAGGCTACTCACAAAACAGGAGTAACTGTTTTTTATTCAAGAGACAGGAGACGTCTGGTCTCCAGGCAGTCTCACATGTATTATTGCAGAATTTTCATGAAGCAGGGTAGGTGGATTGAGGAGAAGTAGGATACAGAACGTGCCACTGCCCTTTAGTGCTCGAAAAAATAATGTCATATTAAATAACGCATACTTATTGCACACTTAATGCCATCTATTGAATAATTTGTTCCGTGGATCCCCAAAGCCAAAGAACAAAGTAGTATCTTATTGACATTACCAGAGATGAATATGTTAACAATATTTTAATAGTTTATTCATTGATAAAATAGGAGAAACATCCTAAAAGATATGCTGAGAAAAAGGCACAAAAATAATGTGCTCAGATGAAGAATATAATGTTTGGTGTCCATACGAAAAAATTACCTAAAGCCCTTATAATCAAAATAAATTAAACAACATTAAGTTATTCTTTTACCTATCAACATATAATGCGTACATACACTCCTGAACGTTTGAAACTCAAGTATTTCTGTGGATATGGGTGTAAATTTTTACAATCTTTCTGATAAGCATTAAAATACTTCCATTGTTTGATCCAGAAATTGCAAATCCAGGAGTTTATCCTGAAGAAATAATTAGGGATGGACACAAAATAATATCTTCCAAATATTCACTGCAGTCTTATTCATACTACCAAAAAATTAAAATAACTTAAATCTCCAAGAGGGGGTTGACTAAATAATGATGATGAGGATCCATATTAAGGAATACTATATGCATTATATGCCATAATCATTCATTTATTCATTTTTTCAGTAGTTATTTAGCACCTACTATGTGCAAAGCAGTAGGTTGGCAGCTGGGGTTACAAAAGTAAACACAAGTCACCCTGGCCATCCAATTTTATATTTTAGCATTTTAGAAGAATGCTTGTTAAGAAAAAGAGGTTACAAAATATTATGTATAATATGATCATAGTGTTGCAAAAAAAGAACACTCATATAGGCATAGAAAAAAGATTGAAAGGAAAACATTAAATGTTCATAGAGGTTAACTTTGGGTCTTGAGGGTTTTTTTTTCTTTTTGAGTTTCTACATTTTACAGATATTTCGTGTTGAATATATATTATTTTATAAAATAATTAATGTGTAAATCTTAGGTGATGTGCATACAGGTTTCTCTGTGTGTTTACCAGGGGTGTCCTTTCTCATTTTGTCTTTAGAACTCTTTTGTTGGCATGCCTTTGATCATTTGGAAGCTCTTCTGAGCCTTTCCTGAAGTTCAGTTATGTCCTGAGTGGTTTTGAACGTTGGAATGACTCCAAACTGGAGGTTTGAGCACAGCGAAGGGGCACCTGATAACACAAGGTCAGAGGAGACAAATGGAATGCTGTGGACCCAGATGCACATCCTATGAGACTAGATGAAAAGATAATGGCTCTCAAGTCTGAAAAGAGAAAGGCTGAGAGATGAAAAAGACTATAAAATCATTGAGGATAAACTCCATAGTGAATAGTAAGCTAGAAGGAAGCTGAACCTAAAGAGCAATCTAGTAAGTGATAAACATATAGACATATTTCCCCCAGAAGTGGGATGGCTGGAAAAGGAAAACATCTTCAGTCAGCTATATAGGACAATTTTCTAGGGCCTCTTTAGGAAAGGTAAAGATTTGGAGGAACCATCCCTGATCTGTTGAGGTTGAAGCTGTGGAGGAAAAATAATGATTCTGCTCTTGCCAAATTGTCCTTTGTGACTGCTGTAAGAAGGAGAATCCAAACTAAAAAAAATTAAGCTTCAGAAGATGTATGTACATTATATTTGAGGACACCCCATTTGAGAACACTATTTTTCAAGATCGGCAGCAAACAGGTTGAGAAAGAATGGATTCAGTACTGAGGGCAAAAAATGGTTGAAACCACGCCCAACGCTTTCAGCTAAGAGGGCACCTGGCCTTAAGGGGACTGGGGACCCAACTCTCATTCAAGAAGGGCCTGAAGTAATACTTGGGTTTAGGTTTTGCTCCTCCAGTGCCTACCCACTATGGTCTCCTGTTTTTGAAAACATAAGAGGCGCAGGTGCCCAGACCTGAGCTATTTATAACTGAGCCTGTTCAGACTGACATCTGTGTCCCATCTTTCCCAAATAAGAGATTCGAGAAGAGGGCACCCTCTAGTTTGGCAAAGAGAAGGCTGAGGCTATAGGCAATATGTATCTGAGTTGATTAGTTTCAGTTTATCAGAAAGTGAGACAATTAAATTACCTCATGGTCCTTTTGAACCTTACTATTGGAAGGCTTCTGTTTTTTCCAAATTTCTTTCTTTTTTATATTCACCCAGTATGTCACCAATTAAATTAGGTCATTTACCAGATAATTAAATATAAAATGCTTATGTCTCAAATTTGCAGACTCTGGTAAATGTTTTTGTTTTGACATATGATCTAAGCTACAGTTCTATACCAGGGCTGGTTTGAAGAGGCATCTTGTTTGCTTGCAAATGAACAAAAAATATGACTTTATCCATATCTGGCAGAGCTGATTAGTGGCTTTTGTTCTCGCCCTTGGCACAGTTTCTCTGGGTATCTCCCCAGCTCCCTTTTGTTCTTGCTGCTTATTTGGCTGTGACACCTTTCTGCATCCCCTCCCACCCTGGCTTTCTTGGTGACTGTGAGCGGGGTGGAGTGCAGGACCTATGGGGCTGGGATAAGCATTTATGTCTCCACCTGCCTATTCTCTGAGTCTTCTCACTTCGGATCATGGCAGCCCCATGTGTACAGGGTCTTCTGAGGAGGAAACCAGTAACCCAGTTGCCATGGAGTCAACTCCTACTCGTGGTGGTCTATGTGTGTCAGAATAAAACTGTGCTCCATAGAGTTTTCAGTGATTGATTTCTCAAAAGCAGATTGCTGGGCCTTTTTTCCAAGGTGCCTCTGGGTGGAGTCAAACCTTCAATCTTTTGGTTAGCAGTTGAACGTGTTAACTGTTTGTACCACCTGGGGAGGAAACCAGGCATTTTTCTGTACCACCCACAGCCGGCTTCCAGGCAGGTCCACCCCTCCTTGACTTGGAGTTAATAAGTAGTCAAGGGATGCCCTAACTCAAAAGCCAATCCTTTTCTGTGCTTAGGTTTTCTTGGTGACACCATTCCTAGACTTTCAGGATACTTCTTTTTCTCTTATTTGTTCATTTGTTGGTTAGGGAGGAGGAACTAAGAAATGTGTCCGCCTTGAGTGTGTGAGGAAGGAGACTGTCCAACTACTGTGGCTTTTGTTTACAATATTTTTTGAAACAAAATTAATTTCAACTAGTTATTATTGAAAGAAAATGTGTAGGATTTTTAAGAAAAGAGGATTAGGGAGGATGGGTACTGAGAAATCATGTTGTTGTTATTGTTAGGTGCTGTCAAGTGGGTTTCGACTCACAGTGACCCTATGTACAACAGAACCAAACACTGCCCAGTCCTGTGCCATACTCACAGTCATTGCTATGCTTGAGTCCATTGTTGTAGCCACTGTGTCAATCCATCTTTTTGAGGGCCTTCCTCTTTTTTCCTGACCCTTTACTTTATATTGTAAAGGCTCGTTGATTAAAAGGTTTGTTATGGGACTTCAGATGTGGAAAATTATAGGCAGGAGCAGCCGTTGTTTCTGAGAGGGTAAAAAAACAAAACAAAACAAAAAAAACCCACTGCTGTCCAGTCTATTCCAATTCACTGCGACGCTATAGGACAGAGTAGAACTGCCCTCTACAGTTTCTAAGGAGCACCTGGTGGATTCAAACTGCCAACCTTTTGGTTAGCAGCCATAGCTATTAACCACAATGTCACCAGGGCTTCCTGAGAAGGTAGAGTTATAAAAAAGTGAATAGAGAGGCCTTTGCTTAGAGCAGCACCCTGGAAGCCCTCTTTGTGATCAGTTCTGCAGTTTTCTGTGAATGTGTTTAAAAACTACTTTTGCCTAACAAGTGCAGTTCCTTTAATGGACAATTGAATCTGAATGCTTAGGCACTTTGGTGGCTTTTAGAAAGAGATAGGAAGTAAACTTCATTAAAAAGTCTTATTTTAGTGGTGTATAGGATTACGCTCTGAAAGCATACTAAAATTGTGCTTTGGAATGCTGGCATGCTCCATATATTTCCTTTTGTGCATTCATTATGGAAAGATTCTGTCCTGCTATTTGGAAGTCAATCTGGATGACAAAGCAGTGTGGTATCTATTTCAGCCCATAGTCAATACTCCATTTTGTGCTGGGCTTAGGCAGTACTGGGCTTAGGCATTTGCTCTGAATCTATGTCTCCTGAGATTTCTTAATGCTTGATGCGACGTGTTGAGACCATGGAATGGATATTTACCTTCCAGATCTGTTCACCCCTGGTTAGCAGTTTGCAGAGTCACACTTAGAAAATATACTCAGTTGGCAGTAATTATTTGTTGAACGTTCTAGGCATGCTCTGACCGCAGGGCCTTTGCACTTGCTGTTGCCTTGGCCTGAGATATCCTTAGGTCCTGCTCCCTCACTTGAAGTTTACTCAGATGTCACCTTCTCAGTGAGCCTCACCCCAGCACATCCAGCCCCCTTTCATAATTTTTTTTGTCCATTTATCATTATCCAATGTTTCTGTTCATTGTGTCTCCTTGCACTAAAATATGAGTCCACGAGGGCTGGGATTTTTGTTTGTTTGGTTCACTGCTGCATCCCTAAGGGTTAGAACAGGACCTGGTACAAACAAGCTTTCAATAAGTATTTATTGAATGAAACTAATAAACGGAATTGGTAAAATTGCACATCACATTAATTTGGGAATGATCTATTTGTGAATAATTCAGACCCCAATGTGAAATGTGTCAAAAACCAGTTGCCATCAAGTTGACTTTGACTCGTGGTGACCCCATGCGTGTCAGAGAAGATCTGTGCTTCATAGGGTTTTCAATGACTGATTTTTCAGAAGTAGGTGGCCAGGCTTTCTTCTGAGGTACCTCTGGGTGCACCCGAACTTCCAGCTTTTTGGTTAGCAGTCAAATGCTTTAACCCTTGCACCACCCAGGCCATAGATATGAGGGTTGAACATCTTAATTCTATGACTATGTGGAGGTATGAAATAGAAAGGGGCCCACAGATGTGCTATGAAAGGTGCAAGAGTATCTTTGTGGCCAGGAGTCTCTTCTTGAGTAGAATGAACCAGTGTCACTACTTCTTTCATTGCCGTGGTAGCCACTAATTGGACCCAGCACCTCAGAGACCTCCTGTTACCAGCCCTGGACACTCTAAAATCAGTCCCAGAGTTTTTTCATTTGGATGATGTCTGTGCTTGTTCTGTTCTCTCTGCCAAAGTCATTTGTGGTGGGAAGATTGAGAGTGGTTCTTGACTCCCAATTTTGAGAATCAAATCATAACGTTTTCCTTGAGTTCATCTACTGGATAAGCCTACATAAATAATTCCCTGTTTTCATCCTTTCAGCATAAAGGAGTCTGTCTGAGCATGGTTACTATGTTTACCTTTTGCTAACCCTCTTCTTATATCTTATCAGTGGGTAACAGACACTTAGGGACATTTGAAATTTTTGAAGCCAAATCTGTCACTGTCACCCAAATGGCTGTCCTATCCATTCTATCTGGTCCAGCATTCTCAGCCAGCCTGAAATTTCCAGTCACCTTTTCGGGATTGTGGCATAATCTCTGGAACGTCTCTTTAAAATGAAAGGGCGTTTTCTTGGTGAGAAGCTCACTAACCCAGCAATACTTGGTGACATCGAGTCTCTGGGTGGCGCATATGGTTAAGAGCTTGACTACTAGCTGAAAAGTTGGTGGTTCAAACCCACCTAGAGGTGCCTGCAAAGATAGGCCTGGCAATTTGCTTCTTCCAAAAGGTTACAGCCTTGAAAACCCTATAGAACAAGCCTACTCTGCACACATGGGGTTGCCATGAGTTGGAATTGACTCAACAGCAACTAATAACAACATGTTAGCTTACATCCTCCATTGCAATTGCTAGTGAACAAACAAATAGGTCCCTGACTGAACTGGTACCGGAGTGGTACATTTTGGCGGAGTTGGGTGGTTGAGGGAAGGGAGGGTTGGGATCTGATAACTGGCGTTGACTGAGAATGGCGAGTAAGTGAATGGCACTGGAAGGGGCCATGACTATGAGGGAAGTGGGTGTTTGGAAAGAAGGGAGATCAGAGGAAAAAGGAGAGAGCAAGAAAAGAGACGTATATGGCACCAAAGACAATCCCCATAGTTTTGTACTGGGATCTGCTATGGCTGTGTTCTGTGAGATAACCTTTACTTCTTTTTCCTGTTTAACTGGAGAGGAAGGAATAGGTCATAATCTTAGAAAGTCCCTGAGTTGTCTAAATTAGTCCAGCATGTTTTGGGTTCATAATGTTTATTTGGTTCTATTCTTTTTCAAGTAATAATTGGGTTTGGGCTTGGAAATAAATTGACACACGAATTTGCCTATTTCCCCTGTGTCTTCTTTGATGCAAGATGAAAGTTGAACACAGAATTGTGCCTAGGAATTATTGAACGTTGATAAACACACAAATAGGTCAGCTTCGGGGTCAGCCTTGCTGTATTTAGAATGCATATTCGACATTCTCTTTTCACCCTCCACTCCCGTGCTTATTGTTGTGTAGACACTGAAGTGATTTGGCATTATGGGGTGGTTGGTACATGAGTTAACTTGACAGAAAGGGGTTTTCAGGTGCAGGGCAGGGGAAACAGGACTTACTGTACTGGGTCGTGGGTTCTGGGAACAATTCTGGCCCTACCACACAGTCTATCAACCTATAAAGAGTGTTGTGAATCTTCTTCCTGTCTGCCTTATAGGGTTTGGAAGGGGAAATGAGGTAATGTCTGTTTAGACCTTTGAGCTTCTCGGAAGAACGGCATGCTACAGTAATATGATTTCCTAATGCATTTGTTTAGGTTGTAATGGCGTATAACTCCATTTATCTAAATTTCATTAGGTGCTTCTGGAATATTTAGCTGTCTTGCCCAGGGAAAGCAGCCCAGGTTTGAGAGTGGGAACTGTACTTGCATTAGAACCCTCACAGGATGTTCAGCCAAATGAGCCAGCTATCGATTTCGGAGGTTAGGGGAAGGAAGTTGGGAGAGGAAGTCATAGGAGCTAGACTGGGTGGTGATGGGAGAAGGGAGTTCTTGTTCTTTTCAGAGAGTTTCTATTATAGTTTTAAATATTGGTGTTTTACTAAGGATCAGTATATTCTCAATTTTTAAAAAAATATAAGTGTATTTGAATAAATTTAGCAGTATTACATGTAGAAAGACTCATCTGCAACACCGATCTTGCGATCTTTGTCTGTAGCTGATGCTATTGTTGTTAGGTGCCATTGAGTCCATTCCGACTCATAGCCACCCTGTGTACAACAGAACAAAACACTGCCTGGTTCTGTGCCATCCTCACAACCTTTGCTATGTTTGAGCCCGTTGTTGTAGCCACGTTGTCAATCCATCTCATTGAGGGCCTTCTCTTTTTCGCTGGCCCTCTAGTGGTAGACTCTTTTCACCTAAACCAAAAAAAACGAAATCTACTGCTGTCAAGTTGATTCTGACTCATAGCGACCCTATAGGGCAGAGTAGAACTGCCCCATAGAGTTTCCAAGGAGCGCCTAGCGGATTCGAACTGCTGACCTCTTGGTTAGCAGCTGTAGCATTTAACCACTATGCCACTAGAGTTTCCTCTTTTAACCTAGCTCCCTTCAGTATTTCTTTTATGATGTTCCTTGGGCTACAGCCTGGTTGTTTAATAACTTGTTTCTGATTTTGATGCCAGCAGTTCCATACAAGCACTAACAATCTTACGGATTCATTTTTAAAATACGTAGTAGGCTTCTAAATAATGTTTTACTTTTGTTCTGCAGATAAGAGAATAATAAATAAGTCATTTTTGCTGAAATAGTCATGAATAGCCTAACCTTTTGCATAGACTTTAGAGCAGAATTACAGCTGCGTTGGCTTTCTAGTTGGTTCTAAAAAGAGAAGTTAAGACAATGAACGAAAAGTGGGGGATATATACACGTGTCATCTCTGACATTACTATTAAGATGTGAATTTGTGTTACAATTATTTATACTGGAGAGTTTTGCTATAGAAATTTCTAGAAGCTGTTGGTTCTTTGGAATTTCCAACCCAGCATTTCAAAAAGAGGTCAGTCTTCTGTAAAGAAATTTTAAGTAACTACTCAGGAAAAAAAAAAATTACTCTCTTTTAGAGAGGTAACTATATGCACTGTTTAAGAGTAACTAACTTGGATTTTTAGAGCAACGGTACTAATCCTATCTCTTTCCCTGGGGGTGGAAAAGTGTTACATTTCATTTGCTAAATTATAGACTATAATGCAGAGAGAACGAATCCTATCACCTGGCATGAAAAAATAAATCCCTGACAGATCGTGTGTTTATGTGTCTACCTTTCATTCCAGGAACATATATGAATAAAGTTACTTTGTTTCACAAATTAAGAAGCATGTCTTATATAAGGAGATTATATAGAATACTATGCAACTGCTGCTTAAAATGAAATTAATATTTTATTAAAAACTTACGATTCAGAGATATAGTTCATATGAAGTTAAATTGTGAATATTCTTAATAGAACCACATTTTCTCTTCTTGACAGTTCACTACTGTTTGCGTGAGCACTGCTGAATGTTAAATTTATGTTCTCATGTAAAACTTCTTGATAAATTTATGAATTTATGCCATTGTGTGTAAATATAGTTAAGGCGTACTTTTTTAGAAAAGGTTGAAGTGTTTACTTTTATACTGAGGTTAAAATGTGATGTTTCATTTGAATTTGTTTCAGAATCGAAGCAAACGCTTGGAGGAAGTCCATGTGGTTATTGGACACAAATCATGCGACTTGGATTCTCTCATTTCTGCCTTCACATATGCATACTTTCTAGACAAGGTGAGGGGGAAAAAAAAGATTATGCTTTTTATATTTGATTTATTTCATAGTTTTTAAGAACAAACATTTTCTGAAAAAAGAAAGAACCCATCAACTTAATTTTTCATGTTCTGGTTTATTGTTACAGAGAATAAAATATTATAGTCCATTAATCAACAGATCTTTATTGAGCACCTACTAGGTGTCAGGCATTGTTCTAGTTGTTCCTTAGTGACTCTCTTCATAAAACATTGTTTCAATATGCTTAATATTGTCACATAAAAAAATTATCTGCTGAAAATTAAATTTTATGGGAATTAAGAGAGCTAACAAAAGTAAGGGTGAGGATTTTTTTGTTTTTCTTTACTATTCTTGGATATCTGTATTGTATGCAAATAATGAGAGCCTTCTATGTTCGTTTGCCAACCAGGCCCTCCCTCAACGAGGTATTTTTATAAGCACACTGTGGTAATTTTATAAGCAACATATAGTAGTCTAGACTTTGGGAGTAGAAAAATATGTGCCGAATAAGCTACACGAAGATTACATGAAGGACAGAGCCTATTGACTGGAATTTTCAGTAACAGGGCTATTACACGTCAAATCTGTATCCTATAAAACCTTGTTTTGCTTTGCCTGTTAGCTCTGTTTAGGAAGGCAGTTCTCAGTTAATGAGAGTTTCCCTTGAGCAAGAATCTTTCTACCCTGTGAAGTATATGGCATGTCTGTTGTGTCGTTGTTGTGTACCATCAAGTCAATTCTGACTCATAGCGACCCTGTGGGACAGAGTAGAACTGCCACATAGGGTTTCCTATGCTGCACTCTTTACGGGAGCAGATCTCCAGATCTTTTCTCCCGAGAAGCTGCTGGTGGGTTCCAACTGCCAACCTTTTGGTTAGCAGCCAAGTGCTTAACCAGTGTGCCACCAGGACTCTTTATGGTGTGCCTCTAGGGGTTGAAGGAGCACTGGTGGTGCAGTGGTTAATGGAGGTGGAAAGATCTTTCAGTAAATTGTTTTAAAACTTCCATCCCGTAAAATTCATCAGCTCATACAGTTGTACTCTGACATACATGGGGCACCAAGAGTTGGAGGTGACTAGACGGCAACTGGCTAGGTGACTGGTAGCCCCCTGCCCACAACCATAGGGTTGAGCAAAGTGAGGAGCAATATCCCAAAGAATTTGCCCAGGTAAGATTTGTTTTTCTCGTGATTAGTGAATTATTTCTCCCATCTACTTGCAATAATTACAGATTATTTGGTTTTCCTTTTGTCATTTTATTGTATGGTATTTGCTTTTAATGCCATTTTGGCTTTTGTAACTATTACTATGGACCCTGCTTTGCTTCTCTTTTCCTAGTACTTCATATGGTATGCCATCTGTTCTTAATCTACTAATGGTTACTTTTAAGGTCCAACAATTTAAAGTCATAGATTGAATTGTGTCCCCCCAAAATGATTCCCTGTGTTGTGTGATTGTCTACCATTTTGTCATCTGATGTGATTTTCCTGTTTAATGTAAATCCTACCTCTATAATGTTAATGAGGTGGGATCAGTGGCAGTTATGTTAATGAGGCAGGACTCAATCTGCAAGATTAGATTGTGTTTTAAGCCAAACTCTTCTGAGATATAAAAGAGAAATGAAGTAAGTAGAGAGACATGGACACCTTATACCACCAAGAAACAAGAACCAGGAGAAAAGCGTGTCGTTTGGACCTGGGATCCCTGTGCTGAGAAGCTCCTTGACCATGCAAGACTGATAACAGAGACCTTCCCCCAGAGGCAACAGAGAGAGAAAGCCTTCCCCTGGAGCTGGCACCCTGAATTCGGACTTCTTGCCTTCTAGGCTGTGAGAGTATAAATTTCTCTTTGTTAAAGCAAAAAAAAAAAAAAATTATCAGCTCATGATAATAATCCAAGCCTCTTGCCGTCGAGTTGATTCCGACTGATAGCGACCCTATAGGTTAGAGTTGAACTGCCCCATAGTGTTTCCAAGGAGTGACTGGTGGATTTGAACTGCCGATCTTTTGGTTAGCAGCCATAGCTCTTAACCACTGTGCTACCAGGGCTCTAATACTTCACCTTAAAGCCTAAAAAAAGCACAATATGTATGTTTAGGTGCTATTTTCAGTTTCATCAAAATTTTTCATTTCTGGAGTCTGATTTGTTTTATTCCAATTTTGCTTGGCTCCTTGGCCTCAGACAATATGCATAGCTGATCTAAAACAAAACAAAATAAAATCCAAGCCCATTGCCACTGAGTAAATTCTGACTTGTAGCGACCCTATAGGACAGAGTAGAACTGCACCATAGGGTTTCCAAGGAGAGCCTGGTGGATTCGAACTAATGACCTTTTGGTTAGCAACTGTGTCTCTTAACCACTGTGCCACCAGGGTTTCCATAGCTGATCTAGAGTGATTTAAATTCACATGAAAACCTGTGTCCCAGAATGAGCTGTGGGAGGCAAGAACTGCTTTAGGGCAGCAGCTGACAAAAATGCCGGGTATAATATTCTGATCTCTACATGTGGGCTTTATATCAAATTTATCTTAAAATTTGTTGAACTTTACCAGGGAGATTAATTGGCATGAGGAGATAAATGTGTTGTGTCAAGACATGCATATAAAATGCTGATCTTGTTAACTGTATTTTTTGACTCACTAGAAAAAAAAAAAGTCGCTAATCTAGAGAATACAGTTAATTAAACAAGATTGATTTTTACACTGATAATGGCATAGATTTTTAAGGAAATTATATACTACTACTAATAACAATAACAACAAGGATGTTTTGAATACATGTAATGACACCCAGCAAGAAAGGTGGGGAAAGTAGTTGTGACAGATAGAACAGATGATAATAACCGATCAGTTGCCACTGAGTCAGCCCAACTCACGGCGACCCCATGTGTGTCAGAGTAGAACTGTGCTCCACAGGGTTTTCAATGGCTGATTTTTCAGAAGTAGATGACTAGGCCTTTCTTCCGAGGTACCTATGGGTCACCTGGAACTACCAACATTTTAGTTAGTGGCTGAGTATGTTAAACCATTTGCACCATCCAAGGACAAAAGTATATGATAGATAAAAATAGGAAAATGTTTGGCTTCTCTTCTCTTCTAAGTCTTGCTACTAAGCGTGGAAACAAATATGGAATTACTGAAGGATCATGTACTGAAATTTGTTATATTTCTGTGCCTTCCTCATAGTTTATTGGGCCTCGTCCCCTACTAGAGGTCTGTGTCTCCCTTTTAATTCTTCCTGAAAATGTGGCCACTTCATCTCAGGGTATTAACACATAGCATGGCGTGAGTACAGAGCTCTGGCGCTTCAGATACATGACTTTATTTAAGTCTTCCTTCCCTGGTAGGTAAGCCCCATTCTACAGATGGGAAAACTGAGGCTCAGAGAGGAAGATGACTTTCTCAAAGTCACACGGCAGAAGCTGTGTCTTGTTCCAACTCCAGTATAAATCCTGCCAGGATAGGCTCAAGCCACATGCTGTTGACTTATGTATTGATTCTTCTCCTGTACTCAGGATTCAATAGCAGGAGTTAGATATAGCTCTATCAGTTAATTAGGAAAAATAGTTTGCCACACAAACTGCTAGTGATTGTTAACACAGTTGTGATTCGGTATTCACATGACAGTTGGGGAAAAAATCTGCTTTGTTGTAGTAGTTTGTGTTTTGTCTACTACAGAAGTGAGGGAGTCATTCATTTCTTCAACAAATATTTATTAAGTGTCTACTGTATTCCAGGCTCGTTTACACACTGGGAAACATAACTGAGGTATCCCTGGTTAATGCAAATGGTTAATGCACTTGGCTGCTAACCAAAAGATTGGAGGTTTAGTCCATCCAGGGACACCTCAGAAGAAAGGCCTGGCCATCTACTTCTGAAAAATCAGCTATTGAGAACCCTGTGGAGCACAGTTATGCCCTATGGAGACACACATGGGTCGCCATGAGTCGAAGTCAATGCAACAGCAGCTGGTTACACGTAACTGAACAAAACAGACAAAAAGCCCCGCCCTCTCAATGCAAATCAGGGAGACAGACGATAAAGATGTTATAATCGTGGAAAAAGCACTGTGCTGGTGACAGAGCAGGTGGTGGTGTGAGAAGAAAGGCCATTTACTGTATGCAAAAATTCATTGTTATCAAACTTTATATTCTCCCAGCGATATTTAGTGTTTATTGCTATATACTCACAGTCATTTTTGAAAGCATCTTTCTTTCTTTTTTTTTTAAAATTCCTGCTGAAAAATAACTTTAGTATTGTGAATCTGAAATTTTCTAACTCCTACCCATCCCCCGGAAACCCTGGCGGCGGAGTGGTTAAGTGCTATGGCTGCTAACCAAAAAGTCAGCAGCTCTAATCCACCAGGCGCTCCTTAGAAACCCTGTGGGGCACTTCTACACTGTCCTACAGGGCTGCTATGAGTCAGAATTGAATCAACGGCAATGGGTTTGTTTTTTTTTTTACCCATCCCTTTGATCCCTGGGTGGTGCAAACGGCTTGCACTCGACTACTAACCTAAAGGATGCCAGTTCAAATCTACCCAGGGATGCCATGGAAGAAAGGCTTGGTGAACTGCTTCTGTGAAGACTACAGCCAAGAAAATTCTACGGAGCTATTCTGTTCTGTGACACATGAGGTTGCCATGAGTTGGAATTGACTTGATGGCAATGGGTTGTGGGTCCAAACAAAAAACCAACCAACCAACCTATTGCTGTTGAGTTGATTTCCCCTTATTGCCTCAAAAAAAATTTTTTTAGTAATGTAGAGGTTTGTTACTATAAGAGGCTTTCATAACAGAAAAAAGCAACAGAAATCACAAATCTGATCGTCTGTGGGCTGAATCTGACTTATTGAGTTTCCATAGACCTAATGTAGTACTTGGAATTAAAAAAAAAAAATTCCTTGTCGCAATTAAACATCACAGATCACAGTCTGAAATTTTGATTTCTAGCTTCTCTTGAGTCACTGAAAGATTTAACTACATGGTGCCCGAATTTCTGCGTGTCAACAACTGACCGGAGCTGAGTGTCAGGCATCCCATTTAGATGAGACATAAGCCTTCATGTGTCACCACTGTCCCCGCCTGGCCTACTTGAGTCATTCTCATTTCCTGCCAATTCCCTAAAGACACGTAGGTTTGTTACCCTTCCTAAAGAGAAGAACGTGGGGAAAAAAAAAAAAAAAATTTTTTTTTTTTTTAATTGTAGCGGGGCTGTAGTGACACATGAAATATTTCAAGTAAGACATGAAAAGTTTCATGTAGGTTAAAGAATATTACGAGCCACTTACGAATGGGTAATGCTCTACCCCATGGGGCTCAGGAAAAGTTGGTTATGAATGTCAAAACGTATAAAGAAGCCAAAGGACTTATATTTCCTGTACCTGTTACCCTTGGGCTTGAGAAAAATGGAGTTGTTTTCTTTCCTCCTGCTGTTTTCAGTGATTAAATCAACTTTTTTCTTGGTAGGTCAGTCCACCTGGGGTTCTCTGTCTGCCAGTACTGAACATCCCAAGAACTGAATTCAACTATTTCACCGAGACAAAGTTTATTTTAGAAGAGCTAAATATCTCTGAATCATTCCATATATTCCGAGATGAAATTAATCTGCATCAGCTAAATGATGAAGGGAAGTTATCTTTAACACTCATTGGCAGCAACGTGCTGGCCAGGTAAGGCTCAGAGTGAGGCTCTGGAAGATTGATCCTTTGATGAAAGCTCTTGTAGGCCTAACATCGCCTTGTGCAGTAGTCCCGGGTGGTGCAAACAATTAATGTGCTCAGCTGCTAACGGCAAGTTTGGAGGTTTGAGTTCACCGGAGGTGCCTCGGAAGAAAGGCCTGGTGATCTACTTCCCAAATATCAGCCGTTGAAAACTCTATAGAGCACAGTACTACTCTGACACACGTGGGATTGCCATGAGTTGGACTCAGCTCTGCAGCAACTTTTTTTTTTTTTTTTTTAAAGGGAGAGGACATTTAGAGAAAAGGGAACATTTTTCTTTCCTACTGCAAAGTTTGGGTTATGTTGACGCTTTGTTTTTCCTTTTGCATTTCAAATATGGCATCTTTGAATGGAAACATCTTCTAAAACTGGCGGAAATTAAAATTTTTAATGAACTAACTTCAAACATTTTCTTATCGCAGCATGGTCATTCTAAGTATCAATGCCGAAAATATATAACGAAAATTGAAATTAAAGACGAAATAAAACCGAAAGATCTTTAAGAGGGAAGTGTCACTGAAGAAATAGAAACTACGTAGAGATGGGCTATGAAAATCACTGATCATTAGTTTATTCATTCGTAGTATTTTACGCTAGAAGAGCTGGAAGGGGTTTTTAAAAGTTCAGGTAGTTCGAACTCCTTATTTTATGGACAAGAAACCTAAAAGCCAGTGTCACAAATGACTTTCCCTGAGCCCCACATCCAGTTATTAGTAGAGTTGGGATAGTAGTTGGGTCTTCCGAGTCCTTCAGTAAGTACATTAGAGTTACTACAAGAATCTAAAGCGATGTAAGAGGAACAAAAGAAATTCTCTGCCTTCCACCTCACAACCCAGCACAAAGATGCCCTTCTAGATAAACTTTCTGCGGCTATTGAATGTTAAAAGTTAAACAGTTCAGCAGTTTGTGATGCTAGGTTTTTGCACAGTTTGCCAATTTGCTAACCGTTGATGACATTAACTAGTGGACCTGAATATGCATGAAATAACTTCTGCTGGCACCTAATTTTTTCTTTAACCTTCTTAGGAAGTGTGTTCAGGTCTGAATATATTATAATGTCATTGGTGCAGTTCATATAATTTTAAAGAGTTTTGAAAAATGATCTGTCTATGCATGGCTGTTTCTGTCCCCATGCTGTTTAAAACAAAATTCTTTTAAATAATATTTATCTATCAGTTTTTGACAACCGGCTGAGAGTTGTTGGTAGGTTATTTGGCTGACTTTAATTATCTGTATTCAGGACAATCACCTGCTTGACTAAATTCATGTGTGAACTTTTTCAAGACTTACTAATGCTGGTAGACCTGGATAAAAACAATGTAAGAAGCCAAAGAAGTGAACTATGAAACGTTGTGTGTTATTCAGAATCTTAGGAAGAGTCTGGTTACCAATGAAAATAGAAATAGGTATGCTGGTTTTGAGACTGGAGGTGTGAGTTCTGGCTTTGGGGTTGTTTATGAATTATGAGCTTAAAAAAAAATTGATATATTTGTTTCCCCCATTGCCACTCATTTGTTTTTGACAGGCATGAAGAATAAAGTTAGTTATATCCATTCTTTTCTTCCTGTCTTTGAAAAAAGCCAGCTCTATCTCACATATAAAGAATGGTGGTGGAAGTTAGTCCAGTAGTATTTTTTCTACAGCACAGTGGCTGGAGGAACAAACTTTGGAGCCAGATTGTCAGAGTTTAAATACCAGTTGGTTCACTTACTAGAGCCCTGGTGTCTCAGTGGTTAAGAGCTTGGCTACTAACCAAAAGGTCTGCAGTTTGAATCTACCACACGGTCCTTGGAAACCCTATGGGGTAGTTTTACTCTGTCTTATAGGGTCACTGTGAGTTGGCAGTGGGCTTGGTTTTGGTTAGTTCACTTCCTAACCGTATAACTGTGGCCAAATTTCTTAACCTCTTTCTGCCTCAGTTTTCCCATTTTTAAAATGGGGATTTTAATAGACCCTGTTTTCATAGGATCATTTTATAGTATAAAGCATAATAATATACTGAAGGTGTTTATAATAGTGTCTAGCATGTAATGGAAGCTGAATAAATGTGATCTATTATTATTTTAGCCCCTGGGTGGTGCAAATGGTTAGTGTGCTCTGCTCCTGACTGAAAGGTTGGAAGTGCCTTGGAAGAAAGGCCTGGCAGTCTACTTCTGAAAAATCAGCCATTGAAAATGCTACAGAGCACAGTTCTACTCTGATGCACATGGGGTCACCATCAGTCGGAATCAACTTGACGACAACTGGTTTTATTATTTTTATTATTATTATTATCCACCAGAGAAAGAAGAGATAGAGTTGCTAAGGTGTGAAGATATTTTAAGAATCTGGGGGGAGGGTGCAATTAGTTGAAATGAAGTGTAGAAACACGTTAAGTAAAGTTCTACTCTTCTGAGTCATTTGAGCTTACTGATATTTTTGGCTACTGAGAAAAGAAAAAGGATAGAGGAAGGCATTTGTATGGAGGTAGAGGTGAAATAATTACAAAAAGTGAGGAGAAAACATGTCACGTCTCTCTTTCTCCCTCTCTTTCATGTGCTTTATAGTGAGGACAAAACTTTAGAATCAGCGGTTGTCAAAGTCATTAATCCAGTTGAGCAGAGCGACACTGGGTTTGAGTTCCAAGAGTCTTCCTCCTCCCTTGTGGTGAAAGAGATTCTCCAGGAGGCTCCCGAGCTCATCACCGAGCAACTGGCTCATCTCCTCAGAGGTGAGAGATACGCTTCCTAGTTAATGCTGGAAGGCTTAATGGAGTGCTGCCCGACCTGCTCATGCAGAAAGAGTGCGATCCATTCTTGGGTTAACAATCCCTTTAAAGGCCACAGGAAGCTTCATCAGAGAAGCAGGGAGTAAAGAGTTTGTTAAAGAGTAGCATTTTATTGAATATTAAAAATGTGCATTTAAAAACAGGCACAAAAGAGCTTTGCTGTTTCACTAGACAAGAATATTAAATGGAGCTGCCGCACCTCAGTTGGGGAGCTGGAATAGCTCCTCTGGCCATTTTAACAGCTTTAACAGAGGTGATTCTTGTCCTGTGACAGCGTGAGCATGGTCCAGAGTTCCACGTTCCCACACTGAAATATCCCCTGACAATTATTCATGTTTGGCTTATATAATACTGCTCGTAGGGCAAAATACACACCTTTCCTGTTGATGACACTGTGTCAGGGCTTTAATATCAAACTGTCACCTCCTTCACCACCATCTTGTAATGTATTCCATCTTCACTTAGCCTCCTTGAAGCACTGGGGCCTGCCCATGGCATTGTAAATTATTCTCTTAATCTTCGTTTCAGCAGTGGAGCCATTGCTTCCAAAGAGTGTTTTACAAGCTGGAATGGTCAGTGCCAACTTGACCTTGGGACGAGATTCCCACAAAAATTCAGTTATTCTCTCAATTAAGACACTGTTTTGATTTTGTATACAGTTTTTTTTTTCTTTTAACAATCCATCTTGCACATGATAGAAATGAATTTTCCCAGAAATATTTAGCAAAGGACCAGTAATAGATTGAAGGAATTAAAAAAAAAAAAGATGGAGAAGATGAAGAAAGTATTGAGTCAGCTCTTGTGGGCTCTTTCCTTTACTCCCCTTGTCTCTACCACAATGTGGAGGAAAAGGTATCCAAGAGTTATATAGTTCCTGTGAATGTTTTAGAACTAGTTGCTTCAATAATGGAAACTCCAGTAGCATAGTGGTTAAGTGCTATGGCTGCTAACCAAAAGGTCGGCAGTTCGAATCTTCCAGATGCTCCTTGGAAACTCTAGGGGGCAGCTCTACTGTGTTCTATAGGGTCACTATGAGTTGGAATCAACTCGATGGCAGTGGGTTTGGTTTCAGGTTTTTTGGCTCCAGTAAACTTGTCCTTGAATATTTTCCCGGCTGTGGTTGTCTGTGAAAATGTCTATATGTGACTGTGCCCTCAACTAAACTAAGTGATTGCACTCATTTATCTTCATGACAGAGCAAAGGAAGAATAAATGTAATTGGGGATCTCAGTCAAGAGGGAAGTTGTTTGACAGTGCAAATGTACGATGCAGACAAACAGTAGAGATTATTGTGTTTAAATATTTTGCAAACTAAGAAGCTTGGTGTATTGTTAGAAAAATGTATGTGTTGTTTTGTAGGAAAGAAATGCAGTCAATGAATAGCTCATCATCATGATTTTCTGTAAGCAGGAAGATAATATCAAACATTGGTATGAAGATTGACATTTTGGCTGTTCTTGGTGATGACGATGATACTCAGATTCAGGAAGTTAGAAGGGTTGCAGACCCTTTTGTTGGTTATCTTGGTTTTAGTTTGCAGAGTTACCCAGAGTTAGAGCTATGGCAAAGGATTTTGTTTTCTCATAACGCTGGAGGTCTTTCATAATGTAAGGCATTAGGAAGCTGACACAATGTGGATATCACCACGTTGTCCTTTGGAATATGGGATGTGAGAGGATAAAGAGCCTCAAAAAAAAAAAAAATTTTTTTTTTTTTAACCCATGAAGACCACTGCCCACTCGTCAGTTTGTCATACTGTGGTGGGTTGCGTGTTGGTATGATGTTGGAAGCTATTCCACTGATATTTCAAATACCAGCAGGGCCACTCATGGTGGACAGATTTTAGTGGAGCATCCAGACTAAGACAGACCAGGAAGAAAGGCCTGGTGAAATACTTCTGAATATTAGCCAATAAAAACCGAGGAATCACAAAATATTGCCTGATGTAATGCTGGAAGATTACACAGTAATCTGCTGGCACACTGGTTAAGCGCTTGGCTGTTAACTGAAAAATTGGCAGCTCAAACCCACCAGTAGCTCCACAGAAGAAAGATGTGGCAGCCTGCTTCTGTAAAAATCACAGCTTTGGAGACCTTATGGGACAGTTCTACTCTGTCCTACAGGGTTGCTGTGAGTCGGAATTGACTTGAAGGCAATAGGATGGACACAGTAGCCACAACAGTGGACTCATACCAATGATCATGAAGCTGGTGCAGGACCAGGCAACATTTTGTTCTGTTATACAGTAAAACCTGCGAAAGCTGGAACCTGCAAAATTGGAAACCTGCCAGAGAGGGAAAACTCAAATATTTTCCACTAAATCGAGAGCAGTAGAAAAGGTGGAAAACTTGTGAGACCTGGAAAAACAAGGCAGTCCTGTCAAGTTCCAGCTCTCACAGGTTTCACAGTACGAAGGTCACCATAAATGGGAGCTGACTCAATGGCGACTGACAACAACCCACGAAGCCTGCCAGTACAGGTGCTGTCATGAGAGAGGCATGTTTCACTAAAGGCTTGGAGGTGGAAGATGTAGGTGGCTTGTTACAGTGGAAAGAGGGCTAAGGAGACCTGTGGCCAGAGAGTGCACGTGTGAGTATATGTTTGTTTATGTACGTAGAAGAGAGATGGAACACCACTGAACAGTTTTGGCAAGAGGGACCTAAAGGATGGTGATCCAAGGGATTTGGCTTTGAAGAGATGGGTGAAGAGTTCCCAGGCGAGAAGCGTTTTTAGGCAATGGCCAATTTTCAAAAGTTCCTAAATCTTTAGTAAATATAAGAAAGGGATCGAGTCAAATTTTGCTATATTCTAAGCTGTAACTTAGATTTCATAGTTTTCCAATCATGTATTAGCACCAAACCTAAAAGAACTTGTTTATTATATTCCTATAGTTTTTTTTTTAACATTTTTTTATTTTCATAATATGAATAGGTCTCTTTTTAAGGAGTATTGTTAAACAGCTGTGATGTTACTTTGTAATTTGGGTGGCACAGTGGTTAAGCGCTCAGGTGCTAACCAAAAAGCTGGCAGTTCAAATCCACCAGGCGCTACTTAGAAACCCTATGGGGCAGTTCTACTCTGTCTTATAGGATCTCTATGAGTCCGAATCAACTCGATGGCAATGGGTTTGGTTTTAAATGATCATTAATTTGTCATGGACTTCTAGAGCATGTGTATATTCTTCTAGGTCTTGAAGAAATGTGCAATTTTTATGCATACCTCTGCCATCAGGAGGAAAAAATGTTACCGGATGTCATCAGACTAGACATTTGTGGCTGAGGCTTAGAAAAGTCTTTAAAAGCATCACAATTAGACCTCTATGGAGGATATATTATTAGAAACATGGTACCAAAAAAATAAAAAAAAATCAGAATTTACTGTGAGCTAGGTACTTAATCGACTAATTCTTTTTGGTATAATGACTCTGTATATTCCTTCCATTTTCTTTTGATGCTTCCTGCGTCGTTTAATATTTTCCCCATGGAATCCTTCACTGTTGCAACTTGAGGCTTGAATTTTTTCTTCAGTTCGTTCAGCTTGAGAAACGCCGAGCCTGTTCTTCCCTTTTGGTTTTCCAGCTCTTTGCACATGTCATTATAATACTTTACTTTGTCTTCTCGAGAGGCCCTTTGAAATCTTCTGTTCAGTTCTTTTACTTCATCAATTCTTCCTTTTGCTTTAGAAGAAGATGGAAGGAATACAGAGTCATTATACCAAAAAGAATTAGTTGGTATTCAACCATTTCAAGAGGTGGCATATGATCAGGAACCAATGGTACTGAAGGAAGAAGTCCAAGCTGTTCTGAAGGCATTGGCAAAAAAACAAGGCTTCAGGAATTGATGGAATATCAATTGAGATGTTTCAACAAACAGATGCAGCGCTGGAGGTGCTCACTCATCTATGCCAAGAGATATGGAAGACAGCTTCCTGGACAACTGACTGGAAGAGATCCATATTTATGCCTATTCCCAAGAAAGGTGATCCAACCAAATGTGGAAATTAAAGAACAATATCATTAATATCACGTGCAAGCAAAATTTTGCTGAAGATCCTTCAAAAACGGCTGCAGCAGTGTATCAACAGGGAACTGACAGAAATTCAGGCTGGTTTCAGAAGAGGACGTGGAACCAGGGATATCATTGCTGATGTCAGGTGGATCCTGGCTGGAAGCAGGGAATACCAGAAGGATGTTTACCTGTGTTTTATTGACTATGCAAAGGCATTCGACTGTGTGGATCATAACAAGCTATGGATAACACTGCGAAGAATGGGAATTCCAGAACACTTAGTTGTGCTCATGAGGAACCTTTACATGGGTCAAGAGGAAGTTATTCGGACAGAACAAGGGGATAGTGATTGGTTTAAAGTCAGGAAAGGTGCGCGTCAGGGTTGTATTCTTTCACCATACCTATTTAATCTGTATGCTGAACAAATAATCCAAGAAGCTGGACTATATGAAGAAGAACGGGGCATCAGGATTGGAGGAAGACTCATTAACAACCTGCATTATGCAGACGACACAACCTTGTTTGCTGAAAGTGAAGAGGACTTGAAGCACTTACTAATGAAGATCAAAGACCCCAGCCTTCAGTATGGATTACACCTCAACATAAAGAAAGCAAAAATCCTCACAACTGGACCAATGAGCAACATCATGATAAATGGAGAAAAGATTGAAGTTGTCAAGGATTTCATTTTACTTGGATCCACGGTCAACAGCCATGGAAGCAGCAGTCAAGAAATCAAAAGACGCATTGCATTGAGCAAATCTGCTGCAAAGGACCTCTTCAAAGTGTTGAAGAGCAAGAATGTCACCCTGAAGACCAAGGTGCACCTGACCCAAGCCATGGTATTTTCAATCACATCATATGCATGTGAAAGCTGGACAATGAATAAGGAAGACCGAAGAAGAGTTGACACCTTTGAATTGTGGTGTTGGTGAAGAATATTGAATATACCATGGACTGCCAAAAGAACAAACAAATCTGTCTTGGAAGGAGTGCGGCCAGAATGCTCCTTAGAAGCAAGGATGGTGAGACTGCGTCTTATATACTTTGGACATGTTGTCAGGAGGGATGAGTCCCTGGAGAAGGACATCATGCTTGGCAGAGTACAGGGTCAGCGGAAAAGAGGAAGACCCTCAACGAGGTGGATTGACACAGTGGCTGCAACAGTGAGCTCAAGCATAACAACGATTGTAAGGATGGCGCAGGACTGGGCAGTGTTTCGTTCTGTTGTGCATAGGGTTGCTATGAGTTGGAACCGACTCACTGGCACCTAACAACAACAACAGGTACTTGATCGGAAACCCTGGTGGTGTAGCGGTTAAGTGCTATGGCTGCTACCAGAAGGCTGGCAGTTGAAATCCATCAGGCACTCCTTGGAAACTCTACAGGGCAATTCTAGTCTGTCCTCTAGAGTTGGTATGAGTCAGAATCTACCCGAAGGCAACGGGTTTGGGTTTTTTTGGTTAGGTACTTAATCAGTCTGATTGTTCTTTGCCTCTCATTCGCATGGTCACATCCTAGAACATGTCATGCTGATGCACACTGGTGCGCTGTAAGTGGATTTCACGTGAGCCAAGATATTGATTCCACTCAATTCTTGGAGGGAAACCCAAGTATGCCTCTTAGCTTACTATGCTGTTAAAAAAAAAAAAAAAAGGTATCTTCCATGTGTTCCTGAATGTGAAAAAGTTGGAAAGCGTGCATTACTACACTGCCTCCAAAATTTCCAATTCAAGTGGCCTACCCTTTGCTGGCCACACCCTGTCCTTCCAGACCTTCTGCTCCAGCATCTCTTCCACCTCATTGAGGGCTCCAATTCAAAGATTTTGCCACTTCCTCACTATTAACCGTGATCCCTTAAGGGATTTAATTCCCTCCTTATAAGTCTTGGGAAACCCTGGTGGCGTAGTGGCTAATTGCTACAGCTGCTAACCAAAAGATCTGCAGTTCAAACCCACCAGGTGCTCCTTGGAAACTCTATGGGGCAGTTCTACTCTATCCTATAGGGTCGCTATGAGTATAAATCGACTGGACGGCAACAGGTTTGGTTTTGATTGGTTTTAACAGGCTCAAGTCTCTGGTATTGTAATTGGTCAAGCGCTGTATTACTAATGGAAAAGTTGGGAGTTCGAACCCACTCAGAGGCATGTCGAAACAAAGACCTGGCAATCTACATCTGAAATGTCAACCATTGAGAAAACCCTGTGGAGCACAGTTCTAACTCTGATACGCCTGGGGTTGCCATGAGTGGGAATCTACTCGACGGCCACTGGTTGTTTGTTTTATCAGGTTTAGATTCTGTGGTCTTCATTGTGATTGTTCACTTTGAAACCACTTTACTCCTCCATTTTACTTGTCTGGCAAAATCCCAGCCCTGGGTAAACATCTCCTCCTTGCCTGCATCCAACCAGCCAAATGCTGCTTGAGAAAAAACAGGCAGAATAGTGTCACTTTTAATTTATGGAAACATGTCTTAAGTCAGCATGCGACACTGTGCAAAGAAAAGATATGTTGTCTTTTCTGCTCTTCATAATGACACTTTCACATTTTGTTCTGTCTCTTCTCTCTGCAAACAAACTGCGTCATCCTTCTTAGAGAAAATAGAAGTCATCAGATAGGAACTTCCTCATGTTCACCCCAAAAGCAAACCAAACCCGTTGCTGTCGAGTCGATTCTAACTCATAGCGACCCTATAGGACAGAGTAGAACTGCCCCATAGGGTTTCCAAGGAGCGCCTGGCAGATTTGAACTGCCGACCTTTAGGTTAGCTGCCATAGCACTTAACCACTATGCCACCAGGGTTTCCTTCCTCATGTTATCATCCCCTAGATCACAAATCTACCAACATTTCTATCCATCATCCCTTTCAATATTACAAATAAAGTGTTCTTATCAGATATGAGCCCTTTCCCTGTGTTCTGGATCCCTTCCCGTCTTTCCTTCTCTAGAACTTTGTGCCCACAGTTATCTCATCTTTTTCCTACAGTCTGCTTCACCATCTCTTCCTTCCTACCAGAATCTTCCTATTATCATTCTTATCAGCCAGTATCTCCTAAGAAAACCAACAAACAAAAAAACCCAAGCTTTATTTGACCCAAATTACCTTCCAGCCATGCCTCCTTGTCTCCTCTCTTGACATAGTAAAAGGCCTTGGAAGAGGTGTCCATACTACTTCATTCACTTCTTCACTTTGCTTTCTCCTCTACCTGTCCCCAGTCGGCTTCCTTCCAGCCACTCCTCTGAGATTTTTCAGTGAGTCACCAGTTGTCTCCATGTTGCCAAATATCAGTGGTGCCATTTCTTTGTGTTTACCCTAGTTGACCCCTTAGTAGCATTTGGTATAGTTGGCCATCCCCCTCCTTAAATTTTTTTCTTCTTTTGGCTTCTGTGCACCACAGCATCCTGGTTTGCCGTTTATCCTGCTGGCCACTCTTCCTCAGTCTTGCTTGTTAGCTCCTTCCCCTCTGCTCAGCTTCTAAGGATTAGAAGTTTGTCTTGGGACATTTTTTGCTCTATCTATACACTGAACTTCGAGCCCTGCTGGCACAGTGGTTAAGAGCCCGGATGCTAAACAAAAGGTCAGCAGTTTGAATCTACGAGTTGCTCCTTGGAAGCCCTATGGAGCAGTAGAGTCTCTATGAGTTGTAATCAACTCTACGACTATAGGTTTTGTTTTTATACATTGTGCTTAGGTGATCTTATCCAGTTCTGAGACTTTGAATATTATACACAGGCTGTCACTCCCTGTATCCCCAACTATGACCTCTCTTTAGAATTTCAGATTTATGTCAATGCCCACATGACAAATTCATGTGCAAGTCTAATTAGCACCATCACCTTAACACACTCAAAACAGAACTCCTGGGTTCCCTGTACCTCCAAACCAGCTTTTATCCCACTGTTCTCATCTCAGTAAAAGGCACCAGTTATCCACCCAATTTGTCAAACCACATTCCAGGAGTTACAGTTGATACTTTCTCTTTTCCCCTACACTGATCTAGCACTAAGTCCTGCTGACCCTACATCTGGAACACAGCCCGTATCTACCCACTTTTCCCCATCAATACTACTTGTAACCCAGCCCAAGCTACCAATTTGCCTCTCCTAGGCTATTTTAATAGCTGCCTAACTGTTGCCATATTCCCTCCAAGTAATCTATTGTCTACCAAGTACTCAGAATAATCTTCTAAAAATGTAGATCAGGCCATGTCATTACCCTGCTTAACTACCATCACATCCAAAACCCAAGCTTTCCAGCTTTACGAATTGCAACACAGTCTTTCCCCTGCCTACCTTTAAGGTCATCTGATGCCCTTTCCCCCTTTTCCCCTGTGTTCCAGCCAGAAGGGACTTTCGGTTTTTCAAATATGCAAAACTCTCTCTACTCTTGAGGATTCGCATACACTGTTCCCTCCTTCTGAATGCTTATCTCTCTGTCCACGTATCCCTCTTTCTGTCTACATAGCCTTTCTATCTATTGTTAGTGTCCGCTGCCCTCCCGTTCCCTCATTCTAGAATGTAAGCATCATGAGATGAAAAACCTTGAGTTTTGTTCACTGCTTCACTGTTGTGTCTCCAGCTCTCAGTAAATACTGTCACAAAATGAATGTTACGTGATTGTTTAGATACTCTCTTTTTGATGACTGCCTTGCTTTTGTTAGTGCAATGATATTTGAATTTCCAGTCCATCCCTGATGTATACTTTTTTTTTAATAATTTTTATTGAGCTTTAAGTGAATGTTTACAAATCAAGTCAGTCTGTCACATATAAGCTTATATACACCTTACTCCTTACTCCCACTTGATCTCCCCCTAATGAGTCAGCCCTTCCAGTCTCTCCTTTTGTGACAATTTTGCCAGTTTCTAACCCTCTCTACCCTCCCATCTCCCCTCCAGACAGGAGATGCCAACACAGTCTCAAGTGTCTATCTGATACAAGTAGCTCACTCTTCATCAGCATCTCTCTCCAACCCATTGTCCAGTCCCTTCCATTTTGTGATGAATTGTCTTCGGGAATGGTTCCTGTCCTGAGCCAACAGAAGGTTTGGGGACCATGACCGCCGGGATTCCTCTAGTCTCAGTCGGACCATTAAGTCTGGTCTTTTTATGAGAATTTGGGGTCTGCATCCCACTGATCTTCTGCTCCCTCAGGGGTTCTGTGTTGTGCGCCCTGTCAGGGCAGTCATCGATTGTGGCCGGGCACCATCTAGTTCTTCTGGTGTCAGAATGATGTTAAGTCTCTGGGTCATGTGGCCCTTTCTGTCTCTTGGGCTCGTAGTTATCGTGTGACCTTGGTGTTCTTCATTCTCATTTGATCTTGGTGGGTTGAGGCCAATTGATGCATCTTAGATGGCTGCTTGTTAGCATTTAAGACCCCAGATGCCACATTTCAAAGTGGGATGCAGAATGTTTTCATAATAGTGTTTATTATGACAATAGACTTAGATATCCCCTTAAGCCATAGTCCCCAAACTCCCGCCCTTGCTCCACTGACCTTTGAAGCATTCAGTTTATCCCGGAAACTTCTTTGCTTTTGATCCAGTCCAGTTGAGCTGACCTTCCGTGTATTGAGTATTGTCCTTCCCTTCACCTAAAGTAGTTCTTATCTGCTAACTAATCAGTAAATAACCCTCTCCCACCCTCCCTCCCTCCCCCCTCGTAACCACAAAAGTATGTGTTCTTCTCAGTTTATACTATTTCTCAAGATCCTATAATAGTGGTCTTATACAATATTTGTTCTTTTGCCTCTGACTAATTTCGCTCAGCATAATAACCTTCCAGGTCCTGATGTATACTTAATGTCCAGAATTTGGACATTGTCCCTTCTAGTAAGAAATCCTTTTTTTTTTTTTCAGTCTTTAAAAAATTTTTTTTGGCTTTTAGAAATCCTAGGAGAATTTGTTTTGATATTTTGCCTGCATTTTCATTTTTTTTCTTTTAGTTGTCATTAAATATATATATAATATATGTATTGTATATATGTTTGTGTGTATGTACATAAAATCCTTTTTTGTGGTGTGTAATACATGTATGGAAAAGAATACAAAACAAATATAAAGCTCAATGGATTGTCACAAAGTAACCCCTCTTCTATCAATTACCCAGGTAAAGAAACAGAATGAGAAGACCCCTTTGTGTCCCCTCCCCTCACTACTCACTCCCTCTCTATGTAAAGATAATTACCACCCTAATTTTTGGGTACACTGTTCCTTGCTTTTCTTTATGGTTTTACCATGCCCGCATGCTTCCCATAACTCTACAGATTGGATGTGCCTGTTTTTGTATATTATATAAACGGAACCATATTGTATGTACTGTGATCATCATTAGATCTCTACATTTATGTTAAATGCAGTATTTACTTGTGTAAGTCATCTAGCTATCATTTATTTTATTATTTCTGCCCTGCCTTCTCCCATATAATATTTGAGGTGGCTTACAAAAATGCATGCCATACAATAAAATGGGGAAAAAGGAAGTCAGAGTCAAGCAAAATAGAAACATGTACATAAAAGGAATAAGGTCAAGATATAATAATAAATTTGAATGAGTCAAAACAGTATTCTTTTGCAACATTGGATGTGAGCTTCCTGACCCAATGAAACAACAGAAATGTGGTTAATTATAATATTCATATTATGACTGAAGTTAAATACACATACCAGTTAACTCACTAAAAAATAATACTACTAATAATAAACAACCAAAGAACAACTCAGTCTAAAGTCTTTTTACACCAGTTTTCTTGAAAAAGACCCCTCGTAATGTAGATATCCCCCGATCACAGCCCTTTCACACATACCATGGTGGTTTATACAGGAAGTGTACAGTGCTGTATACTTCAGACTCCTCAAGCAATGTGTGGAGATTATTTTAGTAACTTACTCATTAGTCAGCATTGCCCTTAGTCTGGTAACGTTATTTTCTGTTCCAAATTTCTTTTATATGCATACTGATGTTTTTCTCTAAATACAGGAAATAAATACTAAAATTTCATCATATTAGAATTCTTTTGGAGCCCTGGTGGAGTAGTGGTTAAGAGCTCGGCTGCTAACCAAAAGATGGGCAGTTTGAATTCACCAGCCACTCCTTGAAAACCCTATAGGGCAGTTCTACTCTGCCCTATAGGGTCAATATGAGTCGGAATTGACTCGACAGCAAGGGGAATCCCTTTAGTCTTTATTTTTACTGCGGCAGCTGTATATCAAAGTGTTTGCATTATGGGATAATATTTTATTCAAATATTGAGGTAGAGCCTGGTGATTATGGATGTTGTTAAAAGATCGTTTACGTACCAGTCAGTAGGTGGTGTCATATTACCAGTGTAGCAATAATCTGCTTGTGTTTCTGTAATGTCACTGTATCCTCTAGGTCCTGGCAGACGGTTATGGATAAATGTCAACAGGTGACTCAGCCATAGGCATTGTGTGTTCAGGCTTTGTGGGGGATTTAACAGAGTTGAAATAATTTGCCTTTTCTTAAATCAATACTTATTACCATAGATAAAAAAGTATTAATTTAAGAAAAGACAAATTAATACTTCTTACCATAGATACAAACAATGAGATGGATTGACACAGTGACTGCAATAATGGGCTTAAGCATAACGGTTGTGAGGATGGTGCAAGACCAGGCAGTGTTTCGTTCAGTTGTATGTAGGGTTGTTATGAGTTGGATGGCACCTGACAACAACAACAGCCATAGATAAGTGGAGGCCTGTTGGCGCGGCAGTTTAGGGTTTGGCTGCTAACCAAAAGGTCGGCAGTTCAAATCCACCAGCTGCTCCTAGAAAACCCTATGGGGCAGTTCTACGCTGTCCTACAGGGTCACTATAAGTCGGAATCAACTCGACAGCAATAGGTACAGGTACCATGGATAAGACCTACAACAGATAGGTCCTGCTGTTCTTAAATTAGTGTTTCTTAATTAAGGTTCTCAAAACTTAGAAATACAAATCGTTAGCATCACTTTCATTTGAAAAGGCACAAAATTTAAGAAGCATCGTTTTCTAATTATTTGTGCAAGAAGAAAATATGCTCATTCAGATGCAATCATCAATGACCCTGATTTTTGGAAGCGCATCTTTTACCTTTTTCCTTCCCCTCTCTATCTCTGTTTTCGTCATTGCAGTTCTCCTTTTCCTTGTTTTCTTTATCCTCTTCCTTCTTTCCTTTTCACCTTTTCCTTTGCTTCTCCGTCCTCCTGTCTGCTTCTAAGATCTTTTCATTATCATTTTCCAAGAAACTGATGTCTGAATGTATCTAAAGCCACATTATACAATCATGGTGGCCTAGAGTTAATGCTTGGTTATGCCCTGGGTTTGTGCCCAAAGCAAACAACTATAGACCTGCCAGACTCTTCAATCTGTATTGTTTTATTTTCCCAGCGAAGTGTACTAGAAGACTATTGCCAAATTTAAGATCTATGAAATTGCTGGATCATCACATTGGGGGTTTGGAGATTTGTGTGCCCATGAACGTGTGTGTGTGTGTGTGTGTGTGTTTGGGAATAAGCTGGCAATAATGAGCTTCCAGTCACTGATTATCAGGCACGTTTCCCTCACAGCTACATGCTACCCAAATGACCTTTCACCTTTATGTGTATACAGTCTTGACAGAAGCCACAAGATGAAGACTGAGATAAATAACTTCAAATGTTCTCAGCTGAGGACGTGAAAAAACTATGTTCCCAATATTTTGAAAACAAATTCTTTCTTTTCCATTGGTAGTTCCATTTGACGTTTCCTAAAGAATCTGGCTATTTTAGTAGCCTGGATTAACAGCTTCAAAAAGATCCTTTTAAGGAGGTCAAATAGGCAAGAAACAGAGCCAGGTTTTTTTTTTTTTTTTTTCCTCCTTCTGTCTCTTGGCCAAAGAGTGATTCATACTACTCCCAAAATGGTTAGAAAGTCCAAGGGGAATTACGTCACCTGTTTTGCTTAGGAAGTGGGAAGACTGATGTTGGAGGTGGGGGAAAGAAAAGATATATATTTTTTTCTTTCCGCAAGATACAGAACCAAGATGATTCCTCAACTTCAGACTGTTAATTGTTTCTTCCGGCAAATAAAGATAAGCCTTATTTTTAAATTTAGACATTTTAAATTTATAAGAATTTTAAGCACTTGAATAATACGTTTTTTAAACCTTTTCAGACAAAAATGTGAACTGTTATATTTTCTACTTTTATTTTGCCTCTCTGCCCTCCCCCCTCAATTATTCTTTCCTTAGCTTTTTTCAGTGTGAAAAAAAGTCAATCCCAGGTGAAACAGGAAAAGAGGTTTAAATCCCTTCTTCTAAGAATTTATCATGCAGAATATGCCTTTATTGTGCTGAATGTTTTCCCCTAACAAATTCTGACTTCATTGGATCATGTTTAGTGTTAATGTACTTCTATTGCTTTTGGCAGGAGGTCTTTCACTTCTACATTTTTGTTTTTGAACAAAGAATATTGCGGTCAATTTTTTTCTAAAGAAATGAAATGTTTGTTTACTATTTTATTATAATTGCCTTCTTTGTTGCTCGTTGTTACTCCCCCGTGGCCTGTGAATAGGTGGGACACTGGGCACTTGTGTTTGGATTTATTTCTTTAGTTCTGCAGAATTTGCTTGCAAGTTAAGTCAGTCCTCACTACAAAAACCGGTTGGAATAAGCTATGAGGTGTCTCTGGCTAATGTACATTTTGATACTGATATTTAACTAAGTATGTGGCTAAGTGGGTTTTTAATATCAAATAGAAAAAAAATTCGCCACTGAGTAGTCCCTTGGGTAAAGTTAGACCATAGCCTGTCCTTCTTGGTGTTTGCATTATTCTAACTATGACCACAGAAGGCCCTCAGAGCATGGTGAGCATCTTTTTATTTTTTTCCCTGGTTATGTTAGTACCTCATCTTCTTTCTAATTCTCAAGTCAAACTTAATCGAATAGCCAATGTCAGAAGTCACAATAATTTATCGAATTATTCTGTGGCATTGTTTAAAGCAGTGTCTGTTAGATTAATTGCTGGATACTGCCTTTATATTTAATGTCTTTTAAAAGTAAGATGCCCATCTCCTGTCTGGAGGGAAGATGGGAGGGTAGAGGGGGTTAGAAACTGGCAAAATGGCCACGAAAGGAGAGACTGGAAGGAGAAAGTGGGCTAACTCATTAGGGGGAGAGTAAGTGGGAGTATGTGGTAAGGTGTATGTAAGTTTATATGTGAGAGAGACTGACTTGATTTGTAAACTTTCACTTAAAGCAAAATAAAAATTATTAAAAAAAAAAAAAAGATGCCGAAACCAAAGAAACTGTGTTCTTGGTTTGACTGCAAGCCAGGCACATTTTTGTCAAATTTGTTCCTAAGTATTTTATATTTTTGATGCAATTTTAAATATTGTTATTTTAAAATTTTGATCTTTTAATTATTGTTTATAGAAAGTCAGACAATTTTGTATTATTGACCTTATATCCAACAAACTTGCTAAATTTACTTATTGTTCTAAGTTTATAGATTCTTTTGAGTTTTTTACTTACACATACCATAATTTTTACATAAATAATATGCACCTTCTATGTTTGCCAACCACGCCCTCCTCCTGTGAGGTATTTCTGTATGCTGATTTTTTTAGGGAGCAATTGGTAAACAAACCTAGAAGTTGCATGTTGTTTGCATAAAAATGCAGTTATCCATGAGGAAAAACGTTTTTATTCCTTCATTTTCTTAACTTTTTGTTTCTTTTTCTTACCTTATTTCTCTGGCTAAGACTCACAGTGCAGTGTTGAATAGAAGTAGGAATTTCTACCACAAATTCTTGATTTGTGGAAGAAATCTTTCAGCATTTCTCAAATATAATGTTTGCTTTTTTTATTTGGTTTTTATAAATGCCCTTCATCAAATTAAGTAAGCTGTCATCTTTACTGAGATTTTGTATAATGATTTAAGTGTTAGATTTTTATCATATGGCTTTACTATATATATTGAGATGATCATATTATTTTTCTTCTTTATTCTGTTGATGTGGTGGATTATACTGACTGATCTTTGAATGTTAATTTGTCCTTTCATTTCTGGGAAAATCCCTACTTGGTCATTATGCAATATCCTATTATACATTGCTGAATTTGATTTGATACTATTTTATTTAAAAATTTTGCATATATGTTTATAAAACAGGCTTTCTTTTAATTATTTTATTTTACATTTTTCACCCTTTTGATTAGTATTCTTCTATAGACTCTTTGATCAAAACATTCAGTAATGGTAGCTGGGCACCTTCCAGTTCTTACCTCTTGGCATATGAGGCAGTTGTTCACGGAGGCAACCAACAATTCTTTTTTGTAATGTCCGTATTAGGTATTGGTATCAAGATTATTCTAAATTCATAAAATAAGTTGGGAAGTGTTCCCTCTTTTGCTGTTTTTTTTTTTTTTTGGAAGAATTTGTGTAAAATTGGTGTATTTTTAAAGTTTCAACTATGGATTTTGAACTGTATATTTATTCTTGAATATAGAACGATCCAGATTTTACATTTATTTCCTGCTAATTTTGGCAAGTTGAGTTTTTCTAGTAGTATCCATTTCCTTTAAATTTTAAAACATATTAAAATAAAGTTGTTAATATTATCTTTAACATCTACCTAGAATTAATAGTTATGTCACCTTTTCATTCCTAATGTCGATAAATTATGCTTTCTCTTTCTCCCCCCGAGCAGTTTTCGAAGCTATTTATATTAGTCTTTTTAATTAATCAACTTTTGTTTTGTTGATTTTCTGCATTGTATGTTGTCTTTTAAATTTTGCTCTTATCCTTGTTATAGCCTCCCTTCTACATTTTTTAGTTGAATTTGCTACTCTATTTCTAATATCTTCAGATGGATAGTTAGATCATAATTTTTAGACTTTATTTTTTTCATCATATGTATGTTTTTAGGCTATAAAATTTCCTCAGAGCACAGCTTTAACTGCATCCCATTAGTTTAAATGACCTATCTTCATTATCATTCAATTAAAAATACATTCTAGTTTAGATTGTTACATCTTCTTTTACAGTGAGTTATTTAGAAATATATTGTTTAATTTTCAAACATTCGAGGGTTTCCTAGTTATTGTTTTATTACCGATTTTTACACTATTCTCACTATGACCACAGGACATACATTTTATAATTGTAATCCTTCAAAATTTGTTAAAATGTAATTTATGTCTCAATAGATGGTCAATTTGGGTAGATGTTTTATTTGCACCAGAAAAGAATATAGAGTCTGACATTGTTGATAACAGAGTTCAATGTATGTCGATTAGGTCAAGTTTGTTATCGACATTGCTGAAATATTCTGTATTTTTACAGACTTTTTTGTGTGCAAGTTCTTAGAGTTGCTGAGAGAGATGTGTTAGACTTTCTGACAATAACTGTGTATTTATCTCTTTCTCCATCCAGTTCTGTCTACTTTTGCTTTATATATTTAAAAAGTGTGTTATTAGTGCATAGAAATTTAGAATTTATATATCTTCCTGAGAACTTAACCCTATAATAATAAAAAAAATTGTCTTATCTCAAGTAATTTTTTTTGCTTTACGGTCTGCTTTGTCTGGTATTAGTATAGTACACCAGCTTCCTTGTGGTTAGTGACTGTGTGCCATATCTTCTTCCATCCTTTTACTTTCAACCTTTGTATATCATTATATTTCAGGTGTGCTCTTATAAGCAGTATATTGTTGTTTTCAGAATTCAGCTTGACAATTTTCTCTTTAAAGTATTTTGTTTCTTTACATTTAATATAAGTACTGTTGCATTTGTATATATATTTATCATTTTTTTTACTTGTCTCACTTTTTTCCTCTTTCCTTTCTTTTCCTACTATATACTAATAAGTAATTTTTGTTATTAAATTTTTCTAGTAGCTTGTCGTGAATTATTTTTAAAAATTCTTTTAGTAGTTACAGTTGAAATTAAAACATGCAATTAAAATGTCATATAAATTAATATTTTTACTATTTCCCTCACAATCTGAGAACCGTAGAGCATTTTATCACTACTTTTTTTTAACCCCTTCTGGATTTTGTAGTATTACTGAAAGGTAATTTAACTGTACTTGTATTTTAAATTTTAAATTTGGTAAAATAGTATTCAGTTGTTTTTTACAGTTAATATTCATTTATATTTACCTGCATCTTTACATTCTCCAGTGCTCTTCTTCCCTTCCTGCATTTCTTTGTTTCCATGTGGAATAATTTTTCCCTGCCTTTGCTGTTCCTTTTAGTGTGTGTCCTTTCTCTGGTGACAGATATTTTCAGGATTTTTTTTTAAACATCTTTTTTGTTTTAATTTTTTCAAATGTTTTTATAGAATTCTAGATTGGCAGTTATATGAAGATATCTTATATGAAGATGTAATTCTGCTGTCTTCTGGCTTTCATCATTTTAGCTTTCAGTCTTATTGTAGACCTTTTGAGAGTAATATGTCTTTTTTCTGACTCATTTTTATATTTTTTCTCTTTGTAATTTTTAGCAGTTTTACTATCATGCGTCTAGCAGTGTATTTCTTTATGTTTATCCTGATTTGGGTTCATGGTGTTTCTTGAATGTTATAGGGAAGGCTTTCATTAATTTTGAAAAAATTATTACTCATTACCTTTTCAAATGTTGTTTCATCCAAATTCTCACTCTCTTTTCCAAGAGTAATTCCTGTTACAAATAGGTTAGACCTTTTCTCCATGTCACCTGTCTCTCTTATGCTCATCTTTGTATCTTTCATTCATTTTTCTCTCCATGCTTCAATATTTGGATAGTCTCTTCTAACATACTTTCTGGTTCATTATTTCTCTCCTTGGTGTGTCTAATCTCCTGATAAACACGTTTTTGAGTTCTTAAATTTTCAATTTTAAAATTTTATTTGATTTAAAAAAAAAGATTGTTCCCAATTCTTTATTGTAATTCTCCAGCTAATGTTTTGATCATCTCTGGCTCTGTTTCCATTCTTTGTTTTTTCTCTTGAGTTTCTAGTGTTTTGGTCTTATTTGCTTTATGCCTGGTACTATTTTATTGATCCCTGAAAAATGGAGTGATTCTGAGGCTATCAATGATGGAATTGTTTTGCACAGTTTTGATCATCAAAGGCAGTTAGGAGAGGGGAAGATCAACTTAATCTCTTCTGTATTTAAACTGATTCAGATCAGAATTTCAGTCTGTGTAAAAAAAAAAAAAAAAAAGTCGTGTCTATTTTTGCTTTACCCTTTTAGGGCTGTTCCCATTGCTGTTGAGTTGATTTTGACTCATGGTGACCTTAGGTAGAACTACCCCTGTAAGGTTTCCAAGGCTATAATCTTTACCAAACCATACTTCCACATCTTTCTTCCATGGAGTGGCTATTGAGTTTGAACTACTGAACCTTCATTTAGCAGCCAAGTGCTTATCCATTGCCCCACCAGGGCTCCTTTCTCCTAGAGGCTGACAAAATATTTCTGTAAAGGGCCAGATAATAAATATTTTAGGCTTTACAGGCCATATGATCTCTGTCACAGCTATTCAACTCTGTCATCATAGTACAAAAGTTACCATAGACGATACATAAATGAGTGGTTATGGTTGTGTTTGAATAAACCTTTATTTATAAAAATAAGCACTGCAGATTTGGTCCACAGAATAGTTTTCCAATCCTTCTCCTAGGGTGTAGCCCTCCAGAGTTCCCCTCTGAAAACCTGGGCTTTTTAACCAAGACTCCTTCTTCATGGAGGGCCCTGAACTCCAATTTTTATCTCCCTAGCCCTTTGAACCTACTGATAAATTTGCTCCTTCTCTAACCATTGGATGCAATTTATAAATTAGCAAATGCCTTGAGGGAAAAACCAAGACCAGAAGCTGGGCACACTTCTCTGTACTTACTTTCTCTCGAGGTCCTTTCTTCTTAGGATTCTTTTTTCTCGGTCCCTTTTGCCTGGGAGACTCTCTGATGCCTTTGTAGATTTTTTTTTTTTTTGTATCTTGAATTTTATGTCATAAATTGTGAGACCACAAGGCATATTCAGAAGGCCAAATCTATCTTCAAATGATAATTTGTGTTTTCTGCATGCTGACTCTTCCTTCCTTAATTCTCATCTAAACAATCTCTTAGCCAATCTTCCCAATGTAACTTTTCTATTCCATTCTCCACATGGTAGCCTGAATGATTCTTACAAGACATAATTTTGACCACATTTTCTCCCTACTTAAAGCTCTTTAATGATTTCCCATTCATCCCAGAATTTAAAAAACAAACTTTAAGATTGTTTGCAAGGCTCTTCATGATCTGGCCGCTGCCTACCTCTCCAGCCTAGTTTTTCAGCATTTCTTCCCTAAAATGATACTATTCAGCGTTACTTAATTGCTTTCCTTTCCTTCAACTGGCCAATTTCTCTACCACATCATTGCCCTTGCACGTGATCTGTCTGGGTCATAATTTCCTCTTGGGCTGCATTTGTCCTAAATCTCTAGTCATCCTGCAAGTGTCAGCTGAAGTTAACTCTATCTAGGAAGCCCTGTCTGACCCCTGAATCTGGCCCCCTGGATTCAGAGTGCTGTGTATTTCCCCAGTGATAATTCTTAACCCCTCATATTGAAATTTAAGTGTTTTCTATAGCTCCTAAAGTACTGTAAGCTTCCAGGGGCAAAGCTATCGCTATTCCAATCTTGAATCATTAGCTTCTAGCGCAGTACCTGGTACATAAAAAAACAAAACAAAACAAAAAAACCCACCAAATCCGTTGCTGTTGAGTCAATTCCAATTTATAGTGACCCTGTAGGACAGAGTAGAACTGCCCCATAGAATTTCCAAGGAGCATCTGGTGGATTCAAACTGCTGACCTTTTGGTTAGCAGTCATAGCACTTAACCACTATGTCACCATGGTTCGGCAAACAATTATTGAGTATCTATTGTGTACCATATACTCAATAATTGTCAGCAACCTTGGCAGATCCCTTAGCTGTTGGCAGTGGGATGGTGAGATCGTTTAGTTGTTGTAGAATGAATGAATGATAATTAATAAAATGCTTTAAATTTGCTGGCAATATTTATTTTTCATTATGAAGTTTACATTCATTTGATCCTCCGTATAACCTTGTGAGCTAGGAAGACAGTATTATTTCTGTTTTAATAACGGGAAAATCTGAACAGAGAGACCAAATGACTTTCCCAGGGCCTTCTAGCATGCTTAATGGTCAATGCAGACCTATTCTCTAGATTCTTAGGCCTCACGTCAAGTGTCCAGATTGTGTGCTTTAGTTTTCCCTCATTTCCAACTTCCTCTTTTACATTCTTATTTCTCTTTCGTTTTCCCTCCCCCCTGACTAGACCTATCATCAAGGCCACACTGAAAGCTAGGGAGGTAATGACGCTTTTGATGAATTACGCAGTGGTTAAGGCTTGGCTGCTAACCAAAAGATTGGTAGTTCAAACTCACCAGTGGCTGTGTAGGAAAAAAAGACCTGACGATCTGCTTCTGTAAAGATTACCACCTAGGAAATCCTATGGGGCAGTTCTGCTCTGTGCTACAGGGTTGCTATGAGTCAGAATCAACTCAACAGCTCACAACAACAAAAGGTTTTTGGAGAGTTTAATCATCCATAATTTTCTCAAAGCAGAGCCACTAACCCTAACTTCTCCCTCTTCCTGTGGGTCTGTGTTAGTCTGGGCACTGGATGCAGGGACAAGGGGATATGACTATTGTAATAACTCTTCCCTTTCAAGGCAAGGGTGTCTGTAGAATTTCTGGGAGTTTTAGAGAGGTCATTCACATTAACATGTTACTTTGTAATATAAACCTGTGCTTTAGAACCAGCTTGTAAATCCTCAAAACTAGATGATAGTAAATTACTTCAAAACTGTGTATGGTGCCTAGAAGGTCAGGAATGGGCTGCAGGTCAACCCGCTTGTCAGATCCTTTAGCTACTGGCAGTGGGCTGATAGGATCCTTTAGTTGTTAAAAGGAGGAAGTTCATATGTGAAAGCAATGATGTGATCAGGGAGAACAATATATTCTCTGTGGTTCCTTAAAGGGAATAACTTCGACTATGTTTTTAAATAGCTTACCATTCACTTCCATTTTGAAATAACTGAAAACCAAATATATCATTTTGTGTGTGCTTGTGTGCGGTGGGGAAAAGCCACCACTTTGTTTCTTGATCTGTTAACTGTCTGCCAACGTGTGTGCTAGGGGTCAGTTAAGTTGTAGAGATTAATACCTGGAGAATAATGAAGCCAGGCAGGTGGAGCCTGAAGGGTTTTCCAAGAGTTGCCTCCCTTCACCCCAATAAATAGAAAAAGAATCCTTTATAGACAAGTGCAGAAACGTTAGAGAGAGAAAACAGGAGTACTACAGCAATCTTTAAAAAATTCAATGACATACTTCTGAAGTTATTCAGTATTTTCTTATTCATAATAGCATATTTGGCCTGGTGTTTATTAGAATGGTTTTCAGCTCTTATCTTCTGAAACACTAAAATTGTAAGCATTACATTCTGATTATAAAGATTCTAACCACCAGTTGCTGTTGTCTTGAATGCTATGCTCTGATGGCCGATGGTCCAGGCAAGAAACAGGAAGGAGAAACCTAGGTCATCCGGCCAGAAAACATTGATTTTCCTGTCCCATGACCCGGTTTGGCTGAGATGTTTAAAGGTTGTTCCTATTCATGCATTTCAGGTAGCATCCTTTTCCAGAGCCTGACCATGGACTCAGAGAAGATCTCAGAGAGACAGGAGGAAACCCTCTCCATCCTGGAAGAGAAATTTCCTAATTTGCCTCCAAGAGAAGATATCATCAGGGTCCTGCAGGAGACCCAGTTCAGTGCTCAGGGTGAGTGACTATGTCCCCCAGTTCTCTCCCAAGGGGGGTTGCTCTGTGGGATGCGGGTTGAATGTAAATTTGTGCATGCGTTCATTTTCTTTACTCTTGTTTGTGTGTCTGGAAGATTTTTAGGCGCATGCGTTGGCCCACTTGGAAGGAGGCAGCCTGTACTGTAGCTTCTCCTTTGAGGCCTTTGTGTCTGAATCTGAGGTTAATTCAAGTGTCTAATGTGCACCCTAGGGTCCTGGGTGGTGCCAACCGTTAAGCACCCCACTACCTACCAAAGGTTGGAGGTTTAAACCCACCCAAAGGTACCTTGGAAGAAAGCCCTGGCAATCTACTTTAAAAAAATCAGCCATTGAAAACCCTATGGAGCATGATTTTAACATACATGGGGTCGCTGTGAGTTGGAATCGAATCAATGGCAACTTTTTTCTTTTTGTGTGTGTGCACCCAAAATGAATCAATACATGAAATCTCTGTGTTGAGAAGATTCTATCTTGAGAATGTGTCAGGAGCAATGTCAAGCACAATGGGATTTCATAAATCAGTTTCAGAAAGGAATAGTAGAGAAGTGACTGAACTGATGAAATTGTTCTTGAAGTCTAGATTTTATCAAGAAGTTTATAAACAAGTGTCTTAGTCATCCAGTGCTGCCATAACAGAAATACCACAAGTGGATGGCTTTAACAAAGAGAAATTTATCTTCTCACAGTCTAGTAGGTTACAAGTCCAAATTCAGGGCATCGGCTCCAAGGGAAGGCTTTCTCTCTCTCTTGGCTCTAGAGGAAGGTCCTTGTCCTCAACCTTCTGGTGGAGGAGCTTCTCAGGCACAGGGACCATGTGTCCAAAGGATGTGCTCTGGTCTTGGTGCTGCTTTCTTGGTGATATGAGGCCCCCAATGCTCTGCCTGCTTCCCTTTCCTTTTATGTCTTGAGAGGTAAAAGGTGGTGCAGGCCACACCCCAGGGAAACTCCCTTTTGGATCAGGGAGGTGACCTGAGTAATCCTTTTAACCACAGGCAGAGATTAAGATTTATATAGGAAAATCACAAAATGGAGGACAACTATACATGGCCTAACCAAGTTGACACATATTTTTGGGGGACACAATTCAATCCATTACACTCTACCCTTTGGCCCCCCAAAATTCATGTCTTGCAACATGCAAACATATTCATCCCATGATGTCATAGCAAAAGTCTTAACTCCAAGTTCAAAATCCAAATATTCTTACTTATCTGTGAAATCTAGAAATCAAGTTATCTGCTTCCAAGGGTACAATTGCAGAACAGGCACAAGCTAGACATTTCCATTACAAATGGGAGAAACTGGAGAGAAAGAACAGATATTAGGCACCAAAGCAAGTCAGCGGAACACATTACATTAGCCCTCAAAAAGAAAAGCCCTCAAGGCTTTGAAAATAATCATCTGTTCTCTGAGACAATTTACACAATAGCCCTGCCCTCCAGACTTTAGGTATTGGCCACACTCTGCATATTCTGAGTGGAGGCCCCTTAGCCCTGGGCTTCAGCTCCGCCTTCCAGGCTCACTGGGACCAAAACTCTGCTTCCTTAGCTTTAGGCACACCATTCTCCTAGTCCATCTGAGTGGTGACTCCACCCTTAGAAACACTGGAGGCCATGGCTCCACCCTTTGAAACCCCAGAGGTCATGGCTGTACCTTTTGAGACTGAGGCAGCTGGGCTTCTTATGTTGTCTCTTCAGCTTCTATTTCCTGGTTTCTTGGCCTCTTGGCTCTTCAGGCCTCATGCCCACTACTGCCCTGCTGGGGCAAGTGTTCCAAAGCTCAATAGCTCCACCGATAAGTGTCTGAAGGCACCCTATTCCGCCAGAAAGCCTCCTGCACACAGCCACTCCAGCTCTCTCTCTCCGTGGGTCTGCTCCAGTGCTGTTTCACGCTGGTCTCCTGGTTCTGCTACCACTGGGTCTCTACTGTTGCAGCTTCTCTGCCACTGCAGGTTCTCTGCAGCACTGGTCCTCTGCCACTGTTGTAACTATACCCATTCACAGTTTCAAAACTGCTTCTGCATTTTAGGAATCTGTCAGAGCAGCACCCCACTCCCAGTACCAAATTCTGTCTTAGTCATCTAGTGCTGCCATAACAGAAACACCACAAGTGGATGGCTTTAACAAAGAGAAATTTATTTTCTCACAGTCTAGTAGGTTACAAGTCCAAATTCAGGGCATCAGCTCCAAGGGAAGGCTTTCTCTCTCCGTTGGCTCTGGAGAAAGGTCCTTGTCCTCAATCTTCCCTTAGTTCTGGAGCTTCTCAGGCATAGGGACCCCATGTCCAAAGGATGTGCTCTGCTCCTGGTGTTGCTTTCTTGGTGGTATGAGGTCCCCAACTCTCTGCTTGCTTCCTTTTCCTTTTATCTCTTGAGAGATGAAAGGTGGTACAGGCCACACCCCAGGGAAACTCCCTTTTGGATCAGAGAGGTGACTTGAGTAATCCTCTTAACCACAGGCAGAGATTATGATTTATAACACATAGGAAAATCACAAAATGGAGGACAACTACACATGGCCAACCAAGTTGACACATATTTTTTGGGGACAGAATTCATTCCATTACAAGGGAAAAAAAATCTACAAAAATTTCCTAAATCGGCTATTTTAGTAATAAATAACTATAATGCATTGGGTGTTTAATATATACAGTAAAACCTGCAAAAGCCAGAACATGTATAAGGCAAAAAGCTGTCAGAGAAGGAAAACTCAAATATTTTCCACTAAAATGAATGGTAAGACTGAAAAGAAAGAAAAGTGGTAAGACTGCACCCTGCGAAAGATGGAAAACTTGTGAGACCCAGAAAAACAAAATAGTCCTGTTGAGTTCCAGCTCTCACAGGTTTTACTGTATCAGGTTCTTATGCTCTGTCTTTGCATGGACTAGCTCACTGAATTCTCATGACAACTCTAAGAATCAGGTACTATTATTATCCCCAATTTCCAGATGAAAATGATGAGGCACAGAAAGACTTCTTTGCTTTTCCCAGGTAATATACACCCACCTGGCAAGTGGCCAGACCAGGATTTAAACCTAGACAATCTACCTTTAAGGTAAAAGCACAGAATTACATGGGTTCCTACCTTAGTTTGAAAACTCCCAAAGGCAGAGCACAAGGCAAAGACTCTAGTTGTAAGTAGTTTATATGGGAGGTGACAACTGCTGTACATCAGCAGGAAACCCTGGTGGTGTAGTGGTCAAGTGCTACGGCTGCTCACCAAAGGGTCAGCAGTTCAAATCCACCAGGCGCTCCTTGGAAACTCTGTGGGGCAGTTCTACCCTGTCCTATAGGGTTGCTATGAGTCGGAATCGACTCGACGGCACTGGGTTTGGTTTTTGTTGGTTATACATCAGCGAGGAAACCGTGGTGGCCTAGTGGTTAAGAGCTACAGCTGCTAACCAAAAGGTGGCAGTTCGAATCTACCAGGCACTCCTTGGAAACTCTATGGGACAGTTCTACTCTGTCCTATAGTGTCACCGTGAGTTGGAATCGACTTGATGGCAATGGGTTTATACATCAGGGAAGGAGACCCAGTGGCACAGTGGTTAAAGAGCTCAGCTGCTAACCAAAAGGTTGGCAGTTCAAACCCACCAGCTGCTCTGCAGCGGAAAGAAATGGCAGTCCACTTCCATAAAGATTTATAGCCTTGGAAACCCTGTGTGGCAGTTCTACTTTGTCCTATAGGGTCACTGTGAGTTGGAATTGACTCCATGGCAGTAGATTTGGTTTTGGTTTTTTATTTTATACATCAGGGTGTGTGTGTGTTTGAGAGATGTTTGTTAAACATTTACCAATACCCACTGGACTATTGAGGGCTACTCCTAAAACCAAACTAAGCCATTTGCCAACAAGTCGATTACAACTCAGGCAACTCCACGTGTGTCAGAGTAGAATTGTACTCTGTAAGGTTTATAAGACTGTGACCTTAAGAAGCAGGCTGACAGGCCTTTCTTCTAAGCTGCCTCTGGGTGGACTCCAACCTTCAGCCTTTTGGTTAGTAGTCAAGCATTTAACCATCTGTGCTACCCAGGGACTCCTGAGGGCTTCTCCCATTGCCGTTGAGTCAATTCCAGCTCATAGTGACCCTATAGGATGAAGTAGAACTGCCCCGTAGGGTTTGGAAGGAGTGGCTAGAGGATTCCAACTGCTGACCTTAGTTATCAGCTGAGCTCTTAACTGCTGCACCGCCATGGCTCCTGAGGGCTGCTCCCAGGAGGTGTTAATTCCACAGCACTCGCTACTTGCCTCCTGTGAAGGGCCCAGTAGACTCTGGTGGCCAGAGAAAGCCCTCTGGAAAAGAGATGTTTGTGCTGGAGTTTCAGATTCATGCTGGGGTTCACTGAGATGGGAAAATCTGTGGAAATGTGGGTGGGACATATCAGCTCTGCATTCTGTTACATAGGTACATGTATATGTGGCTGCATAATGGTAAGCATTTTGTAATTGGTTTTCAGAGCTAGACCAAACTTTTAATGTCATGACCTATTCTATAAATCACTTCATCCAGCATTGTGATAGATTGTGGCCTTTCCATCTTTGAACCAAAGAAAACTATTTAGTACCTGGCTTAGTTATCTTGTGCTGCTATCACAGAAATACCTCAAGTGAGTGGCTTTAATGAACAGAAATTTCTTTCCTCACAGTTTAGGAGAATAGAAGTCTGAATTCTGGGTGAGAGGTCTAGGGGAAGGCTTTCTTTCACTGTCGGCTCTGGAGGAAGGTCCTTGTCTGTTTTGAGCTTCTGTTCCTGGGTGATCTTCGTGTGGCTGGGCATCTCTCTTTGCCCATCTCTGCTTGCTCACTTGCTTGTTTAATCTCTTTTATATCTCAAAAGAGATTGATTTAAGACACACCCTACACTAATCCAGTCTCATTAACTTAGATAACCCATCCCCAAAAGAGATCATAACCACAAGCATAGAGATTATAACACATATTTTGGGGGAATACAATTCAATCCATAACATTCCACCTTTGTCTCTCCGTAATTCTTGTTCTTCACACATGCAAAACACATTCACCCCATCGCATCATCCTAAAAGTCTTAAATCAATTCCAAGTCCAAAATCTCATCTTCTGAATCAAAATATGGGTGAGACTTTAGGCGTAGTCCATCCTGGGGCAAAACTGCTCTTTATCTGTGATCCTATGAAACCTAGAATACAAGTTATCTGTTTCCAAAGTACAATGGTGGAAAAGGTACAAGGTAGATATTTCCATTACAAATGGGAGAAATTGGAGAGAAAGAAGGGATAACAGGCACCAAGCAATTTCAAAAGTCAGCAGAACAAATTACATTAGCTGAAATAATCCTCTCTTCTCTGAGACCATCTGGGCAATGACCCTGCCCTCCAGACTCTGGATGTTGGCTATGTTCTCTGGATTCTGGGTAGAGATTCCTCAGTCCTGGGCTTCAGCTCCGCCTTCCAGGCCCCCTAGGATGGCAACTCCTAGTCCATCTGAATGGCAACTTCACACTTCAGCCCCTTCAGGCCCTGTTATTCAGCACCTTGGGTATGGCAGCTTCACCTCCTCAGCTTTGGGCAGTGGCCCCATTTCTCTGTCACACTTTAATGGCAGCGCCACACTCTGGGACCAAGTTGGCAGAGATCTAACTCTTTGAAACAGAGATCTCACCCTTTGAGATCCAGGAGATTGTGGTCCCACCCTTTGAAACTAAGAAAGTCCTGCTCCCTGTGCTCCTTCCGGCAATTCTTTTGGGATCCTTTGACATTGGCTTCTGGTTGGGTTTGGCCAATGGGAAGAGGTAGAAACACATTGTGTATGTGTGTGTGGTGGTGGTGGTGGGGGTAGGGGAAGGAAGGAGAAGAGAGAGGCTGTAGTATTTCTTCCCTGCTTCCTTCTGACTTTGGTGCTAAGTTTTTGGCAGCTCGTCTTTCCACTGTTCCAGATGTCTTTCCTTACCTTGGCTTCTTGCTAACCTCTGGGTGCTTCAGCATCCTTTATTTGTTTCCTTGGTCCTTCCTACATCTCTGTAAGTGCCCTGCCATTAAAGAGTCTTCTTTTAAATCATGAAGAGTTAGTTCTAATTTCTGTTGGGATCCTAACTGATGTATGTTTGTCAGTAATGTAATTTTTGCCTTAATGTATGTGTTTTTTATGGGTAAATGTATATTAGAGGGGAAAATATTGAAATTGCACGGTGAATTCTTAGAATAATCCACTGTTTTTTTTTTTTATTACAAAAAAGTTCACACCAAGTACAACATACTGTATTCTCTTGTCATTCACAGGTTTAAGTATTGAGCAGACAATACTGAAGGATCTAAAGGAACTGTCAGATGGAGAAATAAAAGTAGCCATTAGTACCGTGAATATGACCCTGGAGGTAAGGGTAAGGATGCTTTTTAAGCAATGATAGATTTTACAGAATGGCAGCACGAGCAACTGGAATACAACCCCCTCCCACCATGCCCTATAAGTTGGTGTTAGTCTTGTGCTCTGAATGCTTCTTTGTCGTATATTTGACTAGGAATACAGGTTATTATTCTGGGTGAAAACAGTATGCCAACTCAAAGAAAAATGCCAAACCTGTATTCCCAAGTTGAGTGCTGTTTCATTCATCTCAGTAAAAAAATTAAAGAAAAAAAAACCTACACCACAAACACTCATGGGTGTGTGTGTGGGTGTGTGTGGTGTGTGTGCACATATAACATGTTTAATAGAAATTACCTGTGTAATTAGGTTCACTTCCTTTTTTTCTCTGCACTACCTTTCATTGTCCACAGAACTTTTCTAAGATAGCAAGTTTCCTTTGGTCTTTGTATGCTATTTGGATACATGTTATTTTCATAATCAGTGAGGACAACTCAAGTATTAATAAGGAATCTCCTTCCAATCTGTTAAATGAATGATTCAGAGTGAATGCTACTCTTGTCTTTGTGTGTTTCCTTGGTAAATTATCTATTGTCTACTTTGGGAGTTTTCAGTGACTCGTGTGTTAACCTTAATTAACCTAACTAATGGGAACTATGGAAACCCTGGTGGTATAGTGGTTAAGTGCTACGGCTGCTAACCAAAGGGCCGGCAGTTTGAATCCACCAGGCACTCCTTGGAAGCTCTATGGGGCAGTTCTACTCTGTCCTATAGGGTCACTATGAGTCGAAATCTACTCGATGGCACTGGGTTTGGTTTTTGTGTTTTAATGGGAACTATAGTTTGCAGAAGCAAATTTGTGCTGTGCCAAAGTCTGTGCATTCCTTTACTGTTGTAGTGCCTTGATCAAGCTATCCACTTTTGGTTGATGTGCCAAGCTCCCAAGTCAAGTTTATGGAGATAATATTTGCTGTTTGAGGAATTTGTCTTTCAGTTTTTAGAATTGTATGTTGTTATTCTTTTTTCTCATGGCAGTGGTGTCTATATCAATGCACCTATTCCTGCGGAATAGCTGACATGCCTATGGATATCCACACCTCAGAAAGCCCAAGAGCAAGCCAGTTGCTTTTTGCAGTGATCTCTTTGGAAAATTTATTCCCAGTTGACTGACATCATGATTCAGCTCTCAGATCTATATGAGTACTGGGTGGCAGACTGCCATCACTAAAAATAATCACATTTTATGGTTGTATAGTGTCTTGTAGTTTATGAACCACATTCTCATTGGACATAGTTGGTAGACGGATTCAACTGTTTCTATGGACTTTCAAATTGATAAGTGCGCCATATAATTAGTTGTTGATATGAATCAATACAAGAAATACATGCAATTTGGGATGTAGTAACTAGATAATCACCTTCAATTAGAACCCTGCTTTGTGTCTAGAAATCCAAGGGAAACACGGATCTTGCAAGGGTCAGTAGCTCTGAGAATCATTTCTACTAGTTCAAGCCTTAGGGTTTTCTTTCTCTTTCCCCCTTCCCTGTCTCCCTTCATTTAATGGCATCTTATTAGGTTTTAAATGCCTTGTTTAGAATTCCTTTCTAAATTAAGATAGAACATCTTGTGATTGCTTAGAGAACTGTCTGTAGTTAGCAAATTATTTTAAGGCTATTAATATAGACTTACCATAGTTTTCCTGTACCTGCATTTATTTACTATATGGGTATACAAATGACTTTGTCAGATACATTAAACTGTAAATGCTTAGCAGTTGAGTAAGTGATAAAATGATCATCTTAATCTTGACAGCAATTTACACAGAGGTCCAGTAATTAATCAGGTGGTTAAGTACATCTCCGGGAGCGCTATGTGATCTTCCAGGAGGGGAGGGAGGAGGACACTTGTATGTATAAATAAGGTACTGGTTTAAACTCTCATCAGCTGAATGAGAGTTTTTTACTTTTGCGTAATGGAGATATGAGAAATGGAGAAAGAACTCCTTAGTAACATCCCATATCGCCCTTGAAAGAGAAAATGTACATTATTTATTTAATCTGCCAGAAAAATCTCCAAGTTAAGGGCAGAGTTTGGTTTTCTCTGTAGGTTGTCTTATGGTACAGTGTGGTATTTTCCAATCTCTATTTATATGTGATAGTATTTCAACATCCCTTTCCCATTTTCATTTTAAAAATGATGACAGAATCCATGTGTATTTGGGAACAGCAGTATTCTGGAAGAAATGTTCTTATTCCCATGACTGTCTAAATCTCACTTCTCCTGTGAAGTGCGATCAAGACACAGGTACTTCCTAATGCCTTTTGTAAATTCTCCATCTTTTATTACCACCCTCTGAACTCTTGCAAGATTTAGTCTAAATGACCTATTTAAGACTTAAGCCTATATAATCTTCTGTTAGTTTTGGCCTTGTTTCATATATTTAGTCATATTTAGACAATATTTTAAATTAATTGAGGGTAATGGTGGTATCTTTTACTCCTGTTTCTCTATTTCTTGGCACAGTGCTAGGCACATAATAGCTGCTACTAAATACAAATACTTAAATGAATATATATTGGTGTTAAAAATTTGTTACTTTGATATCTGATTTTTATTTCCTTTCGTATTTAAATGAGTGAGTTAGGAAAGCAAAGGTGCCTAGCGAAGCATCCAAGGCAACCTTCTTTGATCCCTTCTAGTTTCTTCTCAGACAACTGTGGTTGAAGATTGGGATCAAACAGATAAAGGATAGCCCACGTATTTATAGACAATGCTGCTTATCCAGCCGTCTAAAAATGGAGTGGGCAGCTTGGTAAAATAGTTAGCTATCTGTCACTGGAAGGAATCAACTGGAGGTTCTCTGGCATGCCAGGGATATGGGAAAGAGGATTGCTTATGTTTCCAATGGTCCTTTACAAGGCCATAATTCCACAGTTGTATGTGTGGTGACATTCATTTGTCTGATGACCCAATTAATATTCTGGGGTGGAAATTAGAAAAATGTGTCTCTTTGCAACATAAACAGCATGCTTTTCAGAGGAAACCACTCTGGTTTGGGAGGCAGAAGCCACTGGCTTTGACAGGTAGCTTAACTCTGACACTCTATACATCCAGGAGAAAGCTACAAAGAACCTTTTCTCTGGAAATTCAAGGGTTTCTCATTTTTTTTTTTATATTTTAGTATATCTCACAAATGATTGTTGTAATCTACTCAAGGTTATATAAGTTACTGAAAGAACTACCATAAAGAGCAAATGACCATAATAATGCAGAGTTTCCAGGTTTGCAGTGAGAGATGCTCAATAGATAAGGTAGAATGGATGTGGGTTTGAGGACTGGTAGAAATAGCCCTATCCGAAGTGTGGGCAGAGGGGCAGCCCTCCTTACAGAGAGGACCACTGGAAGCTAGGACCATAGACAAGACACTGTAGTCCCATTTTACATGGCCTCCAGGCCATTCTGAGTCTGACTATATGTAGCACAGTCCACTGGGGCCTACACACCACCATGTTGGAATCCTTCGCTGATTATCCTTCACTGCCTCGATTGTTGTTGTACCTACCTGGTTCCTTGAGCCATTTTCTTTGCTTGCCAATTTACCTATCAAAAGGAAATTTATAGACATCAAAGCATGAGCTTAATTGGAACAAACCTTAGCTTTATTCTTTTGCCAGCAGAATAGAGTGGTAATTATCCTTCTGGAACTTTTCTTACTCCCTAGTAAGGCCATACATTAACTTATTAGAGGGAAGGAACAGCTCTTTCCATTCAGATAAGGTACCACTGACGCAACTGAGGTTCCTCATGGCAGTACCACATTAATGATTCGTTTGATGACACCAGATATTATTACACCTCCTTTACGCATCTCCTCAAAGGCTGTAAGTCGTTAGCATCTTTTCCCTGGAAGGACAGTAGCCAAGTGCTGACTCCATTACTTTTGATTGTGATCAATTGCATTATAATTTATTCCTGCATATACACTATTAAAAAAAGTAGTCATTTTTCTGATAAATTAAAAAAATAAAACTTAGACTAAAACTGTCTCTTTGAACCTGTTAAGGGCATTGATGTTTCAGTGGTGGAATTCTTGCCTTCCATGCGGGAGACCCAGGTTCGACTCCTGACCAATACACATCATGCAAAGCCACTACCTGTCCATCCATGGAGGCTTGCATGTTGCTATGATGCTGGAAAATTTTCAGCAGAGCTTCCAGAGTGAGATGGGCTAGGAAGAAAGGATGACTCAATGGCAGGTAACAACAACATGAACCTGTTGCCTGCTAAGCACATTTCAACTGTTGCTCCCATATCTTCTTAATTTTGAATCATTATTCCTTTAAATGATTTGAAAGGATTTTCAACTCCTGCCATTTTGCCTCTTTATTTGGGTCTGGAGTAGGAGGAATTGTTCAGGCCTGTGTTCTCTCTGGGTCCCTGGACTGTTCTGCTGTGCTCTCAGCCCGCCCTCATCTTGAGCAGACACACTGCTATTTGAAAGCTGCGACAGAGAACACACGGGATGCATTCTGGTGAAGTGACTCAGAGACTGCTGACTCATCCTGCCTTGCCCAGAGATTACAAGTCAAGCTGCATCTTGGAACACTGCAGAGGGAAAAATAACAGCATTTCCCATTAGCATTCAGGACAGTGACCAGAATGAATTCCCAAAGTCACTGCTAACCGCCTCGCTAAAAAAAAGAGAAGTTTACTCAGGCCTCAGGAAGCATAACTGAATGATTTTAGCTAGTGATTTAAGGCCAGTCTGAAATCCGGTTTACCAATTTTGGTCACCAAATTGTGCTTTCTCATTGTTTGAGCTAGGAGTTTTTTGGAGGTCAAGATAATAGTACTTCTAGGGTATTTGCCTACCTTATGCTGTGGTAGAATGCGGGGTAACATCTTGGAGGAGCATGTAGTTCTTCTAGTTGATAAGCATATCCTTCAAAATGCCACACACTTATACTGAAGGTGAGTTCTCAAAGCCATCCTTTCCAACCAGTGGAAATGCATGCAACCTCCCCTCCAAGTTCTAAATCATAAATGCTTTCACTTCCCTTTGAATCCAGTTCTGCCAACTCCTTCCTGTGGCGATAATAATAGTTGGCATTTAATGAGTGCTTACTGTGTTGGTTTGGTACTGTGTTCCAGACAGTACAGTAAGTAGCTTATACGCATTATCTCATTAAATCTTCCCAGCAACCCCATGAGCTAGAGGAGCTATGATTATCCCTCTGCTGGTTAAGGTAGTACCAGCAGCCGTAACAGATAAACCCCAAATCTCAGAGACTCGGCACAAAAGTTGTTATTTTTTGCTCAAGCAACAATCCAACTTGGTGTTCCTAGTTGGTGGCCAGGACTGATTCAGAGTCTATCTTCGATACGTGGCTCCCAAGGTTGCCCTGGGAGTCGTGGCCATTCCACCTTCCAGAAAACCTTGGACGGTCAAGGATGGGAGGTTTTATGGGTCCGAACTCGATGTGACCTCCATCATTTTGCTCACATTTCATTAGCTTAGTCACACGGCTGCATCTAACTGCAGGGACGCTGAGAAATGTCCAGTTTTGCATCCAGGAAGAAGAACCGATTTGGGGAGTAATTGACCAGTCTCTGCCACAATCTCCATCTTGGAACTGAGGAAATTGGAAGCTGGAGGGGTTAAATCATTGTGTCAGGTAGAGCCGGGATCAAAATCCAAGTCTGTCCTGCTCCAACACTGGGCTCCATTGGTTGGAACTTGGTGCCAGGTGGCAAGATTAATTACGGAGCTTGAGCCTGCTCAAGGGTGCACTAGTCATTCATCAGTGGCCAGTCATTGCCCCAAATTTTGGATGTCAGACAGCCTAGGCATCCTTAAGCAATCCTTAGTTAGCTCTCATCTTTTCCTTACTCTGGCTGCTAAACTTTTTTACTCTCTATCTTCACATATTTGCTTCTTAAAAAAAAAAAAAGTATTTTAGCTTTTGAACTGTAAACACCATCCAGGTTGTATTCATAGTCAAACTAATTTCTGGTCCCTGATACAGAGGAGGTTTGGCAAAATAATTCAAGTAGATAAAAGTAATAGGAAAAAGATTATGGGGCAAGAGAATGGAGAGGACATGCCGCCATATAGAAAGGAAAGAAGTCTGTTATTTTTTCTCAGCCTGCCCTAGAACTCAAGGTGATGGGTACTGTAGTTTACCTTGCTATGAATTTAACTTTTTCAAAACTGTTTTCAAAATGAAGAGCTCCCCAATTTGTGAAGAATTTTAATGTAAGAGAATTTTCATTGAAGTTATTACTTTCAAGTACTATAGTAACTCCAAAAAACCTGTGTAAAGCACGTGAAGTGTGAATTACAATTGGAAACTAATTTAGAGCTAATAACTCATAGCTTCTTGAGGGCAGTGTTAGGATGAGAAAGTGAAATCTGGACTCAGAAAAGTGGATTTTCATTCTTATTGGGCTATATGAGTGGATCCTGGTAACAAGACATAACTGACATCAGAGAATTAAAAAAATGCCTATTTAAAGAATGTTTTATCACAAAAATGAGACTAAAGGAGCACACCAACCCAGGGGCAAGGACTGGAAGGCAGGAGGGAACAGGGAAGCTGGTAATAGGGAACCTAAGATTGAGAAGGGAGAGTGTTGACATGTTTTAGGATGGTTAACCAATGTCATAAAACAGTATGTGTACTAACTGTTTAATGAGAAAATAGTTTGTTCTGTAAACCTTTGTCTAAGGTACAATAAAAAAAAAATAAATAAGTAAAGAATATTTTATCATATCAAGGGCAACAGCAGTTTGTCTTGGAATAAGAATGTACTAAATAGCTGAAGCTTGTATAGTGAAACCTGTGAGAGCTAAAACTCCATGAGAATGCTTGTTTTTCTGGGTCTCATAAGTTTTCTGCCTTTGATGGGTGCTTACTATTGCTGTTGCTGTCTGTTAAGAATCCTACCTTATTTTAGTGCTGAGTTTTCCATCCCTGACAGGTTTCCAGCTTACTCAGTTTCCGGCTCTTGCAGGTTTTACTGTAATATTTAGAAGCCTTCCGATTTGTATGAAGGTAGCTCCTTCTGCAGATGGCCGAAAATATTTCAAAACCATCAAAATAAAGTTTGCAAAACCTGCCTACCTAGAAATCCCTTATAATACATACACCTAAACTCAGGTTGGTGGCAGCTTGATATTTTCCTTGACGACTTTTCTCTGCACATATGTATTTGCCTGTTGGCCAGTTTGAATGGACTTAAATGATTCACAAAACTTGGTCCATGTAGCTGTGTTTCTCTATAAATGGGCGTTATTTCCCTTGCTGTTAGTTGCTGTCAAGTTGATTCCAGCTCATGATAACCCCATGGCTGCAGGATGGAACTGCCCCATAGGGTTTTCAAGGTTGTGACCTTTCGGAAGCAGATTGCCAGGCCTGTCTTCTGAGGTGCCTCTGGGTGAGTTGGAACCACCAACCTTTTGGCTAGTAGTTGAGCACTTAACCGTTTGCCTCATCCAAATGGTACGAAATACTTCAGTACAGACTTTCTACCTATCATTTTGCTACAGGAATGAGATAAACAGTGATCCAAAGTTTTTTGTTGTTATTGTTAGGTGCTGTCCAGTCGGTTCAGACTCACAGTGACCCCATATACAACCCCGTATACAACAGAATGAAACACTACCCCGTCCTGCACCATCTTTACCATGGTTGTTAAGCACGAGCCCATTGTTGCAGGCACTGTGTCAATCTAAGGTTTGGAGATTATAGCGTTACTTATTACGCATTCGCTCTTTCTTTGGTACAGGAGAGTGCCTGGACCTCTCTCCCCTCCTGTGAAACACTGATAACGCATTCACGTGGAGCTGGTGGGAGGGACTATGTAAAACACAGACCCTGCCCCAGATATAAACTCTCCTAAGGGTCCAGAAATCCCAGCTGACTCTGTGAAACTGTGAAGTGGGAATGAGATGATGAGATAAGAGGCATTGAGGACACAGCCTCACTGAGAGGCTGCAGGGAGCTTAAAGGATGCTAGCCTTGAAAGTGGCTCTTTGGCGTGGTACAGAAAGAAGGAAGCAGTGGGAAGAGCCGCGTGCCATTCCAGGAAGCCCAAATGTGACTGATTGATAATGAATGAACAGGGTAGAGTCTGTGTTTCATTTGATGGTATTTTACTTGCATATCTGGTGGAGTATGGCTTTATGGGATTCAAATTTATATGCAGATGTGGATGTGCACTACTCATAATCATTTTCCATTTTTGTTGAATCTCTACCTTAACATGCCTATGCACCTGCTTTTGCACATTGGGTGTGGAACAAACAGGACTGCAGTACCCCAACCAAGGATTGCTGGGATCATGCTGTGATAGGGCCAGTTGGCTACCTACTGATTGCTTCCTTCTCAGAATTAAATGATGTTCAATTTATCTACTGTTGTGTAGCAAGCCACCCCTAAAATCTAGAGGCTTAAAAGAAGATATTAGCTCTGACAGTTCTATGGGTTTACTGGGCTCAGCTGAGCAGTTCTTATTCAGAGTCTCTCATGCAGTTGCAGTCAGATAGTGGTCAACTGGGAGCTCGTTTGGGACCGTCAACTGGCTTGGGTGTCTCATAGCATGGCACCTAGGCTCAGAGAGGTAGTGCCACAAAAACTAATGCCACAAGAGCAAGACTCAGGTGGAAGCTGCAAGTCTCCTTGTAGCCTAACCTCAAAAATGTCAGAATATCACTTCTATCATGTGCCATTGTTCAAGTAGGTCTCTAAGGCCAGACCAGATTCGAGATGAAGGGAATTAGCAGCGATGTGCTGCTAAATGTTTAACAACTGGGTCTCTGAAAAAAAAAAAGAAAAAAGGTATTATGTATACACACACATATTACTATATAAAGGATACCTAGCACATAATTTACACATAATAATACAATAAGGGATACTCTTTGCTGTAAATTCCATAGAGCAAATTGATTCTCACACAATGCTTTCATTAATTTTTGTGCAGTTAATTTAGTTAACGTGTATTGGGATTGATAAGCACGTATAGTTCCTGTAAGAATGTCGGCTGGTATTTTTGCCTTAACAAGAAAGTGATAACAGTGAAGACTTATGTGGAACTTCACATGTTTGTCAACAACGTGAGTGACTCTTTTGTTCAAATGGAGAATAGTTTTCAAATACTGTTCTCTCAGTTATTTTATTTTGGAGGGAAGGGTGCTGTTCACAGTGTGATGGCTACAGACATGACACACTTTCAAGTTTAATCTGCATTATTAACATTTTCTCTATTTTTTTAAAAGTCTAGACCAGTTTTCTTCTGTAATGGACCAGATAGTGAGTATTTTAGGCTTTGCTGTTCAGGAGGCACAATTGAGGGCATTATGTAGGAACTTAGATAACAAATATTTTTAAATGTGTTGCTCGTGAGCTGCACAAAAATAAACATGGGCCCAATTTGGTCCATGGGCCGTGTTTGCTGACACCTGATTTAGACAATCAGTAAGACAATAAAACAAGCCCTGATTGGTAGTTTTACCAATTCCCATAGTGTAAATACTCTCACAATGACCGATATCAAGGTATCAACATGATGTCATCAAAACAGGTTTGGGAGGAGATGCATAACACACACCATTATATACAGCATTTCTGCAATTCCGTTTCCCACTGCCATCGAGTCAGTTCTGACTCGTAGTGACCCTATAGGACAGAATACAACTGCCTCAAAAAGTTTCCAAGGAGCACCTGGTAGATTTGAACTGCTGAGCTCTTGGTTAGCAGCTGTAGCTCTTAACCACTATGCCACGAGGGTTTCTGACAGCTACAATAGATGTACTCAATCTCAAGAGCATAGATAATAGTAAATGTAGTAAAATAATTAGGAAGAGATGAGTTTCAAGAATTGATTGCCTTTATAATTTATTTAAGGTAAATTATATAATTTAATTTTAATAATGGCTGTACTTAATTTGGGAACAACCAGTTCATAAATTTCTTGAATTCTAGCCAAGATGTACAAGTCAGCTCCAGCACACCACCACAAATTAGACCCCCAATTCTTCTTTTTTAATAATATTTTATTGTGTTTTTGGTGAAAGTTTACATAGCAAATTAGGTTCCCCTTTGTGACAGTTTCCACACAAATTGATCAGTGACATTTGTGATGATTAAGATTGTGTGTCACCATGGCTGGACCATGATTCTCAGTGGTTTGGCAGTTATGTAATGATGCAGTTTGACAGTTATATGATGATGTAATTTGGCAGTTACGTAATGATGCAGTCATCCTCCATGATGTGATCTGATTTGATCAGCCAATCAGTTGTAAAGGAAGTTTCCTCAGGATGTAACCTATGTCCAATATATATATGAACGTTCTGGCAAAGCTTGCTTGCTTGCTCTGGATACTGCATCTGGCTTGTCATCATCTGACCTCCAGTTCTTGGGACTGGAGCCCGTGGCCTGCCGTCTTACCAACTGATTTCGGGTTTGTCAGTCTCCTCAGCCTGTGAGCCAGCTGTCTGACCTGCTGATCTTGGGTTCATCAGCCCCTGCAGCTATGTGAGTCAGGAGAAGCCTGATGCCTGATTTCTGACCTACAGACTTGGCACTTGCCAGTTTCTGATAAATCTGTGTGTGTGTGTGTGTGTGTGTGTGTGTGTGTGTATGAGCCCTGGTGGCACACTGGTCAAGAGCTGGGCTGCTAACCAAAAGGTCAGCAATTCAAATCCCCCAGCTGCCTCTTGGAAACCCTATGGGGCAGTTCTACTCTGTCGTACAGGGTCACTATGAGTCAGAATAGACTCTATAGAATTGGGGTTGTATATTCACTTCACTGGTTTTGCTTCTCTAGAGAACCCAGCTAAGACAGCATTAGTTATATTTTTCACATTGTGTCAATATTCTCATTAATTGTGTTCTGGTTGTTCCATTTTCAGTACTGTAGTTTCCCTTCCCCCTTCTTATCTCGTCTTTGCTTTGGATTAAATGTTCACCTTTTGGACTTATACAGGTTTTTTTTTTAGTACAACACTGATCTGATGAGTAATATCCTTTATATTGTGTGTCACTCAACTTTTCTGTTAAAAAGTGATTTTAGGGGAGAGTGTTGACTTGAAGTTTAAAGTATCTCAGCAGTAGTCTCAGGGAATCCTCTGGTCTCAGGTGGTCCATTTAGTCTGGCCACTTTTAAGAGTTTGAGTTTTGTTCTGCATTTTTCTCCCATTCAAACCAGGATCATCTATTGTGTCCCTGGTCAGATCGATCAGTGGTGGTACCCAGGTACCATCTAGTTCTTTTGTAGACCCCAATGCTTGATGTGAGGAAGAGTATGTGCATATAGGGAGGCAAGGAATTGAAGGTGGCCATCTTTCGAGACTATTTACCAAAGAAGAGAATCATTTCTGGTATCCAAGCCTATGTCATCAAGTCCCAGACTTTCTTCTATAAATCCTTGTGTTCTTTGACTACTACGATCTGTCGTATACAGGGGGTGCGAGTTGACATGTAGTTAGGTATAAGCACAGGGTGACTAGAATTTGAGGGGTATTAATCACTTATGTGTAGTAGAAGTAGATCTGTTCATGAGATAGCATAGCTGAAGTGCTCATAGATTTTTTTTATGTAAACAAAATAAATTGTGATTTTTTTTTTAACCATCCAAGAAAAAGTAGAACCTCGATGTATGATTCACAGTTTACTCAGCTGGTTTCATGCACTTTCATACAAAGCTGGTTTCATGTAAAGTGAAGAGGACTTGAAGTGCTTACTGGTGAAGATCAAAGACTACAGCCTTCAGTATGGATTGCACCTCAACATAAAACAAAGATCCTAACGACTGGACCAATAAGCACCATGGTGATAAACAGAGAAAAGGTTGAAGTTGTCAAAGATTTCGTTTTGCTTGGATCCACAAGCAACGCCCATGGAAGCAGCATTGGGCAAATCTGCTGCAAAAGACCTCTTTCAAGTGTTAAAAAAGCAAAGATGTCACTTTGAGGACTAACATGGGTCTGACGCAAGCCATGGTATTTTCAATCACCTCATATGCATGTGAAAGCTCGACAGTGAATAAGGAGGACCGAAGAAGAATTGATGCATTTCATTTATGGTATTGGTGAATAATATTGAATATACCATGGACTGTCAAGAGAATGAATAAATCAGTCTTGGAAGAAGTACAGCAGAATGTTCCTTAGAAGCGAGGATGACAAGACTTCATCTCACCTACTTTGGATATGTTATTAGGAGGGACCAATCCCTAGGAAAGGACATCATGCTTGGTAAAGTAGAGCATCAGTGAAAAAGAGGAAGGCCCTCAACGAGATGGACTGACACAATGACTGCAAGAATGGGCTCAAACATAGCAATGATTGTGAGGATGGCGCAGGCCCAGGCAGCATTTCATTCTGTTGTACACAGGGTCGCTATTAGTCGCAACTGACTCGAGGGCACCCAACAACAACAACACATATACTTTGGCTGATGGTATCATGTTTTTTGATAGTTAGTAATTTTTGCACAGATTAAAAGCAGATGTGCCCATCCTGCAGCTAGAGGTAACAGGTCACGTTTAAAGTATTGAACAACACTGCATAATTAGTCTTTGAGGCCTTTCTTGTTTGGACTCAAAACATCACAGGTACTCCTGCCTCCCCTCACCAGTTACTGCTGGGGACTCGGGCTCTTCCTTGGAAGACTTGTCTTCCTCAGTCTCTGCTCTTCAGCTGGAGACACAAGGATTGCTCTTGCCAATAATACATCCTAGATTATTACCACTTTCCTGAGCTTTAAGCTGTACTGGCATCTTCTGATAATACTCTTTGGACCACATCATGAATTTTCTCTCTTTTCTCACTTTCCATCTTTTCTTTCCTTAGTGGGTTTTGAAGTTTTTCCCTTTTCCAGAGGTCCACACACCCCTTTTCTGCATGTTCACGTACCTGCTCTCAGAAATACTGCCCTGTTCTTCATTGTCACTTCTCCTGCCTTGGTTTTACCATTCCTCCTTCTTATGACTTTGCAATGTATATTGGCAATAAAAAAGCCAATAGAAAGTTTTTCTGTTTGTCATCAAAATGACAAAATCTCTCCACTTAAGTGGGGTATCTCTGGTACCTGTTCACCTTATTTGGGGACTTCCCCTCTAAGTTCACAATCGCCTTTGGGGAAATAGGCATATTATCAGAGGGATTAAAAAAATCATTTAACATTTTATCTTATATAGATAAAAACTGTGCATGTATCGACCTTCAAAATAATAAGCAGGCAAATCTGTTGTACTGATTCCGAATCATAGTGACCCTGTAGGACGGAGTAGAACTGCCCCATAGGGTTAAATCCTTTGACAGGAGGAGGTAAATGAGTCCTCATGTAGGAAACTGAGTATCAATGTACAGCTTCCCGAGAAATAAGCTCTACAACGTTGGTAGAGTTCAGCACATCTTTTGTAATCACCCTTGAATAAATGTTGTTATTCAAGAAGCTGGAGTCCCTGGATGGCACAAACAGTTAACTCGATCACCTGCTAACCAAAGGCTGGCCATTCAGGTCCACCCAAAAGCACCTTGGAAGAAAAAACAGCCATTGACAACCTGATGGAGCACAGTTCTACCATGACCCACATGGGGTCACGATGAGTTGGAATCGACTTGGTGGCAACTGGTTTTTGCTTATTTGGAAATCTAATAGGTAGACTTTCGTGCTAGCCATTTTAATCATCTCATAAAATGACAAAGAAACTAGAAAACAGCTTATTAAGTAAATTTATCCTCAACTTTAGCACTGCTGAGGAAATTAGGAAACAGCATTTCACAAACTCTGTCTGTGACATTTTGAATTTTCTTCATAGCACAACATCGCTTTCTCTTCTGCGTCTCTCTTTGTGAGAAGGGAAACCCTGAGGACATGCTGATATGCTGGGATGACTGCTCCTTCACTCTGTAAATACTTTTTTTAAGTGTGTTATAATGTCATTTTGATGGTTTAATTTCTGGAAAGATATGGCTAATTACATTTTTAGGAATGCACTCAGACCAGTTTTAGCTGCCTGGTATTACTTTTAATAGCAGCCGTTGCTTACCTTTTCTCTCCTTTATTTTCTCTCTTTCCTGCTGATTTCGGGACTTGACCTTGGTTTAAATTAGTTTGTCTGTAACATGCCTGTGAATATGATGCAATATTTTAATGGTTAATTACTACGTTGTATCAACTTGTCATAAAAAAAAAAGCAGGCTGTGAAATTAGAGGACAGTTGTTCTCTTTTCCTATGGCAGAAGAAATCTCAATAAAAGAAACAGCCAACTGCGTTAAATGCCCCTTTCCAATCCATGTAGGTAAATACTGAATTGGTTCCCTAAGTAACGAGGACTTTTTTAGTACACACTGAAATGAAATAATAAATTTATACCAAATAGCCTGTGGCAATTCAGAGAAATAACAATATTCAAACAAAGGAATAATTTAGGATAGTTACTTTTTAGAATACACTCTATTTTGTTCTTCCTTATTCAACAGGGATTGCCAGGGAAGGTGGTGCAGTGTTGCAGTGTGGCTTATCATAGGTCAGTGGTGTCGCCTAGTGGTGGAAAAAGGAAAACAGATAAGGTGATAGAACTAGGATTTGGTAGTTTATTATTATCTTCTTTTATTTTGTTCTTTCAAAAGAATAATGCTTATTGCACTCACAGCATGGTGCTAGACAGTACCTTGAATAATTTAAATTAAAAAAATAATTGTAATGGTATCCAACATTCACTGAATTTTTACTATGTACCATTTTTTTTAGCATACATTTTACTTTGATTTTCTCGTGAACCTCCGCAACTACCCTTTGAAATGAGTCTGTTATTATTTACAAATGAACTTTTAAAGACTATTCTAGAAAGGGAAGTTCATGACATTAAGGTTATGTGGCTATGTTTTGCCTCTCTAAATTTCAGACTAGCATTCTTTTCGTGACACCATTATGAAATCTAAGTTTCAGTTTCTTCATGAATGTTCAACCAGGAACACCTGTGGGTGACCCTTTCTGATTATCCAGACCTTTAAGAGTGGTTTCCTTCTATCCCAAACCAAAAAGGAGACAGTCACTTTGTACCTACCTGCCCGTGGAGCCCAGAAAATGAGGCTCCCAACCTCCGCTATAGTCATTAACATCACCAGCTTAGTCTACAGCCCATCAGACTGGCTGAGAGACCCAGAGGCCTAGGGACACCAAGGTTGGAGAGAAGGGCTTGAATGCATGCACCCATTTCATCTACCACTAACATAGCCTTTTGTCATCAGACATTTACTGAATAGCCACAGTGTGCTTGCTATGTGGACCAGATGCTGCTCTGCAAGTCTCTGTCCTCCCTCAGCTTATGAGTGATTGGTAATTCTAATTGGCTCTAATGGGCCAATACAGGATACCACAGGAGCACAGAGCCTGATCTGCAATGGGGAGGCAGAGCAGAAAATGTTCCTGGGAGATGATATTGAAGCTAAAATGTGAAGGGTATGTAAAAAAGTTGGCTAGGTAAATGAGATATGGGATGTTATGGAGGGGGAAGGTTAGGTATAGCAAGGGGTGAGGTGAAGGAAGTCTATTTCAGGCACAGAGAAGAACAATGCTAAGGTGGAAGGTGAGAAACAGCGTGGTTATTGACTCTGAATTAAAAGCTCTGGAGAAATGGCCTTATCTCCAGTTTCAGAGTCTATTCTGGATTTATCCCTGAGCCACCTGGTGGGGAGACTTGTGCTGCACAAAGACTGGGAAGGGTTCAAGTTGGAGAATAATGGGCATTATAGGTCCATCTGTGGCAGGTGGATATTCAGAACAGTTTGGAGCTGGCAACAGAGACAGGGCTGCATGGCTTTAGCTGATTGATGGTGGGGAGAATGGGGATCCAGTTTACTGGCAAAGCCTTTGGCTGATTCTCATTTGGTCCATCAGGGATAGGGCTTAAGTTTTGAAGCTGATCGAGAGTAAGCAAACATCCTAGTTTCCTAGAGCTGCCGTAACAAAATACCACTAAGAGTATGGCTTTAAACAACAGAAATTTATTGTTTCCTAGTTTTGAAAGCCATAAATCCAGCCAGGGTATTGGCTACGTTGATTGCTTCTGAGAACTCTAAGAGAGGAACTGAGCCATGCTTGTCTCCTAGTTTCTGCTGAATCCTGGCAGTCCTTTGCATTTCTCAGTTTACAGATGCATCTTTACATGTCTTCTTCCCCCTGCGTCTGTTCTCCTTTTATAAGACACCACTCAGGTGGGATTAGGACCCACCCTACTCTAATATGACCTACTGTTAACCTAAGCCTGAAAGGAAAGGAAGGAAGCAGTTACCAGAACCTGGAAGAAGGTTGAAAAGAGAGGGCCACACTGAGAGGAAACTTTGGTCAAGGAATGGCCAGTTCGAGGTGACACAACACAAAAGAAATGGAAGACTAAATAGTCTGCCTTTACTTTCCTTCCTCCCCCCCAACACCTGTTCCCACTGACTGAAATCAACAGGAGGCCAGAGGCTAAGGAAAACCCTTGATGTAGTCGATAAAGTCGCTGTGCTGTGAAAGAGAGCCAGGTGGAAGAGACTGGCTCTGGAGGGACAAACAGAAGGCAAGTTGGAGAGATGCTCAATTAGAAGGCCCTACTGATGCACCAAAACACTACACAAACCTTCCTAAAGTGATGTGTGAGACCATGACACAAAATTTTCAAAAGAAGTCGATGAAATTTGGTTACACTGCTTTTAAACCTCTCACCATTTTTGAGAGAATAAATGGATTGGAATTTTAAAGTAGAAAAGAGGAGAAAATTTTAAATGTGTGGGCGCTGTGTTATGTGGGGGGAAATATATCTTCTCCCTCTTCCACCTCAAGCATAGACAAAGAGTTTTCAAAGCACCACTCAAAGAGATTCATATGAGTCTGTTTCCATTTGGGGGACACGTGGGGCATGCATTCCACTGCTCCTTGGAAAACCTAAGGGGCGAGAGATGTGCCAACTGGCTGTGTTGACCACAGAGCATAGACTGGGTGGCTGCACTAAGCAGTCTGCACCCTGAGAAAATTGTCAGAGTAACGGATGCTGGAATATTTAGAATAGGGTCAGATGTGAGTCATGTTCGAGAGAGTCAATGTGAACGTTTCTTAGCTCCTGTCCAAAAGGAGTCACTTGAAGTGAAAACAAAACAGATCTCAGCTGGGAGAAGCTAGAGGCAGGGCCAGTTTCCTAGGGGTTAGGAAAGTTATGAACAGAAATGCATTTCAAATGTCTAAGAATGTAGAATAGGTAGGGGATGGGGAGCTCCAGCAGGCCCACAAACAGCCCATAAGAGAAAGTGTCAGTATAAATACCTGTTGGAGGGCAGTGATGGCTCAGTGTTAGAATTCTTGCCTTCCATGTGGTAGACCTGGGTTCGATTCCCAGCCAGTGCACCTCATGGACAGCTACCATCTGCCTGCCAGCGAAAGCTTGTATGTTGCTATGATGCCAGATAGGTTTCACTGGCGCTTCCAAACTAGATGGACTAGGAAGAAAAAGGCTAGCAATCTACTTCGGAAAAACAGCCAGTGAGAACCCTATGGATCACAATGGTTTGATCAGCAACTGATCATGGGAATGGCACAGGACCAGACGACATTTCATTTCATGGTACATGGGGTCAACACGAGTCAGGGGCGGACTCAATGGCAACTGTCAACAACAAAACACCTGTGAAGAGCAGAGAGCTCTCATGTTAAATACTCCAGAGCCCCAGAGCCTAACAGTCAAGTAAGAATTTTCCTACTCATCTTACCTTATCTTCTCTGTTGTGCTCTAACCCTGCAGGGGTCAGAAACTGCAGTCAGCAAGATGAGCGAGGAGTAGAAGGGATAGGTGGGAAAGAGTGAGTAGGAGGCCAGACTCCCTCCCACCTGTAATGGGCCTTGCTCAGGGAAAAGGTAGAAGCTTAACTCTATACAAATTGCGATAATTGACTATGAGATGGGATTGGACATTTTGACTACTAAATCGAGACTACGTTTTGTGAATCGAAATGCCTGGGAAGCTGTGTTACTAAGAGTATCCAGAAGATTCATGGAGTTTACCTGAGTTTTTGCAAAGAAATCAGCAAAAATCGGACCCACAGAATGATCCTGCAATTGCATTTTACGAGTCCTGCTTGTTCAAGCCAGTCGGGGTGGAGTTGACTCCTCCTACGGAATGGCAACTCTGTGTGTCAGAGTAGAATTGTCCTCCATAGGGTTTTCAGTGCCTGCTTTTTCAGATGGAGAACACCGGGCTTTTCTTCCAAGGCACCTCTGGGTGGACCTGAACCACCACCTTTTGGTTAGCAGCTGAGCATGTTAACCGTTTGCACCAACTCTGTGCTTGTCCTAAAAAAAAAGATATCTGTAAATATAGAGAAAAATGAGCCCCTGCTTCCTCTAAAATAAAGTGGGCCTGTCCCTTCTCCCATTCCATACATATTCCATACATACAATTATTTTCTCTTCGAAACATTCTTGATCTTATTTATATAAGAATCTGTTGACAGCTGGATAGAGAAAAGAGTGAGGGAGGGAGCAAACAATGTGATTTTGTTTATGTGCCTAATCTTCTAAGGATATCCCTGGGCCTACAACCTTCTGGTTGTGTGAACCCAAAATGAAGCTTGAAGCTGTACTGTACTTGATCAGAAAGTGTGTTTGTGCCAGCATGAATATTAAACACTACTGTGCCCAGGACTGGAAACCTGGTGACGTAGTGGTTAAGTGCTGTGGCTGCTAACCAAAAGGTTGGCAGTTGGATTCCACCAGGTGGTCCTTGGAAACTGTATGGGGCAGTTCTACTCTGTCCTTATAGGGTCGCTATCAGTTGGAATTGACTTGATGGCAGTGGGTTTGGTGCCCAGGATCAAGTTTTGTAGCATATTTTCACTGTAAAGGAAAAAAAAAAAAAAAAAACCTTCTTTGAAAGAGCAAGAACACGGTGTTAGAACTTGCCAGTTATTAGTGCATTTTTTTTTTTTTTTGCAGACAAATTCAAACTACATAAAGCTTTCTCTTTGCTATTTAATTAAGGTTTACTTGGAAAGTTTGAACTTTTGCTATTCAGCAATTACTGTTTGATTTTAGTTTCTGGTAGCTGCAAACTTTTCTCCCATTTTCTATGCATACATGTGCCAGGCCCCAAGATGGGTACATGGATTTGTTTTTGTTGCTGAAGAAGCAAGTAAGCATGTGAACCTTTAATCTTCCAGTAATGGAATGGGAAACAGAATTCTCAGCAACTTACAGTGCTGTTCAGAGAGATTTTCCCGCTGCCTGTTGTGAGAAGTTAGGGTATGTAAAATAAATGATGTATAGAGCTGTACAAATGCAGCTTCCCCAGACTACCTTATGTCTAAGGAACATTAAACATAGGGTTCTCGTTTAGCAAATAAATAACCATTCATTTCTATGGCTGCATAGTCTGGACTTTCGTGCATATTTTTGCAAAGATAAGGAGAGGCCATTAGGGATTTAATATAAAATAAATCGCCAAGGGGTCTTCTTGTAGTCCTCGTCTTTCTGCCACATGGTGTGTTACTAATGTGCATAAATGGGCTTAAATGAATTTGTTATCTGTACTGCATTTGCAGTATGTATATATTTATATATTATTTTTTAATTGTGTTTAAAAATAAAACATTAAATACCTCATTTTGGAGAGTTGAAAACATAGAATACGTAAATCAATCAGCTTCAATTAGTATTAAAAATGTCAGTATATTAGATTTGCCCGTGGGTGTATTTACTCCACAGAGTTTAATGTATTTTAGTTTTGAGATCTTGGAGGTAGCCGTATGGTTAATTTGTCACCTTATAAGAATAGAATGTTACCATCCAAGCTCGATTAATGATTTAATGTGTATGCGCCATCGAAAGAGTCCATGTCTTGGTTGTTTTATTGATGCCCTAGGTCAGATTGGAACGTTGTCTACACGCAGCGCTGATGGCCTGGACTAACCAAGGAGCTTGGCGGCTTTGCTTTCTTCTTGAGTTACTCTCACCATTTTTACAGTTACAGAAAGAAGGGGGCAGGAAACATTCGGCATCGTTTAAAACTATTTGACATCATCCATTGTTGCATCCACAAGGTCACCGTCATTGCACGAGTTTCCCTTTACAAATTTATTTTTTCACAGTGATAAGTGGAAATTAATTAACTATGATCTGGTAAGATTTAAAAGATAGTTACATTCTTCTTGAGATTAGATTTCAAAATGATCTCAGATGGTTTTGATAACGTTTTAAAATATAGTTACTCATTTCATTAGAAAAGCTTTGGTATCTGCCCAGTAGAAACAGCTTTTGTTAAAGAAATTGTCATTTTTTATGAAATTAGTTACTTAGAGATGCCAATTACTTTATTACTTTTCATTAATAATCTGCTAGATGATGCCGCATTGCTAAATCCATGCTCAGTTTTCTATATATATTATTCCCAACATAGACTATGGCATAAAGATGCTCACTTGATATTCTTTCCTCCTAATCAATGTTATTTGATGTTCAAAGGGAGTGAAAAACTTTCTAAATCACATGCAGCTGATAGTGTCTTTTTAAGCCATCTTGATGCAGACTGTCCAGTGAGGAAATATCACTCAATTAAAATATTTTTTAGATAACTCTTAGACCTTGGTTAATAGCTTTCACTGTATTTGTTTCTGAACACAAATGAAACCACTGTTTTATAACCTCATACAAGGAGAAAGGCAGTTGGTGAGCATGTGTGTATCCTTTGCATTTGACTGGTCAGGAGAATACTGCTTATTTTGACTTCTCTAAATCTGACCAATTTATCATTTGGGGGTTGTGTTGTTCTTGTTTTTGTTACTGCTTTGCTGGCAATGTCTATGGGGTGTGGACTCTATCAGCAGGTGGTGTTTTTAAGAAAAATGTTAAGTGTAAAGCTTATGTTGTAATTTATTCACATGCTATTTGGTGTTTGTTTCCACTCTGACACTATATGCACACAACCTAACACTGGTAAGTAATTTTAAATAGGTAAAAATTGCCCTTGATTCTTTATCAGTCCAGGTGAACCGACACTTACGGAAGGAAGCCAAGGCTTGTCGCAGAAGTGAATTCTATGTCCAGGCAATCAGACTGCAGTGTCTGTGTTTCCAGAAGCACAAAAAAGAGGAGGGATATTGGTGGCTCAGTGGTAGAATTCTTGCCTTTCATGCAGGAGACTCAGGTTCGATTCTCGGCCAATGCACCTCAAGTGCAGCCACCACCCATCTGTCAGTGAAGGTTTGCATGTTGCTGTGATACTGAAGAGGCTTCAGTGGAACTTCCAGATGAAGACAGACTAGGAAGAAAGGCCTGGTGATCTATTTCCAAAAATCAGTCAATGAAAACCCTATGGAACACAACGGTCTGATCTACAACAGATCATGAGGATTGCACAGGACTGCACACCGTTTTGTTCTGTTGTATTTTGTTCTGTTGTTCAGGTCAGAGCCCTGGTGTTGCTATGGTTAGGTGTTTGGCTGCTAACCAAAAGCAGTAGTTCGAATTCATCAGCTGCTCCTTGGAAACCCTATGGGGCAGTTCTATTCTGCCCTGTAAGGTTGTTATGAGTCAGAATCGACTTGATGGCAATGGATTTGTTTTTTGTCTTTAGTACATTGGGTCACCATGAGTTGGGGGCCAACTCAACAGTAGCTAGCAAAAACATGTAGTTTAAAAGGAGACTGTTTTTTCCTGTTTGAATTTTAGTAATATTTTCCCACGTTGTCTAAGATATGCCAATTCAAACAAAAAATTCTCTGTTGGTTACCAGGGATGGGAGTGGGAGAGAGGGAAATTTACTAAATAGAAGACACATGTTAGTACTGGTGAAGGGAATAGTCACACAGTATATCAGGGAAGTCAGCAAAACAGGACTAAAGCATGGCAGGACACCAAGAACAAAGGTAGCAATGGCAATTACGATAGCGTAGACAATCCTGCAACAATAGTAGTAACAAACACTGATTTATGAATGGAGGCATAGGTAGATAGGTATACCGAGACGTGTGGGAGTAGGTAAGGGAACACACCCACCTGCAGATAATAGGTTTGGTGGTGAATATTTCTACATATGTAACTGTAGGTTCTGCTTATATGTTAATATAGATAATAGAGCACACAGGGGCCACAGTCAGGGAAACCTCTTAGACATAACCAGATGTTACTGGAATAAGGTTCTTGCCTCTCACTGGTCAAGAGTGAGCAGGTAAGGCACGTGGTTTTCCACATGAGCAAAGCTTTATTGAAGAGGCTTGCAAGCAGAGACGAGGAGGGCCTAGAGCAACGCATACCCTCATCTCACAGAACAAAAGATAGGCCCGAGTGTTTAAAAGTTCTTGGGTGGGAAAAGATTCATGTTTATTCATAGACACAGGTGGGGATATGTTAACTAAGGTGCGCGCGGCGGCAGCAGCCTTCCAAGATGGCTCCTGTCCTGGAGGCCTCTGGGATTCGTAGCAGGACTTATTGTGGGGTGTCACGTCTGCACAGTCTCTTGCTCCCCAGGTTCGATTCCCTGGCTGGGGCTATAGCCCCTCACTGCCCCTGGTGGAGGGTCACACAGTGGTCGCAGGTGGATGTTCCGCGCCTGTCCCTGGGCCTGGTTTTCTCCAGCTGCTTCTGAAAGGCAACTTTAAAGAAGTTTGCGGGCTATTTTTAGATACCCTGCCCCATTGTTCAGGGGAATGGTTTTGTTTCCATGCCCTGGCCTATTTCTTGTTATTTTTGTTGCAGATTTGGGGGCCACTTTGTTCTCTGTCTTACTAAGTTTCTGGGTTCTACACTGAACCCCCTATTACCTCCCTTATAGCATAGTCTATTTCTCTTTCACTTGTTTGTCCTCTCACCGTAGCAGTCTCTTCGCTATTTCTCAAACAGACACTCTCCGAACTCAGGGCCTTTGCTCCCTGTCTTACAAACACCTCGCAAGATGAAGTTCCTAGTCTTGAAGGTGAAGGACCATAGACTCATGGTTCATCTACGGCATTTGGCATATCATAGTTCATAAAGAGAAAGACTCTCAATGAGATGGATTGACACAGTGGCTGCAACAGTGGGCTCAAACATAACAACCATTGTGAGGATGGTGCAGTACCTGGCACTGTTTCATTTTGTTGTATGTATGATTGCTGTGAGTCGGAACCGACTCAATGGCACCTAACAACAGCAACAACATATATGAAGTGCCTTACCCTGGTGACCTGGACTGGATCATGGGTGACTTTCCAAGAAGTTCCTTTGCCAGTGCTAGCAGCAGGCAGGGCAGTCTCTTAGGTCCCTTGGGAGTCTTACCATTTCCAGTATGTATCCAGTACGCAAAAGCTGAACCAGAGGAAAAAGAGATTTTGCACCAACCTAGACAATTTGTTACAAAAATAAGTTCTCCTACTTGTAGATCTATGGCCCTGCTGTGGGTTTTAGGATTCTCTTATGCCAGTAGGGATAATGTAGGAGTGTGAGCTTTATGTGGCTGTTTGAGGTGCCACATAAGAGCCTTCGGATGTTTAACCTTTTAGCCTTTTTTTTCTTGATAAGCACTTCAAAAATGGCTTTAGAAATTCCCAACTGGGGTGGAGAAGCTCACGAAATTCAGTTCCACGTTGCTTTTATCAGGCAGAGAAGAAGAGAGGCATCTCATTCTTCCTTTCAGAGCCTTCCCCCTGCATGCTTAATGTATGAGTCGAATTGGTAAAAACAAACAAGGAGGCAGGAGGCAAGAGTCAAGAGCAAAAAGGTAAGATGTAATAAAAAAAGGGTCGCTAAAAGGTGTCTGCCATTAGGAGGGAGAAGGGTGATTGCTAAGGCGCCCCTACTCCATCCCCCTTTCTACCCTTCTTGTCTTTATATGACTATCTCAGGGCTTTAAAATACCAAATGGATATGCCACCTGTTTCTTCTCTCTACCGCTCAGATATGAAATTCTGGAACTATGTTGAAGTCTTAGACATCATCCCACCCCAGGGAAAGCTCAGGGAGTTTTACATACTCAAGAATTACTCCTGCTTTCTGGCTGGCAATGACTACAAAAAAAAAAAAAACCTGTTGTCATTAAGTCGGTTCCAACTCATAGCAACCCTACAGGACAGAGTAGAACTGCCCCATAGGGTTGCCAACGAGAGACTGGTGGATTCGAACTGCCAACGTTTTTGTTAGCAGCCAAGCTGTTAAGCACTGCTCCACCAGGGCTCGAACCTTATAACCCTATGTACTTGGGGAAGTTCAAGAACTTCTGTGAAAGGGATACATAAAAAAATACTGTTTCCTATTTCCAGTCATTGCACCAATCAGTTACAGACACTTTTCACAGTCCCTTTTCTTGGCTATTTAAAAAACTCCTTTGGGAGAATTTGTAATTTGGGTTTCCATTAGAAGAGTATTAATGCTTTCTTAATCCATTTACTTTACAAAATTTCATTAATTATCACATATCTTTTGTAAAGAAAAGTATTTCATTTACCCAAGTTATACACAAACTTAATTTAAATATGAGAGTTTGGGTTAAACTTTAAAATGAGGTGTCTGTACAGTGAGAGATTGGAATAATGAATGATTTCTCTTTGATTTATAAGAATCCATAATTGTTTCTTACAGAGTCTCATACATTCACTATCTGTCTGTCTGAGTCATGTCTCAGAAATTTTTTCAATATGAAAAGTCAGAGTCCAGGGCAAAAGTGAATAATTCATAGCAAATGATTTCTGGCCATTTGGTTAAAAAGTTATGTGTGATTTTTATGTATATCTGGGCTTTTTAAATAATGGGATGTGTTAACCATCTTGTATAGAATAGAAAATGGAATACGTGATTAATTGTTGTTGTTGTTCGGGGCCGCCAAGTAAGTTCTGACTCATAGCAACCTTATGTACAACGGAATGAAACACTGCTTTGTCCTGCGCCATCCTCACAATCATTGCTATGTTTGAGCCCATTGTTGTAGCCACTGTGTCAGTCCATCTCGTTGAAGGTCTTCTTCTTTTTTGCTGACCCTGTACTTTACCAAGCATGATGTCCTTCTCCAGAGACTTGTCCCTCCTGATAACATGTCCAAAGTTTGTGAGACGAAGTCTTGCTATCCTTGCTTCAAGCGCTCTGGTTGTATTTCCTCCAAGACAGACTTGTTTGTTCTTTTAGCAGACCATGGTATAGTCAATATTCTTTGCCAACTCCATAATTCAAAGGCATCAGTTCTTCTTCAGTATTCTTTATTCATTGTCCACCTTTCACATGCATATGAGGAAATTGAAAATATCATGGCTTGGGTCAGGTGAACCTTAGTCCTCAAAGTAACGTCTTTGCTTTTTAATACTTTAAAATGATCTTTTGCAGTAGATTTGCCCAACACAATACATCATTTGATTTCTTGACTGCTGCTTCCATGGGTGTTGATTGTGGATCCAAGTAAAATGAAATCCTTGGCAGTTTCAGTTTTGTCTCTGTTTATCATGATGTTGCTTATTGGTCCAGTCGTGTGCATTTTTGTTTTCTTTATGTTGATACGTAATTCATACTGAAAGCTGTAGTCTTTGATCTTCATCAGTTAAGTGCCTCAAGTCCTCTTCACTTTCAACGAGCAAAGTTGTGTCATCTGCATATTGCAGGTAGTCAGTCGATGAGTCTTCCACCAATCCTGATGCCATGTTCTTCTTCATATAGTCTACCTTCTTGGATTATTTGCTCAGCATACAGTTTGAATAAATATGGTGAAAAGATATAACCCTGATGCACACCTTTCTTGATTTTAGACAAAGAAGTATCCCCTTGTTCTTTTCAAATGACTGTCTCTTGGTCTACGTACAGGTTCCTCATGGACACAATTAAGTGATCTGGAATTCCCATTTTTCACAATGTTATCCATAATTCATTATGAACCACACAGTTGAAGGCCTTTGCAAGGTCAATAAAACTCAGATAAATATCTTTCTGGTACTCTCTGCTTTCAGTCAAGATCTCTCTGACATCAGCAATGATATCCATCATTTCACGTCCTCTTCTGAATCCAGCTTGAATTTCTGGTAGTTCCCTGTTGATGTACTGCTGTGTCCGGTTTTGAATGATCTTAAGTAAAATTTTACTTGTATGTGATATTCGATAATTTCTGCACTCTGTTGGATCACCTTTCTTTGGAATGGGCACAAATATGGGTCTCTTCCAGCTACCTGGTTGGCCAGATAACTGTTTTCCAAATTTCTTGGCATAGACAACTGAACATCTCCAGTGTTGCCTCCCTTTTTTGAACCATCTCAATTGGTATTCCTTCAATTCCTGGAGCCTTGTTTTTCACCAATGCCTTCAGTGCACCTTGAACCTCTTCATTTAGTATGCTACCTCCTGAAATGGTTGAACATCAACCAGTTCTTTTTGGTACAGTGACTCTGTGTATTCCTTTCATCTTCTTTTGATGCCTCCTGTGTCATTCAGCATTTTGCCCATACAGTCCTTCAGAATTGCAACTTGAGGCTTGAACTTTTTCATCAGTTCTTTCAGCTTGAGAAATGCCAAGAGTGTTTTTCTCTTTTGGTTTTCTAACTCCAGGTCTTTGCAGATTTCATTATAATATTTTACTTTGTCTTCTCGAGCTGCTCTTTGAAATCTGTTCAGCATTTTTCTTCATCATTTCTTCTATTCTCTTTAGCTACTCAACGTTCAGGAGCGGGTTTCAGAGTCTCTTCTGACATCTGTTTTGGTCTTCTCATTCCTTCCTGTCTTTTTAATGACCTTTTGCTTTCTTCATGTGTGATGTCCTTGATGCCTTGCAACAACTTATCTGGCCATTAGTGTTCTATGCATCAAATTTATTCTTGAGATGGTCTCCAAATTGAGGTGGTATATACTCAAGGTCATATTTTGGCTCTTGTGGACTTGTTTTAATTTTCTTTAACTTCATCTTGAACTTGCGTATGAGCAATTCCACAGTAAGCCCTCTAGCTTTATTCTAACAGATAGTATTGAGCTTTTCCATTGTCTCTTTCCACATATGTAGTCAATTTGATTCCTGTGTTTTTCACCAAACGAGGTCCATGTGTATGGTCATCATTTATGTTGCTGAAAAAAAGGTATTTGCAATGAAGAAGTTGTTGATCTTGCAAAAGTCTATCATGTGATTTTTCATGTCATTTCTATCACCAAGGCCATATTTTCCAACTACTGATCCTTTTCCTGTAGCCCTGGTGGCGTAGTGGTTAAGAGCTTGGCTGCTAACCAAAAAGTCAGCAGTTAGAATCCAACAGCCACTCCTTGGAAACCCTGTGGGACAGTTTCGCCCTGTCCCACAGGGTTTCCAATGTCCTGTATGGTCCCTGTGAGTCAGAATTGACTTCGTGGCAACAATTTGGATCCTTCTTAGTTTCCAACTTTGTCATTCCAATCACCAGTAATTATCAATGCATCTTGGTTACATGTTTAATCAATTTCAGACTGTAGAAGTTGTTAGAAATCGTCAGTTTCCTCATTTTTGGCATTAGTGGTTTGTGTGTAAACAGGAAAAATAGTCATATTAACTGGTCTTCCTTGCAGATGCATGGATATTATCCTAACACTGACAGCGTTGTACTTCAGGATAGATCTTGAAATGTTGTTTTTAATGATGGACATGACGCCATTCCTCTTCAATTTGTCATTCCCAGCATAGTAGATCATGTGATTGTTGGACTAAAAATGGGCAATATCAGTCCATTTCAGCTCACTAATGCCTAGCATATCAATTTTTATGTGTTCCATTTCATTTTTGATGACTTCCAGTTTTCCTAGTTTCATACTTCGTACATTCCACATTCCAGTTGTTACTGGATGGTTGCAGCTGTTTCTTCTCATTTTGAATCATGCCACCTCAGCAAATGAAGGTCTGAAATCTTTACTTCATCCATGTTATTAAGGTCGACTCTACTTTGAGGAGGCAGTTCTTCCTCAGTTGTATTTTGACTGCCTTCCACCCTGAGGAGCTCATCTTTTGGCACTATATCAGACAAATGTTCTGCTGCTATTCATAAGGTTTTCACTGATCATTTTTTTTCAGAAGTACACTGCCAAGTCCTTCTTCCTAGTCTGGAAGCTCTGCTGAAACCTACCCACCAAATATGACCCTGCTGGTATTTGAAATACCTGTGGCAAAACCTCCAGTATTACACCAACACGAAAGCTGCCACAGTGTGATACACTGACAGACGTGTGGTGGTTTTTACCGTTAAGGAGGCTAGAAGTCCAAGTTCAGGGCACCAACTCCAGGGGAAGGGTCTCTCTCTCTCTCTGTCAGCTCTGGGGGAAGGTCCTTATCATCAATCTTCCCCTGGTCCAGGAGCTTCTCAGTGCAGGGACCCCGAGTCCATAGAATGATTCGTTAAAGATAACATATTTGGATCCTGTTAATGAAAGTCTGTATTTTTACAACGAAGAAACTGTTTGCATTTACCTCCACTTCCTTCATCTGTACTTCTGTCTTTTCACCCCTTCCTCTGTCTTTCTCAGACTTGGTTATAAGAAACCAGAAGGTAGAGATAACATGTTAGGAGCTTAGGATGAGGTCACGCTACTTTCAGGGGAACCTACTTATGTTACTGGCTCTCACAGGAGTTATTAGCAACTCAAAATTAGGTTCAATCACAACCTAAGACAAGTTGAGTTAAAAATTCTTTTCACAGTGAGACTTATCTTCCAGGCTGTCTTAAGACCAAGTGGTGTCCACTAATGGGCAAATGACAACTGGAGGGACCAGAAAAAATATCCATTCTCCTCTCTGAAATAGGAGAGTCTCTTTCAAAGGCAGAAGTCTGTGTTTAGTGCTAGATTCCTGTCCATCTTGGACTGGGTCTTACCAGTTTAGTGACCATAAAGTTATGGTTTTAAAGATGTTTTTAAAGACCAGTGCCATCAATGCTGGGATTATCTAGAAAAAGGCAAACCTGATCTTTGGACACCTGTGTGCCTGAGATGCTGATAACTGAGTCCTAGACGGAATAATAAAAAAAATAGTCAATGCAAATTCATTCTGGGGGTTAGTCAAAGCTGCCTATGGGCATCCGACAGCTGGAGCCCAGCCACCTGGGCCAGTGTTGTTCAATTAAGCCCGATTTCCAGGTAAGGCCTATCGTCTGAGCCCTGAACATAGGTGAGAGCAGTGGGAGTCCAAATCCTCCTTCCTACCTTTTTTCATGGCAGGCAGAAGAATATTAGAAGGTGTTTTTTTTCTTCTAGTAGGTCTAGATCCCAGTGGTACAAATAGTTAATGCACTTAGCTGCTAACTAGAAAGATTGGGATTCAAGTCCACCCAGAGGTGCCTCGGAAGAAAATCCTGGAGATCTACCTCCAAATATCAGCCATCAAAAAAATCTGTGGAGCACAATTCTGCTCTGACACATACATGGGGTTGCCCTGAGTTGGAATCGACTCATTGACAGCTGGTAAACTAGTAGGGCCTAGATCCAGAGACTGATAATTTGGAGAATAATAATTGGTAACATATATCAAATGCTGAGAATATTCTAGACACTTTGTTTAAAACTTAACATGAATTGTCCCGTTTACTTCTTGTGGCCCTATGAGGCAGTTACTATTATTATTCCCGTATTATAGAGGAGATATCTGAAGCTTAGAGAGGATAGGTAACTTGCTCAAGGCGGCAGAGCTACTAAGTGGTGGAGCCTTTGCAAACACTTGCGTGACGTTTAAGCCTAGGCCTTCCACAGCCAGAGGCTGAGCTCTTTCTCCCCACCTACTCCCTCCAGGATGATAAAGCCTATGGTATGAATACAAATTGAGTCCGAATACCTGACTCTGCCGTTCACTGTATGAGCACATTTATTTACTTTCTCTGAACCATGGTGTCCTCATCTGTGAAAAATAAATTTAAAAACCTGCTTCCTAGAATTGTTTTGAGGACTTAATATGTATAAAATGCTTAGTAGCTCCAGATACACATTAAGTGCTCAATAATAATAGCGAGTCTTATTAAAATAGATCTTATTACGATAATATAAAACTTAGTTGGCTTTAGACAAAGTGATGCATTGTTAGGAAGCCAAAGGATATTTGTGGCTGCCTACACCATTGCTGGGTAAATTCATAGCATCTTTACAAGCCTGTTCTTTTGAAAATCAGACTGGAAGAAATAGCAGAGATGCCAAAATTTTATGGGACATCATGTTGTTTGGAACAGAGAATCATGAAGTGGGAATTAAGAAACTGGAATACTCAACCTAGTTTTACCATGAACTGGGTGAATTTAAGCTAGTTCTGAGTCTTGCTTTTTCTTTTTTGTTTCAAGAAAAATAAGGGGTTGGGTGTGAGAATGGGGGCTGTTAAATTAGATGTACTCTATAGACCTTTGGAATAAAAATTCTGTGATTCTAATTCTAAACCAATTCCAAGTGGTGACATGGCGGTTGACTGAACAATGCCAAATGTTCCTGCTCCTATTGGTGCCACCCTGCAGGATCCCAGGTCTCCACTGTGAAATTTCTCACACTTCACAGAGTTTCTCTTGTCTAGGTGGAACCTGGTTAGAGGTATGGCATTCATCATTTTGAGCCAGTTCCAGCATCTTCTAGGACAATAGGAGTTGCTGTTAGTTCTAATGAGATGATCCCTAGATGGGAATGATGAGCTTTAACTTAGCTTCTGTAGATTTCATTCTTCTTCTTAGTCATTGATGACCCTGTCAGGCATACATTTGTCAGCCCTCCACCTCTCTTACATAATACATTTATAACTCTTGCCTGTATGCATTCCGTTTGGTTAATAACTCTCATGTCTATTGCTTGCTGTGTGCAATATTATTTACACTATTCTTTGTATGCACAGCTCCTAGAGTTTCAAAGAGTGTCCATTTGTATACGTTTGTGTACTTATCTCCTCGAGTTCTACTAATTAGCCTAAGAAACAAAGGTCTCTGACCTCCCTCTGTGCTCTGCCCTGTCTACCTATTATAAATGCAGAGAGGTGACTAAACCCTACGTGGTATAATAGACTTAGATTTGGATTTCAGCAATTTTTTATACTTGCACTTGAACTTTGGACAATTAAAACTCCTGAGGATCAGTTTTGTTCTCTGTAAAATAGGATGGTAATACCTACCTTTCAGGGTCATTGTGGGGATTAGAAAAAAATGTAATTAAAATGAAGCCTCAAGCTAACACATAATAAGTTGGCATTCACAGAGTGGCTAACATAATAATGTCTAAGCCTAGAAAGAAGAAAAGAAACTTTTACATTAAAAGACCAAAAAGAAAAGAAAAAGTTGATAAAATACTTGCCATTTATTGGTGAATAGTATCTTTACTATATAGTGAATATTTTCAAATTAATAAGAAAACAGTAAAATCCTTGTTTTAAAATGGACAAAAAACCTAAACAAATAGCAAATTAATTCAGGAAAATGCATTTAGCTTTACAAGTAATGGATAAAATGTGCATTAAAAACCATCATGTATTAGTTTTTTATTGTGGTTAAAAATATGAATATTTAAAAATATTTGCTGTTTCGGCTTTCTTCATGTGTACAATTCAGTGACATTAACTACGTTCACCATGTTGGGCAACCATCACCATTATCCGTTTCCAAATTTTTCTGTCACCCTTAACAGAAATTTAGTACCCCCTAAGCAGTGACTCCTGCTTGCTCACCATGATGTATTAGTTTTTGTTAATAGAATTTTTAGTTTTTTCGAATAATGCTGTCCATGGTGTTGCATCCCTGGCGTCTGGCCTCTTTCTGGCTACCATATCCATGCCAGTTTGGGGCTCAAGGAGAAGAATTCTGTAGCCCCCTCATTCCGATTGTCCGCTCTCTGTGAGGCACCCTTCAGAGAGACTTCTTTTGCCCTTGCTCCATGAAGTACATAGGAAATGCTAGTATCTGGCTACTTTCTTAGGCCCTTTTGGAAAAGTGGCACATATCACTGCTGCTTGGACACACTCAAACCTCTCTGAGGTGTTCTATTGTGCTCTCTCCACCCTCCTTCTCCCCTGCGCCAGCCCTTTCTCAGAGTCCCTCCAGCATCTTTCTCAAGGTCTCACCCTCATCGAAGCTTTCTTCCCTCTTTCTCTTTCTATTAGATGCTTTTAAATCCAGTATGCAGGCAGGCTGGTCTGGTTCTTCCACATCGATTGTTTATTCCTTGAGTTCTTTCTCTGCTTCACGGCTGCATCATCTTAGCCATGACCAATGGTCTAGCTTCAGTGAGACCAAGGCCAGAGGAAATACCAGGATTTGAAAGCATACTGTCTTCTACATTAACATTCTATTGCCTACTGCATCCCTTACTTCCTGTGTATATACTGGAGTACAAGGACCATAACGGCAGGCCTTACCTTTAATGGCCTATAATACAAGAGACTATACATATATTTGCAGTCTGGGAGTAGTGCAAACGGTTAATGTGGTAGGCTGCTAACTAAAAGGTTGGAGGTTCCAGTCCACCCAGAGGCACCTTGGAAGAAGGTCTGGCGATCTACTTCTGAAAATCAGTCACCGAAAACCCTATGAAGCACAGTTCTACTCTGACACACATGTGGTCACCATGAGATGGAATTGACAGCAACTGATTGGTTAATACACAAATTCAGAAGTCACTGAGGAGAGCCAGGTTTTCTCTCGTCTATCTGAGTAAGGTGGCCAACCAGGGGTAATGAATTTCAGAACCCACAAAATGAAGAAAAGAAACAATGGCTGCCCAGGACATTTTGACTCAAAAATTCAGTTATAGCCAAATTTAAACTGTTAATAGAATTAACAGAGAGTGAAGAAAGTGTGGAAGTGAAAAGAAGGAAAAAGTAACTCAGCGTCTGCTCTTGACCAGCACAGTGTGAGCTGCTTTTACATGTGGTCTCGCTAAGTCCTGGATTGTTTGTTCATGCCCATTTTACAGATCAGGAAATAGAGGCTTGAGTGGTTGAGTAATTTCTCACGTTGATGGCAGGTGTGTGAGCCAGGATCCAAACAAAGCTTGTGGAAAGCAGAAACTGAAAGAAAACTGTCAAACAGCACAATTCTGTAGTTTTGCTTGAAAGCTAGAATCCAAACTCTCCATAGAAGCAAGGAACAGTCTTTGTGGTGGTAAAATGGCAGCATGTTTTTCATTTCCTTCCTGAGTTGTTCATTAAAAAAACACGACCCCAAAACCAAAACCCATTGCACTGAGTCAATTCTGGAAAAAAAAAAAAAATTTTTTTTGTGTCAGAAATAGGAATGTCTAGATTGAGCACAGATGAATGCATCGTTCTCTCAATATTTGTTCTGATAAATTGCGACAATCTCCTTCAGCCCCGTGCCCCATATTATACCTGACAATAGTAATAAAAAAATCGAGGACTAAAAGAATCATTTTTAAAACTTGAATTCCAAATAATAGGAATATGCACTGTTCTTGACTTCAAAAAGTTGGGTCATTAATGACCTTCCATCGTATTTGGAAGCCTCGTTGGATTTCAAACCACGGTGTTCCTTGAATGCTTGCTGGATGTTATGAGCTCCAAAGAAACTGAACAGAATTAATTCAAGAATTAAAAAAAGCCATCTCTTCTTGTGTGTCTCGATCTGATGTTTGCCATATGGGCGGCTCAGCATCACCCTCGCAGCAGGCCTAGTTTATGGCAAACACACATCCATGTTCACGGAATACAAGAAAGCACAGCCTTCCTCCCCGTATTTTTATTCTCTGCTTTGCCCCCCCCTAATTCTCAGTTACTTAAGTACAGATTTCCTGACAACAGGGGTGGGCAGTTGGCTGTAGCTGGTGGGTAGGAGGACATTAACTGTCAAATTGTACCTGGAAAGGAGAAAATTAGGGAATTTTAGTATGGCCTGCTTCTTGAATTTGGGAACACACATGTCAGACAGAGGTGACTGAACAAATATTCTGATGTTTTCCTGGAGTGAAGATTCCCCGTTGCCCACTAGGCCATTGCAGCTAGAAGTTCTGCAGTGTTCCATAGTTGACTTACTGTTAATTGGTCTGTTGTCTCATTCATTATTTCAACAAACCAGGCCCTGTGCTAGGCATGGGAATTGCAGAGACACAATGAAGAAACATGACCTCTTAAGGTTGTGGCAGAAAATTGTTGTTGTTGTTTAGTTGCCATCCAGTCATCCCTGACTCATGGCGAACCTATGCACAACAGTATAGAACGCTGCCCTGTCCTGAGCCATCTCCACGATCCATTGCAAATCTTTGTGATCCATTGGCTAATTTTTGGAAATAGATCACCAGGCCTTTCTTCCTAGTTTGTCTTAGTCTGGACTCTCCACTGAATCCTGTATAGCATCATAGCAACATGCAAACCTCCACTGGCAGACAGGTGGTGGCTGCATGTGAAGTGCATTGGCTGGGAATTGAACTTAGGTCTCCTATGTGAAAGGCAAGAATTCTACCACTGAACCAACACTTAACCCAGTTTAGGAAATTACTTGGAGTTAAAGTGGGTGCTTTCTAGGACTATGAACAAAGTCGGTCTGGAGGGTTCAGCAGAAGCTTCACAAAGGAGAAGAAAGTTTCAGCTATTGGGAACAGGAGTCCCTCTCAGTTCCCACTTCCATCTTACATTTTGTGGCCCCACCTGGAAAATGTCACGTTGCAGCTTTCTAAGACCAAGTTAACAAAGAAGTAAGTGACCCCATCCCTGCTGCCTTTGCTTTTTGATGCCTCATTCATGGTTGTCACATAGATATTACTCTTTGTAAAGATTGGCTACAGTACACATTAATCTGAGGGTCTTGTTATCTCATACTTAAAACCAGGGCCTGGAACCCCTCTACACTTAGAGTGGCATCAGGTACTACTGAGATGCCTGTTGAAAGTTTGTTGACAATCATTGCTGGTGACCCAGAGCTGGGGCTTCTGGCTGTGAGGGGAGAAGGATGAGGAGAGGCCTGGACAGCAAAATGTTATTCAGTGAGAAACAGAAAATCCTCGCTGACCGGGGTTACGGTCTCGCAGCCTTGAGCATATGGGAAAACCTCATGGGGATGCTTGGTATCCAAGCCAAGAACTCTCTACCTTCCAGATAGACTCCAGATGGAGAAATCTCTAGAGATGCTGCGTATCCCAGCAGTCTTTTCTCTTTTTAACATTGCTGTGGATTGACCAAGTTCCATCTACAAAAGGAAGCTTCCATATTGGAGCCCTCTAATGACTTTTATTTGGAAAGACACCATGATTCCCTGATCCTATTGGAAGATCATTGGATGAAAACCTTGAACTCTGGAATTTGAGTCCTGGCACCCATCACTTAATCGAAAACAAGCAAACAAAAAATAAAACAGTTACCATGGAGCTGATTCCAACTAACGCCAACCCCTGTGTGTCAGAGTAGAACAGTGCTCCATAGGGTTTTCAGTTGGTAATTTTTCAGAAGTAGATCACCAGGCTTTTCTTCCGAGGCATCTCTGAATAGACTTGGATCTTCAGCCTTTGGATTAGTGACCAAGCATGTTAACCATTCCACTACCCAGGGATTTGACAAGTCAGAACCTATTTGTGTCACAAATTTTCTTCTTCTGTAAAATGGGAAGAATTGTGCTTTCTCTGGCTACATCAAAGGGTCTGATGGAACAATGGATGTGAAGGCTTTTGCAAAAGGTACACTACCCAAGTGGAAGGGATTACTTGGAAGGTAAAGTTTCCTGATTTTTATATCAGTTCAAAGATGGCATCGCCCTTGGAAGGGTCTTGTCTTAAAGCTGTGCATGCTGAACATTTTTCATAAAAATGTAGAAGTATCAATTGTCCATATCAAAATATATGGGTGGAGGGTGGAGGAAATTATGGGGAAGACTTATGCTCCCACTACGCCCCTCCTTGGGTCTTCCCCTGAGAGAGAATGCTTCTCAGGAGTTTGTTCTTGCCCTTCTTAGTGAGACCCAGTCAGGAGAGCTATCTTAACTCCTTCTTGAGGCTCATATACATATCCTTCCTGAGATTTGGACTTGATTCATTTGACCAGATGAATTTCAAACTGGGATAACGGTAATCATAGCTAGCAAATTGCAAGTGCTTGAATAGTGGTAAGCCCTGCTCTAAGTTTGGGGAGAAAGATGTAGCAGTCTGCTTTCTTAAAGATTACAGCCTTGGAAACCCTATGAAGCAGTTCTACTCTGTCCTATTAGGGTTGTTATAAGTTAGAATTGACTCAGTGGCAATGGGTTACTTCTCTAAGTGCTTTCTGTGCATTTCTTTAATGCCCCCAACAAACTGCCATCTACGTCCCCACCTTATAGTTGAGACAGAATTAATTTTTTCCCAACAGCACATGACTACTAAGTAGATGAACCTTTTAATCCAGCCAAGTGTGGCTTCAAAATCAAGCGTTTGACTACTCTACTATGCTAGCCTGTGCATCAGGAGGTTTTACAAGGGGGGAATGTGTAGCTTGAGAGTTTGAGATCTAGTATTGTAATTATCAACCAGCTCACAAGCTATTTTTAATATTTTAACATTCATGCATTTATTCATGGTAACTCTACCCATTAAGAAGCATCTCTTTTGACTGGGATATCTATTTGGTGGGTTAACATCAGTTACTTCATGCTGTTTCGATTCATGTCTTCAGTAAAAATAGGGGAATAAATGATTCCCTAGGAGAGGCCATGTCTTTAGAAGATAAAATCTTTCAAAGCAAGGGGTCCCGGGAGTTCTGAGGTTCTCATAGTCTATTACACAAATATTATACTTTAGTTTAATATTAGGGACTTTAGTTGCTGGTGCTGGCTTCGGAGGCCAGTGACTCACTTCGGAGGCCAGTGACTTACTTCATCTTGAAGGATGAAGAGGAATCAGGTAGAAGAAAGGGAAAAAAGCATCCCAGACAGAGGATTTTCTGAGGCCAAGTATGAAAATGAAAGTATGGTGCCTGTGGAAATGGCAGGAAGCTGGGTGTTGCTGCGGCGTAAGGAGAGTGGAGAGTGTGGTCAAAGATAAATGGGTTAGGAGAGGCTGGGCTGTGAAGGGCCGTGGGCGCCATGTTATGAGGGATGGATTTCTGATTGGCAGTGGGAGGCTGGACTCCAGCAGGAAAAGCCTAGTGGCCATAGGAGCACTACAGAGGCTGTTGCCATGAATAGGCCAGGCTGGAGCTGCTGAAGGTCTAAACCAGAGCTATGTCTTTAGTTAAGGAGAAAAGAAAGGGATGAAGTTTCCTATCTCTAGAGAGACACAGAGAAGAATAAGAGGAAAAAGTAAAATATATTTCACTGTCTTTAAGATGGAAACCCTGGTGGCGTAGTGATTAAGTGCTATGGCTGGTAGCCAAAAGGTCAGCAGTTCAAATCCACCAGGCCCTCCTTGGAAACTCTATGGGACAGTTCTACTCTGCCCTTTAGGGTGGCCATGAGTCAGAATTGACTCGACGGCAATGGGTATGGGTATCGTAAAGATAGCTAGGTGACTGTTGGTTCAGCGGGAGAATTTATGTCTTCCACGTGGGAGACTCTGTTTGACTTCTGGCCAACATACCTCGTGCACAGCCGCCACTGCCTGTCAGTGGAAGCTTATGTGTTGAACAGGTTTCAAACACTCAACAGGTTTCAGCAGCGCTTCCAGACCAAGACAGACTAGGAAAAAAAGGCCTGGCATTCTGCTTCTGAAAATCAGCCAGTGAAAACCCTGTGGGTCACTATGGTCCCATCCCATTGCTCGTGGGGTTGCCATGAGTTGGGGACAACTCTATGACAGCTAGCTACATATGAAAGATAATAATAAACATGGCAAATGATCACATTTTTGAAGGTCAGCAAATAAGGATGGATTGATACTAAATTGAATAAATTGATAGTAAAGGAAATAAAATATCAATAATAATATAATACAATAATGTAACAATATAATAAAACAAAATAATGAGAATAAAGAACATTTCAGTGATAAACAAGCAATAAAACCTGTAACAAAGAATCAAAGTGAAATAGTATGCCAAAACACTGCAAGAAAAAGTAATATGGAATTAAGATTTTGGAAACATAAAGGTTCAGCAAGTTTAAAAATGGACAGAACAGCTTTAAAGTGTGAGTTCCTAACTGGGATTCCCGATGTAGCAAATCCTGTGGCTCCTTAGCAGAGAGTGGAGGTGTAGAGGGCCCTGAGGGGCAGGGAGTATGTCCAGCCTCGCCCCTATCTCTATGAAGGCCCAGGAGTGATCCCCTCTGTTCACGTGGCACAATCCGTCATCCTTCCGGCTTCAACCACTCACTGCTCTCAGCCCCTGCGTGCATGTACTCCTGGGCTGATGACTCCTGGGTTTCTAGTTCGCGTGACTATATTGGGGATCATGCTGTTAACTGCAACCAGTAATAAAGGGAGAGGAGCAAGTCCAGAAGAGGAAAGAAAGAAAAGAATAAGTTTGAGTATTTTGACTTTTAAGTTTCTAAAGTTCATCTAGGATCATATACCCAATGGACAGGGTCTATTAGGACAATAAATTGAGTCTGGGAGTTCAGGTTAGAGCTGGGATGGAAATAAAGACTTGAGAGTCACTGATGTTCCTGGGGAGAAGGACAAAGCAGGAATAGAGAGGGGACTGGTAAGTAATATGTTGGGAGGAAAGATAGACTTGGAAGCAAAGGCTAGAAGCCAACGTGTATCGAGAAAGGGAGCCAGAGATGGCCAGGAGCTAGTATCAGTAATTGGAGAATTAAACTCATGACATTGGCCCCATTCTTTTAATTCTGATGGACTGAGATCCTTGGCTTGGCCTGTGGCTCATGGAGACAGAGATGGTCATCTCCCAGAATTCCTTGCAACTTTGTTCCTTTTGACTAATGTACTCTTCAAACTAACATTTCTTTGAATCTCTACTGTTCGTATCATTTCTTTTTTTCTTCCCTGTCAGTTATCAGTTCAAAGATAACCTTATTCATTTGACTATCAGTGAAAAAGAGAGATGACTGTTCAGAGATATATGCGGAAGCACCTGAGCTGCTCGAATCCTCTCCAGACCTGGTAAATGATTCCTAAAAGATGAGAGAATTCAAATTCTGGCTTCCGCTGAGAATTGCATATTCCCCAAACTGCCTGATGCACAGCCCCAGCTGAGACCTAATGCAAGTATTTTGCTTAAGAGAACTCGCAAATGCGAGGTGCTTCTAACAATATGTGTCAAGCAGTGTGTTGCCGATGGTAGGAGTTAGATTTATGCATATTGTGGTTGTCCATTTCCAGCTGCTTTTGTGGAGTCAAACTTTTTTTATGTTAACAGATCACATTATTATCACATTTAGTGGAGAATAATGAGATATGGTGGTGATACATCATTGGCAGCTCATAGCGCCATTTGAAAACATGCTTGTTTTTAAGTCTGCAATAATGGGTCAGAGAGAGAGACACACACTGGTATGCACACACACATACACACACAGAGAGAGAAAGAAACCACAAGCACAGCTATCAACGATTGGTCCTGAGTAGCTCTTTCTTTGTAAATGCTTCTTTGCCAGAAGTTAACCTTTATAGTGACCCACAAGGGTGCCCTGTTTCTGCTCTGTTAATGAAGGGGACAAAGACATCTCCAAGTTGAGATAAGTGACCAGCAGGATTTGCTAAAATTCTTAAGAGTGCTATGTGTAGAATTGCTCACAGTTGAAATGACTGGGAGACTGGAGGCTGCCTTTGGGGATTCCCACTGCATCGATTCTGTAAAAAGCTTGTTGGATGTGAAAACAAGTGTTCCACTCACTAGAAGCTATGGGAGTAACCCAAGAACTTTGTAGTTGTCGCCCTGGGCTATTGAAGTATTCTCTGCAGTCGGTGGTGTATTCTCACTTCCTCTGTGTGTCTCTTCTCCTTTATCTTTTTTTCACCATCTCTGTCTTACCCTTGAAGGACTATGGAGAGGTTAACGAAGTGTACTATAGGAGATAATACAAGGTTCCCTGTCTTTCCTTCTACCCCCTAAGCTTAGCGACACGCCCCCCCCAAACATTCCCTCTGTGACTCTTGGATCCCATACATTTCTTTAAATCTCTTGTAATAAAATTATACCTTCAGCATGTGCTATCTCATGGGATAATTATTCCTGTAAGTTTCCCTTTTTTTGTGTGAAGTAAAACAGTTTATTCAAAACTTTACGTCATTTAAGATTTAGGAGATGAGGAAGGCGCTCCCAGGCAGGGAGACTAGTGTATGCCTGACCTGTCTGGAGAATTACAGGTTAGAGAAGAGGTTTCGTTTGAGCATATGGGGATGGGGTGAGGGCAGAGGTAGTAGTGATGGCAGAAGAGGCTAAAGGGATGGAGAGAGGTGAGGTTTAAAGAGCCTTGTGCTCCATTATTTCTGGATTATTCCATACTGATGGTGACCCTCGGCAGCTGTCCAGTTATTGTAGCCAGCAATGATCGTTTTAAAGAAAATTTTGCAAATGGTTTGGAAGGTAGACTATACAATTATATTGCCAGAGTTGTGTGTAAAATTGAACACTTCCAAGTTAAAAACAAACAAACAAGAAGTGGATCTGGTCATATTAAATAGAGTGGCATTTTGAGGTCTTGAAAGTGGACCAAAAAGGGGTAAATGAATTTCAGTATGGACCAAGGCAACTAGCGATAGTAATTCACTCTGTAGTCACTGTGCTATGAGCATTCAGATACAACCCTGGGAAGGTCTTGAAAGTCATTACAGACTGTTTATCAATGACTCGGGTGACTACACTGCTTTAGGAAAAACAGCCAACACAAATATGAAGGATATTTGAACCAAACAGAAGATATCGTCCTATCACTGTACAAAGGTCACAGTACAGATCAAGTAACTGACCTTTAAAAATGTAGTGTAGTTGGATGTGTGGAGAGTGTTGGGACTGGAAGGAATCTTAAAGATCGGTTGTTACAGTACCTTTATTGTGCAGGTTAGAAAATGGGGGCCAAGAAACAGGAAATGACTTGGCCATGAAGACGTAATTCAGGCAGAGACAGAATCCTGACCCTCTGACCTGTGATTACGTCCTGTGCTACTTGTCTACCTCATGCTCAGCACAGCTATTTGGTTTGGTCTGCTTGCTACCTGTCTTTTGAAGCCATCGAAGTTTTCTTACCTATTTCTCTCTCTCATTGTTAATGCTCACTGGGTGAATTCATTTTAAGCTTTTAATATTTTCAAATAGATGTTCACAACAGGGTCTATTTTCCTGTCTGCCATTTAAGGAGAGCATTAGTTTACTATCGTTGGTATTTTCTAATGTCATTTCCTGCAAGCAGGGACCAGGCACAGGGGCAAAGCTGTTGTCACCCTAAGGCGGTAGGGCACTTCCCCTGAGACATGTGCAAGGGATGGGCAGAACAGAAGGACAGGGACTGAGCCACCCTAAGAAATCCAGACTCTGTGAGGACAAACCAAGAGGGGAGACAAACCATAGGAACCCAGGAACAATTCTGGAAGGCCACCACACAGGAACTATGGAAATGAGCAGGGGGCGTTAAGACCATGAAGACTTCTAAGGCAGAAAGCAGAAGCTCAGTGTTGTTTTATAAAGTTGTTATTTCTTTGCTTCCTTTTCTGTTTGTGGGTGGGGCATTTAGAGAGGCTGAAGCTGTGCAAAAGCACACCACTATTCAGATGTTCATCTTGCTGCTGCTAGTGACATAGTTATCTCAGCTGCACCAGATGCATGGCCTCAGATGGTGAAGTCACCAGCCCCTTGTATTTTCCTCCTGGAAACGTATGTCAACATTTGAGGTGACAAATGACAGATGTCAGCATACCCTGAACTTGAGTTGGAAGCTAGACATGATGTTTAAGCTGCTGGATCTTATGAACACTCTGTTTCTTTCATCGGGCACATGGAATGTTAATATTTATCTCACAGAGCTGTTGGGAGGATGGAGCAACCTGTGTAAAGTTACTAGCACAGTGCCTGGGACACATCAGATCTTCCACAAATGTCATTCTATTGAGGTCTCTGATTTCTAGTTCACGAAATGTATAACCAGATACAGCTGATGTTTATTTATTGTCTACTTTGTTTCTGGCTCTGCGCCTTTCTCCTTACCATAACACCTACTGTGTGCATTACTTTGGGCATTTTAAAAGAAACCAAAGAGATGCAAGACACATAACTTGGGTTACTAAGAGAGACCTTAGAGATTGTCTAAATCAAGGATGTTATTTCATAGACAAGAATCTAAGACCCAGTATATTTGCAGAGGTCACACAGGTAGCTAATAGTAGGTCTATAGTTAAAAGCCAGGGCTTCTTACCTCCATTTTCGTGCTTATTCCACCATGATGCTCATTCCTGCTATTAAGAGGTCTAACATTTCTTTGTTGCGTTGACTACTCAGGAAACAGTGTGATTGGTGGTGCTCTAGAGTGATGTGGACTAGCTGATAAGATACAGAGTGGACTATAGTTAAAAGCCAGGGCTTCTTACCTCCATTTTCGTGCTTATTCCACCATGATGCTCATTCCTGCTATTAAGAGGTCTAACATTTCTTTGTTGCGTTGACTACTCAGAAAACAGTGTGATTGGTGGTGCTCTAGAGTCATGTGGACTAGCTGATAAGATACAGAGTGGACTAGCTTTTTGCTTATTGGCCTCGTTGTTTATTGAGATACTAATGTAGGTGTTCTAATTCATTAGGCCATAAAGCAGGAGGGCCCAAGAAAATACCTCCAAACCAAGCTATACTGTGTGTAACTCCTAAATTTTACTTTTATTTAACAAATATTTATATAGAATATAATACATGGCAGGTACTCAAAGATGTCAGCATACCTTGAAGTTGAGTTGGGAGCTAGACATGATGTTTAGCCTGTTGTGCCTCACTTAATCTTTATAACAACTCTGCAAAGTAGTTCTTCTTGTTGTCTCCATTTTCATATAAAGAAAGTGAGGCACAGAGAGAACTATAACTCACCCAAGGTCATACAGATGTGAAGAAGCAAAATCTGACCCCCGTGTTCATGTTCTTAACCATTCCACCGTATTGCTTCTCTAAAAATGTTTTTAAAATGCAGAACCTTCCCTCCACAGGGGATTCCTTCATTCATTCTCTCCCTTTTGGAAAGTTCTTCTTGATTCACTTCTCCTCAGTTCCCGTATTCCATTTGGCCTTTCCCAACACTTTCTATGTCTCTGATTATCTTGCCTACCTTTTTACAGACTCCAACACCTGCATCCTCTCTGCCATACACTTGGTTTTCTGTGGTTGTTAGTTGCCATCAAGTTGATTTTGACTCATGGTAACCCCATGTGTGTCACAGTAGAACTGCGTGCCATAGGATTTTCAAGGCTGTGGCCTTTTGAAAGCAGATCACCGGACTGTCTTCTGAGGAGCCTCTGGGTAGGTTTGAAAGGCCAACCTTTTGGCTGGTCATCAAGCACTTGCCTGTTTGTGCCAAGCAGGGTCCATACTTTGACTCTACAGTAACTGGTAAGGTAAGGATTAAAAAGTGAAATACGAAGAAAGTTTAACTATTTAATAGTTTAAAATAGTTTAATATTGAACTATTTAGCTATTAACTATTATCCATACTATCTGCTTACTTGGATCCCCGATCAACACTGGTAGAAGCAGTAGCCAAGAAATCAAAAGACGCATTGCAAATCTGCTGCAAAGGACCTTTTTAAAGTGTTGAAAAGCAAAGATGTCACCTTAAAGACTAAGGTGCACCAGACCCAAGCCATGGTATTTCAAATGCATCATATGCATGTGAAAGCTGAACAATGAATAAGGAAGATTGAAGAAGAATTGACACCTTTGAATTGTGGCGTTGGCAAAGAACATTGAATATGCCATGGACTGCCAAAAGGACGAACAAATCTGTCTTGGAAGAAGTACAACCAGAATGCTCCTTAGAAGCAAAGATGGCGAGACTGCGTCTTACATACTTTGAACATGTTGTCAGGAGGGATCAGTCCCTGGAGAAGGACATCATGTTTGGTAAAGTACAGGGTCAGCGGAAAAAAGGAAGACCCTCAATGAGATGGATTGACACAGTGGCTGCAGCAATGGGCTCAAGCATAACAATTTTAAGGATGGCACAGGACCAGGCAGTGTTTCGTTCTGTGGTACATGGGGTCGCTATGAGTCGGAATCGACTCAACAGTACCTAACAATAACAACAGCTTACTATCTGCTATGTGCTAGGCACTAAGGATAGAGGGAAATAAGATGCATGCAGCTCTTATCCTGTTGGATCTTTCAGTCTTGTGCAAGAGCTAGGCATTAAACATCATGCAAAGAAATACAGATTTAAAATGATTTTAACTGAGATGAAAAATACAGGATGCTGCTATGAGGAAATATAATTATACCTGACTTGGATTGGATGGGGAGGGTGGGTAAAACCCTCTTGAGAAAGTGATTTCTAAGCTTATAAATCAGGGTACATAATAGTAGAGTGGAAGAACACTAGAGATAAGACCATTCCTGGCAATGGGAATAGCATGTGCAAAGGCCCTGAAATACGAAATAGATTGATGCATCCAGGAAACTGAAAGAAGATCCATTGGGATCATAGTGAACATAGGGAGGAGAGTGGCATGGCACAACTAGAGAAGTGGTCAGAGTCAGATCAGGCAAGGCCTTGTGGGCATAGTAAACAGTATGGATTTTATTCCAAGTACAATGGAAGCCATTGGTGGTTTATAAGAAAGGTAGTGGCAAATGGTTGATGGGAAGGGTTAAGAACACAAAGAGGCAGTTTAGAGGCTCTGTCATAGACTGGAAGAGATGAGGTGGTGCTATGGATTGAATTGTGTCTCCTAAAAATATCTCTCAAGTTGGCTAGGTCGTGATTGTCTACCATTTTGTCATCTGATGCAATTTCCGTATGTGCTGTAATTCCTAATACTATGATGTAATGAGATGGACTATGGCAGTTGTATTGATGAGATCTACAAGATTAGATAGTATCTTAAGCCAACCCCTTTTGAGATATAAAAAAGAGAAGTGAGCAGACAGACATGGGAACCTCATACTACCAAGAAAGCAGCACCGAGAGCACAGCGCTTCCTTTGGACCCGGAGTTCCTGAGTGGAGAAGCTCCTAGTCCGGGGGAAGATTGATGACAAGGACCTTTCTAAAAAGGCGACAGAAAAAGCCCTCCCCTGGAGCTGACACTCTGAATTTGAACTTCTAGCCTACTAGACTGTGAGAGAATAAACTTCTGTTTGTTAAAGCCATCCACCTGTGGTATTTCTGTTACAGCAGCACTAGATAACTAAGACAGGTGGATTGAGGTAGGATGGAGAGCAGTGGAAATAATTTCAAGATATATTTTTAAATTGTGACTAACAGGATTTGCTGATGGATTGACTGGGGATTAAGGAGGAAAAAATATATCTGATAATATACTCTCTGATATGTAGTATACAAATTTGGTGGATATCCTGGATCCTTTACTAGATGGGAAACACTGGAGGTCAAGGTAGCAGACACTCCCCAGTTTTGCAGTGTGGTCTGTATGGCCCTGTGCAAATCCACATGGGGCACCTCCTGATGCTGCTACAAATCTGATTCCACTTCAGCCCACACTTAGTAAGCTTCCATCTTTGTTTTAGCTTCATCTTGCTCCTGGTTGTAAATGAATCTTAGATACAGGTGGCCAGAAAATGTGGTCTTTCAGCTCTTCTTCCAGTTAAGGATTTTTTAGTTTTGATATTTTTCACACCTCTCTGCAAATTTGTTCAATTATGAATTGGTTGTGAGGTGGGGAGAGACTACCTCATTATTGGCTGGCTGGTTGATAATCAAATAAACATAGAAAATATAATGGGATCATGTAGCTATCATTATAACCCAACCAATTTTTTAAAAGAAATTTTTGTTGCATATTACATAGGCCCAAGAGTTTAATTGCACCACTTTGGGGAATCCCTTTTTATGTCGTTGTTGAGCTAAAGGCAGCCAAGATAAAGCCTTGAGAAAGTGCCATTTTTTTTTCAAATATGAAATCAAGAGTTCTAGTCCTGAGATGAATTTCATGTGTTGGAAGAATCTACCTATTATTGAAGTTTAGTCCCTGTCTTTTCGTGTAATGGACTTGTATTTTATCAGCAGCCCTCACATGATTTCTTTGTGAAAAATTTTTCTCTGTATAGAAGAAAGTTTATCATTTGGAATGTTAAATGCAATTATATTGACATATGGTGATAATGGGATAAAGCATACGGGTTAAAGGTTGCGGGAACCATGGCTTGGCAATTAGCGATGTAAATGAAACATTCATTATCCATCATGCTGAGAAGTTGATGAACTGTACAGTAAATCTGAGCCCACAGTCACGACTGAGATAAGTCATTTCAGACAATACAGTGGAGTATTTATGAGCACCAGGGACAATGTTTCAGCTTCCTGTCATGGAGCATTCTTTACCTATTTGTTTATGTTGAATAAAGACCTTATAAAGCCCAGGCTACAACACTTTCCTTCCATGGAAATAAATATGAGATTTTAAAACTTTCTCTTAAAATGAAGCGTCTCGAGAGCTCAAGTTACTAGATGTTGACAGTTGACATGTTTCATAAAAGTCCATCCCATAAAAAAGATGCTCGATAGATGCTTTATTTTGAAGAAGAGCTTCAATGAATTTCAAAATGGAATCTAGATTTTGAAAGGAAACTATGAAAATAGAGACCTCGGTTTTTCTCCCAAAGCTTCTAATCCTGCAGGTTGGATGATGCAGAAGTAACTGCTATTTTTTTTTCAATTCTCCACAAAATGACTGAGGGAACATTAAGACACTTAAAAAGGTATCTAAAATTTTGCTTTGTCTCTCGCATATCTTGTGCTTATTCTAAAGCATGTCCTGTGAGTGTGGGTACTGCACATCCAGAAAATTTGAGTTGACGCTGACTTGTCCTTCTCAGCTTTTTATTTCAGTCACAAAAATGGCATCCCCAAAAGTGAGATAAAGAATCATTGGAGAAATGTTAAAACAATTTATTTAAGATAAGTAGTAATCATCTAGCCTTTTTTTTTTTTTGAATGCTCCCAATAACAAAGAGCTCACTTCTTACAGGGAACCACCATGATTCATTCATTGTCCTGTTAGTTCTAGTGGTGCAAAAAGCCTTCTTCAAACTGGGAGTTTACACACTGCTGGGTCTAGTTTTGTGATCTAAAGGAACTCTTCCCGCTTTCTTGCGGCAGTATCTTTATACGTTTGAAGAATTATCATGCCTTCCTTTGAATTTCCTTTTCTTTATCATCACACACAGAGACAAAGACAAAAGGCTTGGCTTTTCCTTTCACTCCGCTTGATATTCTTAGGGCTTCTAGACTATTCTCAGGTGAGGTTCCCACCTTGGCCACTGCCCTGTCATCTTCCTCTCAGGCCCTCTTCTTTCTTCCCTGCTCCATGACCCTGGATGACCGTCCTATAGGTATGTAATAGATTCCAGTGTTAGCTGAGTGACAGTTCAGTGTACCGTTAAATCCTTTCCATCCTTAGGACATTGATAATCATTGAAAACATGCTGTTAACCATAAAAAAAAAAATCTATGGACAGTGAGGCTAATTATAGATATTGGTGAGGAGTTAGGGGAGTGAAGGAAAAATAAAATTTAATTTGCTGGTTAAAACTAGTATTTATTCTAATCACTTCGTTGGACTCCTTAACCTTGCCCACTCTCTTCCTTGAGGTGTTACAGTTTCACATGCGGATAACTATAAATTGTATTTGATGACAATGGCAAATTACACGCAGTCATCATAGTTGGCGATTATTCAGTCCTCAGTCCATCGCTTAAAAAAATCAAAGGGAGCAATGGTCAGATAAATGAAGATCCTGGTTGTTTTGGCCAATAATCAGGACTAAACTTCTGATAGTTTGGAAAGGACTGTGTGTGAATCCATTCCAATTATCCACACCTTTCTGCTAGTTGTAAAACAGTCCTATGTACTTCAGTGAGTCAACGTTTTATTTGTATTTACTAAATTATGGAATGTTTCTTCCTGGGTGGCTTACTCTAGAAAACTTGAAATTGTTTTTCAGAGTTATGGAGAAGGGCTACTTAAGAGGACAAAGTGATCTTACTCCTTTCTCTTTCAAAATCTCATATTGGGAAAATTGCTTTGAATTTTTTGAAAAGAAATATAAGAGCAGAGAATTAGGCTTAGGAATAGTGACAGGAGCAGGGAAGTAATGATAGTCATAGTAGGAGTGCTACTATGTAGTATGGGTGTGGGCTGAGCCAGGAGTGAGAATACGATGTATCAGGAATGGATTTATGTTCATTGGCATGAAGCCCGGGTAGACATTCTCATGTATTTTTCAGGTGATATAAGGCCCAGGAAGGAGCCCTCGTGGCATGGTGGTTAAGTGCTCAGCTGCTAACCAAAAGGTCTGCAGTTCGAACCTTCAACCGCACCGAGGGAGAAAGACATGGCAGTCTGCTTTTGTAAGGATTAACAGCCTTGGAAACCCTATGGGGCAGCTCTACCTTGTCCTATAGGGTCACTATAAGTTGGAATCGACTTGATTGCAGTCGGCTTGGTTTTGGATAAGGCCCAAGACAATCTGGCTAAAATGAGACAGTATAAAGCCAAGTTTACACCCAAGAAAGCATCAGAGGTCCTAGGGCAAATATAAAGATCTAATTACCCTTATATACCTGAAGAGAGAGGAACTATAGGTAGAGTAACAAAATGCTTTTTAAAATGACAAAATTTTAATTGGTCCTCTGATAGTGTTGTTTCTCTTGGTCATTGTGAAGAGACACACTCTAGTTGGATGCTTTCATTTATAGCCCCAACACTAGAAGACATTTCTTTTTTGTCCCCCAGTCTTCCACATGGGTGCTTAGGGAAGAGTTGATTTTTTCACCATTTAAACTTGATTTTCTGTCTAATCCTACTGAGCTCACTTGGGCGAGTGACAGGGAGAATTTTTTCCTTCCTCTTTGAGACTTGAAATATTCTTTTTTGTAATTCACTGCATATCACAGTGTGCCAAGAACGTCACATAAATTAGCTGTTTCTCATAACCCTCTCTGTAGGGTAGGCATTACTGTTCCCAATTTACAGATGAGGAAAATTGAGGCTCAGGGACAAAAAGTAGCTCATGGTTGATAAAAGAATTTGAATTCATGTCCTTCTGTCCCTAAAATCTGTAACCCCTTCACTACCCAAAGGTGTTAGACCCCACCTAGTCTCATTTAGAGTGGAACTTTTTTTTTCAGTCTTAATTTCACTCTGGTTTAGAGAGGTGAACCTGCTCTTTTTCCTCTCCTCTGCCCAAGTTTTCAAGTAGATGATCTAATTGTTATTTGAAACAATCTTATTAAGTTTAAAAATACCCGACCTTTCCAAGCCTTGCAGACTTAAAATAGATCTGCCAGCCTCTGAACAGTCATATCTTTTAGTTTTCACTCGCCCCTTTTCTTTTCTTTCTTCTTTGAACATTTTATTGTGTTTTAGGTGAAAGTTTACACAGCAAATTAATTTCCCATTCAACAATTCATACAGTAATTGCTCTGTGACATTGGTTGCTATCCCGCAATGTGTTAGCACTCTCTGTTTCTACCCTGCCTCCCTGTTTCTGTCCCCTTAGTTTTCCTGCCCTTCCTTGCCTTCTCATCTTTGCTTTTGGGAAAATGTTGCCCATTTGGTCTTGTTTAGTTGATGATTCTAAGAAGCGCATTCCTCACGGGTGTTATTGTTTATTGTATAGGCCAATCTATTATTTGGCTGAAAGGTGACCTCCAGGATTGGCTTCAGTTTCAGGTTAAAGGGGTGCCTTAGGACAATAGTCTTGGGGGTGCCTGCAGTCTCTATCAGTCCAGTAAGCCTAGTCTTTTTTGTGAATTTGAGTTTTGTTCTACATTTTTTCCCCATTCTAACTAGGACCTCCTATTGTGTTCCTGGTCACAGCAGTTGGTAGTAACAGCCAGGCACCATCTAGTTCTTCTGGTCTCAGGTAAAGGAGGCTGTGCTTCCTTGAGTCTTTGCTTTTCTTCACCCTCCTTTGCTCCAGTTTAGATGAGACCAATAGTTGTATCTTAGATGGCCACTCACAAACTTATAAGACCCCAAACACTACTCACCAAACTAGGATGTAGAAATTATCTTTATGAACTATGTCATGCCAATTGACCTAGATGTCCCCCAAGACTATGGTCCTTAGCCTTAAAACCCAGTAACTCATTCCCACAAGGTGTTTGGGTATGTCTAAGAAGTTTCCATAACTTTGTCCCCATGTGCTCTGTTATTTATATGAATATAAAAAAAAAAATGCAGCAAATACAAATATGTATATACAACTACCCACAACTATATCTGTATGTGCATGCACATGTACTCACAGGCCCCCCACACCCATATAGCATACATATTTACCTATGTAATCACTCACAAATTTATGGCTGTTATTACTGTTGTTGCAGAATTGTTTATGTTGTAGCATTTTCTGTAGTTGTCCTTTATTCTTGCTTACCTCTGTGTCTTTGTTTGCCTTGGTCACGTTGTGCTGACTTCTACCATATTGTGTACTGCCTTTCCCTTCACCAGCATTAACACGTGTCTACTATCTACTAAGTGATTCCTCCCCGCTCCCTGCCCAGTTCCTGGTACCCATCAAAGAATGTTCCTTTCTGTGTGTAAATCTATTCTTGACTTTTTATAAAAGCAGTATCATACAACATTTGTCCTTTTGTGATTGACTTATTTCACTCAGCATAATGTCCTCCAGATTCATCGTGTTATGTTTCACGGACTCATCATTATTCTTTATAGTTGCATAGTATTCCATTGTATGTATGTACCACAGTTTGTTTATCCATTCATCCATTGATGGGCACTTAGGTTATTTGCATCTTTTTGGTATTGTGAATAATGCTGCAGTGAACATGAGTGTGAATATTTCTGTTTGTATTATTGCTTTTAGTTCTCTAGTCTATATTCCTAGGAATGGAATTGCTGGATCATATGGTATTTCTATTTCTTGCTTTTTGAGGAAGTGCTATACTGTTTTCCATAGTGGTTGTACCATTTTACAATCCCAGCAGCAGTGTAAAAGTTCCAGTTTCCCTACAACTTGTCAGTATTTGTTTTTGGTTTTTTGGATCAGTGCCATGTTTGTAGTGTTGAGATGGTATCTCATTGTATTTTTGTTTGCTTCTCTCTAATGGCTAATGATCGTGAGGATCTCTTCATGTGTTTGTTAGCTGCCTGAGTATCTTCTTTAGTGAAGTGTCTGTTCATGTCCTTTGCCCATTTTTTGATTGGATTGTTTGTATTTGTTGTTGTTGAGGTGCTGAAGTTTTCTATATGTTTTAGAGATTAGATCCTTGTCAGATATGTTGTTGCCAATTTTTTTTTTCCTAGTCTGTAGGTTTTCTTTTTGATCTTTTGGTAAAGTCTTTTGATGAGCATAAGTATGTAATTTTTAGGAGGTCCTGGTTATCTAGTTTATCTTCTGTTGTTTATGCATTTTTAATTGTGTTTGACAGTGTATTCATGCCGTAAATTGGGACCTCTAGCTTTGTCCCTGTGTTATCTTTCAGGAACTTTATAGTTGTAGGTTTAACATTTAGATCTTTGATCCATTTTGGGTTTTTGTGTGTGTGTGTGTGTATGATGTGAGGGGTGGATTCTGTTTCATTTTTCTGCAAATAAATATCCAGTTTTCCCAGCACCATTTGTCAAAGAGACTATCTCTTTCCCATTCAATGGACTTCAACCTTTTGTGAAAGATCAGCTGTCCATAGCTGGATGGACTTACTTCTGGGTTCTAAAATTCTGTTCCATTGGTCTATGTGTCTGTTGTTGTACCAGTACTGGGCTGTTTTGACTACTGTGGCTGTATAGTAATTTCAGAGATCAGGAAGTATGAGGCCTCTTATTTTGTTTTCCTTCAATAATGTTTTAGCTATTCAGGGCCTCTTTCCTTTTCATATAAAGTTGGAGATTAGTTTTCCATTTTGTTAAAGAATATTGTGGGGATTTGGATCAGGATTGCGTTTATATCTATAGATTGCTTTGGGTAGTATTGACAATTTCACAATGTTAAGTGTTTCAATCTATGAGCATGATATGTTTTCCCATTTATGTAGGTCTCTTTTGGTTTCTTACAGTAGTGTTTTGTAGTTTTGCTGGTATAAGTCTTTTACATCTCTGGTTAGATTTATTCCTAGATGTTTTATCCTTTTGAGGGCCATTGTAAATGGTATTGCTTTCTTGATTTCCTTTTCAGAGTTCTCTTTGTTCATGTAGAAGACTCCAACAGATTTTTGTATGTTGATCTTATACCCTGCCACTTTGCTGACCCCTTCTATTAGTTTCAGGAACTTTCTTATGGAGCCTCTGGCATTTTCTATGTATAGGATCGTGTCACCTTCGAATTCAGATAGCTTGTTTATTTATTTCCCTTTCTTGCCTAGGACTTGGCTAGGACATCCAGTACAATATGGAATAAGAGTTCGCACTTTCTCTTCATAGGTCCTGTTCTTCCGCTTGTGTTTTTCCATCAGTTACTTTCCACCTTCCTTCAGTGGGGTTATTTTTATGAGAGTGAGTTAACACATGGGATCTTCTAAATAGTTACATTTTCTTGTTCTTAAATTTCTTTTTCTAGTTGCAGCATAGGGACTGGCAAAGGAAGATACTGACATTAATGCATACATTCATATCAAGATATATTCAGTTTGTGGATGATGTGACTGCTGAGTGAATGTATTGAAATTAAAATAAACAATACACTGTCCAGCATAAATCATTCTTTCTTCCAGCTTTTCCCATGGTTTACAAAGATTTCTATTTCTTCAGTGGGAAAAGATTTGGCCTGTTTATTTAATTCCTGTCCAATTAGTGTATATAATAGTCCAAAGTTTTTCTTGAGCTGGATGAATTTCAACAACAACAAAAGGCTACTTTGGAAAAGTAGAATTAAACTTGAGAAATAAGTACATGCTTAAAGTGATAACTGGTGGGGGAAGATAGTGGGATCTCAGGTAATAAGAACCAGTTTAAGAAATTCACAATCTATTCTAGTTTGGAGTCCGTGGGTGGTGCAAATGGTTATTACACTTGCCTGCTAACTGAAAGAGCGGAGGTTTGAGTCTACCCAGAGCACCTCTGAAGAAAGGCCTGGCAATATACTTTAAAAAATAAATCATTAAAAACCCTATGGAACACAGTTCTACTCTGACACACATAAGGTCGCCATGAGTCAGGGTCACCATTAGTTGGAGTCAAGTCCATGGAAGCTGGTTTTTGGAGTCCCTGAGTGGTGCAAATGGTTAAGTGCTTGACAACTAACTGAAAGGTTGGCAGTTTGAACCCACCCAGAGGCATCTAGAAGGAAAGGCCTGGTGATCTGATTCTGAAACGTCATAGCTTTGAGAACCCTACCAAACAAAAACCAAACCCATTGCCATTGAGTTGATTCCAACTCGTAGTGACCCTATAGGGCAGAGCAGAACTGCCCCATAGGGTTTCCAAGGCTTTAAATCTTTACAGAAGCAGACTGCAACATCTTTCTCCCATCGAGTGGCTGGTGGGTTTCAACTGCCGACATTTCAGTTATCAGCCAAGCACTTTAACCACTGTGCCATCAGGGCTCCTCCTTGAAAACCCTATGGAGTACAATTCTACTCTGCACACATGGGTTCATTTTGAGTTGGAATCAACTCAACAGCAACTGGTTTGGGTTGGGTTTTTTGGGATGATACAAATGGTTAACATGTTCAGCTATTAACTGAAAGGTTTGAGGATCGAGTCCACATAGAGGCTCCTTGGCAAAAAGGCCGAGCGATCTACTCCTGAAAAGCCAGCCATTGACAACGATTTGGAACACAGTTCTACTCTGATACATGGGGTCACCATGAATAGGAATCAACTAAGTGGCAACTGGACTATTGTAGTTTAGTCTCTTACTATGAGCTTTTTCTAAATGGAAAGGTTTGGGGGCTAAATACATACTTTTCTAATTAAAGAGAAAGAGCAAACAATGACTTGGTTGTGCTTCCAGCTTCTGTTAAAACCATTTTCTTCTTGAATCCATGTGTGACTGCCCATCGATAACTGACATAGTTAAAAACTGTAGTTAGCCTTCCCCCGGGGAGGAGACTCAGAAGGCTGCTCTTGGTTTTCTCTTAAGGGTTTATTGGGGCTTGGAGACGGATATTTCTGAGAACATCAAGACTATGTATGGACTATAACAAGTATATACTGCATCGAGTGGATGCAGAACCTCAAGATGACTGTTGTAATTTTTAAAATTTAAAATAAATACTGTTGACAAAATGATTTTGAATCTTGAACTGAAGAGTTCTTTCAGAGAGCCTCTTCGTACTAGTAGCAAGAAGCCATGGTGATTCTGTGGCTACTGTAGTGGGCACTGGTGTCTGCTCATGGAGAAGAGCTTCATTTTGGTCTCAGGGTGGGGTAAATACAAACAAAACACTTCCTACAGCAGCCAGGGAGCAGAAAGGAGGCCTTCCATATGACCTCTCTGTCTAAAGCGGTAAGTGGAGTTCAGGGATTTGCAGGTTAAAGGGGAGTTTGCTTTGCACCTATTATTCTGCTCTCTGACTTCCTGTGTGGCAAATTTCCTGCAATGTTGCTGTGTATTTGGCATCAGTAGAGGGAAAACATCTTTAATGAACCCACTGAGCCGCATGCTGTTACTGTTGTCCTTATCACAAAGTGAGCATTCATGCTGCCTGTTAATCAAACAAACGGGCTAGTTTCTCCTTTCTCATTCAGCACAAGGGTCTGCAAACCACACCTGAGTGTCTGTGGCCTTTGTGGGCAGTAGAAGGAGTATGGAGGCCTCTCTCCTCTGGAAAGAATTGGAAATAAAAGCAGAACAGATTGGCAGATTCTGGGGTCTGCTCTTTAGCTGGAATGACATTTAGGCTTGGTTTTCCCGTTTTCTGGTTCTTGCTGAATTTTCTGATAATCACGTTGCTCAGTGGACATGTAGCAAATTTTAAATATTCATTGATTTACCACAACTGTTCTGATGTATACGATTTAGCCATCCAGGATTCCAGCCAGATGTTACCTGAACACCATCTTTCAATATTCTGTATTAAATAACCATTCCCACCCTGTCGCTGCAGTAATCCCTAATCACTGACCCCGCATTAGTTTTTTCCATTGCACTTATCCTCATGTGACATTGTTATGATTTTTGCATATGTCCCGGCTAGCACATGAGTTCCCATGGGCAGGGACCTTGTTCACTTCAGTAGCTCTAACTCATAGAAGGTCCCTGGCACATAAAACAGCCTGCACATAAAAAAAAAAAAATAGTAGAGCTTTAATCAATATTAAGTGAACGCATTAAAAAACTCAGTTGCCATCAAGTTGACCCTGACTCATGGCAACCCAGTGTGTATCAGAGTAGAACTGTGCTCCATAGGGTTTTCTGTGGCTGATTTTTGGGAAGTAGATCACTTGGCCTTTCTTCTCAAGCACCGCTAAGTGGACTCAAACTGCCAACCTTTCATTGAGCAGCTGAGCACACTAAAGCTTTGTACCACCCAGAATGAATAAATAAATAATTCGTATTTAACAGCTTTTGAAAATTCCTGTAACTTTGAGTTTATTTTTTTCGTTTTGTTATTACAGAAGCTTTAAAGAAATGTCTAAATTGATGAAAGCTAAGGAATGTAGTTTGGTTTAGTTTTCTTTTTAATATACTTAACATTCCAAAAAGTATATTTCATCATCAATTATTAAAACTGCAATCTTTCATATGGGAATATCATTTATATGATTATATATGATTTCTTTAAAAAATTTTTTTACTAAATATTTGATTTCTTTAGAATCCTTTCTGTTTTGCCAATCTTTTAAGTGTTTTTTAAGAATATTTTTGACAATTTCTCAAAAAGTGTATCAACTTTAATTTTCTATTTACAGTAATTAGTAAGCAAAATTTAATAAGTGATTCAGTTGTTCTGGTCACAAGCTGGTTTACCATTTAGTGATTCAATTTTTGGAGTCCCTGCCTGGGTGGTGCAAATGGTTAATCCACTTGACTGTTAACTGAAAGGTTGGAGGTTCGAGTGCACCCAGAAGTGCCTGGGAAGAAAGGCCTGGCAATCTACTTCTGAAAAATCGGCCATTGAAAACCCCGTGGCATACAGTTTTACTCTGTATACATAAGGTCGCCAGGAGTCGGAACAGACTCGATGGCAACTGGTTTAATTCCATTTTTAAGATTTTTAGAGATTTAATTTTCGTTTCCTTCACCAATTTCATATTTGTGGTTAATGGCTATTAAAGTTGAGATACTAACTGAACTGGCCATTAAAGCTATCCCTTCTGGATTTCTTCTTCACTGTTTTTCTTTTTTGCTATTTGGAATGATTTTATCATTTCACTTTCTTTAAAGGGCCACCAAGTTAACTCAGCTTGCTCTTGGTTAAAAACCAAAATCCAAGCTTTATATAAAATGTCAGCATTTAATACAACTTGTTGTTAATCATGTTATCTGGAAAGCTTTCAACAGCCTTGCGGGATTTTGTTGTGGTTGAAATGTTAATATAATTTGGTTTGGTTTGAGCTATAATTTTAGTTTTGCAATAATTATTTCACCCCAGATATTTTTTTAGTCCATTTTAGGTGAATGTCAGTTTCATGAGTGGTTCATCTGCTTTTTAAACAAGCACATATTATTCTTGTAGTTTAGAAATGTTGATAAAGTAAAATGTTTTTGGTAGTAGGAATTATGCAAAGTGATGATCTACAGATATTTAAAAAATGATTCATAGAATCCATGCAGAGGGTTTCATACCACACAAGCGTTCAATGATTTGGGAATAAATACATTCAAAATTACGTAGGTGATAAGAAATGCAAGGGAAATGGCCAGAATAGTGTGTGGCGTCAGGGATTTTTTTTTTTTAAATTGAGTCATTTGGGAGATGACTTCAACTTTGACCTTAAATTGTTGATGGTTTATTCAATGGGGGTTCCTTAACTGGCCAATGGCAAGAGCCCTGAGAGAAAGTAAGAAGTACTGGTTGGAGATGGAGACTTGGGAGTCATTGACAGGGAGGTGCTAGGTTAAGTCCAGAATGTGGGCAAGCTTTCTGAGGAGAACTATACGTGTGTGATCCTCCTCCCCAGGTGGTAGTGCTAGGCTGTCTAGGTGGGTTGGTGGGGCTGGTAAGGTCAACTCCAACCTGCCACGGTGTGCATGCAGCTGGAGAGCAGTTTCCAGATAATAGAAAAAAATAATACAGGAGGTCAGAGAAATGTGATAGCCCCTTTTGCTCCATCAGGAGCCTTAGTCAAGGATCTGAAAGGATTGGAGAACCAGGGAAGATAAGAGTAGCAAACAGTGGGACTGAGAAGGTAAATAAGACCATGTTTTGAATAAATACAGGTGCCTGCTTCCTTTAGTTGAGTTATAACTCCACTGGGAGACTTGTTGCTGGGCAGGGCAGATTTGTTTAAAGACTCATGAGGAAATGTACAATGCACATAGAGAAAAGTCGGAGAGAAATAGAATATTAATTGAATCAGCAGCAGAACCTAATTATACATGTTTTACTTTAAATAAAGGAGAATTGAGCCTCCTTGAAAAAGAAGGAATCCGTAAAGAAGGAGCTAGTGGATTCCTTTGTCTTCAGTGACCATCGGTATAATATATTCTTCCCCCAAAGCACACGGCCACCCAGTCAATGCCGGCATTAATCTCACACAGATTGGCTTTGCCTGGGGAGTGACATATGGTATCCCCTGAAAATTTCAGCTCTTCTGCTTAGAGTAAGTTTGTAAGAACCAAGAATGGCATTGCAATTACACTGGTTTTTTTTTATACTGACACTTAAAACATTTTAAAAAATAGGCCTTGGGTCCAGCTTATTGGCCATGAATTTTAAAGCTGGACCTTAAAATCAGCTAGTTTAACCTCTTAATATTATAAGTAAGGGAACTGAAGCCCAGAAAAATTTTAGTTTGGCCAAGCTGAGAAAGCTGTTAAACACGACTGTGGAGACCTGATGCTGTTCCCTAACCCCTGATCCAAATATTTTCCAACAAGCTTAGGCTGTACCTTCTAAATGTGAAGAAACTTCCTTTGTTAAGGTCGACAGTGACCTCCATGTTGTCAGATCTTCTTCTTGACATCTCAGCAGCATTCAAAAACAATTCAAAGCAACCCCCTCCTTCATGGCATCCATTTGATCCTGGCTTCTATGGCATCATTTTCTCCCAGATTCCGCTTACCTCACGGGAAGTGCCTTTTCTGCCTCCTCTGCCAGTTCTTCCTCTTTAGTTTAACATCTAAATATTGGAATTTCCAGCTCATTAAATTTTTTCTAACTCCATGCCCATTGATTATATGTCAGTGATCCCCAAATATGCATAGGCAGTTGAATTCAAAACTTACATATCTAACCTGCCTACTTGGCATCTCCATTTAAGTGATTAACCAAAACGTCGGCAGTTTGAATCCACCAGCCGCTCCTTGGAAACCCTATAGGGCAATTCTCTGTCCTATAGGGCCGCTCTGAGTTGGAATTGACTCAGCAGCAATGGGTTTGGTTTGGTTTTTGGAAATAGAACTTAGGATCCTGGGTGGTGCAAGCGGTTTGCAATCTGTTGCTAATCTGAAAGTTGGCGGTTCAAACCCACCCAGTGGCTCTGCAAAAGAAAAATCCTGGTGAGCTGCTTCTGTAAATATTACACCCAAGGAAACCCTATGGTGCAGTCCTACTGTGTAACACATGAGGCTACCATGAGTCGGGGTTCAACTGGACAGCATCTAATAATAACAACAACAAACGGAACTTATGACTTTGCCCCTAATTCTGACCTTTGCCATTCTTCCCCATCTGGGTAAATTCATTCGGCAATACTTAACAAGTGTCCTCTATGTGCCAGGTTCTTTTCTGGACACTGGGGATATAGCAGACAAAAACCCCTGTCATCATGTAGCTTACATTCCAGTAAAACAAAAACCCGTTGCCATCAAGTCAATTCTGACTCACAGCAACCCTATAGTACAGGGTAGAACTCTCCCATAAGGTTTCTCAGGAGCAGCTGGTGGATTGGAGCTGCTGACCTTTTGGTTAGCAGCTGAGCTCTTAGCCACTGCACCACCAGGTCTTCTAATTCCAGTGGAAAGATAATAATGTCATGGAAGCCAAGCAAATGGCTTTTTCAGTCCATAAAGCCCTAGGACCAACCACCGCTCCTCACCTTGACTATAGCAGTAACCTAACTGGTCTCCCTGCTTCTACCATCTGCAGTCCAATCTCTACGTAACAACTAGAGTAGTCTGTATAGATCTCAAATCTAAACACAAATTTTAAGTTGGGCATCCTCTCCTTCAACTTTAAATCTTCTAGTAGCTTCCTATTGTTCTTTGAATAAGATCCACTCATTCACAGGGCTCACAAAGCCCTGCATCATCTGGTCCTTCCTGACACACAGATCTTCCCCTTGCTCCCTCAGCTGCATCCACACCCATGTTTCCTCTGTTTCTCTAAAGCACTGAGTTGATCCCAGACCCTTTGCATTTGCTGTTTCTTCTACCTGAAATACTCTGACCTCAGAACTTGAAGGAGCTAGTCATTTCTCATCACTCAAGAATGTTAACTCAAATATAACCTCATCACTTCCCAGATTTCCCAATTTAATCCTCCCTTCCACCTCAGTCTACCAACTGTCTGTCAGTTTGTCATACCTTGGTGGCTTGAGTGTTGCTATGATGCTGGAAGCTACGCCACTGGTGTTTCAATTCCCAGCAGGGTCACCCATGGCGGATAGCTTTCAGTGGAGCTTCCAGACTAAGATAGACTAGAAAGAAGGACCTGGCTATCTACTTCCAAAAATTAGCCAATGAAAACTTACTTTATGGATCACAGCCGAACATTGTCTGACTTGCTTGCTTTGGGCATGTCATCAGGAGGGATGAATTGCTAGAGGAAGACATCACGTTCGGTGAAGTAGAGGGCCAACAAGGGTATAGGAGACACTCAGTGACATGGAGTGGCACAATAGCAACAAGGATGGACTTGAACATGCTGGCGATTGTGAGGATGACACAGAACTGAGGAATGTTTTGTTCTGTTGTACGTAAGGTCACCATGAGTTGGAGTCGACTCAACTACAGCGAACAACAATAATTAGTTATTAGCTTTCATTCCTCCAATAAACAAAGTCTTGCAAAATTCTTCAGACAGTTCCTTCGGTTCCTTGTTAGAGCATCCTCTCCTTTCCAGAATTCAATACATTCTCTTATCTCTTTGAGGATATTTATGATAGCTTTTAAATTTTATTCTCCCTACAAAGTCTACATTGCCATGAGTCGGAGTTGACTTGATGGCGGCTCTCACCACCTCATCACACTCGTTTCCATTACACTGTGTTAGATTTGACTTGGCACTTATCACTATTAGAAATCATCTTACTTATTTATTTACTTATTATCTGTCACCATGCAATGAAATGGAACTCTAGGAGAGCAGTGATATGGTCTGTCTTATTATTGACTACCATATCCCCAGTGCCTACAGTAGTGCCTGACACACAGAAGTTGTTCATAGAGTATTTGCTCTGTGAATCAATCAATAAATGAATGTATTAATGAATGAGGACATTGTCTCTACCCTTGTTATTGTTGTCAGGTGCCATCGAGTCTATTCCAACTCATAGTGACCTTATGTGCAACAGAATGAAACACTGCCCAGTCCTGCACCATCCTCACAATCATCTTTATGCTTGAGCCCATTGTGGCAGCCATTGTATCAATCCTTCTCATTGAGATTTTCCTCTTTTTAGACCCTCTAATTTACCAAGCATGATGTCCTTCTCTACGGACTGATCCCTCCTAATAAGTCCAAAGTATGTGAGACGCAGTCTCCACATCCTTTCTTCTAGGTAGCATTCCGGCTGTACTTCTTCCAAGACAGACTTGTTCATTCTTCTGGCAGTCCGTGGTATATTCAATATTCTTCCCCAGCACCATAATTCAAAGGCATCAATTCTTCTTTGTTCTTCCTTATTCCTTGCCCAGCTTTTGCATGCATATGAGGTGATTGAAAATACCATGGCTTGGGTCAGGCGCACGTCAGTCCCCAAAGTGACATCTTTGCTTTATAAACACTTTAAAGAGGTATTTTGCAGCAGGTTTTCCCAATGTAATGTCATTTGATTTCTTGACTGCTACTTGGCATTGATCATAGATCCAAGTAAAATGAAATTCTTGACAACTTCAGTATTTTCTGTTTTTCATGATCTTGCTTGTTGGTCCAGTTGTGAGAATTTTTTTGTATGCTGAGGTGCAATCCATATTGAAGGCTGTAGTCTTTGATCTTCATCAGCAAGTGATTCAAGTCCTGATGCTGTGTTCTTCTTCATATACTCCAACTTCCTGGATTATTTGCTCAGCATACAGATTGAATAAGTATGGTGAAAGGATACAAATCTGATGCACACCTTTCCTGACTTTAAACCATGCAGTATCCCCTTGCTCTGTTTGAACAAATGCCTCTTGGTCTATGTGCAGGTTTCTCATGAGCACAATTAAGCATTCTGGAATGCTCATTCTTTGCAATGTTATCCCTACCATTGCCTAACATGTAATCATATAAACCCACTGAAGTTGAAATCCACAGGTCAATTGTAGAGATGCCTCTCTTGTGAAGCCCAGTCCAAACAGAAATTCCCGTGTTTTTTGTATCTCTTAAACACTTTAATGTGATTCTAGTGCACAACCCATGGCAACTCATGGACATTTCCTTTCCTCTCATATTCTCTGACTCCTGGGCCCCTCTCACTGTATAACTGCAGAAGATTCTTCCCCTTTCCCACACTACCCCATCCCCTTTTCCCATCCCACCTTCCCCATTATTTTTTAAGTTATTTGGTGAAAATTGCATATTTATGCCAACATTTTCTAAAGACTTTTATTTTCCAGTGGAAATTCAGAGCCACCTAGTGACCAAAAATAAAACGTCTAAAATATAAAACATAAGAAAAAACTTCTAATTATTTTATCGTGATTTTTGATGCCCAAGGATAAAATTATATCTAGTTCAACTCTACAAAACAAGTGTTCCCACAAATTAAACAGAGTAAGTGTCTGGTTCATTTGGGATTAAAGGCCCCTAAACATAGACTCGAGATGGTAGTGTAATTAATTTTTTCAGTGTTTTAATACAGATACCCCTTATCAAATGAGATATATGTGACCTATAAAAATATAAGGTACTATTTCTTGCAGACTCATATCCTCATATCCCCTTCCTTAATGATGCCTTCTACCCTGGAGCCATTTATGTGTTTTTCTCAAGAAAAGAGAAAGGGGAGGGTCTTAGAGAAAATAAGGCAGGGTAGTTCAGCTTGGCTCAAGTAGAGCAAATCTGGTGGGAAATAATAGGAAATGAGGGTGCAAGCCAGGGTGTAGCCATGATGATGAACACTTTTGCAACACTTAAGGGGGGATTTTGATCAAAGTCATGATAAAATTTAGGAAGGATTCCAAAGCAGGACAATTGGTCTCTATACGCCTGGAGCAACAGAGGAAGAGAGAGAGTCAGGAATAGGAGGAGGATATGGAATTCCTGGCTAATTGCCTCCATGAACAACTGCCTCCTTTGCCATGAGACCAGAACTGGATGGTTGCCTGGCTACCATTCATTACTGAATATTTTGATCAAGGATTCATAGAGAAAACTTGATGAAAAGGGGGAAGCTTCACAATAGAATTTCAAATTCTCATGGACTCCAGACTTTCTAGAGCCACGGAGACTGAATGAACCCTGATGCTATTGCCCTGAGATAATCTGTAAACATTAAGCCAAAAATATCCCCTGAAGTCTTCTTAAAAGTAAACAACAGTTTAGCTTAACTAGTAAACAATACCTGCCTTGAGCATTATGCTTTTTTAAGAACTGCCTAAAGCCAAGCCATTGCCGTCGAGTCGATTCTGACTCATAGCAACCCTATAGGACAGAGTAGAACTGCCCCACAGAGTTAAGAACTGCGCATATAGGATCAAATTGACAACAGCAACTCAAAAGATTAGACAGGAACATTAGGGGGCAGTGAGTTTATGTTAACGGGGAGGAACAACTCAGAAAAAGAGGGTGATAATGATCTCACAACTCAAAGAATGTAATCAATGTCACTGAATTGTACACGGAGAAACTGTTGAATTGGTGTATGTTTTGCTATATATTCTCAACAACAAAAAAATAAAATTTAAAAAATTTTGGAAGATTAATCTGGATGCAGTGAGTAGAGTGAACTGATGCAGGTAAACGTATGGTAGGAAGAGCAGTTAGATTATTCTGATAGCCCGTGACAAAATTCATAAACATATAACCTAGAATTATTGAAGTAAGAAGAAAAAGATGTGTCAAATGAAAGAGAAAAACCTTCAGTACTAATATAGAGGAGCAATGGAGTGTTATATAAATGGTGGCTACAAAATGTCTGCACTAAGTGATGAGGGGGTAAAAGTTACTAGCAATAGAAATAACCAGTACTCTGACTCATGGTAACCCCATGTGTGTCAGAGCAGAACTGTGCTCCATAGGGCTTTCAATGGCTGATTTTTTGGAAGTAGATTGCCAGGCCTTTCTTCCAAGGCACTTCTGGGTGAACTTGACCCACCAACCTTTCAATTAGCACCCAAGCACATTTTCCATTTGCACCACCCGAGGACTCCAAAGAGAAATAAGAATACTGGAGAAGTGGCTGCTGTGTGACGGGGAGAGCATGAGTTTGGTTCTGGATATCCATTTATTCATTCAGAAACATGAGCACTGCTACGTGCAGACACTGTGCTGGGTGCTAAGGCTGCAGTGACATCAACAACCTCCAGCAGCCAGCAATCCAGGGACAAGGAGGCCAGAGCTACTTCCACACCAAGGAGCCAGATTAAATTCAAGTGACAAGCTCTGGGCCAAGTACATCGTCATACCCAAACAAGCCAAACTTGTTGCTATCGAGTCGATTCCCACTCATAGTGACCCTACAGGACAGAGTAGAACTGCCCCATAGGGCTTCCAAGGAGAGCCTAGTGGAATCGAACTGCCAATCTTTTGGTTAGCAGCCGTAGCTCTTAACCACTATGCCACCAGAGTTTCCACTTCATCATATCTTCATTAATTTAGTTAAAATTTGTAACAAATCTGAGAGGTGATTATTAACATATTAATTGTGCAAAGATGGCAACAAAAGTCAAAGAGATGCAGTGGGGAGTCCATAGTCACTCAGGAACTCTGTGATAGAGGCAGGCTTCAAACATAGTTGTTGCTAGGACAAAAAAGCCAGATAGGGAGGTGAGCGGCCAAGCCTCTACAGCCATGAACTCGACCTACAGAACAGTGTAGTCTAGTGGATCAGTGGCCTGCAGTTAAAAGGGGCTTGCATCTTGCAGTTTGGAGTCTGCTTCTCCAGTAAATTACTGCCTTGTACTGGAGCATGGCAGGTCTTTAAGTTCTTGTCCCTTGTTGCTGTCTTCTGACCTGCTCCTGTCTGAACGCTCAAAACTCTTCCAGTCTTCACTGTGTGGACCAGTCGCCTGGTCAAGAGTGACCATGGACTGGAGAAGTGTCAGAAGCTTTGGCTTTGAGATCTCAGCCATTTGCCAGCTATAATTTTTTTTTTCTCTTCTCTGTATAGCCCACAAAACCTCCTGGAATCTCAGTCTTCTAATCTGTAAAATGGGAGTAATAACACCCACCCACTGCGATTGTCTTGAGGGTTTAATAAGATAATGTAGATGAAAGTGCTTTTATGGATTGTAAAGTTCTGTGAGCACCCCTGGGTGGTGTAAATGGTTAACACACTCAGCTACTAACAGAAAGGTTGGAGGTTCAAGTCCACCCAGAGGCCCCTTGGAAGAAAGGCCTGGTAATTTACTTTCAAAAAGTCAGCCATTGAAAACCTATGAAGCACATTTCTACTCTGACACACATGGGTTGCCATGCGTTGGAATCGACTCCACAGGCACTGGTTGGTTTTGGTGAAGATTTGTGGGGTGTAAGATGCCCCCACCCTTCCCAAACACCCTGACTCAACAGAGCAATCATTTCCTCTCCTTGTTATTCCCTTTTGATTCTTGTGCAACTCTGCAGCGCAAGCCAGGAGACAGACCTTCAGCATCTGCCGGACTGCAAATACTGAGATTTATACAGTGAGAGTCTTCTGAAAACCAAACCAATAGCAGCTAGACAGAAAGGAGATTTCCTAGTCTCATCAAGCTGGTGTTTAAATAGGTTCTGTACAGTTTGCCCGAAGGTCTTCATGTAGTTTTAAGTCTTAATAGTATTAGAAGCATAAATACTGTCTTACAAAGAACTGCATTTGAAAGTTTAATTATGTTCATTTCTTTTACAGTTACTTGGTTTTGTGAATTTGGAATTATACTTTCTTTTAGCTTTCTGGAGATGGCAAATATTAACTGAAAGGGAGAAATTAAAAAGTAATGTTTCAAAATTCACAAACTAAATAAGCGTAAAGGAAATGAAAATAATGACACTTTCAAACGATGGTTAACTGAGTTTTTAACGTTTTTAACGTTTTTACTTCTGAAATCATTAAAGCTTAAAATTGCACTAAGTCTTTTGTCTTACAAATTATGGACAACATTACAAAGAACAGGAATTCCAGAACACTTAATTGTGCCCATGCAGAACCTGTACATAGACCAAGAGGCAGTGTTTCCAACAGAACTAGGGGATGTGGCATGGCTTAAAATCAGGAAAGGTGTGCATCAGAGTTGTATCCTTTCACCATACCTGTTCAATCTGTATGCTGAGCAAATAATCCGAGAAACTGGACTATATGAAGAAGAAAGGGATCAGGATTAGAAGAAGACTCATTAACAACCTATATTATGCAGATGACACAACCTAACTTGCTGAAGCTGAAGAGGACTTGAAGCACTTACTGATGAAGATCAAAGACTACATGCTTCAGTATGGATTACACCTCAACATAGAGAAAACAGAAATCCTCACAACTGGACCAATAAGCAATGTTGTGATAAACTGAGAAAAGATTGAAGTTGTTAAGAATTTCATTTTACTTGGATCCAGAATCAATGCCCATGGAAGCAGCAGTCAAGAAATCACACGACGTTGCTTTAGGCAAATCTGCTGCAAAAGACCTTTAAAGTGTTAAAAAGCAAGGTTGTCACTTTGAGGACTAAAGTGCACCTGACCCAAGCCATGGTATTTTCAATCTCCTCATATGCGTGTGAAAGCTGGACAATGAATTAGGAAGATTTAAGAAGAATTGATGCTTTTGAATTATGGTGTTTGTGAAGAATAGTTAAAATATCATGAACTGCTAGAAAATGAACAAGTCTGTCTTGGAAGAATAGCAGCCAGAATACTCCTTAGAAGTGAAGGTGGCAAGACTTCATCTCCCATACTTTGCACATGTTATTAGGAGGGAGCGTTCCCTGGAGAAGGCCATCATGTTTAGTAAAGTAGACCTCAGCAAGATGGATTAAAATGGTAGCTGCAATGGACTCAAACATAGCAACGATTGTGAGGCTGATGCAGGACCAGGCAGTGTTTTGTTGCGTTGTACATAGGGTCAATGTGAGTCAGAAGTGACTCAATGTGAGTCAGAAGTGACTCAACAGCCCTAACAACAAGGACTTTTGGGATATATTGCAATTTTTAGAATTTTGTCAAAATGTGGTCTGTGATGACCTGCGTCAAAATCCCATGAAGTGCTTGTTAAAATGTGAATTCCTGGTCTCCATCTCAAATCTCTGGTAGGGTCCAGGAATCCACATTTTAAACAAATTCCCTAGGTCATTCTTTTTGAACTCATGAACTACTGTCTATTTTCAGAGCTGTAATCTCTTGACCATTACATGAGAAACAAAACATTAAATTTGTATATATAGTAAAGCACATACAGGGCAAAGTTACGGAGACCTCTTAGACATATCCAGACGTCTCATGGGATTGGTTTACTGGGTAGGAGGACTTAGGACCATATTGTTGTGGGACAACTTGGTCAATTGGCATTACGTAGTTCATAAAATAATGTTCTGTATCCTGTTTTGGTGAGTAGTGTCTGGAGTCGCAAAAGCTTGCGAGTAGCCATCTAAGGTACAACTATTGGTCTTTAGTCATCTGGAATAAAAAAGAAGCAAGGACACAAAAGACTTAAAGAAGAAACTAGTTCTCAGGACTAATAGCGTACAGGAACCATGGCCTTATCTAGCCTGAGACCAGAAGAAAATTAGACGGTGCCTGGCTACCACTACAGACGGTTCTAACCAGGGACACACTAGAAAGTCCCAGACAGAATGGGGGAAAATGTAGAACAAAACTCAAATTCATAAAAAAAATTCAGACTTACTGGACCGATAGAGACTAGAGAAACCCCCAAGGCTATAGGTTACCTTTTATCCAAATAATAAATTGGCTTATAAAATAAACAATAGTACCCATGAGTACTGTGCTCTCTTAAATAATCAAATACTTGAGACCAAACAGTCAACACTTACCCTGAAACAGAGATGAGAAAGAAGGTAAGATAAATGGAAACAGAACAAATAAAATGGAAGTAATAAGAATGCTGACACATTGTGAAAAATGTAACCAATGTATAAAAATTGCTAAATGGGAACCTAATATGCTGTGTAAACTTTCACCTAAAACACAATAAAATAGTATTAAAAAGGAAACAAAGCATTGGGGTTTCATTAATAAGTTCTCCTTCACCTCGATTATTACAATTGTTACCACAATTATGTTGGCACCGCCCTTCGCTTTGGCAATGATTTATTGGCATTCTCTAACATTAGTCATTGCCGTAGAAAGATTTAGAATGATTCATGTTTCTCAGGATTTAGAAATAACCCTTTAATTTCAAAATGTTAGCTCTTAATCCTAGATTAGGCCAGTTACTTATTTACATAAAAGTAAAAAGCCCTTTTCAAGAATTAACATTGTTCAGAATGTCACTAAGCCATCAGCAAAACTTTCTCCTTGACTTCACCAGTTGACAGTGTTTATTCTGGCAGTAGATAGTGATCTAAATATTAACTAATTAATCTAGCTTGTAATATTCACTGCTGGCTTTGTGGAATGAGGTGGGAGTGGATCAAATCTGCAGACCGTTCACAGGCTCCAAATGGAAATAAAATAGCATTTGTTTGTAGGTGGAACCAAATGATTATAAATGAATGGCGAGCCATCTCCTGGGATTGGCCATAAAGGTCCTGTGAATGGAGAACTGTATCAACAAACAGCTGTTGGGAAAATGCTATTACGCTGTAATAGCTGCTATTAAAATCCATTAGCAATCTTGATGGCCTGTTTGAATTTGAGGCATCATTTGCTCTGAATAGCATTTCTTCCTAGAGTTTTGTAGTAGGATTTATGCAGATGGATCGGCTGTAGTAGTGACATTCTAGGAGATTAATACGGATTACTCTTTGCTTGCACTGACTAATCCAGCCCTAAGAGATGTCCAAATTTGGGGGTGGGGGTGGGGGCAGTATACAGTATAAAGACACAAAACCCAGAGCCTTTCGCACCTAGAGTGAAGCATCTATTTTGTTTCCACGACAAATGTTCACATGCCAGAAATGGGTCCCCTGTTTCCCACTTTTTAACAACTCAGCCTTTCCTCGTTCTAGTCCCTTTTCCAAATTCCAAGGAGTCCCTGGTGGTCACACTACCCTGGGGACACAGCTTGGCCGAGAACATTAGATATCTAATGTGATTTTGAAAAATGCATGTGTTGGCAAAGAGAATGCGGCTGGTCGACGGTGGGTGGAGGAATCATTCAAACGTTAGCTTAAAAAGCAAGTGAGTGCTTGCTTTTAGGTGCTCGGGCAGTAAGTAGTGCCTGAGCTGCTGGGAAGAATGGGGAAGGAGCGCCATCTGGCTGGTGTGTGGAGCAAAGAGATTCGAGGGAATTTCTTAATATACACGGGAGAGCAGTCAAGAACAGGTTTATGCCTTGCTCACAGTTCCTGGGAGTCCGGTGTGATCAAAGATAGGAGGATATGTATGAGGAAACATTAGGGCAAATAAACTGTATGTGTAAAAAAAAAAAAAATTTTTTTAGGGTAAGTTAAATCAAGATGTAATTTCGTATCTTTAAAAAGCATTTTCACAAGGCATTTTGTTGTTGTTAGGAGTCAGCTTGGACTCATGGCGACCCAGTGTACAACAGAATAAAGTGTTACCTCCTTCTGCACCCTCTTCACGATCATTTTTATGCTTGAGTCCATCATTTTGACTACTGTATTTGGAGTGCCTTCCAACTTAGGGGCTCGTCTTCCAGCACTATATCAGACAATATTCTGTTGTGATCCATAGGGTTTTCATTGGCTCATTTTTTGAAGTTGATTGCCAGGCCTTTTTTCCTAGTCTGTCTTAGTCTGGCAGTTCCCTGGAAACCTGTCCACTATGGGCAACACTGCTGGTGTTTAAGTGTCAGTGGCATAGCTTCCAGCATCATAGCAATATGCAGGCCACCACAGTGTAACAAACTGAGAGATGGGTGGTAGAGTATTGTTAGGGCAGTGAACTATTCTGCATGATATTGTAATAGTGGTTACATGACATTATGCATTTGTCAAAATCCATAGAACCATACAACAGAAAGAGTGAACCCTAATGTAAACGTAGACTTTAGTTAACAGTAATGTATTGATACTGGTTCATCAATTGTAACAAATGTTGTTGTGTGCCGTCAAATCAATTCCCATTCATAATGACCCTATAGGACACAGTAGAACTGCCCCGCAGGGTTTTCAAGGCTGTAATCTTTACAGAAGCAGACTGCCACATCTTTCTCCCACAGAGCAACTAGTGTCTTTGAACCGCTGACTTTTTGGTTAGCAGCCCAGCACTTAACCATTTCGCCACCAGGTCTCCTGTAACGAATGTAAGATGTTGATAAGAGAAACCCTGTGCAAGTGTTGGTGAGGTGGAGGGAAATATGGGATCTCCTTTTATTTCCTGCACAGTTTTTCTGAAACCCTAAAACTGCTCGAAAGATAGTGTATTAAAAAAAAAAGCTTCCTTTTGACACGTATACTTACAAGGATGCTCATCAGTTGAGGGAAAACTATAAACCCTCAGATCCAGGAGGTTCACAAAAGCCAAGTTATCAGAAACATTAAGAGAACCATACCAACACAAATTGTAATCAAATTGCTCAAATAACAAAACACATCTTTTAAGATGGAAACAACCAACATGTCCATCAACAGACCGATGGATAAACAAAATGTGGTATACCCATAAAATAGAGTATTATTCAGCCATAAAGAGAGATGAAGTCCTGATACATGCCACAACGTGGATGAACCTTGAAAACCTTATGCTGAGTGAAATAAGTCAAACACAAAAGGACAAATGCTGTATGATCCACTTATATGAAAGACCTAGGATAGGTAAATATATAAATATATAGAGACCAAAATTTATTAGTGGTTGCCAGGGGTGGGAGGGAGGGAGAAAGGGGAGTCATTGCTTAGGGGGCCACTGAGTAATACTTTTTTTAGAGTTAATAGATAGCTTAAATGTCCCATCAATAGATGATGCTAGAAGCAAAGATTGTCCTTTTTTTTCCTACTAGAATTATCAGGGGAAAGTCTACTGGCAGTTTTCAAAGCCTTGATAGGCTACTCAGTCTTTAGGTTATTGAAGTATAGAACTTGGTCTGGAGCCAATGTGCTTGAGTTCAAATCCTTGACCCATCACTTTTAAAGTATGGAGTCTTGGGAAAGTTACTTAACTCCTCTGTGCCTCAGTCTTCCACATCTGTAGAGTGGGAATGATGCTAATAGTAATCTATCTAAAGGAATTATTTTGAGGATTAAATGAGTGAATCCATGTACCATAGTCATAGCAGTGCCTGCCATGTTGTAAGCACTCAAATATTCATTGTTATTATCAATCTCCTATTCTGGAGACTCAAAGCCAATAGGAAAAAGTTTAAGGAGACAATTTTTGGATCCATATAAGGGAAAAACTTTCTAATAGATCTATTCAAGGGTAGAATGGGCAGTCTCAGGTGATGAGGAGTTTCCCATCTGTAGAAGTGTTCAATTCCAGGTTTCATAATCACTTGGTGGAGTGAAGTATAAGGAAATTTAAGAATTGGGTAGGTGATTGAATTAAATGGTTTTTAGGGCCCTTCTCAAATATGAACTCAATTATTTTCTCATTTTAATTGTAAAATTATTAAATTCTTTGAGTCCCTGGGAAATACAAATGGTTAGGTGCTGGATTAGTAATTGAAAGGTTGGTGACTCAGATCCACTCAGAGGTGCCTTGGAAGACAGGCCTGGAGATCTGCTTCTGAAAGGTCACAGCCTTGAAGATCCTATGGAGCAGTTCTACTTTGCAAACATGGGGTTGCCATGAGTCAGAAGTGACTCGACAGTAACAACAACATGAAGAACCCAACTAATCTAACTCTGTTCAAAACAAAACAAAAACCAAACCCGTTGTCATCAGGTTGATTCCAACTCATAGCTACCTTATACGACAGAGTAGAACCACCCCAGTAGGGTTCCCAAGGCCATCTTTATAGAAGCAGACCCCCACACTTTTTTCCCATGGAGCAGCTGGTAGGTTTGAACTGCCAGCCTCTTGGTTAGCAGCCAAGTGCTTAACTACTGCACCACCAGGGCTCCTTAATCTTTCTCTTAAAAAAAAAGTGGATGTCCCCAGAAGGCATCATGAGTTTTATTGAGATTCGGTGTAATAGCCCTCTAAATTTAAATTGAGTAGGAGATAAATCCACTTCTTTGAAAACCACCACTAGTTTTCTACTTTGAGTTTTATAAAGAATATGATCTGGATATCCCCATTTTCTTTCTATCATAATAGCTATCTGACAAAATCTATCTAGTTATTCATTTTGGCTGAAGGTCATAGTGATCAGTAATGATTTCTACTCATATTTTCTGTGAGAGATTTTTCCAAATAGGGTGATTTAAACAAGCCAAACGAAAACATTCAGCCACATTCCATTATGGATTTGTTGACATTTCCTGAGAAGATGCAAAATTAAAGTCCTTCTACTTCCTTTGGCAAGGGTGGAGAGGAATCTGAGACATACAGAACAATCATTAATCATCTCTTACCCTTTATAAGTGAAGTATAAAATGGAAAAGGTTTTTGTTCACAGCAATTGACCAAAATAAAATCTGTACTGGAATTAAGCCCTGAAGTAGGCACTAACTAAAGTATGATTTTAATTCCAGGCCTTTCTCGTGACTCTAAATTTCAGTAGCTTCCCTGGACACCCTTTGAAGTCAGTACTGAAGTCACTCCTGAGGTTCGCCCTTTAGCCAAAGATTAGACAGATCTGTAGACCAAACAATAACACACACGAGGGTCATGCTTTATAGTTGAATCGTGTATATGAGAATAATGGGCACACCATCCTGAAAGCAAAGACAAGAAGGGAGGAAGGGACAGGAAAACCAGATAAATGGAAACAGGGAAGCTGGGGTGGAGAAGGGGAGAGTGTTGACACATCATGGGGTTGGCAACCAATGTCACAGAATAATTTGTGTATTAACTGTTTAATGAGAAACTAATTTGCTCTGTAAACTTTTGCCTAAACCACAGTTTAAAAAAACAAATTTCAGTAACTTAATTGATGAATATCAATGTTATTGACCCTACTAAGGTTTCTGTGTGTGTATGTGTGTGTGTGTGCAAGTGTGTGCATGGACTCTAGGGAGCTGGCTGCCATCTGTCAGTGAAGATTGTCTAGCATTCTTGCAAAGAACAGCTGTTTATATCCATCCAGACTGCTTAGCAGAGTGCATGAGAAGAGGCTATTTGTGAGGCAAAGGGAAAGTTCAACTCCTCCTTTCTAATTATGCCCATGTTATGGGTCTAGATTTAGGTGGGCTCATGTGTGGAACCAAAAAGCTTGGCAAATTGATACAGCAGATGCCTTCTGTTGAGCATTAATCATTTCTTTCCTTAAACTTTATACTTGTCCCCTAGTACAGCTCAGTAAGTAACAATGAATTTCCAAGTCTTTTGCATTTTGCAGCAGGGACTCAATCCCAGGCCACATTTTCACATATTATACTTGGGTATGTATTGGAAGCTTCCATAACTGTATTTTTAGATGTGACCTTTCATTGATTTCTAGACACGTAAGGACAACTTTCAAGGGTTATTATACAGCTTTCTTGGTTTTTATACACATTCAACAAGGCAAACAGAAACTTGTCCCCTTCGGTCTAGTGCCACTGCCTTAGTTCAGTACTTCATCTCCTATTACCCAGAGTATAACAGCCAAGGTTGCTACTAGCTCATGGGTGCCTTGGTGAAAATTAGGAAAAGACCCTCTTCCTCCAGCTGATTCTGCCTCACCTCCCAACCATTGGCTTCGTGAGAGGGTGATGGACTGGATTATGAACTGGATTTCAATCCCGGTCTCCCCTGTGGCCTGATACCCCTGCTCGGACCACAACTTACAAGCCGCAGTCCTGCTAACAAGACTCTTACGGGGCCATCTGTATGTGACTGGCTTTCTGATCTTGAGCCCAAATCATCTCCAGTCTGCCCTTCACACTCTTCTCAGGGGTCTTTCTAAAGTGCAAATCTAATCATGCCCCTTCTTCCTCTTAAAATCGTCCAGTGGCTTTCCATAGCTTTCCAATTAAAGTGAAACCTCTTTGCATGGCACCCAAGAGCATTGAACTTCTGATCCTTATATCAACTCTAGCGTCACCTCCCTCCACTCACACCCACCCCTGACATCACTCAGAGGGTGGTTCTTATAATGGATAAGTGTTCGATTCCTCCTGCTTTTTTTCCACTTCTATACCTTGATTTATGCTGTTCTGTCTACTTGAAATGTCTTTTCCCCACCAAGCTAGACCCACTCACCTTTTCTAATGCAGCCCAGTTGTCCTGTTTCCAAGAACCCTGCTTTGACACTTGAAGTCAGATTTTTAACAGCTTTATTGAGATATAATTTATATACCATAAAGTTCACCTGTTTAAAGTATACAGTTCAATGGGATTTAGTGGGTTTAGAGTTGTACAACCCCATGTGTGTCAGGACTGTGCTCCACAGGTTTTTAATGGCCAATTTTTCAGAAATAGATCACCAAGGCCTTCTTCCAGGGTACCTCTGGGTGGACTCGAACCTCCACCCTCCAACCTTTGGTTAGCTATCAAGTGCATTAACTATGGTCACCATAAGTTTGAATCAACTTGATGGCAACTGGAACAGAGTGGTTTGACCATCACCATAATCTAATTCCAGAACATTTTTATCATCTCCAAAAGAAACCTTGTACCCATTAGTAATTCTCGCTCCCACAATTCTATCCCTAGGTAACCACTAATCTCCTTTCTGTCTCTATAGACTCCAAGTCAGAATTTGATGCTCCTCCTTAGTGCTCTTGGGCATAACTCCCTCTCATTAGATTGTCTGGTTATCTTACCAGCCCATCTCCTCCAGTCATCCGTAGGCTCCTAGGGATCAGGGACCTCATCCTCAACTTTGTATCTATAGAGTCTGCATCTAGCCCAAAACATGGTAGGCCCTCAATGATTGATTGAATAAAGAAAAAGAATTTTGCTCCTAATTTATGTTTCCTCTCAATGGCTTATTTTTTTTTTTAATAATTTTTATTGTGCTTTAAGTGAAAGCTTACAAATCAAGTCAGTCTCTCACACAAAAACCCATATACACCTTGCTACACACTCCCAATTACTCTCCCCCTAATGAGACAGCCCGCTCTCTCCCTCCACTCTCTCTTTTCATGTCCATTTTGTCAGCTTCTAACCCCCTCCACCCTCTCATCTCCCCTCCAGGCAGGAGATGCCAACATAGTCTCAAGTGTCCACCTGATCCAAGAAGCTCCCTCCTCACCAGCATCCCTCTCCAAACCATTGTCCAGTCCAATCAGTGTCTGAAGAGTTGGCTTCAGGAATGGTTCCTGTCCTGGGCCAACAGAACGTCTGGGGGCCATGACCACTGGGGTCCTTCTAGTCTCAGTCAGACCATTAAGTCTGGTCTTATGAGAATTTGGGGTCTGCATCCCACTGGTCTCCTGCTTCCTCAGGGGTTCTCTGTTGTGTTCCCTGTCAGGGCAGTCATCGGTTGTAGCCGGGCACCATCTTGTTCTTCTGGTCTCAGGATGATGTAGTCACTGGTTCATGTGGCCCTTTCTGTCTCTTGGGCTCGTAATCACCTTGTGTCTTTGGTGTTCTTCATTCTCCTCTGATCCAGGTGAATGGAGACCAATTGATGCATCTTAGATGGCTGCTTGCTAGCTTTTAAGACCCCAGACACCACTCTTCAAAGTGAGATGCAGAATGTTTTCTTAGTAGATTTTATTATTCAATGACTTATTTTATATTCTTTTAAATATCAGGATTTCTTCTCACTACCTTAAAGGAAGAAGACCTCCATGGTGACTGAAAACTGAACATTGCCCAGAATTACTGGTACAAAAAAAGTGGAGAGTATGGAGGTAGAAAGGTGGGAATTAAGGAAGGCAAAGAGAGTTGTCCTCAAAGAGAAGGTTGTACTGAAAGAGTTTTGTTGTCATCTTAAATCAGTGTTGCTTGAAAAATTCCTTCAAGGATCCATTTCTTATGGAAGCCAATTGATTTTCTTCACTTAGAGGAGTTGTCTGCCCATATCTAGGAACGAACTCAGTTATGGAAGCCCATGCAGTGAAACAGAGAGAGGGCACAGGCTTTGAAGTCCAACAGAACTGAGTTTGAATTGAGGCTCCTCCTCTGACTATCTGTGTGACAGTAGCCAAGTTGCTAGGCCCTCTGAGTCTCAGTCTCCCCACCAATAAATGAGGAAGATAATAGGTGTCTTAGGCTGGGTTCCCAAGAGAAGCAAAATCAGTAAATTGCATATATGTATGAAAATATATAGGGAGAAAGATTTATCTCAAGGAAATGACTCACATGGTTGGAAAGTGTGGCAAGTCCCAAGGTCATGCATGGCTCAGGAATCAGGCTGTAGGCTTCTGCTAACTCACGTAGCTGCAGGGGCTGACAAACCCAAATTGGCAAGTCAGACGGCAGGCCACTGGCTCATGGGCTGTGGAGACTGATAATTCCAAGATTGGCAGGTAAGACAGCAGGCTGCTGGCTCAAGGAGGTCAGATGATGATGAGCCAGTTGTAGGATCCAGAGCAAGTAAGCTTTGCCGGAGCATCTGTGTATATATTGGATACAGGCCACACTTGCAAGGAAACTCCCTTCTTAACTGATTGGCTGCTCACATCAGATTGCAAAATGGGGGATGACTAACTACATCATTACGTAACTGCCAAACTGCATCATAACTGCCAAACCACTGAGAACCATGGTCCAGCCAAGTTGACACAAAACCTTAACCATCACGATAGGATTATTGTGGGAAATAAAACAAGATAACATGTTTAAAGAATCTAGTAAAATTCCTGGCACATTGAAGGCTAACTTTTGCACTAATTAGAACTCTAATTTCAAAGACAGAAAATTAACTTGCCTTAAGGAAAAAAATGGGGAAGGTCTCACTGACTCATATTATACATCATGGATTCTCTTCCACCTCTTAACTCTGCTTCCTGCTGGGGACTGCTTTATTCTCCAGAGGCTGTCAACAGCTCTAGATGCACATACCAGAAGTTTCACTGTCAAAGGAGAAAAGAACTCTCTAGAAGCTCAGGAGGACACTGAGTGATACTGAGTGATGTGGGAATACATGTCCCTTACCAGGGTAGAGGGAGTGAGGTACTATGATTAGTCCAGTTTAGACTATGCCCATCCCTGTGGTCAGGAAGAGGGGTCTGCTGTCAGCAGGAGGAGAGGAAAGGTGCTGGGCAGACAAAAGCAATAGATACCTACTATGGTTTTCTTTCCTCTCTGCTGGAAGGTAGAAGATAGGCCAAGATCGGGAATTATTGAAGCAATGGCTGTGCAGTCATAGTAGGCAGGCAACTTGGTAGGGAGAATCTGGGGTTTGACTTTAGAATTTCTCCTAGAGAACAATACCTTCTAGGTGAAGTCGACCCAACTGTGAAGAGCTTACTAAAGAAGCTCACCAAGGCATAGAGTGGTGTATAGCATCCTTTGATTTGGTCTCTGCAAACAGGGTTCAAGGTAAAGTGGTATGGAGCCCTGACAGACGGGTGAGACACAGCCATGGTGAATGTGTGGCGAGCGCTACTCAGAAATCTAGGCAAGCCATCAGTGCTGAATAGTTCATCCATTGGGCTAGACTCAAGAGTTGGAGCTTCTTTCTCAAGGTGGATTAAACAGATAGGAGTCCATAATGGGGGTAGGAGTTGGATAGGGAAGGGAAGAGGGAGATTATCCATTATGCAATGAACATTGTGGAAACTCAGAGGGCAATACTAGGGCATGTGTTTGTAAACCAGATTAACGGACTCAGAGAGTTCATTTTAAACCCATTCCCAGGGTTTAGAGTGGGAAGGGTATAGAGCCTGCTTAGGTTTAAAGCTGCATATGCAAGAATGGGGAGTCCCCGGGTAGTGCAAATGGGATTAACATGTTTAACTACTAATGGAAAGGCTAGAGGTTCAAGTCCACCCAGAGGCACCTGGGAAGAAAGGTCTGGCAATCTGTTTTTGAAAAATCAGACCTTGAAAACCTGATGGAGCATAGTTCTACTCTTAACACACATGGATCACCATGAAGTCAGAGTAGACTCAGCGACTGGTTTACAAGGAGGGTGATGTGGGGCCGTTGTAGAGAGACATGTAAATAAGACAAGAGCAGCAGCCCCGCCCTTGAGGAAGACAAAACTCCCACCTGGGTAATCCCTGTTCCTGAGACCCTTGCTGGCATCTCCCCAATAAGGGACCTTTTCTGTGATCCACCTTTATTCTGGAAGGAATTTCCCCTAATCGATCATCTAGTGCTTTCTCTTCAACATTCTTTATTGCCTTGACCTTGGAATGTTTGATCTGCCCAGTTTAAATCTTACAAGGATGTTTGCCAACTGAACAAATGATTATAACCCAGCCTCTGAACTTGGCCTAGGAGACACATCTGCAGAGGTTTTTCTTGTTTGGGTAGATAATGACTTGCATTTCGTTCATAAGGAACTGACTGTTTAACAAATGAGTTGCTGAAGGCGCCTCACTTAACTCTCATAACCACAAGTGCTTATTGGAGCACTTAGACAAGCTCGAGCATATTATCCACACTCTTTACTGCAGAAAACAAAGACAAACTCATGGTACTTTTTGTTACTCTCTCATTTTCCCTTTACCTTTTTTTTTTATTATTATTTATTATTTAAATACATGCTTGTTTTATTAAGAAAAAATGATACAAAGATATATAAAGAAATATTTAACAAATTACCCTTCACTCCTATAGCCTCAGTTAACACCTCATGCAGTAACTAATGCTAACCAACTCTGTGATTATATGCTAGAGTAATACATAGATATGGAAAAATATAAATGGCATTATGGATTATGTAATTATTTTTATTTTAACAGTAGGATTGTATGGTACGCATTATCCTTCAATGTGCTTTTTTCTCTTAATAGTATGTCATAGACATCTCCCCAGGTAAAGAACTAGATCTTTTAATATTGTTGTTGTTAGGTGCCATTGAGTCACTTCCACTCATAGCCAGCCAACGTACAACAGAACGAAACAATGCCCAGTCCTGTACCACGCCCACAATTGTTGTTGTGCTTGAGCCCATTGCTGCAGCCACGGTGTTGGTCCATGTCGTTAAGGGTCTTCCTCTTTTTCACCGACCCTCTACTTTTAGTAAAATAGCAACGGGATGTTCTGTGCTATGCTGTGGTTGGATGGAACATGAGCGTCCCATGTCGAGGGACAGTCAGGGTATTAATGCCTATTTTTTGCCACCAAAACAATGCTGGATCAACTATCCTCATGCATGTATCTTTACAAATAGAATAGTTTCTTTTATCATGTAGAATGGTTTCCCAAAAGTTGGTTTGTGGATTATGTTAATAGTATCATATTAGTTTCCAAAATTTTGTTGTAATTCACACTTACCAGTTGTGTGTGAGAAAATTTAGATTTTCCTGTATCCTCAGGGGCTCCAGATTTTTTTTTTCTTTAAAGTTTTAGAATATAACAGTAAAAATGGTGTCTCATTTGTGCTTAGTTCGCTTTTTTCTTGATTACTTGTGAGACTGAACTTTCTTTCATATGTTGTATGACCATTTGCTTTTTACCCTCTTAATTGTAAATCTACATCTCTGTCCATTATTTAATTGGGTTGTTAGCCTTTTTTGTTACTTTTTTTTTTTTTGCTAAGTATTTGTATGTTATAGATTAATATTTGATAGTCATTAGTATTGAAGATAACTTTCCCAGTTCATCATTTATCTTTCAACTTTGTTCCCTGGGTGATGCAATCAATTGGCGCACTTGGCTGCTAACCAAAACATTGGAGGTTCAGGTCCACCCAGACGTATCTCAAAAGAAAGGCCTGGTAGTCTACTTCTGAAAAATCAGCCATGGAAAGCCCTGTGGCGCACAGTTCTACTCTGACACACACCTTGAATTGGAATTGACTCGACAGCAGCTGTCTGCTTTTATGCTAACACACAATTTTTTAAATTTTTACATGTAGCCAAATATGTCTCTTTTCTTTCATGGCCTCTGAGGTTTTGGCCCTCTTGAGTAACTCTCTCTACTACAAGATTATACAAATCTTCTTGATTTTCTTCAAAGTGTTATATTTAATTTTTTACATTCAGATCTTTAATCCATCTAGAATTTATTTTTAGCAGTCCTGTAGGGTCACTATGAGTCAGAATTGACTCAGTGGCAACTGGTTTGGTTTGGTTAATTTGGTTCCGTCAGATATGTTCCAATTATGTTAACATTATTTATTAGTCAAAACACTCATTTCTTAATGAGTTTGAAACACTACCCTTGCTATGTGTTAAATTCTTCTTTATGCTTTCCAGGAGCCAAGGTGTCACAGTGGTTAAGCGCTTAGCTACTAACCGGAAGGTCGGTGGTTCAAACCACTCTGTGGGAGAAAGATGTGGCAGTCTGCTTCTGTAAAGATTACAGCCTTGGAAACTCTATGGGACAGTTTTCCCTGTTGTATGGGGTTGCAATGAGTCGGAATTGACTCAATGGCACTTTTTTTTTTTAATGCTTTGTGAATTCTCTATTCTGGTTCATGGATCTATTTGTTGGTATTGTTAGCTGATATCTAATTTCATAACACTGTTTCTCTGACTGTACAAATCTTGATAACTTCAGGAGATTCAGGAGAGAGCCATGTAAAGAAAAAATAGATTTGTCTTATGATATTTGAGCACTAATACTGCCTGTGTATTTGATCTAAAAACTCAACTGATAGAGAAATAAGTACTAGCTATAATATCTATAGCCCACATTTATATATGATTGGAAAACATATAATTAATGGAATTTTCTGACTCGTAATCATAAATAGCCTTTTAAAATTTTTATGAATATAAGCCAAGCCATTAATTGTTGATTAGAAATCAGCTTCACAATCTTAATGGGGCCCCAGTTCTAGGAAAGAATTTATTTGCTATGCAGTTACAACCTCATTAATTTAGAAAAATGCAGGGGAAGCAAATATAAATAAATGAGATGTGAGCCTGAGAAATTTTTTAAATAAAAATGTTCCCTGTCTTTCAGGAACATATAAAAACTTGAGTCACTTAACAGATGCCTGGCAACTAGAGGAGATTTGAGGATCTACCTCCGTCACTAACAAAGAGAGAGTTCTAAATGAATGTAAAATTTTAATTTTAAAATTATAAAACTTTTTAAATAACTGTAAAATGCTGAATTTTTATTAAGTTTTTTTTAATCCTTAAGCTGATAAAACATTCCTCTTGGGAATCACTAAACATTTTCATTCAGAAAGTAAATGTAAATTTTGAATAGTCCACCATTGGAATTGATTAGTAGAATTTATTTTAATGAGCTTTTACTTCATTGCCTTTTGACTCTTTCGTTTGAATTGACTCATGTTGGGGGTCAAATAAAAACCAAACCAAACTCAGTGCCGTCGAGTCAATTCCGACTCATAGCTACCCTATAGGACAGAGCAGAGCTGCCCGATAGAGTTTCCAAGGAGCGCCTGGTGGATTTGAATTGCCAACTCTTTGGTTAGCAGCCATAGCACTTAACCACTACGCCACCAGGGTTTCCTAATTCTCAGTTTATCTCAGCATGTAATTGGAAGTGATCTCAGTTCTCTTTCATTGAGCAGTAGATATTCAATATTTAAGACCTTATTGAGAATTAGTCCAGATCCACCATCCTTCATCTGCAATATTGAAATCCCAAAAGTTGTGAAAACCCTCGGTTGCTTGAAAATTTGACAACAAACTCTGACCTGATATTTATAGTCTTTATCTTACTTTATATATTTTGTTGCACAATTGTTTACATGACTTGGGGGGGGCTGCCCTATGCTCCCCTGGGGGTGATACACAATATACCTTTCTCAGATAAAAAGAAAAAATTCTGAATTATGAAAGACATCTGGCCCCAGGAGATCCTGATAAGAAATTATATTTGAGAAATGATTAATGGAGTTTGCCACTCCCATTCTTTTTGTTGCCATTATTATTGTTGGCAATAAAGAACATTAGTGTCATTTACTGGGGACTCATTATGTATGTAAGCACTGCTTTAAACTGAGAGTTTGAGGCTGTAACTCTTCACATTGAGCCAGGGAACTACTTAGCGACAGAGCTGTATTTGATGCAACCAGCAATCGGTTGCTATTGAGTCCCACTCATTTGCCATCTGTCTACCACCCCACCAGTTGTCATCAAATGGACTCTGACTCATGGCAACTCCATGTGTGTCAGAGTAAAACTGTGCTGCACTGGGTTTTCAATGGCTGATTTTTTTTAGAAATAGATCACCAGCCTTGTCTTCCGAAGTTCCTCTGGGTGGATTTGAACCTTCAAAATATCAGTTAACAGCCAAACACATTAACTGTTTGCACCACCTGGGGACTCCTGTATTTGATACAGCTGGTATCCAAATCAGGAAGTCTGTCCTTGCCCTCTAGAATTTATTCTCACATTATATAGAGAGAAAGAGAGATGGATTGACACAGCGGCTGCAACGATGGGCCCAAGCATAACAACGATTATGAGGATGGTACAAGACCAAGCAATGTTTCATTCTGTTGTACATAGGGTCACTATGAGTCAGAACCAACTCTACGGTACCAAATAACAACATAAAAACAAAACAAAAACTGTTCCGAGACAATTCTGACTCATAGCGGCCCTATAGGACAGAGTAGAGTTGCCCCACACAGCTTCCAAGGAGCAACTGGTGGATTCAAACTGCTGACCCTTGGTTAGCAGCCTGAGCTCTTAACCACTGTGCTACTAGGGCGCATATATATATATATATATATATATATATATATGTATATGTATATATATATATGTATGTATTTGTGGGATTTTTCTCTTACCATTGGTTTCCTGTTGTATTTCTGTGATTTGGCATTCTTCATGGACAATAGGATTGTATAAAGAGTCACATCTTACCTCCACACTTACGAGTATCTTCTTAAAGGCAAAGAAATGGATGGCTTTGCTCTTGGTTCCTAGAGGTACATTGGAAGTGCTTGTTGTCCCTGAGGTTGAGAATAACGGACTATTTCAAGGAATCCATGCATAGTGTAGTTTGGTCGAGATTCTTAAGCCCTTTGCTCTTTCCTGTCTCAGTTTCCTTAGAAAATGGAGCTCAAAATCCAGCTTTACCCACTTCGCAGGGGGATTATGAGGCCCTGATAAGACAATGTAAGTGAAAGGGCTTTAAAAGGTAAAGTGATGTCTTTGACTTTATCCCTCTAAAAATATCTTCCCAAATCAAAGTATCTTGAATTCTCAAATATGACCGTATCAGCCAATCTATAATCGTTCACACTGAGAGTTGTAAACAGAGCTTGTCTAGGGTCAGAGCCTCGAAAGAGGGAAAAAGACTGAAACCAGGAGATTCTGAGGGTGCTCTGAAGTGCCTCCTTCACCTCTCAGGAGTTTTTAGGCCAGGGATGCTGCTTAGGAGCCCGCCATCTTCAGAGAGCGTGTGTGAGCTTACAGACCCGCAGTGGTTAAATCAATAGTTAACGATGTTCGTCATGTAATTTAAGCCTCTAATTTGTTTATGCTAGACCAACTTTATCCATACTCCAAACAAATTATCTCTTATAATTACCAGCCCGAAGATAAATCTCTAAATGTTTTTCTGATGATAGTGCTGTGGTTGGCAGGTGTTAAAAGTGCCTCCCAGGGACAGAGATTGAAGAGGAGCTAGTCCCCGCGAATCCTTCAGGCGAGGATGTTGGGCTTTCTCTCCCACCATGTGCGAAGGCGCCTTATATGGTGCCCCGTTAATGAAATCTAATAGGCAAAGGTCGTATATCTTTACGAGGAAAAATGCAAAGCTGGTGTGTGATAAATGGGCTCTGTGGGGTTCAGTGGACGAGATGTGGTGATAAAACCCAGGTTTTAACAGTCTGCTTGGGTTCTCTATAATGTTTATACCTTCAATACCCCCTTGTAGTGATTCTCCTCACCTGGTAGAATGACTAAAATAAATATGAAAGTAAACATCTATATGTTTTCAGTACTTCAAACCAGTGTGGCTGGCCATGAGATGTGAATGTTAAAATTAATCAGAACAAACAATGTGTGTTGGGAAAAAAGTGTAGGTTCTCAAAGAAATTTTTCTTTAAGACTATGCAATTTGAATGTGTTTTTAACATTAGAATCTGTCTTCTTAATTACTCCTATTAGGATACTAAACAATTCATGCAAATATGTAAGGTTTTATCTCCCCCAAAATGTACTTTTTAGAAACAGAAGGAAAAACCAATCCGCTTAGAGCTGAAATGGAAGAATAAGTTAAATCTGGAATTATAAAGAGTTAACTAAATCAGATATTGTTGAATTGAATCACTGCTGGTTTTAGGAGAAGTTACCAGTTCATTTGCTGTAGTTATACTGCTGAGCTAAGAGACAGTTCAATAAATCAATTCAAGCTTGATGGATTCTTCAATTCATTGAAATGAGTGCGTGGAAGAGAAAAGAAATCTCTTAGTATTCCCTCTTTGACAAAAGGGTATGCAAAGAGCCTGAATGGATGAATGGTTGATTAATTCTGCCAGAAATTTTCTTGACAGCAGGAAATGTGTTTTTGCATTACTCTGTTTGCCTGGGATTTGTTTGGAAGAATATGAATTATTGCATGTAAATTTTTACCTGAGGCTATGTTGCTGAAGTAGATAGCTCCTGGTGAGGTTTCTGAATACGGGACCTGTAATATTCCTGGATGGTCTTGCACTCCACCCCCTTCAGGGCTGCCCTGCAGCAGTGTATAAATGTCTGCTCTCACTGATGTTAGCAGTGAAGTCAAGCACTGCCAACGATTCAATATTGAGCTTGCTTTCAGTGATCATCTGTGCCCCCTCAAGAAAGCACAGGGCTGGAGGCAACCAACTGCCAAAGCTTGGTACTTCCTAGACTCATCAACCTGGCAGTTTATTTATAGGCTCTTACCTTTAAATAAGGCAGAGAAGGCAACAAGGTATTCCCTTGTGCTTTCTATTTACAACAAGCCTGCAAATGAGCATGTTTCTTAGTTTTGTCTCATCAGGAAGAGATACAGTTACACGTGTGAAGACCTTGGCTGCTGTTTGATGATAGATGGATTTGGTGAGAATAGACTGGTAATAGTGGTAGGCTCTCTGCTTACCAGGTCCCTGGGTGGTGCAAATGGTTTGTGCTCGATTACTAACGTAAGTTTGGCCATTTAAACCCACTTAGTGGTGCCTCGGAGGAAAGGCCTGGTGATTAGCTTCCGTAAAGATTACAGCCAGGAAAACCCCATGGAGCAGTTCTACTCTGTTACACATGGGGTTATCATGAATCAGAATCAACTTGACAACTGTGGGTCACCTCATACGTTTTCCACCTCATATCTTTTCCTTAAAGTATGATGCTCTGCCATATATATGACCTCTCCTGGGTCGGTGTGGAGGGTAGGAAGGCTTATGGTTCTCAGAGCCTGTACTGGGCCTGCAGGTGATGCTGTGTTGTTGCTGTTGTCGTTAGCTACCACAGAGCCAGCCCCCAACTCATGGCGACCCCTAGCACAATGAAACGAAACACTGCCTGGTCCTGCGCCATCCCCGTGATAGTTGGATCAGGACGTTGTGATCCACAGGGTTTTCGTTGGCTGGCTTTTGGAAGTAGATCAACAGGCCTTTTTTCCTAGTCTATCTTAGTGTGGAATTTCTTCTGAAACCTGTTTAGCAGCATAGCAACGTACAAGCCTCCACTGACAGATGGATGATGGCTGCGCATGAGGTGCCGTGGTTGGGAATTGAACCTGGGTCTCCCACGTGGAAGGGGAGAATTCTACCACTGAACTGCTTTCACTTAGACCTCCTCTGCCACCGTACTCAGACCCTGGAATCCTGGAAGGCCCTAGACTGAAGTCATGTAAAAAGAAAGGCTCTACTTTTTTCCCACTAGTAAATTATTTAGCAACTTCCTCTTCCTTTAGTTTTCCTTGTAGGGGTCAATACCAGAATTTCCTCTTTCTTTTAGGTACAAACGAGAAATGTTCTATGGCATTAAAAAAAAAAATAAGGCACAGCATTTGACATTTTGCATAATTTCATGTTACGTATATATTTTCTTCATACACTGATGCTGAGTCTCTTGAATGCCAACTCACCACGGTGCTTATGCTAATTCTGTAAATAAATTTATAGAGAAATTCTCCCTTTGAAGCTTTTGGATACACACACATACACACACACACACAAATACAACCTAATAAGCCATGAGACTGCAGAGTTTTTTCATTAACTATCCAAATTTGAAATCTCATATTTTCTCCTTAGATTACAATAGGTGCATGAGATGTGATTAAAAGAAATAAAATGTTAAATTAAATAGGAAATTTCCTTTTATGTCCCTCTCAGAGAGGGCACTCAGCCTCAACATGAGGACAATGGCATATACAAATGCACTAAAATAAAGCTCAGGAAACTTGGGTTCCAGGTCCTGCTCTACTACAGCTTATTCCTGGAATTTCTTGAGCCTCAGCTTCCTTATCTGGTAAATGGGTATAACTAAGTCTAAGCCTAATACCAGCTAGAGAATTGGTGAAAATCAATTAGGATTGCTTTGATCACATTCAGAAAAGTCAACATTACTCTATAGACATAAAATTTTACTTCCTTGTTAAGTGTCGTAATGCTTTTAGTTTTTGATTCTTTGTATGTTATCAACTTCTGTTCAATGATAACTCCCTAGGCTGGTGCATCCTAACAAGTGATCCCAAAGTCTCCCATGGTCAGCCTTCCAGTTACTTCTCTATCCCTTGTCCTTGGCTTCGAGGAGTCCAGCTGATAGGATCCCCGATTCTCTTGGTGTCTCAGTGCCTTAGTTGTCACCCATCATGGGACTAACCACCAGGTATGATTAATAAGAAAAAATATATATCTTCTTCAAGAAAACGTGGGGGACTTTGTTTCTAAACCAAAGACCAAAGTCATTGCTTAGATTTATCCTAAACATGAATATTCATGAAATCTTGCTTTTGAAGTTGTAATTACATGTTTTTCTGAAGTACATTAGAGAAAAGACATTGAACATGCAGTGAAATAAAAGACATCCATTGGCATATCACCTAAAATCATCACGGATGCTACTAAAAGATAATTCATTCACTTTTCGGGCAAATTTTTTTTAGTCTTTTATCTTCTCTTTTAATGATCAATCCTATGTGGTTAAGTTTGGGAAGACTTTACCAAAGAATTGATGATTCATGGCTCTTAAAAGATGAATACCCAAAATCAAACCAAACCCATTGCTGTCGAGTGGATTCAGACTCACAGGGACCCTATAGGACAGAGTAGAACTACCCCATAGGGTTTCCAAGAAGCGACTGGTGGATTTGAACTGCTGACCTTTTGGTTAGCAGCTAAGCTCTTAATCACTGAGCCACAAGGGAAAATGTAAAAACGTAATGGGCTTGGAAGAAAATATTTTTTCTTAAAGTGGTCTCTACTTCTACGAATGTCTGCTTCTATTATTGTAATCACTTAGTAGGTATTCATAAGTTGTGGGTTTTTATGTCTATTAGTTATTTCCTTTGGTTGTAAGTGACAGAAATCCAACTCAGATTTGCTTAAGGGAAACAAGGAATTAATTGTTCTGGTAGGTGATAATGCTAGCTTCTGGCATGCTTGGACTCAAACTCAAACTATACTATCAAGGCTTTTCACTTTTTCTCCATCTCTGGCCTCTGTGTTTCTCAGTCTTGGCTTCATTCTCAGCTAGGATTTCTCTGTGATTTCCCAAGACGGCATCACACAGCTCCAATCTTACGCAGTCTTTAGGTCTGAGGACCTCAGAAGAAGAGGAAACTCCAGCAAAACCCCTGAGAAGGCTCTGGTTGGCCTAGCAGGAGTCACGTACTTGTCCTGGAAACCATGATTGTGGTCAAGAGCATGAAGTACAGTTTGGCCAGCCCTGAGTCATGGGTCCACTCCTAGAGCTCAGTTTGAGGGCAACAACAACCCCACATTAGCCCCATGAAGTGAGAAGAATTACTATAGAATGGGAGAGGATAGGTCCCCCAAAGGAAGGAATGATGGACAGATGAAAAATACATATATCTATGACCAACCAGTTCCTGAAGAAGGACATCAGGCTTGGTAAAGTAGAGGGTCAGCGAAAAATCCTCTGGATAAATGATGAAGTATGTATTATTAGTATTATTATTCTCATTTTCAGATGCAAAAGGTGTGGCTTAGAGGCTAAGTGTTGTTGCCAGGTCTAAGTTTTTATTCCACATCACTGAAACTAAAATTAACCCATTGCCAACAAGTTGATTCTGACTCATAGCAACCCTGTAGGACTGCTAAAATTAATTCTAGATGGATTAAAGATCTAAATGAGTAGAACTGCCCCCATAGGATTTCCAAGGAGTGGCTGGCAGATTCGAACTGCCGACTTTTTGGTTAGCACACGAGCTTTTCCCTACGGTGCCACCAGGGCCCCATGTTTTTAGTCCAAGTCACTGAAACTAAAATTAGACATTGAAAATAATGGGAAGTCCCTAAAGGCCCATGCACAATAAATATTTTAAAAAAGCCTTGGCCCTACGCAAGGTCCCTGAGTGGCACAAATGCTTTGCGCTTGACTGCTAATCAAAAGGTTGGTGGTTCAGATCTACCCAGCAGTACCGTGAAAGAAAGGCCTGCCAATCTGCTTTCATAAAGATTACAGCCAAGAAAACCCTACAGAGCAGATCTACTCTGTAACATCTAGGGTTGCCGTGAGTCAGAATAGACTTGATGGCAACAGGTTTTGGCCCTACATGGAAAGTCTATAAAGGTATGCATAATTTTTTGTTCAAACTCAAATAATATTTTTTTATAAAAAATATTTACTGTAATTATTTCCCTCTTTAATCAACTTTTTATTTAACCAACTCTTTGTCCTAATCATATCAGCTAATGTAAATAAAGATATGCAGTGACGCCCTCTGTGTAGCTTTATTTAGAGAATCAAGGAAAGGAGAAGCAAGAAATTGTATTGCCTTAATGGGCATTTCCTATTTTTCAGATTAGGAGTTTGGGGCCCAGAAGGTAAAAAGTCTTGCTTTAGATCAAAGTGTGATTCTCACAAGGTTGTCTCCAGACCAGCAGCATCAGCATCACCTGGTAACTTGCTGGAAATGCCAGTTTGTGGCCGCTGCCCCAGATCTACTGAATCAGAAACTCTGGGAGTGAGGCCCAGCACTCTGTTTTCACAAGTCCTCCCATGATTCTGATGCAGGTAAAGTTGGAGGGCAGTTTACTTAGATGACACATCAAAAGCAGAGCCTGGAGAAGAATTTGTCCATCAATCAAACCATTCCACTGTCTCGCTCAGGTGCCAGGTACCTTCTGTGAACCTGAGACTTCTTTCTTAATTAGAAATTCTGTTGCTTACATAATTGAAGCCATCGTTACAACCAAAGAATCTTAGATAAAAAGGACTCTTTCTACCATACGTAAGGCAGAAAGATGATCTCAAAACTGTACCAGGAGTTCCTGGGTGGTGCAAATGTTAATGCGCTCCACTACTAACGTAAAAGTTGGAGGTTGGTGTCCCCCGAGAGGCACCTGGGAACAAAGCCCTGGTGATCTACCTCCAAAAAATCTGCTGTTGAAATCCCTGTGGAGCACAGTTCTGCTTTGAAACATATGGGGTTTCCATGACTCAGAATCTACTCCACAACTTTTTTTTTTTTAAACTGTACCTAAAGCCAAAAAACCCAAACCCAGTGCTGTCAATTCCGACTTGTAGAGACCGTATAGGACAGTGTAGAACTGCCCCATAGAATTCCCAAGGCTGTAATCTTTACAGAAAGGAGTCCTGGTGGTGCAGTGGTTAAGCACTTGGCTGCTAACAGAGAAGTCGATGGTTTGAACCCACTTCTGCTCCGTGGAAGAAAGATGCAGCAGTCAGCTTCTGTCAAGATTACTGCCTTGGAAACCCTGTGGGCAGTTCTACTCCTGTCCTGTAGGGTGGCTATGAGTTGGAATCGACTCGATGACACTGGGTAATCTTTATGGAAGCAGACTGCGCATCTTTCTCCCATGGAGTGGCTGGTGGGTTCAAACCACTGACGCCTTAACCGCTGTACCACCAGGGCTCCTTAAACTGTACCTAAGGATGGATAATTTCTAATGGCCTAATTGACAGGTAAGTTTACCACTGATATAATTTTTAGCTGTTGGTGTTGCTGCTGTTGTCACTTCGTGAGAGGTCCTCAGCTAAGTGTTTTACCTGGATGACCTCCCTTTATGAAGTAGGTTGTGATACTGATTGTGCAGATGAAGGAACTGAGGCTTGGAGCAATCAAGTTACTTTGCCTACAGGTGTAGAGATAACAGAGCATAGAGCCAGGATTTGAATTCTAATACCTATGCTTGTAAGCATTACATTTTTATTACCTGCTCATTTAGGGGAGTTAGGGCTTCTTAAAAAAAAAAAAAAGATTTAAATATATTTTTTAGAAGTATTTGTTTTCCCCAGTGACAATGAAATTCCCCTCAGTGACTAGAGAATGAAAAACAAGAATCACTGATGTGGCAACTATGTCTATATAGCGCAAATTGAAAATGTTTCTTTATATGAATAGAGCTAAATATTCTGTACCCTAGCTGCACAATAAAATAATATCTGGAACTCTCTGAAGATATGGTGATATGCAGAACCCACCCTTAAACCAATTAAACTGAAATCTCATAGGTGGGTCTGAGTATTGTTTTTTTAAGTTCCCTGCATTATTATTCCCACCACCCACCTGTCAGTTTGCCACACTGGGGTGGCTGGTGTGTTACTGTGTTGCTGGAAGCTATGCTACCGGTATTTCAGACACAAGCAAGGCCACCCATGGTGGACAGGCTTCAGTGGAGCTTCCACACTAAGACAGACTAGGAAGAAAAAGCTGCCAATCTACTTCTGAAAATTAGCCAGTGTGAACCCTACGGATCACAACAGAATATTGTCTGATGTAGTGCTGGAAGATGAGCTCTAGGTTGGAAGATAATCGAAATACACAAGGGCCACAAAAATGGACTTCAGTGTACCAGAAATTACGAAGATGGCCCAGGACAGGGTAATGTTTTGTTCTGCCATCCATGGGGTTGCCGTGAGTCAGAACCTACTCAATGGCAACTAACAACAAGAATCTATACCTACTACTCTTGTTGCTGTTGAGTCAATTCTGACTCATAGCAACCCCGTAGGACAGGGTAGAACTGCCCCGCAGGGTTTCCAAGGAACGCCTGGTGGATTCAAACTGCTGACCTTTTGGTTAGCAGCCTGAGCTCTTAACCTCTTCACAAAAAGAACAAATATTATTCAAAGTACAGCCATGGTTTTGAATTAGTGATACGGACATACAGGCTCAGATAGTTAAGGCTCAGAAATGGATTTGAGGAGTTTTTCTATCAAATTACCAGTTACCAGTCAGGCCAGAATTCTAGCCATTGATTGGATACTTGCCATCCCCCACGCTTGTTAAACTGTTCAGTGAGACCTTCAAAGATCTGCCCTATATTGGGTTACCATTATGGAGTTAAAAGATATGCATACATATCATTTCCAGGAATCCAAAATATAAAATTTGGTGTTTAAAAATGCCCTGTCCACCCATAACTGAACTGATATAATCTATTTTTCCAAACCTAAAAAAAACCACACACACTCTGGAAAATACCTAGGAAAACTTCATTTTCCTGGAATAGGAAGTAGATGTTTTAGGAAAATTCTGGCTCTTTATTTAAAGTCATCCTGTTTTTTTCCCTCTGTTTAAGAGAATCAAAACACTTTATTTTATAAGCGTGTTAATCTAAATTAAAAGACAATTGATGGCAATTTAAAAATTTTACCAGCTTAGAAAAAGATAACATTTGGCAATTAGTACAAAGTATTATTCTTCTGGACAGTCACTATCCCTGATATATTTTTATAGTTCCACTTCTTAAACCAGACACAATTAAAGATGGGTCTTGCTTTATTCAGTAGTGCTTTTGAAAAATTAAATATAGTTTGAATATATATATTTTTTTAATTTGCAAGACTATCCTGCTATCATTCCCTAAAGCAGTACTTCATAAGAGCGATTTTGCTCCCCCAGGGACATTTGGTAATTTGTGGAGATATTTTTGGTGGTCACAACTGGCTAGGTAGTGCTAATAGCATCTAGTGGGTAGAGACCAGGGATGCTGCAGAACATTCTACAATGCACAGGACGGGTCCCCACAACTGAGAATTATCTGGTTGAGGCTGTCAGTAGTGTCAAGGTTGAGAAGTCCTGCTCTAAAGTGATTTCTGTTGTACATAGGGTCACTGTGAGTCGGAACTGACTCAACTTGATAGCACTTAACAACAACTATAACAACGAAAGTGATTACATTTTACCTGTTATGAATTCAAATATTTCTATATTTGGGCTCCTTAGAGCCCTTCCATATGTAACTCTTGTATAAAATGGTAACAATTAAAATACTAAGCGAGACAGTTTGTTCCACAGAGTTAGTCCAAGTACTCTCTGCATCATAGGCAGGGCCTGAAGATCATTTCTAATTTGTATGTAAAACATTTCAATGCCTCGTATGTATAGTGAAAATAGCTGTGGAAGTTTGACAGTTATGGTGGAGATTTAAGCACCTGAAAACATCAAGAGCCAAAAAAAAAAAAAAAAGAATTCTACACACTGAGCTGGAAGAATAAAGACTAAAGAGGCTTGCCCTCTTTCCCCTCAGTCATTTAGCTGGTACTATGCAGAGTAAAAAATCTGAGAACCTGGACTGTATGAAGAAAATGGCATCAGGATTGGAGGAAGACTCATTAACAACCTGCAATATGCAGATGACACAACCTTGCTCGCTGAAAGCGAAGAGGACTTGAAGCACTTATTGATGGAGATCAAAGACCACAGCCTTCAGTATGGATTACACCTCAACATAAAGAAAACAAAAATCCTCACAACTGGACCAATAAGCAACATCATGATAAACGGAGAAAAGATTGAAGTTGTCAAGGTTTTCATTTTACTTGGATCCACAATCAATGCCCGGGGAAGCAGCGGTCAAGAAATCAAATGACATGTTGCTTTAGGCAAATCTGCTGCAAAAGGCCTCTTTAAAGTGTTAAAAAGCAAAGATGTCATTTTGAGGACTGAGGTGCACCTGACCCAAGACATGATGTGTTCAGTTGCCTCATATGCATGTAAAAGCTGGACAATGAATAAGGAAGACCAAAGAAGAATCGATGTCTTTGAATTATGGTGTTGGTGAAGAATATTGAATATACCATGGACTGCCAGAAGAATGAACAAATCTCTTTTGGAAGAAGTACAGCCAGAATGCTCCATAGAAGCGAAGATGGCAAGACTTTGTCTCAAGCACTTTGAACATATTATCAGAATGGACCAGTCCCTGAAGAAGAACATCATGCTTGATAAAGCAGGGGGTCAGTGAAAAAGAGGAAGACCCTAAACAAGATGGATTGATACAATGGCTGCAACAATGAGCTCAAACATAGCAATGATTGTGAGGACGGTGCAGAATCAGGCAGTGTTTAGTTCTCTTGTACACAGGGTTGCTATGATTTGGAACCAACTCAACAGTGTCTACTAACAACAACAACAATACATTTTGTTTGATCGAATAGGCATACTTTCCTTTTTATAAACTTAAAACTTTCATAGATTTGTTTTGTCACTTCTCTTTAAAATATTCTTCTTCATTGGAATGCAAAGTTCCCATAAAAATGAAAGCTAACTTTTCCCAATTAAATTACTTGACTAAAGATATCTTTCCAAGCATCATGTCTCTCCCTATGACTGGATTTGGTTGACCAGAAGTAAAGTGGGGACTTGGGAAATTGTTTGAAGTGTGTTTGTGAGGGTCCTTCGTGCTTGATATCTAAGAGTACCCACCTATCGGTTTATCTGAGCACTCCTTTTCTAGGAAATGACTCCCTTACCCACCACCCTTGTTACAGCTGATACCATGTCTGTGTTCTGTGATGTTTCCAATCCACCTTAAGTCATTGCTCCAGGTGTAGGCACCAAACCTGAGTGGGAAGAACCAGAGTCCCTTCTCCAGATTTTCAAACTAAAGAACCAGAGGGAATGGACTGGTTTCTCCCAAGTGACTAAAACCATAAGGTCTACAATTGAGCAGCTGGAGCTGCTATGTCTCCCACTATGTGGAAAATGCCAATCTGCTTCAGGCAGCAGTCTGAGGCCAGAAAAAGAGGATGGGAGGCCCAACGGCCTGTGTATCCCTGGTGGTCCTGGGGCTCACGCAACCCCTGCCTGTCTCCCAGCTTGTTCTCCAGGTCTTCCTTGGCTTCTGTGAGAACACTCCCCAGATCCTTCTCGCTTTCTCTTTATTAAAGCCAGCTCAAGTTAGGTCTTTATGATTTGCAACCAAGAGAGTCATGACAACACAGCGTCCTTTCCACACACACAGACATCTCCAAAGGAAAGTAAAACCACAAACCCCAGAGTGTATCTGTTTTCAGGAGGGGGTTTCTGGTAATTAGCTTGGATTTGCAACAAATGGCACACACAGACTGCTGGCTCTGCATGTGTGCTCTAAGATTGGTGTTTACCCTATTATATTCCAATTTAAGAGTGTCATAAAGTTTATCAGAGAGCAAATGGAAGCAAGCAAGAACACGCATATGGGTGGTGAGGGATGGGCCTGAAAAGGACTGTATATTGCGCCTTGACATCCATACTTCTCTAGACTTCAACAAAAATAAGTACTTTCATTGGGATGATAGGAAAGGGGACACAGCCTTATTCCCCACTTAAACTTGGTGATGGTTGGATATTTTTAGCAAATAGGTTGTCAGCAGCAAGGCTTCATTAGACCCATCAGGATATCTGCCCATGAAGAACGAATCCCAAACTGTACTGACAGTTTCCTTGAGCCAAAATGATGAAGCACCTCTGACAAGAGCCATATTGTGCTCCCCATGCGAAAAGCGTGAGGAACAAAAGAGACAGTTTGATCTTCATTTGGTCAGGTTAATATTGACACAACTTAGAGAAATCAGGAGTCTGGGTAATGCACAAGTACAGCAAGCTCTCTGGAGACTTGACTGGTGGTTCCATAAATCAGGAAGAGATACCCAGAGAAGAAAGGAGGTCTCCGGCTTTCTTGAAATATTGTTCAAACGTGATGATTGGTTTTTTAAAAAGGAAGATAAATAAAGCCATAAATGTCAGGCTCATGATCTAAAACAGGCTAGTTGGGACTTTTTTTTCCCTCCATCTACACGTAACTATGAAAATAATCTTTATTCCTTTATTTTTGGTAGCCAGGGTGTTGCCCAGGTTCTACCATTTAAAAAAGAAAGCATGCCTAATGAGTAGGTTTTCCAATGTGCATGTGTGCAGAATCATTCTTTCTCATATAAAAACCTTTATAAATATATATGAATAAAAAAGGGGGCCTTCAGGGGAATAACAGTCTAGCCCCCTTCTCACAGCCTCCTCAAATCTGTGCTGTATCGGAAAGTTTTGATGATTATGGGTCTGTCTTCAAAGAACATGTAAATTAGGTTGAGCTAGTTAGTGAGGTGATGGCTTATTTATCTTTAATTGGTTGTGAACTTTCCCCACATCCCAGTATTCAATCTACTATTAATGGGTTGTAGAGTCTGCCTAGGACCACTCTTCTGTGAAGTAAAATATTGAAGCATCTTTTTCCAGAGTCAGCTCTCTACTGGTATAACATCCCCTTTATGATTGAAACAGTGAAAATGAGTAAGCGTTTCAACTCACTTCATTGCAGGTTGGCCTGAAACCAGCCCACCTCATCTCAACAAGTTCATAACTCAAACTTGTGATTATCAGATGAATTATCCCAGTTCCTTCTCTCTTTCTCTTTCACTCTCTCTCTCCATTAACGATGTGGTTATAACCAGTTGCCATTGAGTTGAGTCCAACTCATGGCAACCCTGTGTGTGTCAGAGTAGAACTGTGTGTGCTCCACAGAGCTTTCAATGGCTGATTTACAGAAGTAGATCACTAGGCACCCCTGGGTAGACTCAAACCACCAACCTTTCTGTTAGCAGCTGAGTGTGTTAACCATTTGCCCACCCAGGGACTCCAATGATATGGTTATAGGAAGAAAAAATATTTGTCACATGACATGAAAGCAGTGATCTTCAATGAATTTATGATCTCCCTCTTTATTCTTGAATTTCTCAACCCAAGTGATAACATTACAAGGGTTATTGCTTAAAAGACTCTAGGTTTCTTTCCTAATACTTTTTATGCTTGATCTCAGTCAAAGCATCTACAGATTGATACATTATAATTGCCTTTGACAGTTGTGCCTTAATGGGGGGACTTCGCATGGAATGATGGCAGTACATAGGCTCCTCCCATTAAGTTGCTACACCCTCAAAGTAAAAAAATACCTCTTCTAACCCCCCCAAACCAAAAAAACCAAAATCGTTGGCGTTGAGTCAATTCTGATTCATAGCGACTGTATAGGATAGAGTAGAACTGCCCCATAGAGTTTCCAAGGAGTGCCTGGTGGATTCGAACTGCCAGCCTTTTGGTTAGCAGTCGTAGCACTTAACCACTACACCACCAGGATTTCCACCTCCCTCCAGCAATCCTAAATCCTATTTTTCTGTGGGCTTCTGAGCAGTGAAGAAGTAATGTTGGGAACATTTTTGATGATGACTTTTTTTTTAAATAATTTCTATTGTGCTTTAAGTGAAAGTTTACAAATCAAGTCAGTCTGTCACATATAAGCTTGTATACACCTTACTCCATACTCCCACTTACTTTCCCCCTAATGAATCAGCCCGCTCCCTCCTTCCAGTCTCTCCTTTCTTGACCGTTTTGCCAGTTTCTAACCCTCTCTACCCTCCCATCTCCCCTCCAGATGGGAGATGCCAACACAGTCTCAAGTGTCCACCTGATACAAGTAGCTCACTCTTCATCAGCATCTCCCCAACCCATTGTCCAGTCCCTTCCATGTCTGATGAGTTGTCTTCGGGAATGGTTTCTATCCTGGGCCAACAGAAGGTTTGGGGACCATGACCGCCGGGATTCTTCTAGTCTCAGTCAGACCATTAAGTCTGGTCTTTTTATGAAAATTTGGGGTCTGCATCCCACTGTTCTCCTGCTCCCTCAGGGGTTCTCTGTTGCGCTCCCTGTCAGGGCAGTCATCGATTGTGGCCGGGCACCATCTAGTTCTTCTGGTCTCAGGATGATGTAAGTCTCTGGTTCATGTGGCCCTTTCTGTCTCTTGGACTCATAGTTATCGTGTGACCTTGGTGTTCTTCATTCTCCTTTGATCCGGGTGGGTTGAGACCAATTGATGCATCTTAGATGGCCGCTTGTTAGTACTTAAGACCCCAGACCCAGACGCCACACTTCAAAGTGGGATGCAGAATGTTTTCATAATAGAATTTATTTTGCCAATTGACTTAGAAGTCCCCTTAAGCCATAGTCCCCAAACCCCCGCCCTTGCTCCACTGACCTTCGAAGCATTCAGTTTATCCTGGAAACTTCTTTTGATGATGAGATTTTTATATATTGAACAGTAGAGTGGAATTCTTTCATTGTTCATGTGTCCAAACTACCAGGGCAAGAAACATTACATGGTGATAATTCTAGATAACCAGTGGCATGCCACTTCCCTGATTGTTTTTTTCCCTTTGTACACATGCATGCCTAACAACTTTTCAAAAGTACATATTGCTGCAAGAATATCACTTTCTTGTACGTAGTTGTTTCTTTGGGCAGGTTTTTTATTTTAGGCTCACACATATAGTTAATGGTCATCCTACATTTGTGTTTTATAGAGTAGGTAAGAAACTGAAAATTGATCAGAAAGCATGGTATCAAATGATAATATTGGATCATCAAAAAATTTAAACGGTGTGGTATTAGCGTATTGTCAAAATCCATGGTGTGGCTTGCTGTGTGTAGTGAAAAGAGAGAATCAATACTGAACAGAAGGAAATGGAGTAGGAGAAAACTATTTTTTTTTTTATTAAAGTAAAAACTGAATTGATAAAGCATTTTCTCATTCCAGGAGAGCATGGGGTCAGACAAACCTGGATTCGAGTCCCATTTTTCCCACAGATGAGCTGTGTGACATCACTTACTTAGCCTCTTGAAGTCTCCATTTTCTCAGTGCAAAACAGAGATAATGTTACTTACCTCAAAGAGGCAGCTTCAAGTTTAAATGAGATGATGCAAAGAATTAAATGCGTGCTTAATGTGCAGAGTCAGTGCTTAGTTTATGTTAGTCTATTGGCGATTTAAACAAAAATTATATTGGTGTGTATATATATGTTACATATTGGCTTATATATTGCAGCATTTTTAATTTTCACAAAAGGGCCCTCTTTTTAACTATAAAGAATGAAAATATGTACCATCAGACTCTATTTTCAAAATAAAACGTATAATATAGTTTTAATAGACCTGGTGAAGTTTTTACTATTAAAATACCTTAGCTAACCCCTTAGCTAGCTCATAAAAATAAGAACAATAAAGTGTAAAACAAACAAAAAACGTATTGTAAAAACATGGGAAATATCTTTGCTTACCAATTAAAAAGTGTATGAAAAACAGAATAAATAAATCTTTTAATTTATGCATTTTGTGTCCTCATAAATCATTTTCCTGTCAAAATTATCAGACTTTATTATTGCTGAATATTTTAAACATCATAATGGAATTTTGGTGGCATAAATCATAAAGCTTTCAGTTAGAACATTTGTGTACATACCTCAGCATTTTTCTTATATCTTGATTAAGAAAAAAAAAGTCCTCTGTCTAGAAATAAGTCCATGCAGAGTATAAATGTCAAACTGTATTCTTAAATTTCAGTAACTCAGCAATCCATGCTGGCCACTGTGTGTACCAGGTAGTTACGGGTTGTCAAACCATGTTTCTAAGCCTCACTATTCTCAAAAATAAAACCATACAAACTTACGTTTTAATCTTGGTGGTGATTTTTATCTACAAGCATCCTTGTTGTTGTTGTCGTTAGATACCGTCAAGTTGGTTCCGACTCATAGCGACCCTATGCACAACAGAACGAAACATGGCCTGGTCCTGAGCCATCCTTACAATCGTTGTTATGCTTAAGCTCATTGTTGTAGCCACTGTGTCAATCCACCTCATTGAGGGTCGTCCTCTTTTCTGCTGGCCCTGTACTTTACCAAGCATGATGTCCTTCTCCAGGGACTGATCTCTCCTGACAACATGTCTAAAGTATGTAAGATGCAGTCTCTCCATCCTTGCTTCTAAGGAACATTCTGGTTGCACTTCTTCAAAGACAGATTTGTTCATTCTTTTGGCAGTCCATGGTATATTCAGTATTCTTCTCCAACACCACAATTCAAAGGCTTCAGTCAATTTTTCTTTGGTCTTCCTTATTCATTGTCCAGCTTTCACATGCATATGATGTGATTGAAAATACCATGGCTTGGGTCAGGCGCACCTTAGTCCTCAAGGTGACATCTTTGCTTTTTAACACTTTAAAAAGGTCCTTTGCGACAGATTTACCCAATGCAATGTGTCATTTGATTTCTTGACTGCGGCTTCCGTGGCTGTTGATTGTGGAACAAAGTAAAATGAAATCCTTGACAACTTCGATCTTTTCTCCTTTTATCATGATGTCTCTTACTGGTCCAGTTGTGAGGATTTTTGTTTTCTTTATGGTGAGTTGCAATCCATACTGAAGTCTGTGGTCTTTGATCTTCATTAGTAAGTGCTTGCTGAAAGTGAAGAGAACTTGAAGCCCTTACAAGCATCCTACCTACACGCAATACTTGCTCACTTGATTTTTCTATTTCCTGCATGAAGAAAAATATTACAGACATAAGGGATCTGGGAATGGCTTGTGCATGAATTAGGAAATAATTTATTTCATTTAATAAAAGCCTTACTTGGTGCATTTAACTTGTAATTTGAAAGGGAGACAACTGCTTTGGATTATGTGTGTAGACCCTCCATTTTTCAAATGTTGGAACTAAACGGACAATATTAGCATCAAGAGTAAAATCTACTAAAGATCATTTTGTGTTTGGAGGTAAGACAGTGGAAATGCTGAAAAAGACTCTATCCACGATGATTTAGCTGGAGGAAAAATCACTACTTTTTTTTCTTTTTTTGCAATGCTTTAAAAGCTGTTGTTTGGATAGTCACAAACAGAAGCTCATGAGGCATTCATTGAGTATAACTTGGAATTAAGGATAAAGAATCTGTTAACAAGATAAACACTGATTTGCCAGTAGTTTTTGTATCTTACATCAATTTTCAAAATGATTTAACTTTGTGCAACTTCTACCATCATCTTGCTTCTAGGGATTTTACATGTGAATAGCTTGAATGATTGAAAAATATGTGCGATCATTATTAGAAAGTTCACATATATTATAAAGGCTTTAATGTAAATAATTGTAATATGAATAACCAGCTTCCATATAATCTTGTAAAATTCTTTCTGTAAATTAGATTATTCCCATAAATCCTCAGAATGACATTTTTTATAGTTTAAGAACTATGAAAGGAAAGAGATCTAATGTTCATTGTTTGCTGTATGTCAGGCTGAGCCAGCCTTTTTCTATATGCTCTTAATTCTCACAACAGTCTTGAGGTGGGGGATTACAGGTGAGGAAAAAAAGGCTCAGAGAGGTGAGGTAACTCATTCAAGTCACCTTGCTCATGACCCGCAGAGCCAGGGCTAACCTCAGGTCCAGCCGAATTCAAAGACTTTTCTAGAAACCTTGGAGGGAGTTCTCTATAACAATGGAGAGACGCAAGATTTTAGATTAGCAATTTGGCTAAATTATGACAACTTTTAATATCAAGATACCTTAATGTCCATTGCATACTAGATTTCAATACATATTGTTGGAGTACATATAGAAATGTCATTCTGTTTATATGTAATTGTAGACATGATTTTCCTCTTAACACCATCATGAGTGTTTTCTTGTGTCATTAAGTATTTTTTGGTAGCATGACTTTTAATAGTGGCTTCATATTCTGTTGTTCGAGCTTCACAATTTATTTAACCATTGCCGTATTGTTGGACATTTAGATTGTTTCCCAGTCTTAATTATGAAAGTAATAACTCAATGGATAGCCTTGTACATAAACCTTTGTGGGCATATATGATTATTTCTTTAGACTATACTTCTCACAGTGTATGAGAATGCTTATTTGAGAAATATATACCAATGATATTAAGAAAAAATAGAATTTTTTCCTTTCAAAGCTTTTCTTTGATTATTAGCAAGTTTAGGTATTTATTGGCCATAATTTATTTGTATTTCAATTGTGACTTGTCTTTTATGTTCTCCAACTATTTTTGTATTGTATGTCTATTTTTTTCTCACTGGTTTATAAGAAGTCTTACTCTGAAGGACATTAAACCTTTCTTCTCCCAGCTAAAATATAAAACGATAGTAAATAATAATCATTGCATTGGGAAACTTTTGAGTGGATTTGAAGCAGAAGAGTGTCATGATTCAATTGACATTTTTAAAAACTCCCTTTTGGTGCTGTGTTGACTGTAGGAAGACAAGAGTGTCAGCAGAAAGACCAGTTGGGAGGCTGCCACAGAAATTCAAAGAAGAGATGATGGTGGTTGTAATTAGGAGAGTAATAGAGATGGAGAGAAGTGAGAGAAGCATCTGTATTTGAGATATGTTTTAGAGATAAAATGAATAGGATTTGCTGATGGATTATGTGAGGTGTGAGGTGAAAAGGGAATCAGGAATAATTCCTAGATTTGAGGCTTGAAGAACTGGTCGGATGGTTGTGCCACTGAATGATATGGAGAAAACTGGAGAGAAGGTGGGTTGTATTTTGTTTGAGATGTTTATTAGACATTCACGTTGGGGATATCACATGTACAGACAAGGCTAGAGGCCAGGGAGATGTATATTTGGTTATCACTGGCATACAGATAATTTTAAGACCATGTGACTGGACGAGATTACCAAGGGAGAACATACAGTTACAGTAGAGAAAGGAGTCGGGAAACAAATTCTAGGGCACTGACATTTAGTGGTTGAGTAAAAAACAAGAACCAGCAAAGGTAACTGAGGAATAGCCATTGAGGAAAACTAGGAGTGTATGGTGTCAGGAAAGAGAAGGAATTCAGTGTCTGAAAAGGGGGAAAGAATCAACTGCATGGTATGCCACGGAAAGTCTAATAGCATGAGAAGGGGAAAGTGACTTTTTGGATTTTGCAACTTTCAGTGGCTTACTTGAAGTGCAGAGGACTTGAAGCACTTACAGATGAAGATCACAGACTACAGCCTTCAATATGGATTCCACCTCAATGTAAAGAAAACAGAAATCCTCACAACTGGACCAATAAGTAACATCATGATAAATGGAGAAAAGACTGAAGTTGTCAAGGATTGCATTTTACTTGTATCCACAATCAACACCCATGGAAGCGCAGCCAATAAATTAAACGACATATTGCATTGGAAAAATCTGCTGCAAAATGTCACTTTGAGGACTAAGGTTTACTTGACACAAGCCATGATATTTTCAGTTGCTCATATGCATGCAAAAGATAGACAGTGAATAAAGAAGACCAAAGAAAAATTGATGCTTTTGAATTATGGTGTTGGCAAAGAATATTGAATATTCTTGGACTGCCAGAGGAACAAACAAACCTGTCTTGGAAGAAGTACAGCCAGAACACTCTTTAGAAGCAAGATTGGTAAGACTTCATCTCACGTACTTTGGACATGCTATCAGGAGGGACTAGTTTCTGGAGAAAGACATCATGCTTGATACAGCAGAAGGTCATCGTAAAAGCAGAAGGTCATCGTAAAAGCAGAAGAACCTCAGTGAGATGGACTGACACAGCGGCTGCAACAGTAGGCTCAAACGTAGCAATGATTGTGAGGACAGAACAGGACCTGGCAACGTTTCATTCGCTATGAGGCAGAACTGACTCGACAACACCTAACAACAACAATGACTTCACCTAACTTGGAAGCCATTGGTCCTTTTTGATGAGAACAATTTCAGTGGGCTGGTGAGGACACTAACCAGACAGGAGTGGATCGAGAAGACAATAGAAGGTAAGAATATATGGATGATGCAAGAAGAGCGCGTCCCCTTTTCATGGAGTATCCACATTTATGCACACAAATGTTTAAAAGACAATATTTAGATCACTTTTATTTCATGGGATGCAACGAAGCAATCAGCATGTAGCATAGAACAACAAAACAAACAACCCGTTACCATCGAGTCGATTCCGACTCATAGAGACCCTATAGGACAGTGTAGAACTGCCCCGTAGAGTTTCCAAGGAGCGCCTGGTGGATTCAAAGTGCCAACATTTTGGCTAGCAGCTGCAGCATTTAACCACTGCCCCACCAGGGTTTCCAATAAAAACTAAAATTTTCAGGCTAATGGAATAAGAAGTAAGATAAGATTTTGTGAAAGAATGGAGTTCTCCACTATGTTTGCCTGTGTACTTTCGACCACAAATGTAGTAAATCTTTTGGGCACTATCACTATCCCTATCACTTTCTCAGGTCTTATATTAAAGATGTATTATTTCTGTTTACCTGCCCTACATCCTTGTGATAATCAGCCCTTTTTAGGGCCCTTGAGATCTACACCTTTGTTTTTGGCTGAAAAATTCCGAAGGGTTTCCCCCTACTGCCCACCCCCACCCTACCCTCTCTTCTTATTTCTAGGGCTTCCCACTCATTCAGAAACTAGGAATTACTCAGGAAAAAACCTGCATGACCTCTTAAAAAATATGTTTAATGATTGAATCTTCAGAACGAAGGGTGGCAAAGGACTACATCAGGGAGCAATTTCCGTACTTCCTAACAGATGGGAGTTGTCTGCATTTTTGCCAGTCAATTCCCAGTTGTAATGATTAGTAAAGTAACTTTCTAAATACCATGCAGCAATGGCAAGCTGAGGTCGTATTTCAAATGCAGAAGGTATATTTGGCAGAGGTGGGAGTGGGGTAGATTAAAGGAGATCCCTTTATTTTCCAAACCTTTGGCAACTTGAGTGGGATATGTATGTCTGTGTATGTATGTATGTATGCATGTATGTATGTGTGTATCTCATTTTATCTTAAGGTGGTGGAAACATTTTGGAGACATTTGAGCAGATTAATAAATAGTATTTGTATACATGTAACTAAAACAGTAATTTATCAGGTAGAAGGCAGATGGGGGAATAAAGTGCCAACCTGTGTGTACAGTTGGGTTGTGTTGGTGATGAAGTGCTGTTTATTCAGGACCAGCCTAGCTTGTCAGCAACATAAGAGCCATCGCAGCACATGACTCCCTGTGTAGCTAGAAGACTATAATAAATTATCTCCTATACAAACAGCACCAGCATAAAAGCAGAACAAACAGACTCTGCCTCCCAGATTCCTGAAGATTCTCACTCATTCCCTTGTTTGGCTCTGGCTGAAACATAAAACTCCTGACATTATCCTAAGGCCCCTGATCCTAAGGCCAGTAAGACCTAATTTGGTTTGGATGATCTTATTAGGTTAGAAAGGGCACAGTTGTTGCCAATCTTTGTTTTGGGGTTACTGTAAAATTTAAGTATTTTGTTTCTCTAACATGCCTAGCTGAGTCAATACTTTTTATCAAAGTTTTATCAATACTTTATTTGGTCCTATGGAATTTGGGGCCACCCAGAGGAAATACAGGGCAGTGTCATCCAGGGGGGCTTGATTATAAGACTCATTTCGGGTGCATGATAAACATATAGATTCGTACACCCTGTCCAGTCTGCTCAATCAGAACCTCTAGCAGAGCAGCCCAGGGTGATTTTTTTCTGATGAGGTTAGAGTGAGGAACAACAGGTGGAGGGAAGGAGTCAGAACAAGTCAGGCGACAGTGTTGAGAGAACCCAAAGGATTGCTTCACTGGAAAATATACCCATTGCTGTCAAGTCAGTTCAGCCTTATAGCAACCCTGTAGGACAGACTAGAACCTGCCTCATAGGGTTTCCAAGGCTGTAATCTTTACAGAAGCAGACCGCCATATCTTTCTCCTGTGGAGCGGCTGGTGGGTTCAAACTGACAACATTTCAGTTAGCAACTGAGTGCTTAGCCACTGCGCCACCAGGCCTCCCTTTGGGAAATTTATCCATTAACAAATGCCTGCCAAGAGCAGTGCTGCTTAGATTTCAGTATTCATTGGAATCACCTAGAAATCATGTAAAAGGCAGATTCGGCTCCAGAAGGTCTTGGGTGTGGCCTGAGATTCTACTCAATGTTGCTAATGCTGCTGGACTTGGAACCACACTTTGAGTAGCAAGACCTTGTTATTGTTGTTAGTTGTCTTTATGTCGGCTGGATTCATGACGACCCCGTGTACAATACACAATACTCTGCCTGGTACTGCACGATTCCTGCGATTGGTTGAAGATTAGACCGTTGTGCTCCATAGGGTTTTCACTGGCTGACTTTTGGAAGTAGATCACCAGGCCTTTCTTCCTGGTCTTAGTTTAGAAGTTCTGCTGAAACCTGTTCAGCATGATAACAACACACAAGTCTCCAGTGCCAGACAGGTGGTGGCTGTGGATGAGATGCATTGGCCAGGAATCGAACCTTGGTCTCGAATACAGAAAGTGAGAGTTCTACCATTGAGCCATCACTGCCTTAGCAAGATCCTAGAGCCATCGTCTTCACACAGAACAGTTCAAACAGGTCGAGTTGTAAATGTTTCACAAGTATGGCTTCGAATAACGCTTACTCTCCTGAATCTTGTGTTTAGATACCGTAAAACCCTCTCCTTCTCTTGTTTGAGTGACCCAGCTGGGAGGGTCATGATGATTGTTACTATCTGTGAAAATCTCTTAGAATTGTGTGCCTTTTTTCAAGGAAAATGTATTTTGGGGTTTTATGCATATAAGTGCATGTAATAAAAATAGTAATTTGGAAGGAAAATTGTAGGATCGTCTCATGCCGAAGTACTCTATCACCAAAGATAAGATGTAGACAGCTGGCTGTATGTTCTTGTTTTTCTTCGGGACCATATCTTCTTCTCTGATTCACAACAGCATAGAGCTTGATAAGGAGGTTCTTAATTAATAATACCAATGACTATTAGAAATCATTGTGCCTATTTAATGTACATTGTGTATAATACGAGGGCTGATTTAGAAAACCAAAAAGCATACTCTAAATATCTATGCTTAACTGTGGATGAATTAATTTCAAAAATTTTTTTACAATTGTAATGTCATTGGGACAATAAATAAAAAATATGAAAGCTGACAGTACACTTAAAAAAAAATTTGATGTGTTGTTGAGAATATACACAGCAAATCATACACCAATTCAACAGTTTCTACATGTACAACTCAGTGACATTGATTACATTCTTTGAGTTGTGCAACCATTCTCACCCGCCTTTTCTGAGTTGTTCCTCCCCAGTTAACATAAGCTCATTGCTCCCTAAGTTTCCTATCTAATCTTTTGAGTTTCTTTTGTCTATTTGATTCCATATGGCTAGATATTAAAAGAGCACAATGCTCAAGGCAGACATTTTCTTTGCTCGTTAAGCTAAACTACTGTTTGGTTTTAAGAAGACTTCAGGGGATATTTTTGGTTTAAGGTTTAAAGGTTATCTCAGGGCAATATTTTCTGGGGTTCATCCAGCCTCCAGGGCTCCAGAAAGTCTAGAGTCCATGACAATTTGAAATTCTGTTCTGCGTCTTCTTTTTGAACACACACTTCCTCAAGCTTTTCTATTTGAACACATCAATTTCATTATTCATATCGTATGTATAATAGATCTTTGGTATTTATCAGCATATATCCCAAGACCTTTGTGAATTCCCACATACAAGTTCTTGTAATCAAAAAATGAAAGCAGTCTTTTGACGTGCCTAATGAGAGTGGCTACCGCAAAGAGGAAACACCAAAGCCCTTTCCTGTGGAAGCTGTGATTCCCCGTGTTTGCACACCTGCAAAATGTTTTGTGTCCCTTCTCAGGGGCCTCATAGACCTTGAGATTCAATTCAGTAGAACCACAGAGAACATGCATTATGGATAGTTGGTGTAGCCGGTAAATTGTCAAAGCCATTAATATCAGATCCCAAGTTTCGAAGAGCTCTCAGATACAAATATCAATCTGGGCCTGGAAAAAAATTTGTAACCATACTCACTGCACTGCTTAGCTCTTCACAGTGCTTATCTGAGGAAAGGTGCCTGGTGCTTCCACTTTCTATGGCCTACATTTCTGTATTATTTTAAAATTTTACTTGCAGCATGCATAATTCTGGTTACTTTTGTAATCAGAAAAAAAAAAATTAATAGAATTCTTTAAATCCCTTGAGTGCACATGATGGTGTTTTTCACTGAGTAGTGCAATAGACTGTCAGCTGATTGACTCTGCTTGTATATGATGACCCTATATATGCTATGATAGAGGATTATGTAGCTCAGGTTGATATTGCATGTTTCTCTAGTTGTTCACCAAACGTTTCTTGAGCTACTATGTATGTGAGGCATTAAGTCAGGGGCCAGCATACAGTCTTCATTGTACTTCTTTAAGGAAAGGTGACATCCCTGCAGATAAGGAAATTCTCATGGCAGCAAAGAAAACTCTAAAAGGCCAGGAACTTTTCTGCAGATGATGAGAGCCACAGGTCTGGGTGCCCCCTGGTCAGGGGTACCTTCTCCTCGTTTCTTTCATTCCTCCATAGAGCAAGCGGGTCTGATATCACAACCCTTATGGAAATTTTCTGGATTTCTATACCAGAACAAAAATCACTTAGTAAGCCCGACTAGCTTTATTCTTAGGAATTCCTACTTGGAATGAATAATAATCATTAGAAAACAAAATTGTAGAAAAGAGCAATAGCTCCCTCCTGGTTTTCATAACATACATTATGGATAGATGGTGGATAGATGGTGTGGCGGGTACATTGTCGAAGCCATTAATATCAAATCCCAAGTTTCAAAGTGCTCTCAGATACAAATATCAACCTGGGCATGGAAAAAAATCTGTAGGTTTTTTCTGGTAGAGCGTAATAATAATCAACAGGCATTCCTACATAGATCCTATGTACAATAAGAGGAAATAAAAGTAACTATTTGAATAAATATAGATATTTTTAAATTTTAAGATGCTAGTTCCTTGTCTAAACTATTCTTAATAATAATGACAAAGCATACTTTAAGCCTTAGCATGAAAGTTTCCAACTTTTTCAGAGCAAGATGTTTATTTCACTTGCATCTAAAATAAATATCTGTCCTAATAATACATAAGTCTGGGCAAATTTGTAGCACAACTCCCCAAAGTTGGCCATTGTTGCATTAATTTCAAATTTCCTGTTGTTTTTTCCAGAACTGTGTGTTTCATAGGAATATCACCAGTGATCTGAAAGCATTTACAGACAAGTATGGTTTCGATGTCCTCATCCTCTTGGCCAGCTACCCGTCAGAGGAGCAGCAGCCGAGACGACAGATTGCCGTGTTTTCCGAGAACCTAGAGCTGTGCAGCCAGGTGAGGACCTCCTTCTATCCTGACACATCACGCTGTATCCTAACTTGCTAACTCTCAGAACACGTGGGTGGAAGATGAAAATGGATTGGTGGCTTATAAGGAGTTGTCCCAAAGGATAAAGTCCTAGAGTTTGAGTTGTAAGAAATGTTGGTGTTTTGCCACATTGGACCTTTTTAAGGAGCTCTATAACCATTTCCCTTCTAGTTTGAATTCATAGAGATGCTGATTCATATCTTTTGCAGCTGAACGAGGGCAGGTTCACATTGGGCACTGTATTTCATTCAATAACTGCTACCTGGCAATATCTCATAAGGCTTAGCTTCTGTATTAGTGTCCTACAGGTGCCATAACAAAGTACCACATACTGGGTGGGTTAACAAGAGAAATGTATTGCCCCACTGTTCTGGAGGCTAGAAGTCCTAAATCAAGGGGTAGGCAGGTCAATGCTCTCTCTGAACACTCGGGGGGTAGGATGCTTCCCTGTCTCTTCTTAGCTCTGGTGGTTCCTGGCAATCCTTGGTGACCCTTGGCTTGTAGATACATCACTCCATTGTCTCCCTATCTTCACATGGCCATTTTCTGTCTCAGTCTGTCTCTCTGTGTCTCTTCTTCTCTTCTTATAAGGACTTCAATTATATTGATTAAGGCCCACCCTACTATACTATGACCTCAGGCTAACTTAACTGATAATATCTTCCAAGACCCTATTTACAAACAAGGTCACTTTCAGAGGTACTGAAGGTTAGGACTTTGACATACCTTTCTGAGGGACATAATTCAATTTATAACAGTCCCCTCTGATGCCCAATATTTGGTAACTGGCAATCAAATGATTTAATCAAAGTTAGTTTGTCTCCAGGTACTAAAATTCTGACTGGGTGATTAGCTGTATCCTCTAGGTTACATGTGAGTCTTTTCACCCAAGACTTTGGAAATAATAAAATAATTCAACAAATTAATTGAAACAAGTGACTAAACCAAGCCAGGTGTATTATAATAATTAACATGGGAACATACATTATTCATTATAATATGGACTACACGGGCATAGAAAGAATTCATCACTAAAGTTTCCTCACAAATGTATTAGACAGAGTCCCTGGATGATACAAATGATTAATGAGTTCAGCTGCTAACCAAAAAGTAGGAGGTTTGAGTCCATCCTGAGGTACCTCAGAAGAAAGCCCTAGCAATCTACTTCTGAAAAATTGGTCCCAGAAAACCCTATAGGACGAAGTTCTGTGATGACACGCATGGGGTTGCCATGAGTCAGAATCGACTCCATGGCAGCTGGTTTAATGTGCCTCATTTATCCACAGGTGGCTAAAGGCAAAGTCTCCATTCCTCTCTTTACTTTATCTTCACCTTCTGTCCTCCAAGAGACCATTTTTGGTTCTCTTAATATTTAACTGCAGGTACTCACAGCCTATAGTCGTATTAACTGGTCTTCCTTGTAGTCGTATAGAGAGCATTCTGTCACTGACAGTACTGTACTTCAGGATAGATCTTGAAATGTTCTTTTTGACCATGAATGCAATGCCATTCTTCTTCAGTTTGTCATTCCTGACATAGTAGACCATATGATTGTCCGATTCAAAATGGCCAATGCCAGTCCATTTCAGCTCACTAATGTCTAGAATATTGATCTTTACGTGTTCCATTTCATTTTTATGACTTCCAATCTTCCTAAAATCATATTTTGTACATTTCACATTCTGATTATTAATGAATGTTTGCTGCTTTTTCTTCTCATTCTGAGTCGTGCCACAACAGCAAATTAAGGTCCTGAAAGCTTGACTCCATCCACATAATTAAGATGGATTCTACTTTGAGGAGGCAGCTCTTCCCCAGTCATATTTTGAGCGCCTTCCAACCTGAGGGGCTTATCTTCTCGCACTATATCAGACAGCGTTCAGCTGCTATCCCATAAGGTTTTCACTGGTCAATTTTTTCTAAAGTAGATTGCCAGGTCCTTCTTCCCATCTGTCTGGAAGCTCCACTGAAACCTGTCCACCATGGGTGACTGTCTTAGTCATCTAGTGCTGCTATAACAGAAATACCACAAGTGGATGGCTTTAACAAACAGAAATTCATTCTTTCACGGTCTAGTAGGCAAGAAGTCCAAATTCGGGGTGTCAGCTCCAGAGGAAGGCTTTCATTCTTTGTTGACTCTGGAGGAAGGTCCTTGTCACAATCTTCTCTTGGTCTGGGAGCATCTCAGCACAGGAACCTCAGGTCCAAAGGACGTGGTCTGCTCCCGGTGCTGCTTTCTTGGTTGTATGAGGTCCCCAAGTATCTCTGCTCACTTTTTTCTTTTATATCTCAAAAAAGATTGGCTTAAAACACTATCTAATGTTGTAGATATCATCAGTATAACTGCTGCTAATCCATCTCATTAACATAGTGACAGAATTTATAACACATAGGGAAATAATATCAGATTACAAAATGGTAGACAATCACACAATACTGGGAATCATAACCTAGCCAAGTTGACAGATATTTTGGGGGGACACCATTCAGTTCATGACAGTGACCCTGCTGGCATTTGAAAGACCAATGCCGTAGCTTCCAGCATCACAGCAACATGCAAGACACCATAGTACAACAAACTGACAGACGAGTGGTGTGAAAGATTAAGAAATTGAAGCTTTTTACCAACTTCTGCAGGGTGAAATTGATTAAACATAATTATTAGTGACTGGAATGCAAAAGTCAGAAACAAAGAAGAAGGTTTGGTAGTTGCAAATATGGCCTTGGTGATAGAAATGATGCTGGGGATCATATGACAGAATTTTGCAAGACCAAAGACTTACTCATTGGAAATACCTTCCTTTGACAATGTGAACAGTAACTATACATGTGGACCTTGCCAGATGGAATCAAATTAACTATATCTGTGGAAAGAGAGGATGGAGAAGCTCAATATCATTGGTCAGAACAAGGCCAAGTGCCGACTGTGGAACAGATCATCAGTTGCTCATATGCAAGTTCAAGTTGAAGCTGAAGAAAATTTTAAAAAGTCTATGAAAGCAAAAGTATGAAATTGAGTATATCCCACCTGAATTTAGAGACCATCTCAAGAACAGATTTGAACACTAATTGTACAGCATTGAACACTAATGACCGAAGACCAGACGAATTGTGGAATGATATCAAAGACATCATACATGAAGAGAGCAAAAGGTCATTAAAAAGAGAGGAAAGAAAGAAAAGACCAAAATGGATGTCAGAAGAGACTCTGAAACTTAATTTTGAACACAGAGTAGCTAAACTGAATAGAAAAAATGATCACGTAAAAGAGTTGAACAGAAGATTTCAAAGGGGAGCTCCAGAAGACAGTCTTATAATGAAATATGCAAAGACCTAGAGTTAGAAAACCAAAAGGGAAGAACATGCTTGGCATTTCTCGAGCTGATAGAACTGAAGAAAAAATTCAAGCCTCAAGTTTCAATATTGAAGGATTCTTCGGGGAAAATATTAAATGATGTAGGAAGCATCAAAAGAAAATGGAAGGAATACACAGAGTCACTGTACCAAAAAGAATTGTTTGACAGTCACCCATTTCAGGGGAAAGCTTATGATCAAGAACTGATGGTATTGAAGGAAGAAGTTCAAGCTCACTGAAGGCATTGATGATAAACAAGGCTCCAGGAACTGATGGAATACCAATTGAGATGTTTCAACAGACAGATGCAGCACTGGAGGCACTCACTCCTCTATGCCAAGAAATCTGGAAGACAGCTACCTGGTCAACGAACTGGAGGAGACCCATATTTATGCTCATTCCAAAAAACGGTGATTCAACAGAAATTATCAAACAATGCCATTAGTTTCACATGCAAGTAAAATATTGCTGAAGATAATTCAAAAATGGTTGCAGCAGAAGATTAACAGGAAACTACCAGAAATTCAAGCCAGATTCAGAAGAGAACATGGAAACAGGGATATCATTGCTGATGTCAGATGGATCCTGGCTGAAGGCAGAGAATATCAGAAAAATGTTTACCTGTGTTTTATTGACTCTGCAAAGGCATTTGACTCTGTGGATTGTAACAAATTATGGATAACATTGGGAAGAATGGGAATTCCAGAACACTTAATTGTGCTCATACAGAACCTGTACATAGACACAGAACAAGGGAATACTGAGTGGTTTAAAATCAGAAAAGGTGTCCCTCAGGGTTGTATCCTTTTACCATAGTTATTCAATCTCTATGCTGAACAAATAGTCTGAGAATCTGGACTCTGTGAAGAAGAACTCACCATCAGGTTTGGAGGAAATCTCATTAACAATCTGCGATACGCAGATGACACAACCTTGCTTGCTGAGAACGAAGAGGACTTGAAGCACTTACTGATGAAGATCAAAGATTACAGCCGTCAGTATAGATTATACCGCAACATAAAGAAAACAAAAATCCTCACAAATGGACCAATAAGGAACATCATGATAAATAGAGAAAAGATTAAAGTTGCCATGGATTTCATTTTACTTGAATCCATGCTCATGGAAGCAGCAGTCGAGAAATCAAAAGACATATTGCATTGGGAAAACCTACTGGAAAAGACATCTTTAGAGTGTTAAAATGCAAAGATGTCACTTTGAGGATTAAGGTTCACCTGACCCAAGAAGTGGTATTTTCAGTCGCCTCATAAAAAAAAAAAAAAAAAAATCTTTTTTTTTTCATATGCATGTGAAAGCTGGACAGTGAATAAGGGAGACTGAAGAAGAATTGACGCCTTTCAGTTTTGGTGTTGGTGAAATCTGTCTTGGAAAAAGTACAACCATAAGGCTTCTTAGAAGCAAGGGTGGTGATACTATGTATCATGTACTTTGGACATGTTATCAGGGGGCACCCATCCCTGGAGAATGACATCATGCTGGTAGAGTAGAGGGTCAGCAAAAAAGAAGAAGACACTCAATGAGATGGATTGATACAGTGGCTGCAACAATGGGCTTAAACATAGCAACAATTGAGGATGGTGCTGGACTGGGCGGTATCGTTCTGTTTTACATAAAATCGCTATGAGTCGGAACCAACTCAACAACACCTAACAACAACAGCACTCTCAGCCTCCTTCTGTGCTTTCTCCTGTCCAGATATGAAAGAGCCTCCTGCTACTGCTGCAGCTGCATTTTGTTCTGCCTCTTCTGAGCCACCTTCATTTGTCATTGCACTACCAGCTGTGCCCTGGCTCTGCATTTTGTTTCAAAACTGAATTTTATTTATCTTTAGCCACTGGCATTCTAAGGACATTACATAGCTCTCCTAACCCTCCGGTGCAGTGGTTTCAAGTTACTTTTAGCAGCAGGACCCCTTTTTCAAACCAGTTTTAAAACTGATTAATATAAAATAGATGCGGAAGAGTCAATGAGGAGGTTGGAAGCCCTTGAGCTACTGCATCCACTTGGCCTCTCTTCTCCCCCTCCTACCAGCCTCCTCAACCCAGCAACACCCCAGAGGCAGCTCCTCAGTATCCTGGGATTTGAACAGCATGCAGTCAAGACTCTGCTCTAAAGGACTCCTTCTCTGACTGTTGGTCACACAGTGGCTTAAGTCAGCCTCTGAAGCTTGACTGCCTGAGTTCAAAACCTGGCTCCATCACTTTTTAGCTGTGTGTTGTTGGATAAGCTATTTAACCTTCTGTGTTTTTTTTTTTTTTTTAGTCTTAGTTCCCTCATTGATAAAATGGGTATAATGAGTCCCTAACTCATAATTCATGGAGAGAATTAAATGAAGTGAGGCTCATAATATCTTAGCACTATGCCTGACATGTGAGCCCCGGTGGTACAGTGGTTAATGTGCGGGCTGCTAACCACAGGTTCGGTGGTTCAAACCCACCAGCTGCTCCATGGGAGAAAGCTGTGGCAGTTGGCTTCCGTAAAGATTTACAGCCTTGGAAACCCTATAGGGACAGTTCAACTCTGTCCTATACAGTCGCTATGAGTTGAAATTAACTCCATGGCAATGGAAATGGATTTCTTATTGTTATTACTATTTACAGGAGCTCTGTGGTTACTATTGTTACCTCCACTAATCCTGTGGGGCCATTTTCAAAGGCCCACGGTGGCAAAATACCCTTGACATTTCAATAAAACCGTACAGCCATGGCAATGTCGGTGTCATGCGGATGGTCCCGACTTCCCCTCTGCCTCCCAAGCCAGCTTTGGGTCCTACATCAGTCTTCTGGGCTCCCTATCTCTGCTCCCCATGGCAGGAAGGGGCAGCTTTGGCTTGAATGACATTTGGAAAATTCTGCCCCTCGTAGCTTCTTTCTTTTTTTATCCTTACTCTTTTGCCTTCTGAAGCTATCATAGGTTAAAGCTAGTTCTGGCTGCCTACTCCTAAAGACAAGCCTTTCCTCTGATCCATTTCTCCTTATTCTAACCTTTTTTCACTAGTCTTGAAGGTACTGAACCAGCAACATTTCCACTTTTTTGCAAACCTGAGTTTCACTCTGGTTGAAAGATGGTATTAACATTACACTGAAGAAAAGAGTTTTTTAAAAAAAACCAAACCTGTTGCCATCGAGTCGATTCCGACTCAACTTATAGTGACCCTACAGGACAGAGTAGAACTGCCCCATAGAGTTTCCAAGGAGCGCCTGGTGGATTCAAACTGCCAACCTTTTGGAGAAAGGAGTTAGATGGTTTGAAATTTCTTTCCCCTTAGCTTTCAGGAGCCAGCAAAACTGGGCAGCTAGATTTTGAGTTAAATGAAAAGACAGCTTGATAGGATTGGAGAACGGGATAGTGCTATGTTAAGTGGTACTTTCTATGTTTTACATTGCACAGCTCTCAGTTGTTTCAGGTTGTATGTTTTTTTTAAAACAAATTAACACACATTAATTTTATATTAATTAATATACTTATTTAATAAATATAATTTTTTTAAAACCAATTATAAAGAGCAAAGATGGCCTGAGTGCTCACCAAACCCCTGTGCCTCCCCAACAGATTTGCTGTGAACTGGAAGAGTGTCAGAACCCCTGCCTAGAACTGGAGCCCTTTGAGTGTGGCTCTGATGAGATACTGGTGTACCAGCAGGAAAACCCTTCTGTGACCTGCGATCAAATTCTTCTCCTTGTCAAGGAAGTCATCAATAGGAGGTGTCCAGAGATGGTCTCTAACAGCCGGACTTCCTCCACAGAAGCTGTGGCAGGCAGTGCCCCACTCTCCCAGGGGTCTTCTGGGATTATGGAGTTGTATGGTTCTGACGTAGAGCCACAGCCCAGCTCTGTGAATTTCATAGAAAACCCTCCAGATCTCAACGATTCTAACCAAGCTCAGGTGGATGTCAACATGGACCTTGTTAGCCCAGATAGTGGGTTGGCCACCATTAGGAGCAGCCGTTCATCCAAGGAGAGCTCAGTTTTCCTCAGTGATGACAGTCCAGTAGGAGAAGGTGCTGGGCCTCACCACAGCCTCCTTCCAGGGTTTGACTCTTATAGCCCCATCCCTGAAGGGGCAGTAGCTGAGGAGCATACACGGTCCGGTGAACATGACAAACATTTTGATCTCTTCAACTTTGATCCCACACCCATGGTTTCTGGGCAGTCCCAGCCATCTTCCCATTCTGCTGACTTCTCCCCAGCAGATGACTTCTTCCCCAACAGTGATTCATCAGAAGGACAGCTCCCCACGGGGCCTAAAGGACTTGATGAGATAGAGATCAACATGTCTAATTATTCATCTAGTTCACTTTTGTCAACGGCTGGCAAAGACAGCCTTGTGGAATTTGATGAGGAGTTTGTCCAGAGGCAAGAAAGTCCCAGGGATAACTCTGAAAGAAATTTGAACCTGACAGATTTTGTGGGAGATGAATCTCCTTCACCAGAAAGTTTAAAAAATATTGGAAAGAGAATTCCACCGACACCTATGAATAGCTTTGTAGATAGCTCACCATCCACTGAAGAACGAACCCTATTCTATCCAGAAGATACCATCCAAAATGTAGTTGACACAGGCCACTCAGGGCAGCCTCAGTCCCGTGCGAGGTGCAGCAGCTGGTGGGGGGGTTTAGAAATTGACTCTAAAAACATTAGGGATGCATGGAGTTCCAGCGAACAGGAGTCTGTCTTCCAGAGCCCTGAATCATGGAAAGAACATAAGCCAAGCCCAGCTGAAAGGAGAGCCTCAGATTCTGTATTTCAACCCAAGAGTCTTGAATTCTCAAAATCAGGTCCCTGGGAGGCTGAATTTGGTCAACCTGTACTGGGTGGCAGAGAGAATCAAGATCAAACTGAAGAAAACTTGCAGCTTCAAAACCTGCCCACTGAGAAAACACATTTACCGAACGCTTCTCCTCAGGGAACAAACCACCTAATAGAAGACTTCTCTGCTTTGTGGCATTCTGATCGATCTCCCACAGCGATGCCTGAGCCATGGGGAAACCCCACAGATGAGAGTGAACCAGCGGCTGTAGGCGCATTTCCTGCCTGGAGTGCATTTGGTAAAGAAGGTGACACTGAAGCTTTGAAAAATACCTGGAATCTGCACCCTGTGAGTGGTGAAACACCTTCTGTGATGGACCCGAATGAGTGGGCCATGGCAAAAAGTGGCTTCTCTTTTCCTGCAGAAGACCTAGTAGACAATTCGCCCAGTGATGGAGATAACGAAGCAACTCCAGAAATCTGGGGCAAGAAGAACAATGACTCCACGGATAGTATCCTTGTATCTGGAAATTCCAGTTCGAATCTGGATCATGTGTGGAATCATTCTAAGTCACCAAAGGAAGACCAGAATGGTTTACTGGGTCCTCAAATTAGAGGAAAGGTATATGAAAAGGTAGATTCCTGGAACTTTTTTGAGGAGAGTATCAAGAAAGGAGGATCAGACGTTCTAGTTCCTTGGGAAGATTCTTTCTTATCATACAAATGCTCCGATTACAGCTCATCCAACATAGGGGAAGATTTGGTGACTTCCCCCTTAGATACCAACTACTCCACCTCTGACTCTTACACGTCACCAACATTTGCCGGACAGGAAAAAGAAACTGAAAACAAGTCATTTGATAAAGAGGAAGGTTTTGAGTCACAAGTTGCTAACTCCACCGCAGAGGAGGCTGAAATGCCTCCTCAGTCACCACAGGAACCATCTAGAAATCGAGTTAGTTCAGGTCCTGGAAACCTAGAAATGTGGTCTCATGCAGATAACAGTTCTGAAATAAATACCACTCACAGCCCAGATAAAGATTTCCTCCAGATCGAGCACACATACGATAAGAACCTCTCCATGGAGGATGACGTTGGAGACAGCAGCCAGTCCAGCTATGATGACCCCAGGATGATGCAGCTGTACAATGAAACCAATCGACAGCTCACACTCTTACACAGCAGCACCAAGTCCCAGCATGGGGCGCCCGACAACCTCGACTTGTGGAACAGAGTGATTCTGGAGGACACGCAGTCCACCGCAACGATCTCGGATATGGATAACGATTTGGACTGGGATGACTGCAGTGGGGGTGTGGCGATCCCCGGTGAAGGTCAAGTACAAGGATATATGGCTGAAAGTACTGAACCAGAAACCCGGTTTTCAGTGAGACACCTAGAACCGTGGAGTGTGGAGTATCTGGAAGCCAATCAGGTAGACTGGGAGCTTCCTGCCTCTCCAGAGCCCAGCAAGGGCACTGCTCCCGAAGAATGTCACATACTGAATGAGAAAAGTGGACAACTCATTGCAGACAGCATTTGGGATTCTGTCATGAGAGATAACGACATGTCATCCTTAATGTTACCCAGCCTATCACATATTACAGATTCAGAACAAAGCAGATCAACTCCTGAAACTCCCGGCTCAACAGAAAAAGTTAAGGACAGTGACATCCCAGACGTGCTTGATGTCTCTGAAGCCAGTCAGTCCGAAGCACTTACACCTGACCGTGACAACCAGGATGTGTGGAGGGGAACCTTGCAGGGTGATGTAGCATCCTTGGCCACCAGCCTTGAGAGCCCAGGCCATTTTGGACGTTCAGATCTATGGAAAGGTCATAGCTATGGGCAAAGTGGAATTGAGAAGGAAGCCCATGGCGCCTCTGAAAAGGAGGGCATTGGTGAGGAGGAGGTGATAAACTCTGAGGTGGATAGCGCCTCAGCGAGTCCTAGAAAAGGGGAAGGTGACCAGGAACTCTCTTCTCCAGTTGCATCTGAGCATCAAGAAACGTGCATGGAATTAGGCAAAATCAGCTCTCCTTCAGCCACTTCCAGTCCTCAGACTGAGAAACTAGAGGGGATTTTAGAGCATGAGAAGGGAACTTATAATCTGGATTCCTGTGATGTTCAAACGGTAATGTCTACAAATAACGTGCAGGCAAAAGATACCTATGAAAAGCACCTCCTGAACCAAAGAAATTTGAGTGAGGCTACTGAAGTTTCAGGTAGGGTGAATTCAACAGAAAATATATCTTTATCTGAAATGGATCTTGAAGAAATAGAGAAATGTAACATTCTGGAGCCAGAGAGAATGAATGAAGTGTCACCTCATGAATTTCCCCAAAGCCCTGACATTTGTCATGGCCCTAAAGAGAATGATGTGCAGGCAAGTTGCACAAGTTCTGAGATCACCAAGAATCTTGAAGATGAGAGTACTGAAAACAGCCTTCCAGGAGCTAGTTCACCTGGAAATTATGGCAAAAATAGTATTTCTAGTGAGTATACACATTCAAGTGCATCCAGTCCAGATCTAAATGGTTCTCCAGCAGCTTTGCTTTCCTGGAGACACATATCAAGCACTGAGCACAATGAGAAAGAGAATCAAGATGATTGGAGTGGACAGAATCACCAAGAGTCTGAAGCAGTTACCACTGATGGCCAAGTAGAATTAATTCCTGAAATGAAAGACCTGGAGAAAAACAGAATGGAAGAGTTTGAAAAGACCTTTGATCCCAAGGTGCCTACATTTTTAGAGATTTGGAATTACTCAGCAGATGGCGATTCCCTGTCCTCTTTGTCCAGCCCTGAAACAGGCAAATATTCTGAATACTCAGGTGCATATCAAGAAAGAAACCTTGTGGTTAGCCATCAAGAAGAAAACGAATGTGACACTCCTGAAACTGTGCAGCCGGCGGATACCAAGTTCATTTCAACAAGCTCAGGCTCTGACGATGATAGTGCAGATGATGAAGAGTCAGTGGAGAAAGAGATCCATTTGACCACTTGCCAAGATGCTCACAGTGAATCCAGAGCTTGGAACTCGATGAATGAATCTAATCAGTTCTTGACCACATCTGATCTCAACATTCAGGAATATTCTGAACATATAGGCAGTTCAGAACCAGCAGAGAGTGAGAATAAGTCAAGCCCATTTTATGATGATCAGCAAAGCAGTCCTGATCATTGGAATTTATCACCACAATTAGATTCATTGAATGAATCTAATAAGCTCTTGGCCACAGCTGAACCCAGTGTTCAGGAATATGCTGAACATATAGAAAGTTCAGAACCAGCAGAGAATAAGTCAGACCCATTTTGTGATGATCAGCAAAACAGCCCTGTTCCCTGGAATTTATCACCACAATTACATTCATTGGATGAATCTAGTAAGTTCTTGGCCAAGGCTGATCCCAGCGTTCAGGAATGTTCTGAATATGTAGGCAGTTCAGAACTAGGAGAGGATGAGAATAAGTCAAGTCCATTCCATGATGATCAACGAAGCAGCCCTGATCCCCGGAATTTATCACCACAATTAGATTCATTGGATGAATCTAGTAAGTTCTTTGCCAAGGCTGATCCCAACACTCAGGAATGTTCTGAATATGTAGACAATTCAGAACCAGCAGAGAATGAAAATAAGTCAAACTTGTTCCATGACGATCAACAAAGCGGCTCTGATCACTGGAATTTCTCACCACAGTTAGATTCACTGAATGAATCTAGTAAGTTCTTGGCCACAGCCAGTCCCAACACTCAGGAATGTTCTGAATATGTAGACAGTTCAGAACCAGCAGAGAATGAAAATAAGTCAAACTTGTTCCATGACGATCAACAAAGCAGTCCTGATCACCGGAATTTTGCACCACTAAAGGAGACTGAAATACAGGTTACAGCAGTGGATAGGGAGATAAAATCTTCCCCAGAAGCAGTGAAGACAGCAGATACTACATGGCAGATATCTCCCCAAACTCAACCACAGACTGCAAATAATTCTAAATTGGAAATGCTTGGCTTCTCAGCTGAGAGTGCTGAGTGGTGGACTGCCTCTCCACAGGAAGGAAGACCAGTTGAGAGAACATTTGAAGGGGAGCTGTCAAATTCAAGTGAAGTGTTAGAGATGAATTCTTCAGTCTACCAAAATGTGGATGCCTGGCGACTGCCCACCCATGGTGATGTTGAATCCATGGAAACCCATCGTACTACTCCTTTCAAGGATAAACATCAGTCTACCTTTCCGGATAGTAATGCGAAGAACTCCCATGAGCAACTTTGGAACATTCAACCAAAAGAACCAGTCTCAGATGCTGATGAGCTTAACCAACTGGAAATATTTGACCAAATTAAAGAAAAGAATTCAAGAGAGAAAGTCTTCATGTCTTCTGCTGGTGATGAAGTCACTTTTGAAACACATACCGAAGAGCAGTGTCAGGATACTGTGCTGCCAGTTGGGGATCAGCCAGACCCAACATTTACAGGTGAAAATGAATGTGTTGTATCTCATGTTTCAACTTTTGAGTGTCAAGAAACAAATTGGTGGGAACAAGAAAAATTATACACCAGTGAAATTACAAATTCAAGCATTGCCTCAGAAAACGTCCCTGTTGTCAGTTCTCCTATCCAACTGGTAAAGAATCCAGGCTCAGAATGGAATGACTCTATCTCTAGTGAGGGCCCTCAAGGTATGTTTGTTCCGGATATTTTACATGGCAATTTCCAAGAGGGTGGGCAGCTGGCCTCAGCGTCACCTGACTTGTGGATGGATACGAAGCAGCCCTTGAGCTTGAAAGCAGATGGTGAGAATCCTGACATACTGACTCACTGTGACCATGATAGCAACTCACAGGCTTCCAACAGCCCTGATATATGTCACGATTATGAAGCAAAGCAGGAGACTGAGCACCATATCAGTGCTTGGATGGAACCTGAAGTGGAATCTAGTGAGTTAAATGTCACAGAACCAAAGATGGATGAAGAGCCCAGTCAGGAGCCTGGGCAGGCATTAGTCCCATACAACTCAGGACTGTATTCTCAAAATGTCATCCCACTGCCTGCAATGAGTGAACAAGCAAATGGTAGTGGCATGTCTCAGCCTGCCTCTCATAAAGTTTCTCTGGAACCTTCTGAAATAAATGATGAAAATGATACAGATTTGCAAGCATCAGAAACAGGAACCAGCCCAGATGCAGCACCAGTTTTGAAACTTTTTGACAGAACAATCCCAGTGAATGAAAATGTGGGAGCCAGTATTTTTGTGACTCACTCAGAGCCAACTCTGGATGGCAATAGCCATTTGATATCAGACAACTTTGCTCCTGAAAATAAGAGAGATGCGAGGGCCTTGCTTGTCTATGAGCAACCTTTTATTACTGAGAGCCCTGCCTCAGTTACTGACACTCTCTTGGTCTCAGACATGTGTCTGGATATAAGCGAAGCTGCCTTTGACCACAGTTTCAGTGATGCCTCAGGTCTCAACACATCCACGGGAACAATAGATGACATGAGTAAATTGACATTATCAGAAGGCAATCCTGAAACGCCAGTTGATGGGGATGCAGGGAAGCAAGATATCTGTTCATCTGAAGCCTCATGGGGTGATTTTGAATATGATGTAATGGGCCAAAATATTGACGAGGACTTAATGAAAGAGCCTGAACACTTTCTCTATAGTGCTGACCATCCTATAGAGGAAGATGTCCTGAAGCAACCTCTGGCACCATACACTCCTCCCTTTGATTTGTCCTATCTGACAGAACCTACCCAGGGTGCTGAAAAGATAGAGGGAGCTGAGTCTCCAAAGGGTGAATCTCTAAGGAGCGAAGCCGCAGAGCTATTGCTTTCTGCCGTGCCTGATCGAACGGGCAAGGAAAACCACACAGAGACTAAAAGCATACAGCCTGGACAGCTGGTGGCGCTGCATATTTATGAAGACTCTGAGTCCCTTTCTTTGTCTTTGCCTGTAAGAGAAGGCTTGAACGTTGAGTTGTCTCCATCCAACGATGTTGACTGGGATGCAGAAACAGATAATTCTTACTCACCAGCAGGTGGAGACATAGGACCACCAAATGGTAAGAAATGTCCCTCTCCACCAACCCCAAGAAACTACTTTCATTAAACCCACTCAACTAGCACATTTGTAAGATACCCCTTCCCACCAATGTGGGTAGACAGGAATTAACTATATTTGCAACTCATGCTTAATGAAGTCCTGAGTAACAGCAGTAATACCTAATGCGTAGCGAACAATTATCCCTGATGGTGCATGAGAAAATGAAACATCTCCAAAACAAAACAGTTTCTTAAAATATCTCTTTTTAGATGGATCGTTTGCACAGATCACGAATCATATAACGTGTTAATTAAACCTCCTTCTCCCCTTTTCACCTTTGTCTTCCACTTCCAGGTGCCAACAAGGGGATATTAGACTTAGAAGAAGAAAAAGTAATTCCTACCAAACACCCTGAGCAATTAAAATCAGGATACAAGGAAGAAAGACGCACAGAGAAGAATGAAGATCACCGCACACTACACATGGATTACATACTTGTAAACCATGAAGAATATTCGCCTCAGGGGCCAGAGGCCTGTGAAGCAAGAGAACACACATTTGAATTAGAAGAATCTCACACAAATTCTGAAGAAATGGGGCTGCCAGGAACTCAGTTAGCAAGTTTCCCAGACACATTTAAGGCAGCCTCCTTAAATGAAAGACGCAACTATTCTCCAGAGAGAGTAGTTTCCAGAGATGTTAAGAGATCTTCTCCTGAAAGCCCTGGGCAAGACCAGGGTTGGATGGTCTTGGGCCACAGTGAGGTTGGTGATCCAGCGTCAGGAGGTTCCAGTCAGCTGGAAGCCAAGACCTCAGAGTCTGGATGGTCTGCCGAGGCTATGGCGTCAGCCTCAGATCCCAGCCGGGGCAAGGGTTACCAGATGCAGGTTCTGGGAGAAGCGCAGCGTCTAGAATCTTTAGTGCTAGAGGAAGCCTCTGGTCTGAGCAGCCAATCAAGGAAGACCGAGAGCCGTGGCGGGGCTGGGCCAGATGCTGTTACATTGCCGGCTGTTGCCCGTGACAATGAATGGGAAATGCTCTCACCACAGCCTTCTCAGAAAAACATGATGCTTGAAGCAGAAATGGAGGAGGAGACAGAGTTCCTTGAACCCAGAACCAGGAAACCAAGACCAAACGGGTAAGCAAAAAGCTAGATTTACATTTTCCTGAAAATCATTTTATTTAGAAACAGGAAGATAATGAAAGATTGTGGAATATGTAGAATTCCTAAATGATAGGAGCTTTGCTTGTATTTATTGCAAAATACACCATTGGGAAAAGCAGCTTCTAGATAACCATAATGACGATTTGTGTCCAGTTTCAGCCCAAAAAACCATTTCGGTTTCTATCCAGATTCTCATACCTACTCTTCTATCCCTCTGCCCCCACCTACTCTTTTTTCTTCTTATTTTAATTATTATTAAACAAGCAGTTGAAGTTGGGGCGGGGTGGGGGAGAGCACTACCATTTATTCCACATCTACTGTGTGCAAGGCAGTTTGCACGTCTTATCTCATTTAACCCTCACAACAACCCTGAGGTGGTAGGTATTATTATCTTTATTTTGCACGCACTGGTCGGGGAGGGAAGTGGGTGGAACTTGAGGCTCAGGAAGTTTCTATACCTTGCTTACAATGAAGTAACCAGAGTGAACACTCTGGGATTCAAAACTTAACACCTCTGAAGCATACACCTTTCCAGACTGGCACACTGTCTCTCTTACACATTTCTGGTTTTATTAAAGGACCTAACTTTTATGAATGGAGTCCCTGGGTGCTACAAGTGGTTAACACACTCAGCTGCTAACTTAAAGGTTGGAGGTTGGAGGCCACTCAGAGATGCCTTGAGAGAAAGAGCTGGTGATCTATATTCTGAAAAATCAACCATTGAAAATCCTTTGGAGCACAGTTCCACTCTGATACACACAGGGCTGCCATGAGTTATGATCAACTCAACAGCAACTGAGCTTACTCACTAATAGGGACAGAAAGACTCCACAGCAGGCTAAAACCTTAGTGTAAAATAGTCATCCCCTAATTGGGAACGAATTGGCTGAAAAATTGGCAAACAACCATCAAATCAATCATTCAATCATTCATTCATTCATTGATTTTTGAGACTCTGCATAACCAAAACCAAACCAGTTGCTAAGTCAATTCTGACTTCTGGCAACCGTATATGTATCAGAGGAGAACTAGGCCATGACTGCGACCTTTTGGAAGCAGATCACCAGATCTTTCCTCTAAGGCAACCCTGGGTGGATTTGAACCACCAGCCTTTCAGTTGGTAGCCAAGTGCTTAACCAGTCGCGCCACCCAGGGACTGCAGTATATTGCAGGGAGCAGAATGTCATTCCTGCCCTCAAACTTCAGGCTTTTCTGAAACTCTTTAGAGCCCTTCATTTCTTCTCAGTTGCCCTTATAAAGCCCTCCTGCTTCCAGGGACAAAAAGGCTAGCTCTGAAAAGGAACTTAAGTGAAGGAGAACAATCATCTTTCCTACTTAAATTGTGGTGGAGAAATGATATTTCCTTCCTTCTCATTTTGTGTGTACATGACGCAAGAAATCTGGTTCCAGCCTGGCTCTGCCATTAACCAATTATATATTTTAGGATAAACCTCAAGCTTACATTTGCTCATCTGTAAAATCAGTGGGTCAAAAAAAAAAAAAAAAGAAACCAAACCCATTGCTGTGTCCGACTCGTAGCGACTCTTTAGGGCAGAGTAGAACTGCCTCCATAGAGTTTCCAAGGAGCGCCTGGTGGATTTGAACTGTCAACATTTTGATTAGCAGCCATAGCCCTTAACCACTATGCCACCAGGGTTTCCAAAATCAGTGGGTAGAGCTACAGAATTTCAAGTCTTCCTTTACTGCAAGTTCCTTTAAATTCTATGAACTTAACTTGTTCAAATAGGAAGTGTCCAGGATAGCTTTGGCATTCACAAATTACATTTCCAGATGAAAGGAACAGAGAAAACGGAAGAGCAGGAGTATACTGAGGGTTAGTAGAGTGCCCTAAGGAGTTAAAAGCTCTACCATATCGAAGTGCAGCTTCATAAACGTAGCCATTTTCAGTTGGCCTAGCCATTCTTTCTTCCTGTCAAGCTGTTTCCTTCCACAGAGACCCCAGATCTGTTATTAGAAAAACAGTAGCAGATGGATCCCAGTTGCCCTGCTGGGATTGTTATAGATTGAGCTCAGAGCTCAGGCGGCCTTGAGTTGGCTGAGCTATTGTTTGGCTTCTTGTCTACACTTTGCACATGTCCCTGGAATCCAACAGATGACGGTGTTCAGCTGTGCCACTAGTGCCTTTTCTCTCAATAAAATTTGTTTACTCATTCTTTTTGCTCAGCCTCTGCAGTCACAGAACTGTTCCCACAGTGGGGGGAGAGCAAACCAAACCTATTTGTCGTCTAGTCACTCATATGAACCTGGTACGATGGAGAAGAGCTGTCCGTAGGGTTTCCAAGGAGTAGCTGGTGGATTCGAACTACTGACTTTTTGGGTTGGCAGCCGAACTCTTAACTACTGTGCTGCTAGGGCTCCACTGTGCTACCAGGGCTACTTAATGGAATGAAAGGGGATTAGAATTTTCCTTTTGGCATTTGTAGTACCTTTTGCATAAATAATTTGCTGTGAGTGCATTTGAAAGCTTCCGTCTCTGCAAGGCTCTAAGCAAGGTTTTGGAAGGATCCAAAGCTGTCTAAAACAGTCCTCACAAAGCGGGCTTCCCAGGCTAGCAGCATCAGCACCACCTGGACACTTGCTAGTTAGAATTGCAGATCCTCAGCCCCACCCTAGAAGTCCTAAATCAGAGACTCTGGCAGTGGGACCTAGCAATGAGTGCTTTAATTCCTCAAGGTGATTCGGATGCATGCTAAAATTTGAGTTCCAGAGGCCTAAAATACACCCCCAGCCCTCTAGGAGTACACAGTTTAATTAGGGAATTATGACGAAAGAGGAAATGTGGAAGATTGTGTAAAATCAATGTCAGTTTAAATATTAACCAGTTGTCGTCAAGCTGGTTCTGACTCATGGCAACCCCATGTGGGTTAGAATAGAACTGTGCTCTATACGGTTTCCAGTGGTTGATTTTTCAGAAGACCATCAGGCCTTTTTTTTTGAGCTGCCTCTGAGTGGATTTGAACCTGCAGCCTTTGGATTAGCAGCCGAGTATGTTAACCGCTTGCACCACCCAGGGACTTCACCTTTACTACTACTGCTTATTGCGTTCCACGGGTCCTGGGCTATTAGGCCATTGCATACATTTTCTCATTGATTCCTTCCAGAAGGTTAATGAGGTAGGTGATAGTATTGTTCTCATTGTATAGACGAAGATGTTGAGCTTCAGAGAAGTGAAATAACTTGCCCAGGGGCAGAAACAGTACTTGAAGCACAGGCAAGCGAACTGCAAGACCTCTGACTGCAGACCATGGGGGCTTTCTAGCCCTGATCCTCCAGACCCAAACTCTGGAGAAGTGGAGAAAAGGGATTCCAGTTTAAATATGAATAGCTACCAAGTCCGAGGATTTACTCAGGACCAGGGACAGTACCAAACCTTCTATAATACACTATCTCACTTTACTTTGACAACTGTAAAAGGTAAACATCATATAAATGAAGAAACTGACTTTAACCTTCAGAAAGGCTGAATTGCATGCTCTGGGTTAGTGGTAGAAAGTGGAGAAGCTGGTGTTTCAACTTGAATCTCAGATTTCAGAGTGTGCATTCTGAATGCTGCTAAGAGGAGGGGCATCTGTTTAGGGCAGCTTGGTGGAGGTGGTACCGGGGACGGCTTCTCCTTCACGCACAAGGGTACAGTGCCTAGGGCCCATGATACTTTCAGGGCCCCCCAAAATATTTTAATGTCTTTTAAAATCAGAAGAAAAAAATATGATCCAGCATGGATTGTATTTGTATACCATCGCAGTCGTAAAATACAATCTTGAATATTTTTTTGTGAAGAAAGGAGCCATGAAGGCAAAAGTGTCAGGGACCCACAGAAGTTGTACTTGGACCCTGAGAGATACAATTAGTGATGGGTATTAAAGGGAAGTTATAATTTGAAAAGGTAAAGACGAGAATGAGGGGCCAGCCAGGGTGGAAGGAGTAAGATGAAAGAAATTGTAGAGGCATTATTATGAAAATAATCATACAGACAATATGATAAGTAAAATAGCCATATTTTCTAAACCAAAAGTGTGGAAACATCTTCTGATACATAACCTGATGATAGAACAGAATATCCAAAATCAAGACCATCCTAAAAAGTTAAGATGTGGTCTTCGTAAATAGAAACAGGCTCATATATAGGCATTATAACACACCAGTTAGGAATTAGCTTGTTGCCCTGCCCTCACCCAGCCTCATCCCAGCTCCCAAGCTGCTTTGAAAACAGCAAGCCTTGTTTTCAAAGCCTGAGAAAGCATCAGAAAGATGCCTTTTCTCCTGTGTTTCGCCTACTGACTTTCGTTAATAAAATGCATTACAAGTGCTCGGAGATAATCTCTCTCCCTGGAGATTTTCAGCACTCCGTTCTGGTTCCACGGGATAAATCTTCCCAGAGGTCTTTGTTAACACCTTGGGCATTTATTCTCCAGCTATAGACCTTTTTCCACACGGGATGGCACACTAGTTCCCTGCAACAGTGATGGATATTTCTGATCTTTCCTGTATGGTCACAGAGAAAGCCTGCAGAGTAATCGCAGCACAAAAACCTTTCCTGAGACCGGAAAAAAAAAAAAAAAAAAAACTAGATGTTTATTTCAAAGAAGGCATGGTTGGAAGAGTGTCTTTTGAAGAAAAGAATAGTTTGGTTATATTCAAAAGCCCAATGTATCCTCAGCAAAGATCAAACCACTAGCATGTTTAAAATCATCATCTCAGTTATATAAAAATGTGACAATGGATGTACAAATATATTGGCTTTCTTCAGATGTGGGGCAAGGAAAATAGGTGTGCAAGGCAATGAAAGAAAATAATTTGCAAGGTACTTGTTGCCATCAAGTCGATGCCAACTCATGGCAACCCCGTATGTACAGGGTAGAATTGCTCCATAGAGTTTACTTGGCTGGTAATCTTTGTAGACGATCACCAGACCTTTCATCTGTGATGCACTGGGTGGGTTTGAACCATCAACCTTTAGGTTAGTAATCAAGTGCATACAATTACGCCATCCAGAAAACTCTTGACAATACTTCTCCAATCTTTTGTAGATATTTGCCACAACAGGGGCAAGGGGGGTAGGCGGGGAGCAGGGAAGGGAAGTCACTGTTACATGTACTTTTGAAACAGAGTAGTTAGAAGTAACCTGACCCTCATATTTGTGTATCTTTTTTATTTTGTTGTTGTTGTTGAGAATATACACAGCAAAACATACACCAACAGTTTCTACAGTACCATTTAGTGATTACATTCTTTGAGTTGTGCAACCCTTCTCATCCTCCTTTTCTGAGTTGTTCTTCCTCCATTAACATAAATTCACTCCCCCCCCTGAGGTTCCTATCTAATCTTTCAAGTTGCTGTTGTCAATTTAATCCCATATAGATAGTTTTTAAAAGAGCTAAATGCTCAAGGCAAAAATTTTTTACTAGTTGACCTCAATTATTATTTGGTTTTAAGAATATTTCAGGGAATATTTTTGGTTTGAGGTTTAAGGATAACCTCAGGGCAATAGTTTCTGTGGTTCATCCAACCTTCATGGCTCCAGGAAGTCTGGAGTTCATGAGAATTTGAAATTCTATTCTATGTTTTCCCTGTTTTGATCAGAATTCCTCTATAGAATCTTTGACCAAAATGTTCAGTAATGGTAGCCGGCACCATTCAGTTCTTCTAGTCTCATGGCAAAGGAGGCAGTTGTTCATGCAGGCAATTGGCCACACATTCCATTTCCTCCTTCTATTCCTGCTGCTCCTTCTTCTGTTGCTCTGGGCAAGTAGAGACCAATCGTTGTACCTTGGATGGCTGCTTGCAGGCTCTTAAGACTCCAAGCACAACACCATGAACTAGGAGATAGAACAGAAGCACTAAACATGTTATTAGGCTAGTTACCTCAGAAGTGCCATGTAACCATGACCTTAAACCTCTAACCCAAGAAACCAAATCCCATGAAGTTTTTGGTCGTACATAGCAGCCTCAACAGCCACTCTTTTTTTTTTTTTTTTTGGTCATTGTTGTAAATATATCTATTATACAGCTTTTGCCAATTCAACTTTTTAGAGGTATACAACTTATTGACAGCAATTACAATAATCAGCTGTGCGACCCTACCCTTAATTAATGTGATATTTCCGTCATAATTAACCCCTCCTTTCCCATTCCCTCCCACCCCTGGTAACCACTAATAAACTTTAGTCTCTGTACATTTGCCTTTTCTTTTTATATACATGAGGTCACACAACATTTGTCCTTTTGTGACTGATTTGGTTCACTCAGCATAATGCTATCCAGTGCCATCCATATTATAGCATGTATCAAGACTTGATTTCTGATCTGGAGCAAAGGAGAGTGAAGGAAACCAAAGACCCAAGGAAAAAATTAGTCCACAACACTAATGGCCCATGAGAAACAAAGCCTCTTCCAGCCTGAGACCAGAAAAACTGCCGGCTACTCTTACAGGGCAAGGCTTCCCAGCTCGGGACTAAGCCCTGCCTAGGTTCTTACTTTCTTCTGACCAAGAATGAGCAGGAAAGACTCAGAGGTTCCACACAAACAAAGGTTTATTAGTGACAGAAAGAAAGTCAAAGGCTCGCAAGGGAGAGGGGGAGAAGGTTTTCCGCCTATGCTAGCCTCCAGTCTCTCACTCAACAAAGGATTCCCTAGAGCTTATAAAAGTTCTTAGGTGGGAAAAAGGCATTATCTTTACTCATTAGATGGGTGGAGATTTCCAGGAAAAGGGGAGGGATTATGAAAATCAAATGCACGTGCAGTTAGAATTCAAGATGGACTTCCTTGCAGAGGTTGCTGGAACCAAGATGGAATCTCTCACAAAGGCTGTCAGGATGTCAAACAGAACTTATTCTGGGCTGTTGTGCATGCGTGATGCCCGTGGATCTTGGTTCAAGCCCTGGCAAGGGGCCCCTGTTCATGTTTGTCTCATGTGGAAGGTCATTCGTAGGCCGTGTTGATCTTTACTGAGCATGCTCTGCACCTGGTGAGGCCTTGAAAAACAACTCAGGAGAGTTATCAGTAATTTATAGCTAGCTGGTCAAGTGCACAGAGCCTTGAAATGTAGCCCTTTATCTTATCTAAGCACCTAGTTTGTTAATTACAAGTAGTTCTTGGGTGCCAGCAGTAGAAGTTATATGGTGGTCTGCACTTAGGTTTAGATTTAATTATAGCTGGTCGAGCACACAGGGCCTTGAAATGTAGCCCTTATTTAATTCAGCCAGCCTGATCTCTTCCCTGTCTCACTACTACTACTCTGACGAGGGACACAATAGAAGGTCCTAGTTAGAATGGGAGAAAAATGTAGAACAAAATTCAAATTCATAAAAAAGACCGAACTTACTGAACTGATAGAGACTAGAGGATCCCCATAAGACTATCACCCTAAGACACCGTTTTAACCCAGAACTCAAGCCATTCCTGGAGATTACCTTTCAGCCAAATAATAGATTGGCCTATGAAATAAACAATAATATGCATGAGGAATGTACTTCTTTAAACAATCAACTATACAAGAACAAATGGCCAACATTTACCCAAAGGCAAAGATGAGAAGGCAAGGAGGAGCAGATAAACTGGATGGATGGAAACAGGGTAGGCAGGGTGGAAATGGTGAGATTGCTGATGCATTGTGGGGATTGTAACCAATTTGTGTATGAAGTGTTGAATAGGAATCTAATTTGCTGTGTACACTTTCACATAAAACACAATGTTGTTTTTGTTGTTAGGTGCCATCAAGTTGGTTCTGACTTAAAGCTACCCTATGTACAACAGAATGAAACACTGCTTGTTCCTGCACCATTCTCGCAGTCATTGCTGTATTTGAGCCTCCTGTTGCAGCCACTGTGTTAATCCATCTCTTTGAGGGTCTTCCTGTTTTTCACTGACCCTCTACTGTACCAGCATGATGTCCTTTTCCAGAGACTGGTCCTTCCTGATAACACGTCCAAAGTACGTGAGACGAAGTCTCGCCATCCTTGCTTCTAAGAAGCATTTCTGGCTGTACTTCTTCCAAGACAGATTTGTTCATTCTTCTGGCAGCCCATGATGTATTCAGCATTCTTTGCCAACACCATAATTCAAAGGCATCAGTTCTTCTTAGGTCTTCGTATTCGTTGTCTAGCTTTCACATGCATATGAGGCAATTGAAAATGCCTTGGCTTGAATCAGGCGCACCTTAGTCCTTAAATTGACATCTTCGCCCTTTAACACTTTAAAGAGGTCTTTTGCACCAGATTTGCCTAAAGCACTATGTCATGTGATTTCTTGACTGCTGCTTCCACAGGCATTGATTGTGGATTCAAGTAAAATGAAATTCTTAACAGCTTCAATCTTTTCTCCATTTATCATAATGTTACTTATTGGTCCGTTTGTGAGGATTTTTGTTTTCTTTATGTTGAGGCGTAATTCATACTGAAGGCTGTAGTCTTTGAACGTCATCAGCTGGTGCTTCAAGCCCTTTTCATTTTCAGCAAGCAAGGTTGTGTCATTTGCATATGGCAGGTTGTTAATGAGTCTTCCTCCAGTCCTGATGCTGCATTCTTCTGCATATAGCCCAGCTTCTCAGATTATTTGTTCAGCACACAGATTGAATAAGTATGGTAAAAGGATATAAGCCTAACGCACACCTTTTCTGATTTTGAACCACATTGTATCCCTTTGTGCTGTTCAAACAATTGCCTCTCGGTCTATGCACAGGTTCCTCATGAGTAAAATTAAGTGTTCTGGAAGTTCCATGCTTTGCAGTGTTATCCATATTTTGTTATGATCCATACAGACAAATGCCTTTGCATAGTTAATGAAACATAGGTAAACATCTTCCTGGTATTCTGTGCTTTCAGCCAAGATTCATCTGACATGAACAAGGATATCCCTGGTTCCACGTCGCCTTCTGAATCTGGCTTGAATTTCTGACAGTTTCCTGTTGATATACTGCTGCAATTGTTTTTGAATGATCTTCAGTAAAATTTTACCTGTATGTGATATTAATGATATTGTTTGATAATTTCCACATTCTGTTGGATTGCCTTTCTTTGGAAGGGGCACAAATATAGATCTCTTCCAGCATGTTGGCCAGGTAGCTGTGTTCCAAATTTCTTGGCATAGATGAGTTAGTGCTTCCAGCGCTGCATCTGTTTGTTGAAACATCTCAACTGGTATTCCATCAATTCCTGGAGCCTTGTTTTTTTGCCAATGCCTTCAGTGCAGTTTGGCCTTCTTCCTTCGTTACCGTAGATTGTTGATCATATACTACTTCCTGAAATGGTTGAACATCACCCGATTCTTTTTGGTACAGTGACTCTATATTCCTTCTATTTTCTTTTGATGCTTCCTGTGTCATTCAATATTTTGCCCATAGAATCCTTCAAAATTGCAACTCGAGGCTTGAAGTTTTTTCTTCAGTTCTTTAGAAATGCCAGGCATATTCTTCCCTTTTGGTTTTCTAAGTCCAGATTTTTTCACATTTCATTATAATATGTTACTTTGTCTTCTAAAACATCCCTTTGAAATCTTTTGTTCAGCTCTTTTACGTGATCATTTCTTCTGTTAGCTTTAGCTACTCTATGTTCACGAGCAAGTTTCGGTCTCTTCTGGCATCCATTTTGGTCTTTTCTTTCTTTCCTGTCCCTTTAATGACCTTTTGCTTTCTGCATGTTTGATGGCCTTGATGTCATTCCATAACTTGTCTGGTCTTTGGTCATTAGCATTCAATGCATCAAATCTATTCTTGAGATGGCCTCTAAATTCAGGTAGAATATGCTCAAGGTCATACTTGGTTCAATAAAAATATATATATTAAAAAAAGACTTCATTTCTCCCACTGGCTGAGCAGTATTCCATTGTATGTATGTACCACATTTTGTTTATCCATTCATCTGTTGATGGGCATGTAGGTTGTTTCCAACTTTTGGCTGTTGTGACTAATGCTGCAGTGAACCTAGATGTACAAGTCTGTTTGAATCTCTACTTTCAAGCCTTTTGGGTATATACCTAGGAGTGGAATTACTGGGTCATATAGTAGTTCTATTTTTAGTTTTTTGAGGCACCACTACACTTTTTTCTACAACAGCTGTACCATTTTGCATTCCCACCAGCAATGGATAAGGGTTCCAGTTTCCCCATATCCTTGCCAACGTTTGTTTTTTTTTTTTTAGTTTAGTCATCCTAGTTAGAGTGAGGAGCCCTGGTAGCACAGTGCTTAAGAGCTCAGCTGCTAACCTAAAAGGTCGCAGTTTGAATCTACCAGCTGTTCCTTGGAAACCTTATGGGGCAATTCTACTCTGTCTAATAGGGTTGCTATGAGCCAGAATCAACTCAAGGGCAATGGATTTTAATGGGTGTAGTGGGAGTGAAGGAAACTCTGGTGGCATAGCGGTTAGGTGCTACCACTGCTAACCAAAAGGTCAGCAGTTCGAACTACCAGGTGCTCCTTGGAAACTCTATGGGGCAGTTCTACTCCGTCCTCTAGGGTCGCTATGAGTCGGAATCGACTCAACAGCAGTAGGTTTGCTTTTTTTGTTTAGTGGAAGTGAAAAGGTGTCTCTGTGATTTTGATTTGCATCTCTCTGATGGCTAATGATGCTGAGCATCTTTTCATGTGTTTGGTGGTCATTTGAATGTCCTCTTTGGTGAAATGTCTGTTCAAATCCTTTACCCATTTTATGATAGGGTTATTTCTTTTTGTTGTTAAGTTATTGAAGTTTTATATATATTTTGGTTATTAGGTTTTTGTCAGATATATGGTTGCCAAAGGTATTCTCCCAGTCGGTAGCTTGTCTTTTCACTTTTTTTGGTAAAGTCTATTGATGAACAAAAGTCTAATTTTTATGTGGTCTCATTTTTTTATTTTGTCTTTTGCTGCCTATGCTTTGGTTATTATATTAGGTAATCCATTGTTAAAAGCTTAACCTGACAGTCCTGCTTGTGATTTTTCTTCTAGTACTTTATGGTTTTAGTTTGCATATTTAGGTCCTTAATCCCTTTTGAATTTGTTTTGTATATGGATATCTGTGTATCTAGCTTTATGGGGGTGAGAAATTCAGTACCCCTAAAATAAAAGTGACCTTCAGAGACATTATATTTTATGTTTCACATGACCTGTTTCTGTAGTAATCTCTCTCCAGTCTTTCTTTTTAAATTAATTCTTCTTGGTCTTTTTCCTTGTCTGACAAGGCTATGGAAAAAACTTGATTTTTTTTCCCCCTGTGAGTGACGCCATTAGATCTTTCAGTATTTTTTCATGAGACCTGTGAACTAGTCTTTTTCTTCTGTCTGTGATTTATGGTTGGAGGGGGTGGTGAGTACATTGGGTCTTCAACCCATGTGGATGTTAAAAGTGAAAAACGGATAAAGGAATAATCCACAGACTCTTTGTTGGGTAAGGATGTGTTTCGGTTCTCTGAAAATCAGGCTGTTTGAGCACAGAGGCTCTTCTCTACTTCTGGCTGTTTTGTTGGGCTGTATCCGATGGACCAAACATTTGCCTTTCCTCAGAAGTAAGGTAATGCTCCATAAACTACAGCTTTTCCTTATTTATCCATTATTTTGTGACTTTGCCCTGAACCAAACCTTAAGAACCAATATTGGTACTGACTCTGCATTAATTTATTTTTGTAATTTTTTAAATTATTTTTTTTGTGTGTGTGTGCACTTTAGGTGAAAGTTTACAGCTCAAGTTAATTTCTCGTTCAAAAATTTATACACATATTGTTATGCGACACTAGTTGCAATCCCCGTAATGTGACAGCACACTCCCCCTTCCCACCCCAGGTTTCCTGTGCCCATCCAACCATCTCCTGTACCTACCTGCCTTCTCATCCTGCCTCTGGAGCCACCCATTTGGTGTCATGTATATGCTTGAACTAAGAAGCACACTCTTCATGAGTATTATTTTGTATTTTATAGTCCAGTCTAATCTTTGTCTGAAGGGTGGGCTTCGGGAATGGTTTTAGTTCTGGGTTAAAGGAGCATCCAGGGGCCGTGGCTTTGAGGGTTCCTCCAGTCTCAGTCAGACCATTAAGTCTGCCCTTTTTACCTGACTTTGAGTTCTGCTTCACACTTTTCTCTTGCTCCATCTGGGATTTTCTGTTATGTTTCCTGACAGGGTAGTTATTGGTGGTAGCTGGGCACCATCAAATTCTTCTGGTCTCAGGCTAATGGAGTCTCTGGTTAATGTGGCCCTTTTGTCTCTTGGGCTAATGTTTTCCTTGCATCTTTGGTGTTCTTCATTCTCCTTGCTCCAAGTGGGTTGGGACCAATTGATGCATTTTAGACGGCCACTCAAAAGTTTTTAAGACCCCAGACACCACTCACGAAGTGGGATATAGAACACTTTCTTAATAAAATTTGTTTTGCCGGTTGACCTAGATGTCCCCCAAAACCATAGTCCCCAGACCCCAGCCCCTGCAACTCTGTCCCTTGAAGTGTTTGGTTGTGTTCAGGAAGCTTCTTAGCTTTTGGTTTAGTCCAGTTGTGCTGACTTCCCCTGTATTGTGTGTTATCATTCCCTTCACCTAAGATAATTCTTGTATACTATCTAGTTAGTGAACTTCTATCTCCCTCCCTCCCCACCCCCGTAACCGTCAAAGAATGTTTTCTTCTGTGTTTAAACTATTTCTTGAGTTCTTATAATAGTAGTCTTATATAATATTTGTCCTTTTGCAACTGACTCATTTTGCTCAGCGTAATGCCTTCCAGATTCATCGATGTTGTGAGATGTTTCACGAATTCATCATCGTTGTTTATCGCTCATAGTATTCCATTGCGTGTATGTACCATAATTTTTTTATCCATTTGTCTGTTTATGGGCACCTAGGTTGTTTCCATCTTTTTGCTATTATGAACAGTGCTGCAGTGAACATGGGTGTGCATATATCTGTTCGTGTGAGGGCTCTTATTTCTCTAGGATATATTCCAAGGAGTGAGATTGCCGGATCATATGGTATTTCTACTTCTAGCTTTTTAAGGAAGCACCAGATCGATTTCCAAAGTGGTTGTACCATTTTACATTCCCACCAGCGGGTGCATAAGTGTTCCAGTCTCTCCACAACCTCTCCAACATTTATTATTTTGTCTTTTTTGGATTAGTGCTAGACTTGTTGGGGTGAGATGGTATCTCATTGTAGTTTTGATTAGCATTTCTCTAATGGCTAATGTCATGGATTGAATTGCATCTCCCAAAAAATATGTTTCAATTTGGCTAGGCCGTGATTCCTAGTATTGTGTGATTGTCTAACATTTTGTCATCTGATGTGATTTTCCTATGTATTGTAAATCCTACCTCTATGATGTTAATGAGATGGGATAGGTGGCAGTTGTGTTAGTGAGGCAGGTCTCAGTCTACAAGATGGGATTGTGTTTGAGGCAATGTCTTTTGAGATATAAAAGAGAGAAGTGAGCAGAGAGACAGGTGGACCTCATACCACCAAGAAAGCGGTGCCAGGAGCAGAGTGCATCCTTTGGACACTGGGTTCCTGCTCGTAGAAGCTTCTAGTCCAGGGGAAGACTGATGCGAAGGATCTTCCTTCAGAGTCAACAGAGAGAAAGCCTTGCCCTGGAGCTGACACCCTGAATTTGGACTTCTAGCCTACTTTACTGTGAGGAAATAAATTTCTCTTTGTTAAAGCCATCCACTTGTGGTATTTCTGTTATAGCACCACTAGATAACTAAGACAGCTCATGTTCGTGAGCATTTCCTCATGTATCTGTTAGACATTTGAATGTCTTCATTGGTGAAGTGTCTGTTCAAATCCTTGGCCCATTTTTTAATTGGATTATTTGTCGTTTTGTTGTTGAGGTATTGCAGTATCTTGTAGATTTTAGAGATTAGACCCTGATCCTATATGTCATAACCAAAAAATTTTTCCCCGTCTCTAGGTTGGTTGTCTTTTTACTCTTGGTGAAGTCTTTTGATGAGCATAAGTGTGTGATTTTTAGGAGCTCCCAGTTATCTAGTTTCTCTTCTGGTGTTTGTGCATTTTTAGTTATGGTTCATATTCTGTTTATGCCATGTATTAGGGCTCCTAGCATTGTCCCTATTTTTCCTTCCATGATCTTTATCGTTTTAGATTTTATATTTAGGTCTTGGATCCATTCTGAGTTAGTTTTTGTACATGGTGTGAGGTATGAGTCTTGTTTCATTTTTTTGCTGATGGATATCCAGTTATACCAGCACCATTTGATAAAGAGACTGTCTTTTCCTCATTTAATGTACTTTGGACCTTTGTCAAATATCAGCTGCTCATAGGTGGATGAATTTATGTCTGGATTCTCAATTCTGTTCCAATGTATCACTTGTACCAGTACCAGGCTGTTTTGACTACTGTGGCAGTATAATAGGTTATCAAATCAAGTAGTGTGAGGCCTCCCACTTTGTTCTTCTTCTTTAGTAAGGCTTTACTTATCTGGACCTCTTCCCTTTCCATATAAAGTTGGTTATTTGTTTCTCCACCTCATTAAAAAATGTCTTTGGAATTTGGATCAGGATCGCATTGTGTTTGTAGATCGCTCTGGGTAAAATTGATATTTTCATAATATTGAGTTTTCCTTTCCACTTATGTAGGTCTCCTTTGGTTTCTTGCAGTAGTGTCTTGTAGTTTTCTTTGTACAGGTCTTTTAGGTCTCTGGTTAGATTTACTCCTAAGTATTTTACCTTCTTGGGGGCTATTGTAAATGGTACTGATTTGGTGATTTCCTTTTACCTTATTACTCTGGCTAGGACCTCCAGCACAATGTTGAATAAGAGTGGTGATAAAGGACATCCTTGTCTGGTTCCCATTCTGAAGGGAAATGCTTTCAAACTCTCTCCATTTAGGATGATGTTGGTTGTTGGCTTTGTATAAATGCCCTTTATTATGTTGAGGAATTCTCCTTCTATTCCTATTTTGCAGAGAGTTTTTATCATGAATGGGTATTGGACTTTGTCAAATGCCTTTTCTGCATCAATTTGATAAGATCATGTGGTTCTTTTGTTTTATTTATGTGATGGATTACATTAACTGTTTTTCTAATGTTGAACCATCCTTGCATACCTAGTATGAATCCCACATGGTCATGGTGAATTTTTTTTTTTTTTTTTGATATGTTGTTAGATTCTATTAGCCAGAATTTTGTTAAGGACTTTTGTGTCCATGTTCATGAGTGATATTGGACTGTAATTTTATTTTTTGGTGGTGTCTTTACCTGGTTTTGGTATAAGGGTTATGCTAGCTTTACAGAATGACTTAGGGAGTAGTCCATACTTTTCTATGCTCTGAAATACCTTTAGTAGTAGTGGTGTTAACTCTTCTCTGAAAGTTTGGTAGAATTCTCCAGTAAAGCCATCAGGGTCAGGACTTTTTTTTTTGTTGGGAGTTTTTTTGTTTGTTTTTTAACCTCTTCAATCTGTTCTTTTGTTATAGGTTTACTTAGTTTTTCTACCTTAGTTTGTGTAGTTTAGGTAGGTGGCATGTTTCTAGATAGAAATTTGTCCGTTTCCTCGAGGTTTTCAAATTTGTTAGAGTACAATTTTTCACAGCATTCTTTTATGATTCTTTTAATTTCAGTTGGATCTGTTTTGTTATTGCTCATCTCATTTCTTATTCTGGTTATTTGTTTCCTCTCCTGTTTATCTTTTGTTTGACCAGTGGTTCATCAATTTTGTTGATCTTTTTGAAGAACGAGCTTTTGGTCTTGTTAACTCTTTCAATTGTTTTTCTGTTCTCAATTTCATTTATTTCTGCTCTAATTTTTATTATTTCCTTTCATCTGGTCCCTGAGGGCTCCTTTTGCTGCTCTCTTTCTATTTGTTCAAGTTGTAGGGTTAATGTTTGATTTTTGGCCCTTTCTTCTTTTTGGATGTGTGCATTTATTGCTATAAACTGACCTCTGAGCACTGCTTTTGCTGCACCCCAAAGGTTCTGGTAGGAGTGTTTTCATTCTCGTTTGATTCTATGAATTTCTTTATTCTGGCCTTGATTTCTTCTATAACTCAGTAGTTTTTGGGCAAGGTATTTTTCAGTTTCCATGTATTTGATTTTTCTTCCTTGCCTTTTCTGTTACTGATTCCTACTCTTACGGCTTTATGGTCAGAAAAGATGATTTGTAATATTTAAATGTTTTGGATTCTGTTAAGGCTTCCTTTGTGGCCTAATATGTAGTCTATTCTGGAGAATGTTCCATGTGTTGGAAAAGAAGGTATACTTGGCTGCTATTGAGAGGGGTGGTCTGTGTATGTTTATGAAATCAAGCTGGTTGATTGTGACATTTAGATCTTCTGTAACTTTACTGAGCTTCTTTCTAGGTGTTCTGTCCTTCACTGAAAGTGGTATGTTAAAGTCTCCTACTACTATTGTGGAACTATGTCTTTTTTCAATGCTGTTAGAGTTTATTTTATGTATTTTGGAGCCCTGTTGTTGGGTGCGTAAATATTTATTATTGTTATGTCTACCTGGTGTATTGACCCTTTCCCCATTATTAAAATTAAAAATTCCTTATCCTTTGTGGTGGATGTTGCTTTAAAGTCTATTTTGTCAGAGATTAATATTGCCACTCCTGCTTGTTTTTTATTGTTGTTTGCTTGATACATTTTTTTTCATTCTCTGAGTTTTAGTTTGTTTATGTCTTTGAGTCTTGAGGCGTGTCTCTTGTAGGCAGCATATAGACAGGTTGTGTTTTTTTAATCCATTTTGCCATTCTCTGTCTCTTTATTGGTGCATTTAGTTCATTTACATTCAGTGTAATTATTGATAGGTATGAGTTTAGTACTGTCATTTTGATGTATTTTTTTGTGTGTATGTGTTGTTGACAGTTTCTTTGATCCACTTGGTTTTCTGTACTTAGTCATTTTTCTTTATATTTTCTTTTCATCTTTTTCATTGTCTTTGATTTTGTGTTTGCTGAGTCTTTATGTTTTTCTTTTTTTGATGTGTAGGTTTGTTAGTTTGCTTTGTGGTTACCTTAAAATTCACCCATTTTTCTAAATTTGAACTAATCTTTTATATCTTGATATCGCCTTAACTTAATGTCCATATGAAAGTTCTGTGACTACACTATTTAGTCCCTCTTTTTGTTTTCATGTTGTCATCTTTTACGTATTGATGTCTCTGTGTCCCTATTTTCAGTGGTTTAGTTTTGACTTACTTTTGTGACTTCTGTATCTGGGTTGGTATCTGGTTGTTCAGTCTTGTCCTCTAATCTTGGGTTGTTATCTGATGTCATTGATTCTTTAACCAGAGGACCCCCTTTGCTATTTCTTGTAATTTAGGTTTGGTTTTTACAAATTCTCTTAACTTCTGTTTATCTGGAAATGCACTGATTTTGCCTTCATATTTGAGAGACAGTTTTGCTGGATATGTAAGTCTCAGCTGGCAATTTTTCTCCTTCAAGGCTTTATGTGTGTCATCCCATTGCCTTCTTGCCTGCATGGTTTCACTCACTCATAGGTTATTCATCTTGACAGAGTCTCACATAATTCTTAGAGTGTCTTCATTTTTTAAAAGTCTTTTATCTGATTTTTCCTCAAATAAATTTGTGTCTTGTACTTTGTCTTCAATCTCACTAATTCTTACTTCCATTGCCTTAATTCTGCTCCTATAACTTTCTATTGTCTAATTCCAAATTTTTATTGTTAATCTTCTGGACTTCAGTTTGCTGTTTCTCTATGGATTCTTGCAGCCTGTCAAATTTGTCATTATGCTCTTGTGTAACCTTGTTAAGTTCCTCTATTGCTTTGTCTGTGTGTTCCTTGGCTTGTTCTGCATTTTGGCTGATCTCCTTCCTGATCTCTTGAAGAGCTCTGTATATTAATCTTTTGAATTCTACCTCTGGTAATTCCAACACTTTCTCTTCCTCCAGGAGCTTTCCTGGTTCTTTGTTTAGATCATTTCTTTTTTCCTGTTTGTTTGTTTCTTTATTTGTTCCCTCCCCGAAGTGGGGAGACCGACTTGGATCTGAAGGTTCCACTTCTGGCCTTAGAGGCATGGCAATCGTTGAACACTGCCGGACTAGGACCGGAGCAGAGCGGGGAGGGGGTGGATGAACAGGGAGAGAGGCACTTCCTAGAATGGGAAGGGTTATTTTGATCTCTCATGGTAGGTTGGATACTTGCACTTAACTTTTGCAGATCCAGCTCTGCTTCCCCCTGGCTCCAGAGGCTTGTGCAGAGACTCTGCCACTTGGTTTCCCCTGATATGGAAAGCATGCCCGAGTGCCGCTGCTTGCCTCAGCTTGAGTGCGCCAGCCAATCCAGCCTGCAGGTGCCAACCAGTTGAGATCTGACACGTCCTCACAGCTTCTGAACTGTCTCTCCCTCACCCTGCCACCCATTTTGACTCCTCAACTTTGTCATTGGTGTTCAGGGCTCCTAGACTGTCATATATAGTCAATTCACTTGCTGTTTTGAATCTTCGTTGTAAGAGGGACCACCAGAAGCATCTGACTATTCTGCCATCTTCGCTCCACCTATTTTTGTAATTATTTTTGATAACTTGGTGTGTTAAGTTTGGTGAGTTTGTCATGATAAGTATTATAAAAGTCCTTTAAATTTGCACTTAAATAATTCAGGACTTAGTCTCCTTTTTTCTTTGGTGTTCCCCTTCTGCATTTCTGGCCAATTCTACCCAGGGCAGACTTTGAATAAGTGCTTGCTGATTGACAAATATCTTATTTGGTTCACTTAATCACCATTTCAGATAGAGAAGGCAAATTTTATTATCCTTGTTTTGCTGATGAAAAAACTGACTCAATAAGTGAACTGCTTAATATCATCTAGAGTTGAGAAAGCAGTGAAGTTGACCTTAAGTCTTTTCATTTCTAGCCAGTGCTTGTCAATAAGACACAGCTGACAAAACAATCTTTTGTCTTGAATTTCTTCTTTTTGTGATTATTGTTAGCTGCCGTAGAGTCAGGCCCCCAACTCACAGCAATCCCATGCCGGGTCCGGAGCCATCTCCATGATCGGTTGTGGGTCAGACCATTGAGATTCATATGTTTTTTTCATTGGCTTATTCTTGGAAGTAGGTTGCCAGGCCTTTCTTCCTAGTCTATCAGTCTGTAAGTGCTGCTGAAACCTGTTCAGCAGCATAGCAACACGAGTGCCTCCACTGACAGACAGGTGGTGGCTGCACATGAGGTTCATTGGGCCAGAAATCGAACTCTGGTCTTCTGCATGGAAGGTAAGAATTCTACTACTGAACTGCCAAGGCCCTTGAACCTCTTCTGTAGGTTGATCTATATGTTCCTATTCTCCCATTAAAAGACATAAAATTTAATAGCCAAGGTTTCCAACAAGACATTTTGAAACTGACTGAGCTAGAACTTTGCCTCTAACTCTTCAGACTATTTTGCGACCCACTGAGCTCTGTTGATGCCCAAAGACATATTTCACACTATAGGAAATTCATGACAGCTATTGCCTGTGGCATACAGGTCAACTTGAGTGGCTGGAGGACAGAGGAAGGCAAGAGAATCAAAGCTCTTCAAAGTTCATTTGAATTATCCAAATTTTTATAGATGGTATTTTGTGGTAAGGGATTTTACAGCAAGAGAAAGCCATGCTTGCCAAGATGAGGCAGCACAACTCAGCTGTCACATGGGAGGAACACCCACGGAGAAACCCATGTGTGTTGTGTTGGCCTCTAGCTGGAGAAAAAAAATCCAAGGTGCCTCCCCTGCCAGAACCTTGAAATGTCAAAACCAATATATAGCTTCCTTCAGAATAAAAGATTTCCACGAACATTAGGGGTATTTGAGGAGGACAGGAAGTAGTCATGGTTTTTGAAGGCAGAGTGTATTAGTACATCAGTCAGGGACCTTTCAGGAAAGAGACAGCATATCCAAATTAAGTAATTTGAGAAGTATTTAATGAAGGAGTATATGCAAAGATGGTAGCAAAGTGTGCAGAATCCCACGAATAGTTGCAGTACTGCTGTTGTTATTTCTAGGCTTCAGGGCCAAGGGGAGGGTGTGATTACCAGAACCAGAAAGAGACAAGGGTGGAGACAGCACTGACCTACTGTTGGGACACAGCCAGCCTGAGGCAGACCCACAGGGAGGGAGCCAGGAGATGCATATCCCCACCTCCTTCTCTTCCCTCCCTCTGGTCTCCCACCAGGGCTCCACATTGGTCAAAACCAAGTGGAAGTTAGAGGGTGAGGGAGCCTATTGGCGCAGAGAGCACGGTGGACAAACTAGGAGAGAGTGCCTGCGGAGGCAAACAGAAGTTATTTAGCGTAGCTGGCTTAACTGGAGAGTGGTCAACCCTCAGTTTTGGAAAAGTGCCCTGAGATACATTAATGCACCACACACACACAAAAAAAATTTGCTGCTGAGTCAGCTCCAACTCATGGCAACCCTATGTGTGTCAGAGTAGAATGTGTCCCATGGAGGTTTCAAGAGCTGATCATTCGGGAGTAGCTCGCCAAGCCTTTCTTCCAAAGTAACTTTGAGTGGAGTCAAACCTACAAACTTCTGGTTAGCAGCTGAGTGCATTAACTGTTTGTGCCACCTAGGGACTCCATATTAATGTACAAGGTTACTTAGCTATCCCTCCAATACATTGGAGGGTCTGTTTCCAAGTTCTGTGTGCGAGTTTAAAACAAAAGGTCTCAAAAATTCATTCCAGGATTGGGTCCCACTTTTTAGAAGAGCAAGCAATACCAATGGAGGAAATTAAGACTCTATCCTTCTCCATTTGGACTACTGGTTAAGGGATGAGGCTACTTTTAACTGTCAGCATAAGAGAGTGCTGTTCTAGGTAATTACCAGGGAGTAAAATTTTAAATTTACTTCCATAGACTATCTCAAAATATTGATTAAGGGATCAGGATTTATGGAGGATGGAATGAAAAATATGCATTGCATATATTCCTTTACGTGTTCCAAAATCTGCCAGGATTAAGCCCAAAGCAGAGAGAACTATGTATCTGTACCATGTTGCAGAAGATTGGTGTGTGCCATTGGCTTACCTTGATGATGGGAAACTTTAAATTAGCCTGTGAAACTCATCTCTATGCTAAAGATGTTGCTGAAACATTATTTTCTAACCAGAATTAACTGTGCTTCTTAAGCAACTCCAATCCAATCTTCATCTTGACTATTAAAGAATGTGGCTTCCTTTAATTAATAACATTTATGTAATTGATTGAGAGCCCCTGGGTTGTGCAAAGAGTTAAGCACTTGGCTGCTAACTGAAAGATTAGAGGTTTGGGACCACCCAGAGCTGCCTTGGAAGAAAAGGCTGATAATTCACTTCTGAAAAATTAGTCATTGAAAACTCTACGGAGCACTGTTCTACTCTGATACATACGGGGTTGCCATGAGTCAGGGTCAACTCAACAGCAACTGTTTTGAGACCTTTTTTGGTTTTAAGTACTGTATTTTTATGCAAATAACACACGTGGTTTTTTGGGGGGAGGTTTTTAAATTAATAAATTAGCACTTGCAAAAATACCTTTTAGGGTAGGGGAGGGAGGACATGGTTGACAAAAAAAGTTTAACACCCCAGTTATTTTTGTAAAAATATGGTAGTCGATTATGTTTATTCTTTCAAGTTGGCTGCTTGGAAGCTTACGTAATTTGCTTTTAATGAAGCTGTGATAATTTCTGGTGTTCACTGCTTCCCTTTCCAGGGAGATGCTCCAGATTTACATTTGGGGCAATTTCATCTCTTTTTTCTAAGGTTGCAAAATCCATCTTTTCTCTTCCTTTGAAATTTGAGACTATAGTTACCTTCTTTTAGTGTTTCCTACTTCTCCTATTCATTGCAATTCCTGCAAAAATTCTTATAGCCTTTCATTTTGCTTAAAGAGTTGTTATCCAGTTCACTCAACCTCATGGAGAAAAGTAGGTGTACCTATTCAACTTTTATTCTTGGCCTCTGTTGCCTGTGCCATGGGTATTATAATCTTTCAACCTGAATGTCCTCTTCCTTATCATAGAAGCAAAACTATTCTACATAGTCATCTGTTACATGATCAACTCAAGCAGCAGTCAAAAACATATAACTTTCAAAGACCCTTTTTTATGTTTATTTTTTATCCTCAATTGATTAAGTAATAATTTAGAAGTACTAGATTATCAGGGAATAACTAAAATTCTACTCATGAATGTGACATCTATCATGGTAAATTTGGTATTTATGAATATAATAACCAAGATGTTACTTATTTCATGTAAACAGTAATTCTTTAATTTTATTTTGTTGTTTTTTGTTGAGAATATACACAGCAAAATATACACCAGTCTAATCATTTCTACATGCACAATTTGGTAACATTAATTACATTCTTTGAGTTGTGCAACCATTCTCCTTTTCTGAGCTGTTCCTCCTCCGTTAATATAAATTCATTACCGACTAAGGTTCCTGTCTAATCTTTCAAGTGGCTGTTGTCAATGTGATCCCATATGAAAAAAAACCAAACCCAGTGCTGTCAAGTCGATTCCGATTCATAGCGACCCTATAAGACAGAGTAGAACTGCCCCACAGAGTTTCCAAGGAGTACCTGGTGGATTCGAACTGCCGTCCCTTTTCTTAGCAGCCATACCACTTAACCACTACACCACCAGGGTTTCCATCCTGATCCCATATGTTGTTGTTGTTAGGTGCCATCGAGTCGGTTCTGACTCATAGTGACCCTATGCACAACAGAACGAAACACTGCCCGATCCGGCGCCATCCTTACAATCCTTATTATGCTTGAGCTCATTGTTGCAGCCACTGTGTCAATCCACCTCGTTGAGGGTCTTCCTCTTTTCCACTGACCCTGTACTCTGCCAAGCATGATGTCCTTCTCCAGGGACTGATCCTTCCTGACAACACGTCCAAAGTATGTAAGATGCAGTTTCGCCATCCTTGCCTCTAAGGAGCATTCTGGTTGTACTTCTTCTAAGACAAGTTTGTTCGTTCTTTTGGCAGTCCATGGTATATTCAATATTCTTCACCAACACCACAATTCAAAGGCGTCAATTCTTCTTTGGTCTTCCTTATTCATTGTCCTGCTTTCACATGCAAATGATGCGACTGAAAATACCATGGCTTGGGTCAGGTGCACCTTAGTCTGTGTGATCCCATATAGATAGTTCTTAAAAGAGCATAATGCTCAAGGCTCATATAAACAGTAATTCTCATTTTATAAAATAATTATAACTGCCTCAGTGTAATGAATAGAATAATACATTTTTGCAAGTGCCCAGCTGACTCTGAGTTAGGACTATTCTGCCCAGCACAATCTGGGAGAGAATCCTGCATGACGAGAGGAAATATCATTAGTGATAACAGACAGCCCACATTTTCCCCATTTAATAACATGTTACTTAAATGTTCTAAAGGCATCTATGATTGGCCTGATGACAGTGATGTAATCACTTTCCATATCAACTGCTGATTTTAAAAACCGACCTCATTATTAAAAACAAATTTAGTTACAGTGTCCAGTCTACCTGTGTTGAACTTCTCTTTCTGCAGCCTTCAACTGCTGCCTTTTTCTGCCTGGGAGAGAAGCACCTCTCTAATGAGCTAGAATTTCACAAAGGACAAGATCCCCATTTTTTTAGCCTTGACCCTGGGCAGAGACATTCTCAGGATACAGCCAACTCTATTTTCCCCCAGTGATGTCCCACTTTTCTTGGCTTTGGGCAATCCATCCATGCTTTTGCTGAACCTCTGCCAGCCAGGTGCCCTGCAGAGTCACACCATCTTGTCGGCATCACCCCTAATCTGTTCCATAGCTGAAAGATATATAGCAGATCCCATGAGAAATTATTTCACACCTACTTGTAATTCCGAAGAATCTTTTAGACCTTCAGTCTAAATAAATACCTGTGCATAAAAAAATTACCCTTCTTCTCCCTTCCTCATGGCCCTCCCCACCACCCACAGCAGCCACGGGGAGGCCGTTAAATGCTCGGTATTTTAAGAGTAGGAGCTAACATTTCTTAAGCGCTTACCATGCCCAGATCCTCTGCCAAGTAATTCACTTTCCCAGTTTCATTACAGTTAGATCAGTTGAAGGTTACATAAAACTGTCCTATCCTTTCATCCTCATTCTACCTAGTCTCCCCTCACCCCACTCCCTAAAAGAAGAAAAAAAAAAATTCATGTAACATGAGATTTCTAACAACCTGGCTCTGGGAATGGTATCTTTTAATTATTTTTCACATTGCCATTTTGCCTGGTTTTGACCAAAAGGCTTTTAGTAATATTTCACTTGCCTTAACATCAAATATTTCTGCCGGCATTTTTAGAATTAAGAGTAGTAATAATGATTAAAGGAGCCTTGGTGGTGCAAACACTTAGGCGCTCAACTGCTAACAAAAAAAAGTTGGCGGTTCTAACCCACCCAATGGTTCCACAGGAGAAAGAACCTGGTGATCTGCTCTCATAGAGACGACTGCCAAGAAAACCCTCTGGGGCAGTTCTACTCTGTCACATGGGGTCACCATGAGTCGGAATTGACTGGACAGCACCGAAAAGCAGTAGTAGCTAAGATTTATTGAGGGCTTATTCTGCCCCAGTCAGTCTGGGAACATATACAGTCAAACAACAACTTCGAGGAACACTATGATTTTGTGAATGATGAATCTGAGACACAGAGGGTTTAAATAAGTGGTCCAAACTTGCTAATGAGTGGTGGAATTCAGATTCAAACTCCACCAGTCTGACTCCCAAGTCCACTTGTTTAAATTAACCCCCAGGCACATTGCCTCCCAATAGCTAGTTATCTGGGTCTTGAGCAAACGTCATGTTTCTCTACAACCTCCAGTTGGCCTTCTTTTTGTACCCCCTGGTGCGTCTATAGTCCACATTTTACTATGGTCTTCAACATTGTCCACTAAATGAAATTGTTACCCTGCGTTTTAGGTGGCTGTGTTGTGAAGCTACGAGATTTTTTTTTTTTTTTTTTTTTGCAGAGGCGTCAGGGGGGACTAAATTCCTTACAACCTGTGCTTGGAGCCCATTTACATTCAGTCTCACTCAGGAACAGCCGTGGCGGCAGTTTTTCTGAGCAGACGTAAAAATCAACGGGGCATTTCTGACTCCACAGCCTGGGCGAAAGAGCATTTTATATGCTCTAACCAACTGGGCACAGCACCAGCTCGGGTCCCCAGCCGAGCAGCTGTAGCGGCTGGTACACTCGGGGGTTCTGGGAGGCAGGTGATCATCCTTATTTAGATGTGCCAGGGGTCATGTGACCAGAAAATGGAGGCGAATCTGGATTTCCACTTAACTGCTTCAGAAGGGAGATAGATGCTGAAGAGCTGTGAGGGAGCACCGTGCTCGCCCTCCCGCCAGCGAGCCTCCTGTCCTCCTCAGAAGGTAGGTGGGTCCTGGCGCGGCTTTAGGAGGATGGGGGAGGGGAGGACATGCGATGGGGAGTGGGGTTCTCGCAAACGAGCTCATTGCCGCTGGGAAGTTGGAGGGGAGAAAAAGGGGGATGAGAGGATGCCGAGCGCTGCCCAGCCCCTAGCAAGTGACAGCTGGCAGCTGCGTTTCATTTTGTGTCCGTTCTACTGGAAAGACTTGTGTCCCCCACGCGCCCACCCCATGTTATCCCTCCTCCACTCTCCCTTGGCAATCAGGTAATTAGGGAACAGAGACGCTGCGCAGCTAGTCCCATCCCTGTAACCATTTTGATGCCTTTATGTCTGAATTAAAGTGGAGATGGAAATATCAAAGGAAGTGTCGGCTTTGAAATTGTTTAGGACTGTTGCCTAATGAGTATTATAATGTCTGTTGGGAGTATTTGCCCTGGTAGAGTGGTATTTTTATTTTTTATATTATTCCTAATAGCTATTGAAGCTAGTGACCATATACATTTCTTTATTTCTAATGAGTCTGGTAACCTTTAAGTACTACCTAAGTTCTAAGAGACAGAAATAGGTCACCCTCAAAAATGGGCTTATGTTGTTCTTCACTTTCTTGTCAAAACATTGAGAGACAGAATATTCTACTCATAGAATATCAATGTTTGATTGAGGAAGGAAGTTATGTGAGGAACTCAAAAAAGTGATCACCTGGTCAATTTTAACTGAGATATACACAGATTATTAAATTCCCGGGTGGAAACTAGAAAACAAAATTGGACTCCTACCTAGCTGAAGTGATTTAAGAGATACGAATACCAGCCCGGGGTGATCTAGGGAGGGCGGCATAATTTCCATAAACTGCTCCCCCTTCTTCCATATGAACTCTGACATGGCTTCAGTCTTATGTAAACCGTTATGTGAACACAGCTTCCAGGCCTCTTCCAACCAGATGGCTGCCCCCAAGCCCTGTCTATAGAGAAAAATGGGAGCTGCCCCTGAATGAGTCTAATTCAAAACATACATTTGACGAAAGTTTTCCTAGAATCATAATTGATAATTTGTGCAGAATACTAAAACCTAGAATAATTAGATTAAAATGACTAATCAAAAAAGGGGTTCTTGAAATTTCTCTTGAGAAGAGAGACTTCTTATCTGGGAGGGAAAAAGCTGCCTTTATGAAAATGCCTCTTTTAGCAAATTAAACATGCTCAGGATAGGGAAATCTCTGTACTTTAAAATTGTCTAGACCCTGAGCTAGCTTACAGGGCTAGGATGAAAAGACTGGGTGTTACTGACCCCTCAAAGGAAAGGTATTATCAAATGTAAGGACAGAACCACAGGGAAGCTCAAAACCATTATAATCCCTGTTTCACTGCCTCTTAGAATTCTGCCCCTCTGTCATTCTCTAGGTCTCACTATTTCCAAAGCCGAATTACTTTGCCCTGTTGGAACCTTCAGACTAAGGGTGTGATGACTGTGTTCCAGTTAGAACTCTGTATAGGAAAGTATCAGCCATAGAATGAATCATGTGGGAGCAGGTTTCCCTGCGGAATGGGATGGAGCACCAACTGAAGGAGTCAATTAGCTTGTCCTGTTTGGGCAAACAGAGCCCCCGGATGGTGCAGCTGCTAACCCAAGGGTTGGAGGTACAAGTCCACCCAGAGGAACCCCCGAAGAAAGGCCTGGCTATCTACTTATGAAACATCAGCCATCGAAAACCTTATACAGTTCTACTTTGACAACATACAGGGTCACCATGAGTCAGAGTTGACTCAGTGGCATTTGGTGGGGATCGTAGTGGATTTGGGGAAAGCATTTCTCAGACGAATGAATTAGGAGCTGAAAACTGGAAAAGTTTTTTTTTTTTTTTTTTTTTTTTTTAACTATTCCTTTACATAACTAGGCAGCCATCGTTATTTACAGGGGTTCTATTTCTTATGTGCTTTTCCTTCCAAAGCTTCTCACATAGCTCTGGCATTACTAGAAACTTAATCAATACTTGGTGTTTTTAAATTTATTGAATTTCAAAGAGGGAGCTTAAAGGTGAGGCATTTTGTGATGGGTGTGCATTCTGCTTCCGACTATAGTAACTAGAATATAAATCCCAGAAAAGGAAAGATATTTAATAAACACCAAAGCACCTTTGAGAGCTGATTGTGTCAAGTTTATTGATTATCATTAGTTTCGTTCAAATGATTAGGAAAAACTGATAAAATAAATTCTTTGGACTTTGCTGTGTAATTCAAAGACAAAGACCAAGATGAGACTTTTGTCTTTTGAAGTCAGGAGCACCTAAACATCCCCATGAGATTTAGTTTTGTAATGCAAATTTATCGTTTATGTCCTTAATAAGGCCTAATTCCTCAGAGATGCTTAAGGATAATGAGCCAGATTCTTCTTATTAATACTCTTCAGTGCATCCAGTGAACTCCCATTTTAGATTCCTTTTGATTTATTCATTCTTCAGTGGCTTTGTACTCCTGGAAGTATTTATATCTTATCAAAGGATCACAATTGCTTCTTGACCTTCATACTTCCTAGCTAGCTAGAAGACACAGTGTGGGGTTTGCTCATGGGTTCGATACTCAGTAAAGGTTAAAAAGCTTGGTTTCCCTTTGTTTGGCATTACAAGATTGTGCAGACAGGTTCCTGCTGGAGTCGTATTTGGATTTGGGGTGGTTTCTCAACCCCTTACCAATTCTAGTTAATGGTTCAATTGGGGGAAAAGAAGGGGAAGAGAAAGGGAAGAGGGAAAAGTAGTAGAGGACAGAATCTGTCCCTGGTACTCTGTCTGCATCAGAGTTAACAAAGAACAATTTGGGTGTAGTTCCCTCTGGGTTAATAATGGCAGGAATAGTGGGGTACTGGTGGCTAAGCGTCCTAAAGGGCATAGGGGAAGACAGGAGTGGATGCCTTCTGTTTGAGCACCAGTTCCCATTTGAGGACTCCATCAAGCCATTTACCTGCTCATTTGATAGCTGCCTGATTTTCTGTATTGTTCTTGCATCTTGAGTTTCAGGCACTAAAGTAATATAAGCTGAAATAAATCTTAGAATTCGTTTTGACTCAGTTCTTTAGTGTACAGTCAAGAAAATCAGCCCTAGTTAGAGTGAATGACTGGCATAAGATCAGGGCTTCAGCCTGGTTTAGTCATGGCCAATAAAGTGAAACCAGAGCAGACCCAAATTTTTACAGTTTGGGTGATCTGGAACAATAACCAGAATGGGAAAAATTATGGGTCAAAGCCCTGGAATGAGAGACTTGGGAGAGGCATCGTGAACGCTTTCAGGAGCTTGATGTGTGAGATTGGATTATTAGCAGGACTGTGGAGATGGACACACATTCAAAGCTATGCGATTGGCTGCCATCTTTGAGCAGGGCACCGCTGTTTCCAAAATCCTAAGGCAAGAGGTTTAGTTGCTATGCAACACATACGCTGCCCTTGTTTTCTAAGAGGGCTGTTGGGTTTCTAGCAGGGCTTTGACCCATAATTTTTTCTGTTCCAGTTGTTGTCGTTCCAGTTCACCCAAATTTTTAAAATTCAGGTCTATTCCAGTTTTGTTTCTTCAACCATGACTAAACCAGGAAGAACCAGTTCAAAGCCCTGCTTAAGAATACAGAGTGAGTGGTGGAGCTGGGGTCAGAACCCAAGTGTCCTAGCTCTTGGTCTTATGGTATTTCCTCTTACCCCAGGGCCTTAATAAAAAATCTGGTCCATGTGTTTGAATTGATCAGACTTTTTTTTTTTTTTTAAGTACCACTGTTTTAAGTATAAGGTGCCATTTTTCTAATTCCTATACAACCAAAAAAAAAAAATTTTTTTTTTTTTTTTATACAACCATTTTTTTTTTTTTCATACACTTTTGGGGAAATTGAAATTGAACTCTGCTCTCGGAAGCTGTGCATTTATTGTGAACAAGTTCGTATCCCTAAGGGTTGTACATGGTACAGAGATAATTGAGATGCAGCCTTTTACCTCACTCTAGTGAGGAGGAGGGGGTAAAACAATGGCTGTCAAAGGGCGAAGTGAAGTCAGTTCCATAGAGGTATAAACAGGGACTCTGGGGCTCAAATGTGGAGGAACTTCTTCCTTTTCCTGTATTGTAGAGCAGAAAATATAGGACTCATTGGTGGGGCAGATTAAATAGATTGGGGGAAAAGATAAAAGGTGGAGAATTTCAGTAGGAGGGAATATCATAGACCAAACTCTGGTGTTAGGAGAACTGTCAGCTTGACTCAGGAAACTGGAAGCTCATTTTGCCTGAAGGATAGAGTGGTTGGGGTAGCTAAGGATGGTATGAGGACTCCGACTCTACCAGCTGCACTATAAACAGGACAAGGTGGGCAAACCCCACCTTTATCACTAACCGAGTAGATTCCAGCATGAATCTAGTTCCCAGCTGGAAGTAGATCCGGGGCTTGCCTTCTCACATTTTCACTCCTACTTCCGTGGCAATTCCTCTCTCTGACCCTAACCACCCAATGTTAGATCAGACCTCATCTCCGGTATCCTGAGGTCAGGTCATCAGGGAGCAGCTGTAGGCTCCAGAATCTGCACAGATCCTTATACTTCAGACCAACTGGTTTTTTTCTCTGTCTTTTTCTCATCCCCTGGGACCAGGTCACAAGCTACAAGGGTTCTATCCTCCTTCATCAGCTGCCCATGTAGCCTTTCTTTATGACCCAGCCACCCAGAGCTGGCTCTACAGAAATCAACTCTGTACTGCAAGCCCCTGCTGGCTCATTGCCCCTGTGAGTTAATTCTCTGTAATGGTTTACAAAATTCATGGAGACTACTACCTATACTTACATTTACCCATTTGTTATAACCAGAAAGGATACAAGTGCAGAGATGCATTAGGCAGGGTCTGGGAGAAGTCCCGACACAGGGCCTCCGTTGTTCCCAGTGACATACCCCTCCTTCACCCATGGATATTTTTATAGATATGAGAGGCCCTAGAGAGAATGTTCCAAAGTCCCTAGTCCCCTAGTCACTGGGACCTCAGTGAATATGTGTGACTTGGGCCTTAATGCATAGTTATGATCTATCCAATCCATGAATATGCATGACTGCGTTAGGCACCCGCCCTTCCTGAAGTTAGTTCACCAGGTGTGGGGCCTGTGTAGCCCTACTTGCCGGGCTATTTTTGAAAAACAAAGGCATCTTGATTGCTCAGGTTATTTTCAGAAACTAGAATCAAAGGGCCGAACCACGTTCTTTATCCCACAGGTGAATGAATCCATGTGGTCAAAGGTCAAACAAATAAGTATGTATTAAATGTATTAAACACATTGGCAGTGGGAAGCTAATGTGTTTTGAACTGGGTGTTGTGATTGGCAGTAGATCGTCAATACTGCTGGAGAGATGGGAGATGAGACGGGGGTAGTTGTCCATCTGAAACATAATAAAGGCTGAAACTGTGCCAGGGATGAAAAGAAGAGAAGCAATTCCAGAACTGTAGACACAGAAGAAGCTGTAAATCAAACCTGTTGCCATGGAGTTGATTCCAACTCATAGCGACACTATAGCGAACCTATAGGACAGAGTAGAACTGCTCCATGGTGTTCCCAAGTAGTGACTGGTGAATTAGAACCGCCAATCTTTTGCCTAGCAGCTGAGCTCTTAACCACTACACCACCAGGGTTTCCTGTGAATACCAGAGAGAAACTAAATCTGTCAAAACTTGTGGGAAACTGGTTTGCAAACTTTAGGTAGATAATCAGAATGTTCTAGGTATAGTTTTGCCTGGAGACAGACATCCTTCAAAGTCCCTTCCAACCCAAGAATTCGTAAATGAACATGTGCCCTGCTGTTGTCTAAACCCAACATGGAAGTCCCATTCCTAAAGCAGCCATTGCCCATGAAACAGGAGAACAACTAGGGGAATAAAAATTTCACCACTTAGCAATTACATTTTTCTACACCCAACCCCAGAAATACCCAGGAAAGGTTGATGAAATGGCAGTTCTAGAAATAGTTCTTCCTAAAATAAAACAGGAGTGAAACCAACTTGGTGCGATCCCAAGAGAGCAGCTGAAAAAGAGGTATGCTAGGAGGATGGGAAAATGATAATGAGAGGAGAGCTGGCAATTACCGATCTATAGAAAGATTGGAGTCCCTGGGTGGTGCGTACAATTTAGGCGCTCAACTGCTAACTGGAAGGCTGGAGGTTCAAGTCCACCCAGAGGTACCTCAGAAGAAAGGCCTGGTGATCTACATCCAAAAAGCCAGCCATTGAAAACCCTATGGAGCACACACGTGAGCCGGAGTTGAACTCATGACAACTGGAGGTGGTGGTAGATAGAAAGATCAGGACTGGTAACTGGAAGAAAGCTTGGGATGGAGTAGAACCCCATCGCCAGACTGTCTGTGGGCGAGTTTTTTATTGATAGTGATTTTTTGTTTTGTTTTTTACCATTAACATTAAGTTCAAGAATGGTCAAACGTCATTGCCCTTGCTTTAAGGTCAGAGGCTGGATTTTCCATGATGAACGTTTCACCAAATTTTCAGCACTTGGCAGTTTATAAACTCAAGGCTTGTCTGTAACTAACTTGACGGATATGTGACTGGTTTTAGGCTGTTATTTCCCAGTACTAACTTTTATCCACCAACAGGAACCTGATAACTAGAATATGTGAGTAATGTGCCATAATCTTGAAATCCCATGTAATACTATAATTGTGCCAACAGTTATTTAAAAGCATAAATATATTTCTTTTTCCTGAAGAGTTACTGACGTTTATACAATGAAGGCATGCCAATTTAAAAAAAGTGGCTAAATGAATCAATTCTCCCTGTAAGGTTGGCATAGCTGTGTGAGTCCTGGCCATATCCCTTAGGAGAGTATGAAATTAATCAAGTTCTTGTAAATTAGCTTCATAGAAATATGATTATTCCATGCAGTGGGGCACATGTAAGTAAAGATGATGGCTTCTCTCTCTGGGAGCCTCGAGGGGCCTAACTCAGGCTTCTCTGTTTCCCTCTAGATCTGTCAGGCACCAGTAGAGGGCTTTTTATTAGACTGAAGGACTGATAGGCCTCTTCCAGAGCTGATTCTCCTCGTTGAAACTAGGTATGCAGGTGAAAGAGATCAGATACCCTGAGAATGTGACAGTGATGTGCTGGGAGACTCTGATGGTTCCCTGATTGGAGACGGGCCCCCAACCCCAAGAAATCATTTACCACACTTCAGTGATGAGTCTAAGGGTGGCTTCAGGGGTCCCATGGCCACTTTGGAGACTCACAGTCAATACAGAGGGTCTAGCTGAGCTCAAATTTTCCTAATAATAGAGCAATGTTAGAAGCAGTAACGTAGTAGAACTTTTGCTGAGCACTTCATTTGTTATCTTGTTGATATCACACTAGTCTTCATACCATACCCATTTTACAGCTGAGGAAACTAAGTCATAGGTCAAGTAGCTTTACCACAGTTACATGGTTAGTAAGAGGTGGAAGTGAGATTGATTCCAGTCTCCCGTTGTGGTAGATTACCTCCCTATTTGTGAGCATTGCTTTTTCTTAAACTGCTCTGGAAGGCTAAGGAGAAACTCCTTGCAGGAAAATGTGGCTAGGGGTGAGAGTATAAAGAGACTTCTTATTTTCGGCTTTGAATTGGGGATCTAAGGGAGTCCAGAATCCCCAAAGAAGGTTGGAACCTTAAATGTGATTCAGAATTTCCCTATTTCCAAGAGATCACTTAACAGACCTCAATCACTAATTTTAGACCCCATCTATTAGGACAGTGGAGGAAATGAGAAGAAAAGGCAAAAAAGGGGCTTAGGCAGATACACGAGACCAAGGGGTGCCTCCTCTTAAAAAAGGAGGCAGGATTAGAAGGCAAGAAGGGACTGGAGTTGGTTGGATGGACATGGGAAACCGGGGCGGAAAGGGCAAGTGTGCTGTCACATTATAGGGATTGCAGCTAGTGTCACGTAGCAATGTGTGTATAAATTTTTGTATGAGACATTAACTTGAGCTGTAAACTTTCACCCAAAGCACAATTAAAAAAAAAAAAAAAAGAAAGAAAGTGGCTTATGGTCTCTGGAGCTGCCCTGACGTTGAAGATGCAGACATCCCCTTCCGTAGAGCCCCCTCCCTTTGACCTGACCAGCAAACCATGCCAGAAGGCAAAATACCAGGGCGAACAATCTCAGGTAGCTTTTTCCAAAAGTGATCTCAGTTTCCAGAGCGTGTCTTCTCCCTACATGGTATTTTTTATTAGGGTAGTGATGTGCACAAATGCATTTATTCAACAAATATATGAGGGTCAGCTAATTGCAAGAATCAATGGCTCAATGCTTCACGTTGGTGCTACCCTTGTATTTACAAACAAATATACCGAATCTAAGCTCCCTGAGGTGGTATCAGCAGTGGTTCAGTAGTAGAATTCCTACCTTCCATGTGAAAGCTCCGGGTTCAATTCCCAACCAGTGGACCTCAAGGGCCGCCCTCACCTATCTGTCAGTGGAGGTTTGGGTGTGGCTATGATGCTGAACAGGTTTCAGCAGAGCTTCCAGACTAAGGTGGACTAAGGAAAAAAGGCCTGGTGACCTACTTCCGAAAGTCAGCCAGTGAAAACCCTATGGGTTGCAACAGTCCAGTCTCATTGTGCATGGGGTTGACAACTTGAGGGTAGTGAACAACAACAACAACAAACTCCCTGAGAGCAAAAACTTCGTTTTCATTACCACAACATCCACAGAGCCCTTTGAATGGATCCCAGTACGTGATGGATAGCCGATAAATACTTGTTGAATGAATGAAAAGAAAGAAAAATATTGCCCGTGGGCATACGTATTTTTGTCAGTCTGTTTTAGCAATCAGATCATTTTTGTTACGGGTGACAAGTACCCAATTTACCTTGCCTTAAGCTAAAAAGAAATTTTGTTAGCTCATATTACTAAAAGTTCAGGAGTTAACTTGGCTGTAGACAGGGCTGGGTAAAAAAGGACAAGCCACGCAGTCAGTATTTATCATTCTTTCTCTACCCATTCTCTGTTTCACAATATATTGGGTTTACTCTTAGGCTCCTTTCTCTACAGCATTCCCCTCAAAAAGGGTTTCTTTCTCAGTAATTTGAGCCAGGTCCTAGGTTGAGCTTCACTGGAATAACATTGGTGTCCTAGTCATCTAGTGCTGTTATAACAGAAATACCACAAGTGGATGGCTTTCACAAACAGAAATTTATTCTCTCACAGTTTAGGAAGCTAGAAGTCCAAATTCAGGTGCCAGCTTTAGGAGAAGGCCTTCTCTCTCTGTCAGCTTTTGGGGAAGATCCTTGCCTCCTTCCAACATCTGTGGGCCCAGGTATCCTTGGGGATCTCCATGTGCATTAATCTTCCCCGGGGTCTAGGAGATTCTCAGCACAGGGACCATGGGTTCAAAGGACTCTTCTTTCTTGGTGGTAGTGAGATACCTCTTCTCTCTGCTTGCTCTTCTCTCCTTTTATTCTTGTAAGATAAAAGTGTGATAAAAGCAAGGGTATGACTTGAGTAAGGTTGTAACTTGAGTCACACCTTCTTGTAAGGCTGTGACTCAAGACACACCCCACACTGACTCTGCTTCATTAACATATTTTAAAAAACCATTGCTGTCAAGTTGATTCCCTCTTATAGCAACCCTATAGGACAGAGTAGAACTGCCCCATAGGGTTTCTAGTGAGCAGCTAGTAGATTTGAACTGCCAACCTTTTGGTTAGCAGCCAGATGCTTAACCACTGTGGCACCAGGGCTCTGTTCATTAACATATAGTGATTAGGATTTACAACATATCACAGAATGGAAGCTAATTACCTCAGAGCACAAATGGAGGACAGCCACACAATACTGGGAATCATGACCTAGCCAAGTTGACATATATTTTTGGGGGACACAATTTAATCCATGACAGTCAATGGGTCACATGTTCATTCCTGGAACCAATCACTGTGATAGCGGGTGGGTACTATGCTGGTTGGTCAGGCCTGGGTCACATGGCCATCTCTGAAGGGAGAGGGTGGCGTTAGCCTCAACCCTCAAACCCTTTGACTCAATGTAATGGAAAAATGATTCCCCACAGGGAAATAGAGGTGCTGCTTTTAGAAGATGAAACAGTCTGTGTGAGTTGAAACCAGAAATATCCTTTACATTCAAGTACATTAAAAATGTTAATGGTGACCGTCTGTAGGGATAAATTACAAGTATTTTTTCCTTTATGTTTTCTACAAATTACATGTATTTTTATAATGAAAAAGCAGTAAGCCTTTTTTAAAGGTCTCAGAGAAACTAAAGCCTTTTTAAAGGTTTAAATCACTCCCTCTACTGAGGAGGTTCTTGTTCAGATCACGAGAATGTTTCAAACTTCCAAAATCTTTCCTTTCTTTCAACATTTTCTGTCCCCATCACTGCCTTCTGTTAGTTTTGGCTTCTTCAGGGGGTTTTCTTTTGTTACCTGATCTGGCTTTGCCACTCCCCATGGCTCTGAAGTTCCCTTAAAGAGTTCTCTTAAATATTAAAAACATCATTTCATCTTTAAAATAGTTAAACTACTATGGTTTAGTTCAGATTTCAAGGTGATTATATCTCTTTTAAAAGACATACCCTAACTAAACAAACAAATGAAAAAACAGCTCCCATGGAGTTGATTCCAACTCATGGCAAGCCCGTGTGTCAGATTAGCACTGTGCTCCACAGGTTTTCGATGGCTGATTTTTCAGTAGTAGATGGTCAAGCCTTTCTTCTGAGGTGACTCTGGGTGGAATCGAACCTTCAACCTTTGGGTTAGCAGCTGAGTGCATCAACCATTTGTACCACCCAGGGACTCTACACCCTCACTAGGTTAGATTTAATTGCTACTCTTTAAACTTCCAGAAAAGGACATCACGTTTGGTAAAGTGGAGGGTCAGTGAAAACGAGGGAAACCCTTCCTGAGATGGACTGACATGGTGGCTACAACAGTGAATTCAAACAGACGAACAATCATGAAGATGGCACAAGACCGGGCAATGCTTTGCTCTGGTATACAGGAGTTAGAGATAACTTGACAGCAGCTAACAACCACAACAAGAAGCTGATAAGAATTCCCAAAGGAGTTTTGGGCATAATTCTGAGACATTCTTGCTTGTGTTTTATATGGCATTCTGGGATAACTTATTTCCATGAGCTGACATGATTAGGCCTCACTGTGGGAGCAGTTGAAGAAAGCCTTGCTTTTGTACAGGTGTAACACTGATATCAAAAATGAAGCAGAAGCATCAAAACAAAACAAACAAAAATGGAATCTAAGAAAATACACACACATACACACAAAGCAGTAAAAGGAACCAAAGTGGAAAAAACAGACTATTGGAAAAGAGAAGATATTAAGAGATAGATAGAGCACAGATATTGAAAAACAGACTGCAAAGCAAGGGTAGAATTAGATAAATTTAAAAACAATCTGCTGCAAAAGATGAATCAGCAAATCTGTATATGGCCAGTACTGGGAGAAGCAGGTAGTGGCTATGTCGTCTATTTTGATATCCCTGTTGCTTGCACAGGTAAGGTCCTCAGAAAATAACTTGTGAAGGTGAATGAACATGACAGCCATGTGGCCACAGTGGGCAGCGGCCCCTCTGTTATGACGGCTCATCCAAGACTGGCCTTTTCCGACTTTCTTCCATTTCAGCTATTCGTGCTGCCTTCCTACACTTTGTTTGTTTTGAAAAACATCTAGAGCCATGATAACATGGCAGTGGGACGTGAGAACGTAATATTGCTACTGATAAACACCTGCAACAACTGCTTACTAAGTACTTAATTTTTTTCTAATGTTCACTGGAATTCGACAAGTGAAGATTTCTAGAAACTATTAGAGAATCTTATTATTTTTAAATTGCCTTTTTATTTTAAAACGTTGGACATGCTCTTGTTTTAATAATCAAAAACACAGAAAAGTAAATGAATAAAAAGTAAAAAAAAAATTTTCTCCCCAATACTACTTCATATAGGTTACTACTTGTTGTTAGCTGCCATCAAGCCAGCCCCCAACCCATGGCGCCCCGTGTACAATGGAATCAGATGGTTGTCATCCATAGAATTTTCATTGCCTGATTTTTCTGAAGTAGATTGCTGGGCCGTCTTCCTGTCTATCTTATTCTGGAAGTTCTGCTAAGACTTGTTCAGCATCACAGCAATATGCAAGCCCCCACTGCTGGGTAGAGTGGTGGCTGCCCATGCGATTGTTACCACATTACAGTTGAGAATTCTGCCACTGATCCACCACTGCCCACTAGGGAACCACTCAAAAACCCGTTGCTGTTGAGTTGATTCCTGTCATAGTGACCCTATAGGATAGAATAGAACTGCCGCATAGGATTTCCAAGGCTGTAAATCTTTACAGAAGCAGATTGCCACATCTTTCTCCTGCATAGTGGCTGGTAGGTTAGCAGCCAAGTGCTGCCAGGGCACAGCATGTTCTTTTCCTTCTAGATATTTTCTCTACCTAAAATATACATGTAAATATATATATGTAACTTTATATAAATGGCATCACCCTAAACATAACCCTGTAACTTGATTTATTTGTTAAATATATCTTAGATACTTTTCTGTGTCAGTATATTTAGAAATTTTGTTGCACTGATATACCATAATAAATTTCATGCTATATTTAATCAGTTCCCTACTGATGGACTTTTTGATTATCCCTTATATTTTAAAAAAAAAAAAAAAAAATTTTTTTTTTTAAGTGGAAATTTTTCTTTATTCACAGAATAGGCAACTAGTGACCAAGGCTGATGGCAAAATGAAGCAAAGTACTCCATATCCCAGAGAGAGAGAGCAATAAGCTCTCAACAATTGAGTTATAGGCTTTCCTCAAGACCTCTTAGAAGGTGGCCCAACTTTGCTAAACTCAGCCATCACCCCAGGCTACATGAGCAGAAGACTGAGAGGAGGAGAGTAAGGGAATATCAAGAATCATTGCCTGGTTCGTTGTGTGTCCCCTTTCTGCCCCTCTAAAACCAAGTAAGTGTTGCTCCCAGAGAACCGTGGGTAAAGGCAAGGAACACCTGCCACAGAGAGACGAGGATCTTGTTCCCAGTTGGATATCTGCATAGGCAGTGGACATGTGGGGTCTGCCCTTATCCTACCTGAGCCAATAGTAAAAACACCAGAGAGAGGATGGCATGGGTGTCCTGTGACCCACGGATGGTAGTAGACTTGACCCATTTCTCAGGACCCCATCCAAGGTGACAGGGCCCCAGCCAGAGGCTGTGCCAGTTACTGAGGTCAGGGTGAAGATGTGGAGTCAGGCCAGATCTGTATCACAGAAGTGGGTAAGGCTGACGTCCCACAGGCCTCATACAAGCATCTACCAGAGGGAAGGGGGTTATAGAGAACTGACCCTCCCCGCCCCATTCCAGCATGCAGACTGTGAAGAGGAAAAAATGAACAGTCTATACTTTTCCCCATTCCTACTCTCTACCTCAGCTCAACCCACCCAGCCTCTTCTCTCTGATCTGAGGTGCTGGAAAAGGAAGAAGGGTGGCGGAGCTCTTCCTAATCCAAGTTCCCTGACATTCAGCTTTGGCCAGTGAAGGAGATGAGCTTTTAAGATGAGAAATTGGCAGTTTAAAATTGGATTGGATTTTAATAGCGAGAAGTGATAACACTCAGCAGGGATGGGAGATTGAACGTTGCACAGTCGGGAATAGCAGTGATTAGAGAAAATATAAACTATTTCATGTTTGTATTACTGCCCATTTCAGACTGCTCCAAAAAAAAAAAATTCTTTTATAGTAAACATCTTTTTTACGTATACCATGGTGTATGTACATCTGGAAACCCTGGTGGCGTAGTGGCTAAATGCTACAGCTGCTAACCAAGAGGTTGGCAGTTAAAATCCACCAGGCACTCCTTGGAAACTGTATGGGGCAGTTCTACTCTGACCTATAGGGTTGCTATGAGTCAGAATCGACTCGACGGCAACGGGTTTGGTTTGGTATGGTTTTTGGTGTACATCTGTGAGTATTCTGCACTATGGAGTCTCTGAGTGGCTTAAACAGTTAAGCACTCTACTATTAGCCAAAAGGTTGGTGATTCACACGCACCCAGAGGTGCCTCGGAAGAAAGGCCTGGCAGTTTGCTTCCAAATGGTCACAGCCTTGAAAACCCTGTGGAACACAATTCTACTGCGCACACATGGGGTTGCCATGAGTTAGAATCGACTAAATGGCAACAACAACAAAATAATTCTACACTATATATGACTGTAATTGGAATAGCTAGTCAAAGAGTATCTACATTTAAAATTTTGATGAATACAACCAAAAATCATACCTCAATTTACACTCACACAACCACATGCCACCAGCACAAAATATTAAATCTTTATAATTTTAAAGATACGTTCAGCTTTTAGGAAATGAAATTTTATTCGAGTTGTCTTACTCTAGAACTGGGGTCGCAAACTATGGCCCGCAGGCAAATCCAGTCTGCCACCTATTCTTATATATAAAGTTTTACTGAAACATTGCCACGTTCGTTCATTTACCTGTTGACTATGGCTGCTTTTGTGCTACAATGACAGAGTTGAGTAGTTGCAACAAAGACTGTATGGTCTACAGAGGCTACAATACTCTCTGGCCCTTTACAGAAAAACTTTCCTCAGCCCTGCCCTAGAGAAGTCAGAGGCTTAAAAAGTCTTACATCATGTCCTGTGGATCAGCAAATATAACTGCTTGATTAGCAGTTGAAGGAGTATGTATTTAAGTGCCTGATGTTAATATTCCTGGTGCCAGATTGTCCAGGGCCTTTAGGTGACCCTTGATTCTTGAACTACTTCAGGGAAGGAAGTATTAACTAAGCCAGGGTAGTCATTGCATTGCCTTGTTGCCACGGGCTAATGAGGAATGCTTGTGATTTGATTTCCTCAGGGCAAGAGGGTAGGACAAGGAGGCAGGCTGGAGGCACATTCAAGGCTGGAGTCACAAAGAATGAATTCCAAGTGGTGCAGAGCTGGTGACATGGGGCATGGACAGGGCTGCAGTAGCCTATGTTGAGACCCTAGTCAATTCCTGCCCACCTGGGCATCCTGCAGAAGTGCCATCCCTGGCCCTGAAGAATCTGTCCTCAAATCTGAAGAAACAAAATTGTTCACTTCTCTTCCCCCTGCTTTCATAAGAACCTCATCCTTGCTAAGCCAAACACCTCCAATTGCTCCTGAGTGACCTTTACCTAATTGTGTGCATAGTACATCTTTGTAATATCACTACTCTAATAGTCATCTAATATCCCTAAATTATGTTTTGAAGAAAGCCTGACTGACCATCGAAAATAATTCATTGAAGGAGAATTTGATGGTCAGGTTCCAATATGTGGAGAGATACTAGGTGAAACGTTTTACCAGAAGAACAAGGAATCTTCACATCTCTAAATAAGTGCATTTGCCCATTAGTTATTTATTAATTTCCACCACATGCTAGGTGCTGTGCTAAGGACTGGGAGTGCCTGCCCTCAAGGAGCTTTGTATTTGTGTGTTTGTATGTGTGTGTGTCTGTAGTCCCTGGGTAGTACAATTGGTTAATCGGCTACTAAGAGGTTGGCAGTTTGAACTCAAAGTAAAGGCCTGGCAATCTGCTTTCAAAAGGTCACAGCCATGAAAACCCTATGGAGCACAGTTCTACTCCGACACACGTCGGGTGGGGGAGAGTTGAGAGGCAACAGAGAAGTTACCAATAGGTAATTGTAAGAACACAAAGAGTACCCATTTGAGGTATCACAGAGTGCTGTGGAACCTGACCCAACTGTATGGGCTGGAGGAGAATGGGGAGAAACTCAGTGATGCTAAGCTGAGTTATAAAGGACAAGCAAGATTAGCAAGGCTAAGTGGGGAAGGGGGATGAGAGACACAGTGAAAGAGAAGCTTCAGGTTTTAGGTTGGGGCCAGGTCATTATGAAGGCTTTGTGAACCATGCTCTGGAGCCAGGACTCTTTCCTCAAGGCGCTGGGGAGCCACTGAAAGGATTTAAGCAAGAAAGGGGCATCAGTGTTGAAACCGAGAAGGCTGTTCAATGAATGATTTGGAGCAGATGGTACGCAGTATTGGAAACAGAGAAAGGTCAAGAGGTTTCTTCAAGGAAGAAAAACGGTGAGGACTTAAACTAAGGTATTAACAGTGAAAATGAGCAGGAGGGGACAAGGTAAATCTACAGGACTGGATGACCAACTGGGTTGTGAAGAAATGGTAGTGAGGTATAAAGAAAGGGAAAGTGAGAAGGGATGCAAGTGTAGGGGTTTGGGTGCCCAGGCGATAGGTAGAGGCACTCGTTAGGATGGGGAATGTACTAGCTAGCTATTGCTGCCTAACAAACCATCTCAAAACTTAGCAGCTTGAAAAAACAAACAGTCATTATCTCACAGTTTCTGAGAGTCAGGAATTCAAGAGTGGCTTTGCAATAGGATCTGGCTCGGGGCCTCTCATGAGGTTTCATTAAAGACAGCTGGAGCTGCAGTCATCTGAAGGCTCAACTGGGCCTGGAGGATTTGTCAAAGAATTTATGAACATTTTTTTAAAAGTACTACAGAGAACGTTGTTTTTAGGTTGTTAGGTGCTATTGAGTCAGTTCCAACTCATAGCAACGCTGTGTACAATGGAACGAAACACTGCCTGGTATTGTGCCATCCTCAAGATCATAGTTATGCTTGAGCCCACGGTTGCAGCCACTGTGTCAATCCATCTCCTAGAGAGTCTTGCTCTTTTTCACTGACCCTCTACTTTACCAAGCATGATGTCCTTCTCCAGGGACTGATAACATGTCCAAAGTACATGAGATGAAGTCTCGTCATCCTCACTTCCAGGGAAAATTCCAGTTGTACTTCTTCCAAGATAGATTTGTTTGTTCTTCTGGAAGTCCATGGTGTATCCAGTATTCTTTGCCAACACCATATTTCAAAGGCATGTTGCCAATCTGTGGAAGGAAGATCTTGAAATCAGTTTTATACATGTTGAGTTTGAGATACCTCTGAGTAATCTACATTCTGAACTGTTAAATTCACTACATAGACTAGTGTATGCCCCTCCCCAGTATGTGAGTAGGCCATCTAATTTAATCCTCTTAACAATAAACAAATCTATTCACCTGTATTAAGGTTATAGATAAAATATTAGAACAGAACGGCATATACCTGCAGGCAAAAGTAGAAATCTCTCTGTGTCCCCATTTGCAACCAAGGATTTAATTATTATCTGAAAAGCAAAATGGGCTGAATGGTATTTAGGCTTCTTTCTATTCCTGCACAGTGTTCCTCATACTTCAGTGTTCATAGGATTTACTCTAAGGAATTTCATATGTAAAATCATGTATATTGTCATTCAGGGAGCACTTCAAGGAATTTTTTAAATGTATATTCTATTTTTGTTGTTGAGAATATACACAGCAGAACATAACACCAATTTGACAATTTCTACGTGTATGGTTCAGTGAATGATTGCACTCAAGCTGTGCAACCATTCTCACCCTCATTTTCCAAGTTTCCTCCCCCATTAACATAAACTCACGGCTCCCTAAGGTTTCTGTCTAATCCTTCTAGTTACTGTTGTCTATTTGATTCCATATAGATAGATCTTAAACAGAGCACAATGCTCAAGGCAGACATTCTTTACTATTTAAGTGAAACTGTTGGTTGGATTTAAGAAGACTTCAGGGGATATTGTTGGTTTATGGTTGAAAAATTTTCTCAAAGCAATAATTTCAGGGATTCGTCTAGCCTCCATGGCTCCAGAAAGTCTGGAGTCCATGAGAATTTGAAATTCTGCTACACATTTTCTCCCTTTTGATCAGGATTCTTCTATAGAATCTTTGATCAAGACCTTAAGTAATGGTAATCAGGCACCATGAGTTCCTCTAGTCTCATGGTAAAGGAGACAGTTGTTCACGGAGGCAGTTAGCCACACATTCCATTTCCTCCTATTTATTTCAAGGATTTTCCAATGGTCATTTGGACTACAAGTGATTTTTGCTACCTGCAGAATTTTGGAATCAAACTCTAGATAAGAAGACTGCATTGTATCCCTTTTCTCTGAAACCCTGAAAATAGGCATCTGTTATTTGCCAAGCTTTGCAAATACTCTAAGTGCTTGTCTTCCTACTGTTTGTTTTCTTCTCCTTTCCCTATTCTCACCTCCTTCCTTCATTTTCTTGCAGTAAGCTGGCTTCTGGGGCTCTTCTGCTGGGCCATGGCTCTTGTCTGTTCTAGGGTGAGTGAGGCACAAATGGGTAACTGATGCCAAGAGTCTGATTTAATGGTCATGAACCCAGCTTCCTATTGTGGGACCAGGACTCACATCTTTTTTGTGATGTGGTATCAGCTTGATTAAGCTGAATATGGAACCCAGTGCAGCCTCAGTCTTGCCTTCCACCTTGAGTAATTTGATAAGTGTGCTAGGTTCAGAGAGCAGCCTGTACTGTTACCTTAAGTTGTGTGGCCTCCTGTATCACACAGGAAACCTGAAATGTCAATCCTCTAACTACTGGCCTTGAAAGGGCTCATTTATGTACTTAACAAAAGAAGTCAGGCACCTCATAAGAGGTTTTGTTTGTTTTTCTTTTATTTCCATTTCTAGAGAAAGCAATTTTATCAGCCCGGAATATCTTACTTAGAAACTCTGACATTTATGTCAACATTTTCCCAAGATATATCAGCATAGCCAACTAGTATTTTTCTAAAGAGCAATTAAGCCCACTTCTTGACCTGCTATCCTACTTCCTATAACCACTTTTTAGTGGCCAATCTTTTAAGAATGGTTTATCCTGAAAAGGATTGCTGCCTGTAGCTGAGTCCTTGCCTGCCAGGAAACATGGCCATCTAACAATGTGTGAGCCAAGTCTTGCTTCACTGATCATTTCCTATGAAAAGAACCTGATCTCAGGCAAGTCTAATCCAACAACAACGATTAAATACCTCCAGATTCAGAAATGCTGAAGGATATAAAATGGACTTAACTTTGTACCAGTTCTAAAGGCAAGAGGATGTATTTAACAGCATTCTAAAGGTTTTTGCATTTGTGGTCCTTCACTGTCTGTGGCACCAGAACTGCCATGCTATTGCAATTAGACTTTTTTTTATTAAGACGCATTAACACCAGAAACACAAAGTCTGCTAATATGCATGGGATAGATTTTCAAACCGGAGAATTCCATTTATGTCACTGTTCCCCACCTGGTGGTATTCAAGATCATTAGAGGTGCTGCACAGGTTTAGTGTAAATAGCATTGAAGCACAGATGAGCCTGGTTCATTTTCTCATGTACTGGGTTGCGTTAGCTGACTCAGTCCAGCTTGTTTTTTTCTATCTGAATGTAAGACTATTTATTTTCCTCTAGGAACTGCTTTAGCTGCTTTCACAAGCTTTGACGTGTAGGCTTTGTTGTTCAGTTTTCTTTACTAGTGTGTTTTCATCTTTTGAACATTTTTGTGATTAATTTCTGAGTGTATGGTCCTGAGATCAGATAATTTGGTTCATATGATAATGATTTTTAGTGTTTTATGAGACATCTTGTATGGTCAGTTTTTGAGAATTTGAGAATGTATTTTTGTTGTTGTTGAGTGTAGAACTCCACATCTGTCTATTAGACTGAGCTATATTAATTCTGGAGCTCTGGTGACATAATGGTTAAGAGCTCATCTGCTAATCAAAATGTCGGCAGTTCAAATCCACCAGCTGCTCCTTGGAAACCCTAGAGGGCAGTTCTGCTCTTTCCTATAGGGTTGCTATGAGTTGGAATTGACTCAATGGCAATGGGTTTTTTTTTTATATTAACTCTATTGTTCAGATTTTCTACATTCTTAGGCATTTCTTCTCAGATTGATTTATAAATTATTGAGAGGTATATTCAAATTTACCCCCATGAATTTAATTTCTCCTTATAATTTATATGCAGTTTTTGTTTTACATACTTTGAGGCTATGCTGACAAAAGCATATTGGTTCTGGATTATTACATCTTCCCGATTTTCCTTTTATCACTAAATAAGCACTTCAGCCTTAATAATGCTTTTCTAAGATCTATTTTGTTTGCCTTTAATATTGCCACACTCACTTTCTTGTGGTTAATATTTTTCTGATATATCTTTTTATATCACTTTGTTTTCAACACTTCTGCATCATTATGTTTCGATGTTCCTTTCTTAAGCAGCATGGCTAGTCAGGCAAAGTGACGCCATGACAAACAACCCCAAATCTCAGTGGTGAACACAACAAAGATTTATTTCTTGTTCACATTGTAGTGTTAGGCAGTGTCCAAGCTGCTGCATTGTCTCCAATTCTCATAGGCTGCTTTTTTATTTTCCACCCCAGATACCATTCAGACTGCACGTACAGAGGCCAGAGGATAGAGGTTTTTCCCATCCCCTTTGATTGAAGGGGGCAACTTTTTAAGTTCTAAGGCCTTATTTAGTTGTTTAGATCTAGCCCTTCCTTCCATTCTCTGGAGGTCACTTCTCCTGTGTATGTGAGAACCCTGGTCACACTTCCTAGGGCCTGTGTCCAGTCCAAAACCATGTGGGCTACCTTTTCATCAACTTTCTCTAGAAACTCTTATTTTCTAGCACTTGAGGATTTCCCCTGGTTTCTTTCAAAGTTGGAAATGTAGGAATTATTTTGGGCTTGTTCTTTCCAACACAGCATTTCTTTGTATTTGTCATGGTGCACAGCATTACACCTTTGGTAGACACAGCTAACACTTGCTAATCTCTGTTTTTTAGCAAAGAGAATGCCTCAGTGAGAGCCTAGGGATGGCTACCTTGAACTTAATGACATTATTTTGTTTTTATTACATTTAATTTATGTAGCTATTCCTTTTAGGCAAGTAATGCTCAGTTTCCATATACAGTAGTAATGCAGGCCTTCCTTTAAAAATAAATGTATTTAAAACAAATCAGTTTAAAGAAAAATATTAAGTAAATGGGTAGAGGATACATGGCTTTGAGAAAAAAACCCATGAAGGCAATATATTAATGCTCAAGTTTATGGAATACTTTGAAGTATTCAATGCGCTTCTGAGCTTTTGTCTCCATTTTTAAAAATGTTCTCTCATTCATTAGCAACCTAAGCAAGAAGATATGTACCATATGTGTGAAATGGGTTATTCAAATTAGGAAACAAAACTTTGAGTATGTGTGAGTCAGGTATTCCCTTCAAAATAAGCAAAGGCCAGCTAGTCAGAATGTTGTGGTAATAAGTAACCCCAATATTTCAGAGCAAAATAGAACCTCATTTTTTAAAATAGATTTTAGACAGAAACTCATTTCTTGGCCACATGTCTAACAAGGCTTTTTAGGTGGGTCCTCTGCTTATCATAATCACTTGAACACAGCTTGGCAGAGCCTTTCCACACCACTGAGACAGGGAGGAGGAAGAAGTGACTAGCCAAAGCAAGTCACATGATTGCCTTAACGTCAAAGGGGCAGGAAAGTGCAATATTACCATGTGTGAAAAGGCTTAAAACAAAACAAAAACCCTGCTGTCAAGATTCCGGCTCATTGCCACCCTATAGGCCAGAATAGAACTGCCCCATAGAGTTTCCAAGGAGCGCCTGACAGATTTGAACTGCCGATCTGTTGGGTAGCAGCTGTAGCACTTAACCACTACACCACCAGCGTTTGCGTGAAAAGGCTAGAGAGTCCAATGTTTGGTGAAGAACTGTAGTGACTATAGCAGGACCCAGCAAAGACTGTAAGCAGTTCCATCCCCTAGATGGAGCCATGGAGCTGAGCATCTGGGAGCTGGGCCATCGCAGGGTCAGACTATGTCCAACTCCCTCGACCTCTTTATTAGCTAGGAATTGAAATCGACTCAATGGCAGTGAGTTTATATATATATATATATATATATGGAAACCCTGGTGGCGTAGTGGTTAAGTGCTACGGCTGCTTAACCAAAGGGTCGGCAGTTCGAATCTGCCAGGTGCTCCTTGGAAACTCTATGGGGCAGTTCTACTCTGTCTTATAGGGTCACTATGAGTCGTAATTGACTCGACGGCACTGGGTTTTGTTTTGTTTTGTTTTTTGGTTTATATACACACATATATATATTTTTATATATATTCAGAAAAGGAGTCTCTGGGTGATGCAGACGGTTAAACACACTCAGCTGCTAACTGAAAGGCTGGAGGTTCAAGTCCACCCAGAGAGGCACCTTGGAAGAAATGCCTGGTGATCTACTTCTGAAAAATCAGCCATTGAAAAACCTCTGGAATACTCTAAAACATATGGGTCGCCATAAGTCAGAATCGACTCAGTGGCTACTGGTTTTATAAACAGAAAATCCCAAATGTAATAATTGCTACAGGTGAATAAAATCAGCCCTTCAGGCTGGACTGATTTGTTACCTAATCAGATCCTGAGACGTTTCCATAAGTGATCATAAAACTGACATCCTGCATAATCACCAAGTACCTTGTTTGGTCACTTCACTTGTCTGAATTCTCATGGGCCTAATAGATGGGGTAGTTCATTTTAAGTATTGACAATGAGTACAACTTGAGTTTCTCCTAAATTTGCCTCAAGCCTTTTCTGGCTCAGTTTTCTCTCTCTTGACTTGGGTCCCTGGGGTTTCCCGACGCCTTCTGTAATATTGATCGGCTTTTGAAAGTCCTTCTCTTCTCTGACCACCCCCTGATCACAGCCTTTAGCTTTTCCTTTCTTCTAGTACTTTTTTTTTTTAGCACCTGCCACTATGACTTTCCAGCACCTTCTTTACAGAGTCTCTGCTTTGTATGGAGGAGTATTGAGAAACAAAGGCTCTGTTCCCTAATGTCGGCGAGTTCAGGGATACTTACAGGCTCTGTGGAGATTTGTGCAGTACTGAAATTTTCCCTCTCCTGGGCTAATACACAAATTGTAGTAACTTAATTGTTTTATCCAACCATGACACATGTTCAATTAAATCAGTGATCCTGATACTATGTTTTAAATGGGGAATGTAATACCTTAAATTTATGCAATGCTTTATAAGAGTACTTTCATATAAATTATATTTACACCTTATAGTCTCAATGGTGTTCGATATTTATTGTCTCCATTTAAAATCACAGAGAGGCCAGGTAATTTTCTTGAGGTTAACCAGCTATTCAGTACTGATAGTGGAACTATAACCCAGAACTATAATTTCATTATCTAGGACTTTTTCAATTTTTCCGTGATATCACCCATAACTTACAAACATTAACAAAATGACAAAATTTAAGACTGACCCTACCTGTCTGTTTATATACCCTCATTTATTTTGAGGCTAATCCTGCACCCTCATGTTCTGTGTCAGGCAGGTAGAGATTATGACATTTTTTAAAATTTTATTTAATTTTTTTTAGGCTAACTCTTAGCTAGAGTACTAAAGAAAATAATTTATAGGTACATTAGGGTATTTCAGGCTCAAAAAAAAAAATTTTTTTTTTATTTCAGTCCAGTACATATTTATTGGGTATTTACTGTATAACAGGTACTAGAAATATAACAATGAACAAAACAGGCATAGTCTGTGCCCTTATGAAGCTTCAAGTCTAATGGAGAAAGCAATTGGAATAGAAGGTGAAGAAAGCTACACCAATATAACATCTTTTTCTTTCAGTGCTTATCTTCAGGCGTTGCATAGTCTCCCTTTTTTATTGGTGAGGAAACCGAGCAAATAAATAAGAGCAAATAACTTGCCATATAACACACAGTAAGTGATAAAAAGAAGACTTAAATCCAGACACTCTTTAATAGAGGCTGCTACTTTTTGGGTACTAGTGGGTTGATGTCAAGGATAACACAGATTACTTCATATGACAAGGGGTATTGGAAGGAAATCAGAAAAACTTTGTGCTAGAGTTCTAAATTTAACACCTCCCTCTGCTCTTTATTATTATTATTTTTTTTAATAATATTTTATTGTGTTTTCAGTGAAGGTTTCTACAGCAGTTTAGGTTTCCATTCAACAGTTTCTGTACCAGTTATTCAGTGACATTGGTTACATTCTTCACAGTGCGTGAACATTCTCATCATTTCTGTTCTGGTTATTCTGCATCCATTAATCTAGTTTCCTTGCCCTCCTACATTCTTACCTTTGTTTAAAGTTCTTGTTGACCTTGTAGTCTCATGTAGGTGATTTTTTTAAAGGAGCACAGTACTTCTTGGTGACTTCCCTGTAATTCCATTCAGCTTGGGTGAATCCTGTTGATGTAGGCACTAATCTAAATTGGTGTTTAAATTACAAGGAAGTCACTAAGAAGAAAAATATATTATCATGATGAATGGGAGTTTACTTAATGAGGGCAGGGGATGAAAATAAGTCAAAAGGAATTCACTGTGAAAAGTGGCCAGTTTCCTACAAGAGTGTATAAAATTTTCACAGTTTTCTCCAGTACTTTCCCAGTCCCTCACACTTGTCTTACCAAGCAGGCTAATATAAATCGCTGTGGGCTCGGAACTGATTAGAGACAAGAGATAATAACTCATGACCAAAACTATCTTCACCAACATCTATTTACAATGAATCTTTAAATATTCAAAGGAAGAGAAGTAACATTCGTTGATTCCTTCTCAGGAACAGAGCCCTGGTGGTGCACTGGTTAAGCATTTGGCTGCTAACCAAAAGATCAGCAGTTTGAATCCACCAGCCGCTCCTTGGAAACCCTGTGGGGCAGTTCTACTCTGTTCTATAGGGTCGTTATGAGTCAGAATCGACTCAACGGCAGTGGGTTTTGGTTTTCTCAGGAACGGTAGGCACTTTACATTTAGAACTTCACCTTTCAACAACTGTTTGAGGTAGGTGGTATATCCCTATTTTACAGATAAAGAAAGTGAGACTAGCAGACTGTGTTCTTCTCTGCCCACCAGGCTTAACTACTTTGCTTAAGTTTACACAGGGAGAGAGATATATTCAAAGTCAGATCTGTCTTTATTTCAAAGCACATATCTTGACTCTTTGGTTGAAAAATTATATGTTAAATTCCCCTAAGTGTATTTTATTAGTGGTTTGCTTTCCTGTTTCTGAGTTTCCTGCTTGATGTGTGACTTACTATATGCTGTCTGCAGTTCTCATTCACAATAACTGTGCAAAAAGTCTTTCTTCTAGATTTCTGTAGATTTGGATTACATACTTGGTTCATTCCAAGTGAGTTTAAAATGTTATCCTGGAATCCTCGGTTTCCTTTTCAAAGGAAATAAAATCGTACCTAACTTTTTGCACCGTTTGCTCTTTTTTCAGACTACTGTCAGAGGATGTAGGAATGGACACCGCCTTTGATGAGGGAATGCTGAGCCCCAGTGCTGCAGACATGAGGCCTGGTGAGAGGAATATTTGCTCATTTTCTTTAGCACTATCCTACACCCAGACGTTTTTATTATTCAGTGAGAGGACCATTTCCTGTGCATTCAACTTGTGATTTCAGTCATAAAAGTGAAGAAGAAGAAAAAAAAAGAAGTGGGAAGGAAGGTGTTAGGCTTGATTTAATTAATTTCAGAGTTGACTTAAATATTGAGTAGGTCACAGTTTTTCTCCTGGGTCACGACCTCATCTACCAAGGTTTTCAGTTTCTGTGGTGATTGGCAACTATATATCAAAATGTCAAATTCTGACTAAAGACCAAGCTCACGAAATTTACTCTTAAGAGTAAGAATGTTTACAATTGGAAACGTGATATCAAGAATGCTCAGTATCCTAATTATTAAAAAAAAAAAAAAAAAAAAAAACCACACTGTAAGGGTTGATGACTCAAGGCCTATATATTAAAAAATTGATTAATTTGTGGTTTCAACCCATATGATTCCCACTTGGTATGAGGTTCACTACCTTGTACTGCACCAGCTTCAGAATTATACCAGGAGATGCATTTTTGCTGAACCCTGGTTTTATCAGCCAAGCCTGGGACAGAGTAGGAAGAAGGGAAGCAATTACATTTTTTTCTGTCCTACAATTTCCCAAAGTGTGTTCTTGCAAATACTGGTCATGTGGCATAATTTTTCTTTTAATGTCCTATGGTCACATAAGCTTGGTAACCACCGCAGCCTCCCCCACTCTCCAAGGTTCACAGCGCACCTTTGAATAATAAAGGTGCTAAAGCTGTAGGCAGCCAATGGAGTAGCCGCTTACTACATGCGGCCACTTAAATTATTTAAAATTAAAAAGAAATTTTAAAAAATTCCGTTCTTGGAACCAGACAAGGGTGCCCTTTATCACCGCTCTTATTCAACATCGTGCTGGAAGTCCTAGCCAGGGCAATTAGGCTAGACAAAGAAATAAAAGGTATCCGGATTGGCAAGGAAGAAGTAAAGTTATCACTATTTGCAGATGACATGATTATATACACAGAAAACCCTAAGGAATCTTCCAGAAAACTACTGAAACTAATAGAAGAGTTTGGCAGAGTCTCAGGTTACAAAATAAACATACAAAAATCACTTGGATTCCTCTACATCAACAAAAAGAACACCGAAGAGGAAATCACCAAATCAATACCATTCACAGTAGCCCCCAAGAAGATAAAATACTTAGGAATAAATCTTACCAAGGATGTAAAAGACCTATACAAAGAAAACTACAAAGCTCTACTACAAGAAATTCAAAAGGACATACTTAAGTGGAAAAACATACCCTGCTCATGGATAGGAAGACTTAACATAGTAAAAATGTCTATTCTACCAAAAGCCATCTATACATTTAATGTACTTCCGATCCAAATTCCAATGTCATATTTTAAGGGGATAGAGAAACAAATCACCAATTTCATATGGAAGGGAAAGAAACCCCGGATAAGCAAAGCACTACTGAAAAAGAAGAAAGTGGGAGGCCTCACCTTACCTGACTTCAGAACCTATTATACAGCCACAGTAGTCAAAACAGCCTGGTACTGGTACAACAACAGGCACATAGACCAATGGAACAGAATTGAGAACCCAGACATAGATCCATCCACGTATGAGCAGCTGATATTTGACAAAGGACCAGTGTCAATTAATTGGGGAAAAGATAGCCTTTTTAACAAATGGTGCTGGCATAACTGGATATCCATTTGCAAAAAAATGAAACAGGACCCATACCTCACACCATGCACAAAAACTAACTCCAAGTGGATCAAAGACCTAAACATAAAGACTAAAACGATAAAGATCATGGAAGAAAAAATTGGGACAACCCTAGGAGCCCTAATACAAGGTATAAACAGAATACAAAACATTACCAAAAATGATGAAGAGAAACCCGATAACTGGGAGCTCCTAAAAATCAAACACCTATGCTCATCTAAAGACTTCTCCAAAAGAGTAAAAAGACCACCTACAGACTGGGAAAGAATTTTCAGCTATGACATCTCCGACTAGCGCCTGATCTCTAAAATCTACATGATTCTGTCAAAACTCAACCACAAAAAGACAAACAACCCAATCAAGAAGTGGGCAAATGATATGAACACACATTTCACTAAAGAAGATATTCAGGCAGCTAACAGATACATGAGAAAATGCTCTCGATCATTAGCCATTAGAGAAATGCAAATTAAAACTACGATGAGATTCCATCTCACACCAGCAAGACTGGCATTGATCCAAAAAACACAAAATAATAAATGTTGGAGAGGCTGCGGAGAGATTGGAACTCTCATACACTGCTGGTGGGAATGTAAAATGGTACAACCACTTTGGAAATCTATCTGGCGTTATCTTAAACAGTTAGAAATAGAACTACCATACAACCCAGAAATCCCACTCCTGGGAATATACCCTAGAGATACAAGAGCCTTCACACAAACAGATATATGCACACCCATGTTTATTGCAGCTCTGTTTACAATAGCAAAAAGTTGGAAGCAACCAAGGTGTCCATCAACGGATGAATGGGTAAATAAATTGTGGTATATTCACACAATGGAATACTACGCATCGATAAAGAACAGTGAGGAATCTGTGAAACATTTCTTAACATGGAGGAACCTGGAAGGCATTATGCTGAGCGAAATTAGTCAGAGGCAAAAGGACAAATATTGTATAAGACCACTATTATAAGATCTTGAGAAATAGTAAACCTGAGAAGAACACATACTTTTGTGGTTACGAGGGGGTGAGGGAGGGAGGGTGGGAGAGGATTTTTTATTGATTAATCAGTAGATAAGAACTGCTTTAGGTGAAGGGAAAGACAACACTCAATACATGGAAGGTCAACTCAGTTGGACTGGACCAAAAGCAAAGAAGTTTCCTGAATAAAATGAATGCTTCAAAGGTCAGCGGAGCAAGCGCGGGGGTCTGGGGAACATGGTTTGCGGGGACTTCTAAGTCAATTGGCAAAATAATTCTATTATGAAATCATTCTGCATCCCACTTTGAAATGTGGCGTCTGGGGTCTTAAATGCTAAGAAGCGGCCATCTAAGATGCATCAATTGGTCTCAACCCACCTGTTGCAAAGGAAAATGAAGAACACCAAGGCCACACGACAACTAAGAGCCCAAGAGACAGAAAGGGCCACATGAACCAGAGACCTACATCATCCTGAGACCAGAAGAACTAGTTGGTGCCCGGCCACAATCGATGACTGCCCTGACAGGGAGCACAGCAGAGGACCCCTGAGGGAGCAGGAGATCAGTGGGATACAGACCCCAAATTCTCATAAAAAGACCAAACTTAATGGTCTGACTGAGACTAGAGGAATCCCGGCGGCCATGCTCCCCAGACCTTCTGTTGGCACAGGACAGGAACCATCCCCGAAGACAACTCATCAGACATGAAAGGGACTGGTCAGCAGGTGGGAGAGAGACGCTGATGAAGAGTGAGCTAATTATATCAGGTGGACACTTGAGATAGTGTTGGCAACTCTTGTCTGGAGGGGGGATGGGAGGATAGAGAGAGAGGGAAGCCGGCAAAATTGTCAAGAAAGGAGAGACTGAAAGGGCTGACTCAAGAGGGGGAGAGCAAGTGGGAGTAGGGAGTGAGATGTATGTAAACTTATATGTGACAGACTGATTGGATTTGTAAACGTTCACTTGAAGCTTAATAAAAGTTATTAAAAAAAAAAATTCCGTTCTTCAGTTGCGCTATCCACATTTCAAGTGCCCTATAGTCATATGTAGAACATATCTGTCATCATAGAAAATTCTTTTGGACAGCACTCCATTAAGAATCTCTGCAATGTAAAAACCAATGTAATTTTCTAAAATTCAGTGTTCCTTAAACTTATTGGTCAACAGAAACTTTTTTCTTTTTTTAAGTAGAACATTAAAACATTACATGGAACACAGCTTGGGTCATGTCCTATAGAAAAGAAAAATCTTAATGACAAAGGAACTGTGTCAGCTTCCTTAGGACGAGACCATAGTTGATATTCTGGAGTTGAGGAAGATAGCAGATGACTTTCAAAATACTTCTCGCCCAGGAATCCTATGAATTCTGTTTTTAGGCTGTCTCTCTACTTTTAATTAGTTGGCATGGACTGGTTTGAAAATGAAATGGAGAAGTGAAAATTTCTCCAACATTGCTTCTGTTAAAGTAAAGACCCATGTGAGCCTTAATATAAGAGGGTTATCATTTATGATATGGGAACCACCATCAGGCAATATCAGCATAAAAGATAGTGACTCCTTGCGTAGGTTCAAAGTTGAAACCTGGGAGAATATCTCCGGTATTATAAAGAAAGAGAGAGCCAGCCAAGGACAGGTCACTGATAATCATACACAGAGTTATCAGGAACTGAAGAGAAGCATTTTGGGAGTATTTGTGAACATAGCAGGTAAAGTTCTTACCTCCATTCCATAGAAGCCAAGTCTGCATGAATCGTTAGGAAGTCTGTGTAAGCTTAACTGTTGATCTTGCACCGTAAAATTCAATTTAACATTACGAAAGTCAAGTTCTCAAACTGGAACAGGGCAGTTCTAAAAATTAGTTTTCTACTCATTTATTAATGGCTCCCACTTGCTGTAGCTACATGGCCCAGGCATATGGGGAGTGGATCTAGTATTAGAGCTTACTGGTCAGGAAGGAAACTGAAATCCCACGTAAGCATTTTTAGCAGATCTGCCTTTGATGGAAGGGCCTTAAAAATGTTTTTCACCAGGGCCCAAACCCACTCTTTGCAGCCATGTATATGGCTTAATACTTACTGTTACTACTCTTTCTCCTCTTTAGAACCTCCTAATTCCCTGGATCTCGATGGCACACATCCTCGGAGAATCAAGCTTACAGCCCCAAATATCAACCTTTCTCTGGATCAGAGTGAAGGGTCTGTTCTCTCTGATGATAACCTAGACAGTCCAGATGAAATTGATATCAATGTGGATGAACTTGATACCCCTGATGAAGCAGACTCTTTTGAATACACTGGGCATGGTAAGTCGCCAAGTTGGCAAGGCCGAAGTACAATGAAAAGTGACAGATTAAGTGGCATTAGGGACAAGCCTCCCATTTTGGTGCCAGTGGCTCCTCCCTGTGATTTCTAGGAGCTTTTGTTTGTATCTCAGGTCATTGTTGGCCATGACTGATGGTTTAGAACTTGATAGAGCAGATACAGTTCACAGAGGTCATACCTAGCCATTGTCCTTTTGTTAAGGCCCTACTCTCTACCAGGCCTGGTGCTAGGTACTCAGGATGAGGAAGACTGTTATACCCTGTGTTGGAACAAAATTGGGGCTGGGTTTGGAGAATTTCCTCTGGAAGATAAATTTTGAAGCAGGGAAATCAGTTCTTATCAACTGCTTTGTACAAGTTCCTGCTATCTGGAGTATTCTTTCACCAGGTGCTCACATGTCTGGCTCCTTCTTTTACTTCAGGCCTTAATCAGATGTCATCTCCTCAGAGATGTTGTCCTTAAACTCTGTAATCAAAGGCACTCTCCACCCACCTCTTCCACCACATACTGTCTATCCCAGTATTGATTTTCTGTGTCTCGCTAACTGACATCATATTATTTAGCTGTTTGCTTGTTTGTTGCCTTTCTCTTCCCACTAGAACATATGCTCCGTGAGGGCAGGGACTTTATTTTGTTTGCTGCTGAATCTCCAATAAAGAAGGGAGGAAAGACGGACAGATGTAGCAAGAAAGGAAATAAAAAGAAAGAAAATTTTTAGTTGCCAGGTCAAAGACTGACACTCCTGATATGAAAATCAGTCTTACTTAGTTCTTTCTCTGGCTCAAAGAAATTTGATTCACTAAGAAGTAGGTGCAAATATAAAGAATTTGCTTGAAAAGCAACGTTGTGTAGTTTCTGTTTCACTAGAAGCCAGGGTGCCATTCTCTGAAATTCTAGTATTTAGAAGAGAGCCGTGGATGGTGCAGTTGCCTTTATTCATTGTTGAAACTCTTCTAGTCTTAAAAAAAGCAATACCACAATTAAGTGATCCCCTGACTTTTAGAGTCATGCTAATTCTAGCAGTTTTGCTCATAGGAGAAAATAAATAGGAAATTCATCAACTTAGTTAATTCAACCAATGGTTATTGAGCCCCTGGGACTATAGCCATGACCAGCACAGATTCAGACCTTACCTTTGCTGAGCTGAGGGCTTTGTTTCTCCAAGTTAAAAAAAAAAAAGGGAAATGTCTAAAAGTACTTGTTCTACAACTTACCATGTCTAAGTAGAGATTTTATATTGCATTTTTTGTCGTATTTATGAATTTCTATAGTTATCTGGGTATTTAATCCTGTAGATCAAAATACATAAATAGGAGGTGAAAGAAGGTCTTGAATTCATATTCTTTTCTGCCATCCAAGGGAATCTTCCCCAGCTGCTCTACCCATCCCAGCTGCCCTCAGCTGCCCCAGCCGCCCCAGCTGTTCCAGTCACTCTCACCCGTTTGCCAGCTCATACATTCTCCTGTGTGGGAATCAGCCTTTGCCTTCAAATCCCACAAGAAACAGCTGTGACTGACCCTACGGGTTCCTCCCTCTCTTCCCTCTGAAACATCACTGTTGCCTTGGAGAGCTGTGTCACGCTACGTTTGACTCTTATTTTTATAAAGAGTAAAACTGCCAAGCAGAGTGGTGGTGGCTGGACAAACTGGTAATTAAAGCTGTCACTTGCTGGCGTTGTTTCTTCTTGTTTACCTGACACAGTTATGTTGAAAGAACCTGTTTAACGGCCACAGCCCTACTTTTAGGTCTTAAACTCAAATGACAGAATTGTAAGTTGAATTTTAAAGTACCCCTGGCTTTTCAAATAAAAGATTATCCATACGTGGTTTTAAATAAACAGAAATGGATAAAACATTGAAAACACAAAGTAAATCTATCTAATTGTGAAGACAGAGAGAAATAACTAGATAAGAGGCGTGGGATATAAGTACATGTAATCCTGAAGTATGAAATAAATGCTTGAAAACTGCATGTTTTTTCAGATTTCTCACGTGAGTATTTTGAACTAGGCATAGGCATACTAAATAAAATCAGACTTTTTAAAATACAGTTGTTCGAAAGCATTTGGTCAGTGGTTTCTTTTATTTAATGAACACTTTCATAGTACCTAGTACTTAGTATGTCCAATCTAGGTGTTTTATAAATATTAACTAGTTTAATCTGCGTATGAACTCAATGAGCTAAGTATTATGTTGTTTTCTGCTACTTTATAGATGAGAACACTGAGGCACAGAGAGGTTAAATAATCCCTAAGTTCACACAGCTGGTAAATGGCAGAGCCAACATTCAAACCCCAAGGTGGTGCCCTTGACCCCTGAGCCCTGCTACTTGCCAATAAATATACTAACAATGAATAGGAGAGAGTCTTTTACTAAATTAGACCAACATATCTGAAGCCAGGCCTGATAGCCCACCCTCACCATCGTCCCTGTATCCAGCCATTTTCATGACTTGGGGATTCGTCCTTAACCAAGTACCCGGAGGATTGTCAGACCATTTTCCTGTTTTATTCAGTAGTTGACGACCAAATACCTCATCAAGAACATTTGCCTGTAGTGCAATTTTGCTTATAGAAAAATTTTGAACCTCACTATCAGAAGGTGTGGTGAAATTGGTCTTCACTTCTAAGCAATTTTCTATAATAGTTGTGTCCAAACAGTTGGGGAATATAATTTAAGGTACTATTACAATTAATTAAGGAGCCCTGGTGACACAGTGGTTAAGAGCTCAGCTGCTAATCAGAAGGGTGGCAGTTTGAATCCACCACCCGCTCCTTAGAAACCCTATGGGGCAGTTCTACTTTGTCTTATAGCATTGCTATGAGTTGCAGTCGATTCCATGGCAACTGCTTTGGTTTTTTGGGTTTTTTTTATAATTGAGGAGCCCTGGTGGTGCAGTGGTTAAGAGCTTCGCAGCTAACCAGAAGGTCAGCAGTTCAAATCCACCAGCTGCTCCTTGAAAAACCCCTGCCCTATAGGGTTGCTGCAAGTTGGAATCACCTCTATGGCAACGGGTTTAGTTTGGTTTTATTATACTTAAGGCTTGATTGCCATTGATATTTATAAATATGAATGATAACAGAAATAAGCAGATAGCAGAGGACTTGGGAGGTCCATCGTTCATATTAAGGGAGTGCTGAGGGTTGTTTTTTTTTTTTTAATGCTTTATTATACTAACCCGAGAAACTTAAAAAATCCATTAGTCAGAAAAGATGACTTATTTCTCTCTCTGTTTTCCAAACCGACCACAAAGTTTTTCGTTTTTACATAATTCAGGTCTCAGCAAAGGCATTTCCTAAGAGAAATGGAAAAACGATAAATAATTTTAACCTGAACATTTCTGATAAGAATATTATAAAAAGGATTGTAAACACTCCCATGCTCTCATATTTTTCCCTTCTAAACGCCCAAGTGATGTTTAGTGGGCTCATTTAAGCAACCTACCTTTTCTAAAACTAGCCTCTAACAACACACAGCTTTCGTTGTGCATAAGGCACGCTGGCATCATTTCCAGACAGTCAGGGAGTCGCTTCACTCAACTTGCCTGTCTGCAGTCTTCCATGTGTTCAAGCCTGCAGGCAACCAGCTTATGAAATCAATTCCATGTTTTAACTCTGCATATAAACTTGCTGAGTGTTAAGAGTGTATTTTGTTTTACCCACAAGCACCTTATGCCAGAATGGTGTTGTCTGAAAGGATGATTTATCTTTGTATTTTTGTATGCTGAGATTTTACACTCAAATTAACTGCCAGCCTGCCCTTTGTCACCAAAAGAATTTTTAAAGACTTCTGAACTGTATGCACGATGTCCTTCCTGTAACAACGGAAACCTCAAGCATAAAGTCTTCCAAGAATATTCCCATTGGAAGTGCAAGATCACAATATGGAAAGCTAGCCACCTTTCACAAACGTATGTCCCTTCTAGAAGGCCACAGCTGACATCATCGCTAGCTAGTCTATAATGAATACCAACAGTGGCCTCCCCCATTGTGGTCTGTGTGGCGTAGAACACTGAAGAACTTGTGTACTCAAAAGACGAAAGGAAATAAACGTCCCAGCTGACTTTCCCCCTGTGTACCCGGGGCGTAATTGACTTCATCAGTTGCCGGGGAGAAAAAGCTTGTCACTGAGAAACAGAGACAAAGGGAATCAAGCATTTCTTCGTGAAGAGGGCATGAGACCCAAGATTACATTTGGAGGGCCTGGGGATAGAGAGTTAAATGAGACTTTAAATTTTTGAAAATAGCCAGCAAACGGTAGCTGGGGGGAAGGACAGTAATACTATAGCTACAGCAGAAGGTATTGCTAACTCAAGGGAGTAAATAAAGCTGTCACTACCTGTTATTAGTTTGTATTGTTGGCTTCTAGAAATGAACGCCTTCAGAGAACTTACTGCACCCTTGCTATTAAATAACTTCTTTTTTTTTTTTTTCACTTAAGTCAGAAGAGATGAGGGAGGAGACGTAGTTTTTGCAACTTGCCAGCTTCAAGTCTCTGGGACACTAGGAGTAACACTTTATAAAAAGGTTCCACCCCAAACTTTTATAGCAAAATGAGTAATAATCCTGTTTTTTAAAAGAAACTGTAAGAAAATGCTCAGTGTGTGTGTGTATGTATATATATATATTTATAGCTCTAAAGTGGAGATGTCCTTTTTTACTCTAATAAGATAATAAAAAATCATAAGGGAAAAAATCAAGTTACAAATATTATTTTCTTATTTGGCAAAAAAAAAAAAATCATAAATTTAAAAGCTAAGCACAAGCCAGGAAAATAATTGTAACACATGACAAAATTCTATTTAAAGAACATGAATGAATCAACAAGAACCACAGTAGACAAAGGATTTGCCAGGTACCTCCCCATCAGTAGGAGAAATAGAAATAGCAAATAAACATTTTAAAATTCTTACCTTTATTAATAATTAAAGAAATTCAAATTAAAATAACAGTGAGACAGATTGCTCCTTGAATTGCCAGGGGTTAAAACCTTTGCTAACTTCCAGTGGGTTTGTCACACCACGTGCAAGGAGGCAGGCACTCTCATACATTGTGGTGTGACATGGTCAAGGACAAAAATGTCCGTAACAGCTTTAGAGGCTTATACCCTCTGATGCAGCCCTCCATTGCTGCAGGTTACCTGTTGGCAGGCAGTACGTGTATAAATGAGCTAAAATACCCATACAGCAGTACCTACTAAGGCATATTCTTTATAAGCAACAACTACAACAACACAATGGAATAAAACTAAATTTTGATCACTATGGGGTTGTTGGAAACCCTGGTTAAGTGCTACGGCTGTTAACTAAAGGCTCGGCAGTTCGAATCCACCAGGTGCTCCTTGGAAACTCTATGGGGCAGTTCTACCCTGTCCTATAGGGTCGCTTTGAGTCGGAATCGACTCGATGGCCCTGGGTTTGGTTTTTTTGTTTTGATGGGGTTGTTAAACTAAAAAGACATCAGTAAAATGGACTACCCCAAGGCTATTTTTAAAAATAAGCAGGATTTGTATTTTCTGAGGTGAAAAGCAGCCTACGCTGTATTATTAGGTACAGCCAGTTATAAAACATATAGAATTATGGAATAACTTGGAAAAAGTATGTGTGTGTGAGTATATGTGAGCGTGTGAAGAGTACACCTCAAACAGGGTAGAGTAGCATTGGGGATTTCAACTGTTTCCTTTAAGAATTTCTGTACTGCTTACATTTTTACTAGTGTGTTTTGTAACCAGAAAAAAGAATATGGTATACGAAAAAATTTTTTAAGGTGGCCGCTCAATAAAAGCATGCAGAAAGCAAAACAAAACAACCCTGCCCTCACCCCACACAGACCACAAGGATCAAGCTAGAGCAGGCCAAAAAGTCTCAAACATGGTGAAGAGGGGACGGTGAATTGTGAGTTCATTGCAGGAAAGGCATGTATGTACAGGAGCACAGAAGACAAACTCACATCAGAACACAGAGTTCTGAGGGAGGAGAGACCAGATGGGAAACAGGGGACTGGGGAGAGAGCTAAGATTAGCATCCAAGGACCCTAACCGATGTGAAGGGAGAAGCAGGAAGGAAAAGTCCAGTGCAAATGGTTGGATTTGTACAAGTGGTACAGCGCTTGATCTGAAGCCAGAGGTTGCTGTCCTCTGTTCTTAGCAGGCTTCTGAGCGCAGATGGGGACGCAGTAGAAGCTGGAGTGAGGCAAGGCTCTGTAGGTGGTGGTCGCTGTTGGTGCTGGCAAAAATGGCTAGGTCTGCTTCCCAACTTGGTTGGCCTCATTTTGCTTTTCTAAGTCATGGGTAATTGGACACTTTCGAATGCACAAGTGTAGAATCTTCCAGGACATACTAGCTTTGTTGTGGCTTCCTTACAGATCACTTATATTGCTGGGAACTGGTGCAAGCATTTCTTTACTTAAGCACTCACCCTCCTAATTTTTATTGGGTGCCTGTGCAGGTTTCTGACCTAAATGCAGAGTAGGGAGGTGGAGGTGCGTTTGATTTAGGCAGTGTCTTAGCTCAAGGAGCTCACAGTCCCGTAGTAAAGTAAGTGAGAATGAGGCAGCCACATATGCAAGGTAAAATGTGACAAAAGAGGTATCTCAGAAAAGTAGAAAAAGTAAGGGTTTTGACTATCTTCTCTTGCTAACTCTGTTAACTTGAAGCAAGCTACTTAACTTTTCAGAGGCAGTGTTTGCATTTATGTAATATCCATTATAATACCTACTACTGTACTGACACATGGAGAATAGTTAATAGATTGTTGCCATTGTCATTATCAAGGTCCCTAGGGGGAGCAAATAGTTAATGCACTAATGAGCTCAGCTGCTAACCAACAGGAGGTTCAAGTGCACTCCAGAGGTGCCCCGGAAGAAAGTCTTGCCAATGTGTCTATGAACACTCAGCCGCTGAAAACCCCGTGGAGCACAGTTCTACTCTGACGCACGTGGGATCACTATGAGTTGGAGTCTACGAAACCGCAACTGGTTTTTGTTATCAAAAGTGTTACCAGAGGAATACAGAAAACTAACGAACAGTGTCAATTCAAAAGTCCTTTTCCGTGAGTGGAAACACAAGAATGGTAATATATCACAGTGTTACTGTAAAGGTTATAACCTTTTTCTTCAAATTACTTAACTATAAAAAGAATTACTGTTATTAAATTCTATTAGTAGAAACAGAAACAATTGCTAGTTATTGTTTTTAAAAATCTTAGATATTTTTGTTGGATGTACAAGAGTGAGTAGTAAATTTTTTCCCAAAGAATGTTCAGTGGGTTTTTTTATTACCTTATGTACCCACAGATTTAAAAGTCTTATGAATTTTGGCCTTGGAATACTTCCGGCCAATAAAGTTGTTTGATTCTCACGTACTGCAGAAGCTTTCTGTAGCATTTTTTGAAACAGAAACCAAAGCAAATTTAAGTCCAGATGTGCTCCCAATAGGGAAGTGGATTCAATTTGTTGTGAGCGTCTTAGGGGTCTAGACTGGCAGCATCCTCAAAACACCAAGCTGAGGGCCTCCCAAAGTCTCTGAACACTCGGGATAGGACAGGAAATATGGTCAAAGGAAACCAGGATTATATGAGCCTGATTGATAGCCCTTCACCTCATCTGAAAGACCTGCAATCTTTGACCTGTGTCATCAAGGATGAGTTGGTACCACCCTGTACCCCATGGGGCAGACAGCACAAGCTAGTTCTAGCCCCGCACCTGCCCTCACCCTCTGCTTGACCTTTTTTAATCGTTTCAGTCAGTCAATAAGTAAGATTTCACTGAGTGTCTTCTATGTGGTCAGGACAATGTTAGCTATATAAGGGCTCTCCAACAGTGAGAGCTCTCTGAGGTTGTCTAGTTATTTAACTGCCTCAACTGTGGGGGTCTTGCTCCTTCAGCCCTGCTCTGTGTTTCATTTCCAGAGGATCCCATAGCCAACAGAGATTCTGGTCAAGAGTCAGAGTCTATTCCAGAATATACAGCAGAAGAGGAGCGGGAAGACAACAGGTTGTGGAGGACAGTGGTGATCGGAGAACAAGAGCAGCGGATTGACATGAAGGTCATCGAGCCCTACAGGAGAGTCATTTCTCATGGAGGTAGTCAAGCTTTACGCAAATCCTGGGAAGGGGGAAATGGGACAGCTGTATTAGTTTTTTTTAGAAAACAAAGGTCCTTTGTCGCATGACATCACAACATCACTATTCGTGAACAGTAATGTTCATGGGAACTGTAGGGCTAAGTATATTACTTCATACTCGATTCGTTAGGCATGCGAAAGCCTGCTTTGTAAAAATAACTTTCCAGTGTAAAAACTGCTTTTCACACCACATATCAGATGTTATCATTTTCTAAGTGAATTTCCTGAAAGCCAGAGTTGTCTAATTTAATAATGGCTATTTGGAATTCGTAGCAGCTGGTAACAGGGTTTAACTAAGTATTTCTACAGTATGGGACACTGTGGCTTATAGACAGACCATTATACCAGAAGTGCTTGTAATTATAAAACAGTCTTTTGAATCCTCTTCAGAAGCTTTAGGAAATCTTTTCTAGCCTCAGCCTGGTACTTTTTTTTTTTCCCCCATATTAAAGTTTGCTTTTCTATAAACTTCTTTAAATCTATGCCTGACAACAGCCAGCCCCAGTTAAAGCCGCTACCTGTTTAGCGAGGGACAAAGGAGAGAGAAAAGTTGTATTTTGTATTTCCAGTGCTTTCTTGAGGCCCTGGAGCATATGTAGCCGTGATTAATTTGAGGTTCACAAGTCAGATGAGCGCAAGCAACACATTTAACATTGTCAACTTGAGAAAATTATAAACGGCGTCTTGATTTTCTGCTGCGTGCCTTCCTTTCCTGCAGTCTTGAAGCACCACCCTCACCACCCGGCTGCTCTAGAAAGCCTGTAAGCTGACAAGGCAATCGTTGTTCCCTAGATGCCCTCTTCCTTAACTAGGACAGGGAAATAAGCATCTTGCTACTGCATTAAACTCGTAGCTCCTGTTTTCTAACGAGCAGAGAACATTTTGTTATTTCACTCAATCCTCCCTCCACCAGCAGAATTTCCACCCTCCCGTCCTATGTGTTACTACCTCAATGTAAGTAGTAGGACCACCCAGGGTACCCAAGCATGACAGCGAAGGAAAACGCCAATGGGTGCCCCTGACCATCACCTTTTTTTATTGCCTCACTATTTGACCGGTGTCCCTGGGTGGTACAAGTAGTTAACACACTTGATTGCTAAAGGTTAGAAGTTTGAGTCCACCCAGAGGAACCTCGGAAAAAAGGCCTGGCGATCTGCTTGCAAATAATCAACCGTTGAAAACCCTAGAGAGCACGGTTCTACTCTGACACATGAAGTTGCCATGAGTCGAAATCGACTCAACAGTAACTGGTTCTGTTTGACCAGGAATGGTAACGTTGCCCAGCAATAGCTGCTGTGGGCCTTTCCTCTTAGGGAAGCCTTTCCCAGAGCCCTTTGGAATGAAGGCTAAGTTTACTGGAAGTAAGGAGCCATTTTAAACTGACAGACAACCGGCCATAGAGCCAGCCCTTTTGGATGAAACCATAGCCTGAGTGTTATCCAAATCTCCCCAGAAAGCTCATACTTGTTTGCCCCCACCCATCAGGTATTTTTGGTTTGTTTGCTTTTTGGAAATAGCTTTTAAAAACAAAAACAAACAAACAGAAAAAAGATTGTGAAAGCCCACTGTGCTCAATCTATAAAAGTCCAAAACATCTACAAATATGTGTCAAAGTAAATCAGAGTCTTCCAGTGGTAATCCCTATAAACATTTTCACACCTCAGTTCTTAAATGAAGAGCCGCCTGGTTGTGAAGAAGGTAGGCTGTTTTGCTGCTAACTCTGGGTCAGGCTGTTTCTTATTTCTTCAGTAGACTCACCTACTTCTAACTTTCAACCTCAGTGAAATTACGTGGGTTGGGTGGATGTTGAAACTTTCGGCCTGTTGCCTGAATCAGGAGAGAATAATCATCAGCACACTAGGGTCACAAAAACCCACCGCCTCTGCCTGTCCTTTGTGGAGATTTACCTCAGACCTCAGGGCTAACCTGGTTTGCTGTGCTCTGCATCCCTGCCACCTCCTCGCCTTGGCATTTGCTCCTGTCCATTCTGTGTCGTGAACTCAGTTTTTGTCTGTGTGACTGCCCGTTTTGTTTTGAAGAGAAATCCCCCTTTCCTCTTCCCAGCTCCACCTCAGCCTGCTCCAGGCGCTGGTCCGCATGAGCGTGCCTCTGGCTCCACCCACCCTGGACATTAACAAGATGCCACCTTTTCCTACAACCTGAGCAGCTTTTGTGCTCTGTAGGTAAAGATAATTCAGATGTTCCTTCTGAATTTGCCACAGCTGTGCCTTCCTTTTTTATAGCTAACACCACTCTCTTAGACCTTAATGATGCCAAAGCGATACCCCTTAGTTGCCAACCACTTGAGTTTGTCATCCTGGCTTCTGAGGAGCATTTAAAAAGCAGCAATCCATAGTGAACACGGACCTCATTTTGGCACCTTGCGTTTTGCTGTGAAGAAGTTTTCCCCTTCAGGGCACAAGGAAAGTGTCAGCCATATAGTGTTCTATACAGTACAACTGCAAGATGGGTGTGGTTAAAAGAGCTGTGAAGACTAGCAGTGAAGCCAGACCCTGATAAGTGTCCACACCAGATGGGATTATTGGTATAGGACAGCAGTATTGGAACAAATAATTCAGTCTGTGTCTTCAGTGACCTTGGTATGAGTTGGCTGCTAACTGACAGGTTGGCGGTTCAAGTCCTCCCAGAGGCACCTCGTAAGAAAGGCCTGGTGATCTACTTCCAAAAATCAGGCATTGAAAACCTTTTGGAGCAAAGGTCTACTGTGACACACATGGGATCGCCATGAGTCAGAATGACTCACTGACAACTGGTTTATGAGTCCCAGAGCAATATCCCTGCCACTTGCTTAAATAAAAAAGCAAGGAGAGGTGGGCGTGGCTTTGATCAGCCAATGGGGGGGGTCACTTTGACACCAAAACTGGCTTTTTTGAACTTGAAGCAGGCAACACATTTAAATAATCAAGGGCAATCACGCCAAAGTATTGTAATAAGGAGTTTCTTTTCTTGTTTTCTTTTTGCTTATTTTGTTCTAGGAGATTCAGGTAATCTTCTCTACAGTGTTGCTGGAAAAATGATCCTGGAAAGAATGAGGAGAAGAGTTGCTCCCTGGTGTGTGTGTGTGTATGTTTTTGTTGCGACTGTGACATCTTTCCTTCTCTCTCCATTCCATTTGCTGGCCAGCAAACTTGTGTTACACCCCTTTCATGTCTCCCTGTCCTACCTCAGGTAAGGTTTGCCGTCATTGCTTCAGAGGGTATCAGGAAGCACCCAGGTAGGATGACGTTCTGTACAGTACAACACCTCAGCACCTCAGCACACACTCCCGAATTCACCTCCTGTTTATTGAGACTGGAAACTCTGGTGGCATAGTGGTTAAGTGCTACAGCTGCTAACCAAAAGGTCAGCAGTGCGAATCCACGAGGCGCTCCTTGGAAACCTTATGGGGCAGTTCTACTCTGTCCCAGAGGGTCAATATGAGTTGGAATCAACTTGATGGCAACAAATTTGGTTTGGTTTTTTTGGTACTGAGACTAGAGTTTAATAAGATAGCTTTTTTAAAAAACCAAACCTATAATGAATTATGCTGCTGCCAAGAGGCAGCTTCACTTGAGTAACAACAGAAATTGAGGATTTAGCCGACCCCCATGAAGGCATCTGGGAGGGACAAAAAGCAAAGGGTCCTATTCATTCTGGGTATTGCGCTTTGCCAGCAATGTCTATCTAACATACCGTCCAAGCCTGACAATGATGGTACCAACTCTTGATTTGGGAGGAAAACTCTATGTGGAAATATTTTTTCTTCTATTTCCTTTCTTACATTATCTCCTTCTGTTTTCTTCTCTCTTTTGCCCCTTCTTTTCTTCCTATAGCTGCTCTACCCACAAGTACAAAAAGCCATCTTCATGTGTATATTTCAGTAATTTTTATGTAAAGACATTTATTACCTAGAAATGGAGTGAACAAGAACCCTACAATGTCAGAAGGACAGACAGCAATGACACAGAGAGCTAAACTGCCATTTAAGATGACTGCTAAAGCAGTGTCCATAAACTTCAGTCTTTCGTTTTTTTTTAATGTCTTAGGAATTCTCCAAAAATAAGAAAAGAAGTCCAAGTAACCAATCAGTCATGATCTTGAAATTATTCTGACACCTGGGAGCCAGACAGCAAATTGAGAAAGATGCTCTTGAAAGGATACTTCTTACTTGTTTTTAAGTTGGATTCATCATGTCTGTTATCTCTTTTAATGAACTGGGTCTTTTTCATTGTGCCGAGTCTGAATCACATGTCTTTGTGGTTCGGGGATTAGTTTAGCTAAGCCGCCACCTCTTTTATGGATTTCTGTTTGGATGTGTGTCTTCTTAAATACAGTTGTTTGATGGAGCAAGCATTTCTTCTATTAAAGTGCACTTCCCCTGCCATTTTCCTTCACATGGCATTCTAAAATAGAAGCTGATAAATACTTAGCCAAGAAAAAAACCAAACCTGTTGCCATTGAGTCGATTCCGACTCATGGCAAGCCTACAGAACAAAGTAGAACTACCCCGTAGGATTTCTAAGGAGCAGCTGGTGGATTCAAGCTGCCGACCTTTTGGTTAGCAGCCAAGCTCTTAACCCCTGAGCCACCAGGGCTCCAACAAATACCTACATGTTGGAAAAGATGGAAACTAAAGCAAAAATTCTACAGGGAAGCTCCTGCAGCCCTGTTTCACAAGCCTGTGTTGCATCAGGTGTATATTTACATAGGAAACATCTTCTGAACTATGTAGTATAAACACTGTGTACAACAACCTCAAATTAGTAATACACACAAACCCATAATTTGATATATTTTTGGTTGGTATCACTGTCTTCCCACGCCTTTTTTTGCAGTAAAGTCATGCTCTCTTTGTTTAGAACATCTTATTAAACTGCTTTTCAAGAGTTAAGCTCATCCAGATCTATATCCAGCCAGTATTTTACTGCCATGTGTAATCACCAGGAAGTCTATTTAGAGTTCAGAAAAAAAAAAAAAAAATCATTAACCAGCGTGAGTTCTGGGGGGCTGGGTCAGCCTTGAGGTCCTATGTTCCTATTCAGAGCTTTAAGGAAACCTCTATTTAAGGATTCTGAAGTCCAGAACTGTGTTATATGACAGAAATCACAGGTGTTTAAAAGGGGATATTAAAAAAAAAATGAAAATACAGTGCTGCATCGTTTCTATTTTTTAAGCGTGGAAGACACTTAAAAACTGCTGACCTTTTGGTTAGCAGCCAACCACTCAACCAACTGTGCCACCAGGGCTCCTTCTGTAGGTTTTGACCAACACCTGCCGTGAATTTCAAAGATGAGCTCTAAGGGAGCACAGAGCTTCCTTGAAAAATGGGGCAAAGCCATGGTTATTTCAGAGCTTTCATAAGTGGGTAAGATGTCCTGAGATGTAGCTACATTTTCCTTGGCCCTTAAGAGTTTCAGTGGCCACACTTGCCTACGTCTTCCCCTCCTGTTTTCTCATTACCACCTGCAAACAGTACCCACTACCCCATGTTACTAGCAAGTAATTCTCAAGTATTCCCCCAAAAGCACAAATTTTCATAAAACTCAAAAAGAGATGGACTTTAGCTACGGTCTTCTTGAGTTAGCCCCTTTTTTGAAGAGACTAGGCTCTGACTTTTGTGTTCGGTTGTTCTGGGCCTGGTTAGAACTTTTCGTGTAGCCCCACCCTGCCCGTTGAGTCCAGGGATCCCAGAGGTACCACATGCAAGTGCACCAGTGATGTTGAAATCAAAATAAAGTTGTTTTACTCATCTGCTCACTAGTATCTGGTCACTGGGGTGTGTGCATCTGATACGATAGTATAGTTAGTTCAGTGACTAAATTTTCCCCTCAAATTAACTGAGTTTAAAATTAAAACGAGTTAAAGGAGATGAAAGAAAACCTCTTCACCATTAAAAGGATTATATAAACTTTTTTTAAAAATTATGTATGTTCACCACTATTAGTATCTTATAAATTAGAAACCCCTAAGTCAAAAAGTGTTGCCCTCTTATCCTTTGATACACTGAGTATTTGTACAGCCCATTCACAACTCTGCATAACACATATAATCATCCATAATATAAATTCATGCATGTATGTGTATGCAAATATATTCAAACCATGTACAGGTAGTCCCTGACTTAACGGCATATTTGGGTTACGACGAACCGTACGTAAGTGACTGTCCTTTTTTTTTATGATTTGTGTATTTTTTTATGTATGTATGTATTAAAATATATCTATAAATTTCTGTGTAATGTTTCCGACCCCCAAAGACAAATAAATACTGGATTTATAAAGATACTGATAATGAAAGCCAAAAAAAAAAAAAAAAAAAAATGAGGTGTTCAACTTAAATCAGAACCAATTTAGGACAGAGACGTCGGAGTGGAACCCCGTCATAAGATGGGGACTACCTGTATTTAAGACTATATGACATATGTTATCCACTGAAATATAATTATACATGCATATACGTAGAGGAAGACAGTCTATAGTTAAGACTACATAATGCTTATTTAGAGATATACTTACTTATTCTACCAACATACACACACTTGCCAACACTTCCCAATTGATCCTTTAGGTTAAATACCTTCTTGTTAAAAGCTTTCAATTGGTTACAAATGTCTTTTTGTTTGCTCCCCAGGATACTATGGGGACGGTCTAAATGCCATCATTGTGTTTGCCGCCTGTTTTCTGCCAGACAGCAGTCGGGCGGATTACCACTATGTCATGGAAAATCTTTTCCTGTGAGTGATACTTATGACAAAGTGCTTTGAATTAATGTCTGTGGGCATAGAATGGCAGATAGAGCACCTTTAATTAAAGGAGAATATTCTAAGGCTTTGCTTTAAAAAAGCCAGTGAAATCTGTCGAGAAAAACATGGCTCAAGAGACTAAAACCTTTCAAATAGCTCTTTTGTCAGTAGAATGGATTGAAAATAAAATGAACGCATTTGGGCCTGCGTTTTTAAATCTTGTTATGTTTCTTTTGGGTGAAGTATTATTTTTGTTCCCCGATAACATGTTCTTAGTCAACTGACAATAATCTGACTTTGTTTTCATCTGCCCTTATTTAATCTTAGTTGCTCTTAGTATTTGATAACATTGTTGACATTTTTTGAAAGTCAGGTTTCAGACCCAAACATTTTACTAACGTACTTGGAAAAAAAAGATAACCGTAAGAATAGATGAGCAATACTCACTCTCAGAGAAATGATCTTAGTAGGTAATTGCATTCTTCTTCTCAAGGTGAAGAGGTAAAATGCACAGCTATTAATGTCATACACCCTGTAATTTAAATGTTATATAATTATGGTGTAAATAGAATGGAGTATTTTATGTGGGAACTGAAAACATTCCTCTTCCTTCCTGTGATCAGGTATGTAATAAGTACTTTGGAGCTGATGGTAGCTGAAGACTATATGATTGTATATTTGAATGGTGCAACCCCAAGACGGAAGATGCCAGGGCTAGGGTGGATGAAGAAATGCTACCAGATGATTGACAGACGGTATGTGAACGCATTATTGAATCAGTATTTTGACTTCCTCAGTAGCCCCCACATTTCATCCCTTTTAATCTGCTAAAGGTGCAGTCACATTCTGTGAACATTTGAATTATACATCTTGGAAATAATAACTTAGAAAAATATCAATATACATACCACTTGGTGCCCCAAATTTGAAATAAAGCAAATCCTTGCAAGATTTTTTAAAATGTTGTGCTCTCAAACCTAACAAAGGCTTTAAACTGTGCATGTGCTATTTCCTCATGGAGGTGTACTTTGAGCTGGTTAACGAAAATACCATGATTCCTTGCTGGTATCCTGTGATCCTGCCGCTGTTGACGTGCGTTGGAACGATTGTGATTTGGATAACAATTATGCTGTTATTTCAGCATTCACTGTTAATTCAAGTTAAAGTTAACTCCTAGTCCATAGAGCACCTTCCTTTGAACTGGAATCCAAACAGATTTTATTAGAACAAAACATTTTATTGCCATCTGCAGGGAAATTGTCATAGTCAACATGCATATATTTGATGTCTGTGATATACGTGGCATCCCTTACGGCTCCTTGCATAACAACACACGGGTACCCTGACTGTTATACTAATTAAAGGATCCATTTTATAATCTAAACATTCATAAAGTAGCATTGCGTATGCTGAGAAGTGTGCCTGAAAACCAATAACATTAAAATGGTCATATTAAGCCCAAAAAACTACCATATACACTGTTACTATTTCCAGTATATAGAAGAAGAAATAAGGCTCAGTGAGATCAAGTAACTTGTCTAAGCTGCTGTTAAGAGTGTATGCTCTCCAAAAGAGTAGACATAATGCTGACAAATATTAAAAGCATTATTAAATCAAAATGTCACGATGATTATAGATAGATGCACTCCAAGAATACAACTATTCTACTTTACATTTATTCCTATTGGAAAATTATGTTTGAATTATACAAATATTGAGTTATGTCTCAAAAAACATTCTTTTAGTTAATCATGGCCATTCTATACTTTCCTACCATATAATAGTAAGGTGCCTAGAACGCCCTGAAATTACATGTATTTTTATTTGGTGATACAGTTTCTGTTTTCATTCCCAGTGAAAAAGGTTGAGTAATTTTTTTTTCTTTTTTAAAATAGGCTACGGAAGAATCTGAAATCCTTCATCATTGTTCATCCTTCTTGGTTCATCAGAACAATCCTTGCAGTGACACGGCCTTTTATAAGGTACACTTAGTAAGAGTATGGCTAGTAGTTTTTTAAAATATGTATTCATTGTCCCATAAACAAGGATGTCATAAAGAGTTGTAAGGAAAATATATTTCGTTTTCTTCCTTCCTGGAAAGATATTTTGGTTTATCCATCAGGAGTCCCTAATTAAGAATGAAAATTGTTTTGTAAAGAATATTTTCCCATCTGATCATTACAGAAGACCTCTAAAATTATCTGCTATAAACATGGGGATGAAGTGGTAGGGTTTCTATTACCCATCAGGAGGAGGAGTAGGCAGTAAGTGTAAAGTGATGTGCTATTTTGTAGAGAACGGAAAAGGGAGAGTAAAATGGCAGTGGGAAATAAAGACTAACCAAGGACAGAAACAGAAGTCAGACCTTGTCTTACTTGTTCCATTTCTTCTGAACAAATATAGTGTAGATCATTTTAAGAGCTGTGTTTTGATCATCTATGAGGATTCTTGGTTTCGATTCAGTTCATTTTGGTAAATATTTATCCAGTATTTATTTTATGTTAAGAGCTTAGCTGCTGACCAAAAGATCAACAGTTTGAATCCACCTGGCGCTCCTTGGAAACCCTGTGGGACAATTTTACTCTGTCCTATAGGGTTGCTATGAGCTGAGCAGTTCTACTCTGTCCTATAGGTTCACTATGAGTTAGGAAGTTCTGCTCTGTTCTATAGCGTCGTCATGAGTTGGTATTGACTCGACAGCAACGGGTGGTATTTTGTCATGTACTGTGTTACCTTACATTTTGGGATGTGATGAAAAGTAAGATATCCTCATAATATAGTAAGACTTGAAACAGTTACATTTTATTTTCTGGAATGCTTTAGAAATATAAGTCAGGATACAGCTTAGATAACTCTCTAAATAAATCAAAAATTTCCAGTTCCAAAGTTATTAGTAAATTCCTAAAGAAACTTCTGATAATTTAATTCTGGAGAAAAAATTAGAGGGTAAAATCCTTAATATCTCTTTGCATAGATTTTCCTGGACCATCCAGATTCTGCTTTTTTGTTCAGTGTTCACTTGTATTTTTTGGGGATTCCCAGTGTCTACTTCTAATAATTAAGGAGGAGGATGTAGTCTGATTTCTCTCTGGCAGTTTAGTCCTTTACCATACAGTGTTACTTTGCTTTAGAAAAATATTAAGAAATATTTAAGTCATACAAAAAAGCCACTTATTTTAATAATAACACAAAATAGTTTGACAAGGGAATAGGAATCAGTGCACACTAACGAGCTTATAAAAGGTTTGTTGTTGTTGTATGCCACTGAATCGATTCAAACTCATAGCGGCCTCATGTGACAGAGTAGAACTGCCCTATAATGTTTTCTAGGCTATAATCTTTATGGGAACAGATTGCCAGATCTTTTCCCACAGAGCGGCTGGGTGGGTTCAAACTGCCTACCTTTCTGTTAGCAGCCAAGCACTTAACCATTGCGCCACCAGGGCTCCTTATAAAAGATTTAATGGGTAGAAAAGTAAACATTAGCATTGATATTGATTTGTTGATATTTGTTTAATCACTCAATTCTTAGGTATTAAATTATACATACAAGAAAATTTATTTTTTTTGTGATAAACACCAAAGCTTTTATTACTATAACCAAAAAACCAAAACCCGTTGCCAACAAGGCATTTCCAACTCATAGCAACCCTATAAGACAGAGTAGAACTGCTCCATAGAACTGCTCCATAGGGTTTTCAAGGAGCAGGTGGTGGATTCAAACTGCTGATCTTTTGGTTAGCAGCCTGAGTTTGCACTACCAGGGCTCCATTTTAGAACATTGAAATATAATTCACTATTTATTCAAATGAGCTTTAAGATAAAATAATGATAACAAAAATAATTATAAAATTATAGTAAATAGTGTGGTAAATTACATATAGTAATTTATTGAGTACTTACATGAATCATTTCATTTAACCCTAATGACAGTCCCCTGAGGAGTGTGCTATTTACTATTTCTATTATATAGATCAAAACCCTGAGGCCAGTGGGGCCAAATAAATTGTCTAAAGCAGGATCCAGCAAACTTCTTCTACAGAGGATTAAATAGTAAATATTTTAGTTTTTGATAGCCACATGGTCTTAGTCACAACTACTCAACTCTGCCATTTTAGCATGAAAGTAGCCATAGATGATATGAAAACAAATGGGTGTTGCCATGTTCCAATAAAACCTTATTTATGAACACTGAAATTTAATTTTATATAATTTTCAGATGTCACAAAGTATTATTCTTTTTGATTTTTTTTTAAAATATAATTTTTAAAAAAACATTAAAAAATGTTAGGAACCATTCTTAGCTCACAGGCTATTAAAAAAAAAAATCAGACTGCAAGCTGTTCGCTGACCACTGGTCTAATTAACACAACCAATGAATGATAGATTCAGACTCTGAACCCAATTGTCTGCTAATGAAAGAACAAGCATTTCAGGTATTTAGCCATTGTATTATACAATTTCAGCAGGTAAAACCTTCCTTAAGAGCCCTCTTTTGAATCAGTTTGCATCAGTGTAATCAACTTTTGGACACCCTGGTGGTGTAGTGGTTAAGAGCTATGGCTGCTAACCAAAAGGTCAGCAGTTCGAATCCACCAGGCACTCCTTGGAAACCCTATGGGAGAGTTCTGCCCTGCCCGATAGGGTTGCTATGAGTCGAAATTGACTCGACGGCAATGGGTTTGGTTTTTGTTTAAATCAACTTTTAGGCCTGAGACACTAAAATGTATTACTCCTAAAGAGTAAAATCTGTGCTAGAGGTGTATGGCAAATTTATTTTTCAATGAGTTATTTATCTATGCCAAGCATTGGATTAGGTGTTGGAGACCGAGAGATTAATTGGCTCAATTGCTGCCCCCAAGGAGCTCACAGGCAAGCAGCAGATGTAGGCAGACATGTAAACAGTTGCATACAGGACACAACCGAAGTACATTGGGGCATGAAAACTCGAGGTGAAGGTGAGTTTTGGGGTAATATATAGAGAGCAAAGGCTGAAAATCTGTGTCAAGAAAGGTTTTCCACAAGAGCTTACCATCAGGGTGATTTTTGAAGGATGAGTAGGTGGGCCAGCAAACATCAGGGAGGATAATCCAGATAGAGGAACAGCAGATACAAACAGACTGAGAAGGATGGAACACCGCCTGTTTACACAACTCTAAGTTCTGGTAATCATAACACTGGAGACGGAGGTTTCCCCCTTGCATGACCTCTTCCTCTTCCTCATTCCAGCCACTCTGTCTTTTATCAAAACCTCAATTTAGCTCAAAAACTCCAGAGGAAGGAAGAGGTTAATGTAGCATGTCATTGGTAGTGTGTGTTCACTCAAGGCTTATCAAGAGGGCGAGAAGTGACTGTGTTAAGAAGGCTGCTGGTTTGTTCACAAGTCCGAGCCAGTGGCCCAGGGCCAAAACTGAAACTAAAACGTTAAAGGTAGATGTATGAAGAAATGACCTAGTGAAAGCTCCTTACTGGAATGCACAGCAGTTGGCAGACAGCTCAGCCTGATCCCAGTAGACTAGGGTAGTCTCTTCATTTCAAACCATTCAAGAGCATTAGATCCTTGATCAATTTCCTCTCCAAGTGGAATGATACATTTTTTAAATTAGTTTAAAATGAGATATATTTTTGAAAGAGTACAGAAATGCATTCTTCTTATAAAATATTCAGTCATTACAAATAAGACCAAGTTCTTCCTATATCACCTACCAATACCTGTTCCTAATCCCCTTTCCCAGAGGCAACTATAATTATCAATTTCATTGGTATCCTTCTAGATTGCCTTCTATGAATTTCCATACATCTAAAATGGTACAAACTGTTAAACACTCAGCTCCTAACCTAAAGGTCAGCAGTTCAAACCTACCCAGAGGCATCTTGAAAGAAAGGCCTGGCAATCTACTTCTGAAACGTCACAGCCATGAAAACTCTATGGAGCCTAGTTCTACTCTTAAAACACATGAGGTCACCCTGAGTTGGAATCGACTTGATGGCAACTGTTTTTTTTTTTTTTCTTTTGTTTTAAAATGGTAACATTTAGATGAAAGCTGTTTGTAATTCAAATCCAATTATCGGACCACAGTTTGTAATACTGGCCCATCTGGAATGTGCTCTCAAACTGAAACTTAAAAAAAATTTTTTTTTTTTTAATAAAATGAAAGCCAAAAAATTGGAGAGGGAAAATGAGTTTATATATTCTTTTAAAATATCATCAACTTTGGCAGATTCTGAAAAAACTAAATGACGTGATTTTTGTCTATTAAAAACAAGCAAACAAAGACAAATCATGAACCGGTGACTACTGAGAGTGGCAGGAACCACTGAGAGGCTGAGCAAGGTGTAGTGATGAGTGTGGACTGCAGTCAGCCTGCTGGGTTCAAATACAGGCTTTGCCGCTTCCTGATGGCAAGACCTTTGCCAAATACTTCACTCCCTGTGTCTGTTTGCGTATCTTTAAAAAGAGAATAACAATAGTACTTACTATTGCTAGGCTGTTTACTCAAATAATGTTAGCTTTTCCTCCTAAGAGCCCTGGTGACTCAGTGATTAAGAGCTTTGGCTGCTAACCAAAAGGTCAGCAGTTCAAATCCACCAGCCACTCCTTGGAAACCCTATGGGGCAGCTCCACTCTGTCCTATAAGGTTGCTATGAGTCAGAATCAACTCGATGCAACAGGCTTGGTTTTTTTCATTTTTCTCTTATTAAGAGTGCTGTGGCAAGATGTTAAGTGATACCAGGATTTTCGAGAAGAGTTAGCAGCTTTAGGAGGGATGAAAGAGCAACTAATGCTGTAAATTTTTTCTTTTTCTTTAGTTCAAAATTCAGCAGTAAAATTAAATACGTCAGTAGCTTATCGGAACTCCGTGGGCTGATCCCAATGGACTGCGTCCATATCCCAGAGAGCATCATCAAGTAAGTCCTGACAGTTGAGAAGATCTGGTAAGAAATAGTGCATGCCTGGAGAAGAGCTAGGAAAAGAACTCACTTTGGATGGTAGGGAAAAGGCATTATCTTATTTTCAAAATAAAAATCAAATGCCCGCCAGTAAATGTATTTTCTCTTACAACCTGCAGTTAACTCTCTTGTTTCTTTCAGACCCCCTTTCACATCATCTTCTTTGGTATTATTAATTATTGCTAGTCCTCACCTCGAATTTTGCTACCATTTTGGAGAAAGCATGAATTTAACATTTATCAGTACATCTGTTCCCCGTGGCCCCCACCCTGCACAGATAGAGTAGGATCTTAGTATAGCTGGGATTTCTTTACTGTCTTACAGAGAGTAATTTATCTGTATGACCACAGGAAAGTCAGAAAAAATTACCCTTTCTCTGTTGTCTTCTAAATCTATTTTTTCATGGTTGCCTTCAGGTGAAAGATTAGCTAGGTGGTGTATGCCCAGTGGTGGGAGGGCTGGTTATGAATGATTTCCTTGCTGAGGATAGGGTAACACCCCCACAGCCTGCAAGAGGAAAGAAAGCATGGGCACCGAAGGGCTCAGGATTGTGCTCAAAAGTAATAACAATAAAAGTTAACTGAACAACTGCTTGGAGCTGAGACTTGAAAACCCAGATACCAGGAGAATCAATACTCCTATTTGGTTCATTGTTGCAAAGACCTCTTGTTTTCTGTGTATCATGTCTTTTCTTCCTCTGTGTCTGATTCACTCGTTTTTGATTTGGACTAGAATTGAGAGAGGCTTACCCATCAAAGAAAACAGAAAAGTGTCCGCCATCTTCTTCCATAAAGTGGATTGCAAAATGGACCTCCCAATTTGGGCTTCCAAAAAAGAGTTCCATCACTTTTTAAAAAGGCATAGGAGTTGGAAGGAAAGGACTCTGGTTGAATGTGTATCTATACTGTACTGGGCATAGAGATGCTCTATTTATATCATTTAGTCCCCATGGTAAACTCCCATTTTACAGATGAGGAGAAATAACTTGGTAAGGAGAAGTTACTTATGTAAAGTCACACATCCGTGAAGAAATGGAACTAGAATTCAAACCCAGGGAAGCCTGGCTGCAAAATCTCCATGCCCTTTCCCACTAGATTCCTCTGCTTCCTTAAAAGTATTCATCTAAATTCAAAGTTTAGGAGTAGTTATATTTGGTTTTCTTACATCCCAAAAGCAGGCATAAAGACAGGACACTCTCGGCTTACAGTGGTCAGTTGGCCCAACTGAATCAAGCAGTTAGCTCAGCTGAATCAGCCATTAAAAACCCTGTGGAGCACACTTTTACTCTGACATACATGGAGTTTCTGTAAGTTGGAATTGACTCAACAGCATCTGGTTTACTATTTAAAAAAAAACAAAACAGAACACCCACTTATTATAATGCTATTTCCCTTTGTAAAAGATGATGACAAGGACATTCTCTTTTTCCAATGGAAATGAGCATTGGACACTTTGCAGGTGAATACAGTAATAGCTTCCATGGTGTGGCAGTTGGAGGTAAAAGAGTGAAGAAGAGAAAAGAATGGGCTTTGGAGTATTAGATTTGAACCTTCCCTCCTACTTCCTACTTCAGGCAACCTATTAAAACTCCCTGAGTCTCAGCTTCAGCATGTGTAAAATGGGGAAGTAATGTGTACTTCATGGAATTGTTTTGAGGACTGAATGAGAAAAATGCATATATAAGATATTTAGAAAGTCACCTGGCACAGAGTTGGCAATCCAGAATATTAATTATGATCGTGTTGCTTTTAGAAACTCATTACCATATGAAAAAGTTTAGCTGAAAACTTACTCATCCATCCATGTCAGTTTTCAAGGGCTCCATTTGGGGAAATTTACTTCAGGAGGAAGAGTTCCATTTGGAAAGATTTTCTTCCAGAGGAAGAAATTTAAAGCTATTCGTGTTCTCCCCAAGGGTCCGTGTTTTCTTCCATCTTTCTTTATCCATCTCTTCTGGACATCTTTCCTGCCGTTTTTATTGACCCTCATTGTCTCATTTTCACGTTACACAGTTTTTAAATTGGTACAAGCTATACCTTCTTTTCTGTTACTGTATAACATTCAAAGAATCTGATCTTGGCTAATCTGAGAATCTGATTTTGGCCAGTCAGATTATTCAGCTGGGTTGGAGTCTGTCATCAAAGGGGCTGAATGATAGAAAACCTTGCCCAACCTGGAATCACATTTATAATTAAGTTTATCATCATAAACCATTGGTTGTATCTAATAAAGATCATATTTCTCCCAAAAGGCAATTTGATTATCATTTGGGTGAGCTTTTTCTCTCATGGTCTGACTGTCCTTGAAAACATTTACTTGTCATTTTTACCATCTGTTTGTTCATTTTCCTCACTGCATCCGTTTTTTGTCTCGTAAGGTACGATGAAGAAAGATCTTATAAGAGAAGTGTGAGGTAAAAATCTCCTGATCTACAATTCACCTGGACCCTCTGTGTGTGTGCGCCAGTGTTTTCTCATGGGTGACCTCAACACGCTACAGAGCAAGAGGGCGTCCCATCAGTCCATTGTTTACCATTCCTGTCTTTGTCTTGTGTCTAAAGCTGTTGAGGTCAACCTGACTTGCAACTGAAACGTACTAAACCAGATCCATCCCTGACTTGGCCGGTGCTGCAAGCTAACTTTTAACTGTACTCAACAGGCGGATTTGGAGGTTCTCAGCTTTATTCAGACAGCATGTTTCTGATCCCCTTGCACCATTTATACCTTCCTTATGAAGGAATTTGCAAAGTAAGCGTATGTAAACACTGACTGGGAAGAAATGGCCCCACATTTAACTGAAGGAGTGATTCTAAGTGCTCCAGAGGACTGTTTCTCAAAGCATTTACACACTTCACTTACGTTTGGCTCTGCTTTGCTGGGTGACTCACGCTCTGCTTGCTTCTTTTTTGTTTCTTTTCTACGACGGTAATTTTTGCTCGTGCAGACTGGATGAAGAACTGAGGGAAGCATCAGAAGCAGCTAAGTAAGGCTTGGTTCTCATTTAGCAGCTGACATGATGTTGGCTTGCATTTCAGGAATGAATTGGAAGAAGCTGCATGCCTTGTGTCTTAGCCTGATGATAATGCTGCACTTTAAAAATTCCCTTTCTCCCCGATAGATGCAATTTCTATTATTCTTTTTAAAATATATGTATTTCTTATTGTGTTTTCAGAAAATGTTTACACAGCAAATTAGGTTCCCACTTGACAATTGCTGTAAGAATTATTCCATGACGTTACAGTGTGTCAGCATTCTCTTTAATTCTATTCTGGTTGCCCTGTCTATGATTCTTACTGTGATCTATTTACCCCCATGATCTTGGTTATTTTGAAGAGGGCATGTGTTACAGTTGCTTCATTTTTTTTTTACTTACATAAAATTTTAGGCATGACAGCAAAAGAACACATTGCAGGCATTGCCACATAAGATGTGACATCCAAATATACGGAGACAACAAACTTTGCAAATTTACTCTAATGAGAAGAAAGGATGACAAGTCAAAATTTGAAAAACTTTTGTAGAATCGACTTAATGGCTTTTTAAGATTAAAAACAAAAAACAGCCTTATTTAGTGGCTTGGAAATATTGCTCAACTAGCATCCTCTGAGCTCTTTAATAAATAGAAAAAATTATTGTTTGCTAGTATTAAAGTAGAATTTTCCAAAAGGCAAAATCATAACTCTCATGCAGATATAAAATGAACACGTCAATGATCTTATTCAGCTCATTACTTAATGAGGAAGCAAAAAAATGTTAAAGCTAGTTCAAAAAGCATATGATAAATTAGATATTTATAAGCCATTTAATAAAGGAATATTAAAAAAATATTTTTGGATTAGAATCAAAGCTGGTTAATGTCCAGCAGGCAATAAACTGTAACCTTAGGGTTATCTTTTCCACTGGACAGAAATGATTTACATTGTACTGGACAAGAATCTGCAAGTTAACCTCATGCCCCTAAAGAGCTGTGAAATAGCCCAGTCAATAGAGTCAGCCCAGCACTATTCTGAAAGAACGTCTAGTAGTTCCCTCTTCCTAAATTTTATATATCTTAAATGTGAACAGATGCTGTTCAGAAAATTTGCTATATTAGATATTTAAGCTTCCTTCCCATTTTTGCATACTGCTTACACTGTTAACTTATATAACCAGCTTCCATTTTCATAGATATTACATAAGCAGAAAGCCTGGACAATGCCCAAACAGCTACAAATTCCAAATAAATAAGATCTGAATTAGATTATTCTGCATAGCTTCGAATGCCGATTCTTCCATTAAAACAATCCCTTTAGTCATTTTTTTCTCCTACACATTTCTAGGAAACCCTGGAGGCGTAGTGGTTAAGTGCTGCAGCTGCTAACCAAAAGGTCGGCAGTTCAAATCCACCAGGTGCTCCTTGGAAACTCTACGGGGCAGTTCTACTCTGCCCTATAGTGTGGCTATGAGTTGGAATCAGCTTGACGGCAAGGGGCTTGGTTTTGGTTGGTGACACATTTTTATCACAGGTAGCCTATGGAGTTATCTGCCTATAGTGTGGATATTTTGGGTTAAAAATCAAAGATCTTTGCTTTAGAAAGCTTAACATCAGTATAGTTTACTGTACTCTATTCCTATCCCCTAATTTTCTTTCAGGATAACTAATGACCATTCAGATTAACATAATTCAAAATGATATAAATTTTTACTTGAACAGAATCATTCTAGTCTCTAACACAACAGTCTGTAACAGCTATTACAGACAAGAAGCTATGGGAATAAGGGATATGTTAAGAGTCAGGGAAACAAAGCCTGGTTTAACCTTTAGCATTTATCTTGCACTCAAATTGCATTGAGTCATGAGAGCTGCCAGGAAAAGAAATGTTAATAAGTTTCTCTTTCTAGTTCACTTTTTTTAAGATAATAACAAATTTGTGGAAATACAAAGTTGTATTAAAGACAAAAAATGGGGTGAGGGGATATCAGTAATTCTTCAGCCAACCCCATTATCAAGTCATTTCGTCGTGGTTTTTCATTGTTACCACAAAATTTGCCTTCTTTCATAGATTTTTTTTCCCCTCCATGCTTATCCTTTATCTGCTTAGTTACCATATTAAAACAGTTCTCATTTCTGGTATATTAAAACAGTTCTCATTTCTGGTATATTAAAACAGTTCTCATTTCTGGTTTAGTTGTGTAGCTTTCAGTTATTTATTTATTTTATCAAATCCACTGTTTTGTTCTCTTCCCCTCCCCTACAGGAAACCCTGGTGGCGTAGTGGTTCAGTACTATGACTGCTAACCAAAAGGTCAGCGGTTCGAATCCACCAGGTGCTCCTTGGAAACTGGGGGGCAGTTCTACTCTGTCGTATAGGGTTGCTCTGAGTTGGAGGCAACTGGAAGGCAATGAGTTCCCCTGCTACAGAACCCTCCCCCACCCCCCGACTTTCCACCCCCACCCCAAGTATCTAAATGGTCTCCCATTTTAACGGAAGTACCTTGTTCATGCCTGCAGGTGCTCAATAAATTTCTGCTGCTCAAATTACATTAATGAATGTACATAAGAGTGAGATCATCGCTGTTGAGGAGTGGTGTTCAGACTTTACTGTGCATCAGAATCACCCGGAGTACTTGTTAAAACGCAGTATCCAGGGCCCCATTTCCAAAGTTCTAATTCAGCAGATCTAAGGTGGGGCCTGAGAACTAGCATTTCTACCAGCTTCCCAGTGATGCTGATGCTGCCGGTCTGTCTCGGGACCGTGCTTTGAGAACCACTGCCTCAAAGTAAAGGGGTGAATAAAACTAGGTAGCCGTGCCTTAGGAGACTGTGCTTTTGCCTTGGGTTCCGTGGGTAAGCCACCTGCCTGAAGAATTCTCCCTCATTTCTCTTGATGGTAGCGTTTAGTGTATGGGAGCAGGGGTAGTTCAGTGGTAGAAATCTCATCTTCCACGCAGGAGACCCAGGTTCAATTCCCGGCCAATGCGTCTCAAGCATAGCCACCACCCATCTGTCAGTGGAGGCTTGAGTGTTGCTATGATGCTGAACAGGTTTCAGCAGAGCTTTCAGACTAAGACTAGATAGAAAGGCCTGGCGATGTACTTCTGAAAAATCAGCCACAGAAAATCCTATGGATCACAATGATCCAATCCCTTTGTACGTGGGGTCACCATGAATCAGGGGCTGACTTCTACGGCAGCTAACAACAACAATATTATGTATATGAGGAATTGAAAGATATTTCTGCATTTGAAAATGTATAAGGAGAAAGAATTCTGTTCTGTTGACCCCACAGATGACTAAAATGCCTTCAAATCCCACCATTTCATCATACCAACTACATCATCTCAACTCCCTGTCCTCCTCTGAAGTGGCCCCCAAATCCTTTGTCAGGCTGTATACCACGATTTTGGGTTCAGAAAACATGGTCGCTGCAGATACATGGTTAGATTCTAGAAGCCAGAAAGCCCGCCTTCTATTAGCATGTGTGCCCTGACCTTCCGCATGACCTTTATTAGAAAGGCTGAGTGTAACCAAAGGCAAACAGAAACTTCGTCAGGGAACAAAATCTGTCCGTTGTTGGGCTTTCTTCCCCTTAGTGTTTATAAACCCTCTCCGCCTTATACAAACACACACACCACCACCACCACCATCACTAATGGATTTCCAAGAGGTGATTAGCTCAGCAAGGCCTTTTCTTTTCCCTGAAACTTTAGATCAATAAGGAAAGAAAATAAGTAGTATCCATAGAACTACTATTCCTATTTGGAAAATGGTGAAGACCCCGTCAGCTGCCTTTTTGAGCAACAGTATTAGACAGTTTGCAGATTGCTGTTTTCTTTGGAAGGATTCCTCAAAGTTAAAAAGCAGAAAACCGAGTTTTGGAAGATTTCCACTTCTCGATTCCATTCCAGCTTTGCTAGTTTTTCTAGCACGCTGTCAACACTTACATGACTGTCCTGGTTCACTAGAGTTGCCAAATACCCTCCATAAAAATACCAGACCACCAGGGAGAAGGGTGGAGAGTAAGGGGGAAAAGAAAACAGAACCTTCTGCCCTTCCCAGGAATACAGCCTTTTGGCATTTTTCACAGAACTCCTAAATCTTAACAACTAAACCTCATATACAAACAGATAAATTAGTGTGTAAAGTTACATTACAAAAAGAACCCATACATTTAAAAAGGATCATTGAATCCCTTTAAATAGTGTGTTTACCAGTAGTAAAATATTAACCAGAGAGAAAAAGTCAAAGTTGAAGTTTATTAAGTCCTAATCAGGAATAAATATAAAAAATATAAAGCAAGTGTGAAATGTGCCAGTACAGGAAACCACCCATATGGAATATTAAAAACAGCTAATACACCATCAAACAACTTTTATTTGATTATTTTATATGGGTACGTTTTTATTCTTCTTGAGCACATTCATTTAGGTTCATGTCAGGACTCATTTGTGTTATCAGAACACAGCTCGGCTGTATGAAGTGGTAAGTGACCTGTTACTTTCCTGTGACAACAACAACAAAGAAAGCTGACACGGAAATTTTTTTTCTCCTCGCATCTTGGAAAAATCCTCCTTGCGAAAACTGAAAATCAACTGTGTTCCTATATAAACAAAATTAGTCTTCTTGAGAGTGATCTTCTTTTGCGTATACAATATTTTATTATTTGGGGTACAAATGAAATTTTGCAGTGTTGTGTTCCCAGAATAAGATGATCGAAAAGTCAGAAAAAATGACAAGAACAGAGGAGACCTCTGGAGGGGGTGGGAGTTTCTCATTCTCCTTTTGTGTTTCTAAATCACCGTTAATTCCTGTATTTCAGAAGTGATGGCAAAAGCATCACAGTTTAAGTTCACCATCTGTTCAGGTGTAGATTTGTTCAGTATTCACAGTGGCACCATGTTAAACAGTTGAAAATGCCCCACATCTTGTTGTGTTTACCAAGTAATAACAATGGAGAAATGTTGATTGCTTCCTATTTTTTTCCTTTGCGCTCAGAACTAGCTGCCTTTACAATGATCCAGAAATGTCTTCTACTGAGAAGGAGTAAGAATTCACCATCAGTACAGCTACTGTGTTACCTGTGGTGTATGGCTGGGCTGTGAAACACAAAAGTACATTGAGGACTGGGTAAACCCATTTCGATGTTCAGCTTTCATGTTCTCTATTCCTGTAATTAGGACTTCTGCCAGTTAAACGTAGTCTCATGATCACCACTTAAATGTCTTAATGACAAATTGAGTCTTTATATGGCATCCATTTTTCCAACCCAAAAATGAGGAGAAAATTAATAGTAGAGTCAGATGTTAAGAGCGTTTGGACGAGAGGACTGCAGCTCTGCTTTCTGCATTACATCATCGACTGTAATTAGTGAAAGTTTGGACTTCCACTTGAACTTAATATTTTGGTGGATGGGAGAGAAAATGCCCTTGTTTTGGAAATCCCAAGGAGGCAGTTAAGTCTGGATGGGACTTTTAAGAATGGTCTGTTCTGGAAATTCCCATCCTGTAAGAAATAGAAAACTGAGTTCTTGCCACGTGATAGACTCTATGTGAAAAGCTTCCCATGTAGCATCTGATTTTTATCTTCAGAATAAGCCTGTGAGATACATTTTATAGATGAGAAAAGAGAGGCAGAGAGAGATGATCTGAGCAGTCCAATGTTTTACAGCAGTAAAAATGCCCCAGAGTTGGGATTTGAACCTTTGCAACATAGCTCCACAGCTAATTGTTTTAAAGTCAGAGAGTGGTGGTCTCAATGCTGGAATGAGTATGCAACCACTGAGCTAACTGAGTATGCAACCACTGAGCTAACTGAAGACTAGAGGATACAAAATTACCCACTCAAAGGAACAGGAGCTAATTCATGGTCAAGTCGGTTTCGAAGAAGTAAAACTCTGGTCACCAATGTGGTCTGAGAGAATTTTGCCATCCCATCAGGGATTCCTAATTTGGCTTGAGGAATCCCTGGGTGGTTCCAATGGTTAACACACTTGGCTGCTAAACAAAAGGTTGGAGGTTTGAGTCCACCCAGAGATGCCTTAGAAGAAAGACCTGGTGATCTCCTTCTGAAAATTGAGCCATCGCAAACTCTTTGGAGCACAGTTCTACTCTGACACACATGGGGTTGTCATGAGGTGGAATCGACTCAGTGGCAACTGGTTGTTTCATTTGCCCTGAGTCATGGAGAATTTAACATTGTTCTTGTTTTGAAGAATCCAAAAGGAGAGGCACAAATAAAATTTAAACTCTCCTGCTATTGTCACATTTTTGTTCTCAGGCACAAGGACCCTCAAAGTCCCAAGAGAAGTTAGAAAACAGTAGTGCAATATCTCTGCAGTGACCATGTTGACCTTACAGCTGAAATAACGTTTATGCATGAAAACACCAGAGAGATGGTCCCAACTGAAAAATACATGAAGAACCAAGGCTTTAAGGGGACTTCTGAAATCACACAACTATATTTTTCTGAATCCCACCTCCTTTGAGATGAAGACTACAGTTGTTTCAGACAAATTGCCACATGAAAATTCTTCAAAGAAAAATACCTCAGTCCATCAGTCTACCATCATTTTGTTGTGCAAATAGTTCCTCCCTCAGCAAAACAGCGCCCCCTTGGGCAGAGTCCTGGGCCCGCAGTTAAAGAGCTGCTCAAACTGGAATGTCCCAACACCCAGGCACTCACTGGCCTATTGCTGCTACATCCTCGGGTTTACCCACTCCTTTGCCTGCCTTATCTATGTTGTTCCTGATTTATGTATAGGGCTGGTTTTGCTGGGGAGAGGGCAAAGCACCGCTTCTTGTTTGGGCTCATTCCAGGGCTGGGGATGGGGTGGGGGAGGAGGTAGCATGTTGCAAATTGTTACTTTTACTTCCTACTTCAAAGAAGAACACACTCTTTGCTCTTCTTCACCCCTCTCTTTCCCAAGTCCTTAGCAAGCACCCATCCGCAGTGCAGAGAATGACATCCTGGTTGAGGGACAGGAGTTGCCAAGGTTTTTTTTTTGCTGACTTTCAGCCCCGGATTAGACTTTCTGGCTTTCTTTATAATATTAGAATAAGGGGTTTTGTTTATCTTCTTCTGGCTCCAATCCACTGCAGGCCAGAAAAGATAGGGAAGAATTCTGTGTGGAAGCATTTTACACAGAGCTCAGATGCTAACCAAAAGATCAACAGTTCAAATCCACCAGCCGCTCTTCGGAAACCCTATGGAGCAGTTCTACTCTGGCCTATAGGGTCATTATGAGTCAGAATTGACTTGATGGCAACAGGTTTGGTTTGGGTTTTGGTAGCTAGTATTGGAGTCTCTCAGTGGCGCAAATGGTTAAGAACTTAGCTGCTAACTGAAAGGTTGGAGGTTCTAGTCCACCAAAAGTCAACCATTGAAAACCCAGTGGAGCGCGGGTCTCCTCTGACACACATAAGGTCACCATAGTTGGAACTGACTTGACATCAACTGGTTTTATAATAGTGTTGACTGGATGAACTGCAAATTGGGCAAAGGCTCAACCAAAGGGCTTAATCAGGCCAAGAATAAAAAGGAAGGTGTGATAATCCTGTAGGAACCAAAACCTGTTGGCCATCAAGTAGATTCTGACTCATAGCGACCCTATAGCGACCCTGTCCTTTTCCTGAGAGAAGGGAAGACTATGGCCATTTCTCATCTCTCTTTTTTTTTTTTTTGTACTGATAACACACAACAAAACGTTCAGCAATTTCTCAATTTCTACATGTGCCTCTCATCTCTTCTTACACAAAACACAGAAGCTTTTATTCATCATCATTCGTTCATTAAACAATATTGTCAGATACTTTGTAAAGTGTAGGGTGTTTAACACAGGCTAAAAGTGAAAATGACCTAGAGTAAAACTGTCAAAAAGCTGTATGTCTCACTGGAAAGCTGAACGTAGGAAACTAAACCTACCTGCTCACAGATAAGGAATATTCCCTTCATATTCAATTCTGATTAAAAGTAAACTTTTTTTCAAAAAGGATTTTTTTTTTAAAGTAGTCCTACGTGCTTATTTCCTTTACTTTTTAATTTGGGTTTTACTTATTCGTTCATTTTCTAAAACTTGCAAAATATTTCACATCCATAAAAGAACTTACATGATTTAGGGGACGTGGTTCTATTTGGAAGAGACTTCAACTAGTAGTATTGTTCGTAGCTTTGTTAGTTCCCTAAGATACTTGTTCTCTCAAAAATGAATCCTAAGGGTTGTTTCCTGTATTTATAAGTGTCCACTTTTGACTATCTCTTGCTTCTTCCATAAACTGAGTAAACAGGTCTCAGTCTTTCAGCTTTTGGTTACCCAAAAGCTGAAGGGGTTAATTAAGCCCTGGAAGGTTTACCAAAAAAAGTCAGTACAAAAAATAAAGCATTTTGAGTTGAATATCCTGGCCTAAGTGTTGTTTCAGATTTTTATCAGTGGCCAAGATGGTAAAACAAAGTGAACATGCACTCGAACCTTCACAAGATGATTTCAAATATTCTAACCTACATTCATAGTGTTCAGACAGTATGCCCCAAATTTTGACTTGGTAAATATTCTCCTGGTCTGTGAGAAAAATTAAGCCAACACCGTGGGAGAAAGAATAAAATTCCAATCAACTCAAACTTAATACATTTTAGAAGCAAAAATGAGTTCAAATACAACAGTGACCTGCATTATAGTATATTAGAAGAAGAGCTCAGGGTCTCAGTGGTTATAAAGAGAACGCCTCTGTAATAAAACTCTGCAGGTAAGACAAGTCAGATCCTTGATGCATGAAAAAAAAAAAAAAGAGAGAGATTAAAATTCATGATGACCTGGCCCCTTTCCACACTCAGCACAGCAGGTTCTGAAAGCTCCCAAAGGAGGCAAGATTATTGCAAGTACAGCAATTAAGCAGAAATATGATTTTCCCATTTTCAAAAACACCAAGTTTACTACTAATAATTACACTAACAGTTCACTTTTACTGGGCTTTCACTACATGTAATTGAAAACACTTCAGACTTAATCCTTAGCAAACTGGGAGAGAGATACGATTGTCCCTTTCACAGATGCAGAAATGGAAAGTTAAAGGTAGGTAGCTGGCCAACAGCCTACAGCTAATAAGTGGTGGGATTGCTGAAGGGTATTTCAAAGGAGAGATACTGTACAACTACAAACTGGTTGGGCAGGCAGGGTGGGTCACCAGTGGCTTTAGTTTGCAAAGCTACTATGAAGAACAGTACAAAGGCAGTGTTTCCTTCCATTGTACATAGAGTTGCTGTGAGTCCGACTCAGATGGCACTTAATAATAAGAATACTACAAGGAACACTGCTGGGCTGCTGCAAATTCCACAACCAAAGCATAGTAACCTTCACAACAAACAGACTTATGACTCAGGAGGGCAGAGATAAGCAAAATCCACAGATACTCCCCAACTTGCCTTTTTCAAACCAGTCGTTTTTCTTTTTCTCTCGTAACTGAGATTCCTCCTCAGACTGTTCACTGGCTTGTAGGTCTCTTCCTTTCTGATGCAGGTGCCAGGGAGTTGTCATACGGTTCACTAAGGCTCAAAAAAGGAAGTTTTAAACGTATTCCCTAGATATTTGGAAACCCACTGAGCATTTTTAAAAAACAAGCTTTTCATTGGTGATAAGGATCCACCTCATTAAGGTAAGCGGACCCTTGCAGACAAGTCCTTTGGCTCCTGGAAAATACTGAGTTTTCTGATTATTTTTTAGCACTTCTTATTGTTGAGCACTTGTCAGACTTGACTTACTTCAGGTAGATCATTTACTTTCTCCACTAGGAAAGGTCATTTACTGAAAATAGGTCCCTTGTTTTCGAAATGTAATAATGTTCCTTATCTTAACCTACTCTAGGAATGAGCCCTAACAAGAGCCTGTTGCCTCCCTGCGTCATTTTGAAATGGCGTAAAATGCTTCCAGAATCAGTTTTGTCAAAATAAACTGATTCCATATTTCAGAGAAAGACTTGGCAACGAGGGGAGGATTGTATTTTACCAGATTTTTCAAGTGTAAGAATTTTGCATGATTTATTTTAAGTTGGTCCTTTGAGGAAAAACAGCCAACATATGCCACCCAAGTCATTACTAAATATTTCACGTTCGGTTTCTCATGTTTCTCTCTTCTTTTCCTGTTTTTCAAAGCATTGACCTGAAGTTGAAAGAAAAGCCCTAGTTGACCATGGCTGGAAGAAGAGGATGCCTTTGTGCATCGTGGTCCTGCTGAATCTCACCTACCTGGAAGAGACAGGGCTGATGATGTTTTTTTCCCACTTTGCACTACCTGGTGCCATTCTAAATTTCTAAGGGGAAAAACAGTAAGGGAATGTGTTTACTCGTCACATGTTTTATGAAATTGTGTGTATTTTCCTATTTTGCCAATTATGTGCCTCAAAGATTTTAGTTGAACCTTAGCAGGAAAGTAGGACCTTCCATTCCGATATTTTGTTATCCTTTGGTGCAGTGGTATTTTGTCCTTTAGACCAGAATTTACCAATAAGACAAATTCCTATTAATAAGTGTGAATAGATTTGTTCCCATAGATAAGCTGCACTTCTCCTTGGTGATCCTTTTAGGTTGAGGTACACAGAAAATTGTCCGCATATAACTCCACCATTAAAATCCTAAATTTGCTTAGGATAGTCAGGAACCAGAGAGGTGTGAAAGCTGAGTGACAGCTTTGTTATCCTCTACAGGAATCTTCTCAAAGGGAAGCCAGTCTTTCTAATTCACATGGATTTTATGTTAATTATCAAATTGGACATCAATCTTTATGTGAATGGGCCTTCTTAAAGACTATCATTTCTCCAGTGACTGGTGAAGACCTCCACAATGAGAAATTTAAGATTAATGCCCATGTTTTTGGTAGCTGTCTGTACTCCAATCCGTAAAACTAGTTCAGTATGTTGGGCTTTTCATCCCAGCATCTAAGGGCCAAGGGCTCCCTAGGTGTAACATAGCCAACTCAGAAATTCACTATTTGGTGAGGCTCCGTTGTCTGAATTGCTCTTTCACTTGCATTATAAAAAGTAATCCACTTTAAAACGGTCCAATCTGATCACAGGTTTAAAATTAAGTATGAGTATGTAGTACTGTTTACAAAACATTTCTTTTACGGTCTCCATATGTCTATCCTTAAAATGTTAACTTAATTTCAAATCTATGGACCTCTAGGACAAAAGGTCAGCAAACAACACCCAAATCCAGCTTTTCTATGGTCTGTGCGCTAAGAATGGTTTTTACATTTTTAAGTGGTTTTTAAAAACCAAAACAAGAGTAATATTTCATGACTCACAAAAATTCTTCAGATTTCAGTGTCCATAGCTAAGGTTTTATCAGAACACAGCCATGTTCATTTGTTTACATATTGTCTCTGGGTACTTTTGCACAACGCAGGCAGAGTAGGTAGTCGTGAGTCCACATGGCCCACAAAGCTTAAAATATTCACTACCTTCATAGTAAATTTGCTGACTCCTCTACTAGTACATAGTCTTCCTCCCTCTGTTTGTACTTAGATATTATTTTCCCTAACAGAAGGACAAATAAGACTGTACACTCAATTCTTTTCAAGAACTGAGCAGGTAGCAGCTATATCTTCTTTGACATCCACAGAAAGTAAAATACCTGGCCTTCTGGAAAAGGCAGGGGGCCCCTAGCCACAAAAGCCCTGCTCCGTATGTGTTTGCAAGATCCAAAGTGAAGCCGCCTTCTAAAGAACTGTTAATTGTTTACATGTGTTGCTGAGGTCTTCATCTTACTTCTGGAACCACTTCTGAGTCTCCAGTATCACCTATGACAAACAAGCTAGCAAAACTAAAAACGTTACGGAGAGTGGGGTTCTATCATAGCCTCACGGCGGTAACTTCCTTGGGAGGAGCCATCACGGAAGAGCCTTGGGTGTAATGAGCTCTTCAAAGTAGACACCTTTGCACAGCTGACTTGAGTTTCACTGACCTCATTTGCTTCATGTTGGACTTTTACCTACCCTCCACCCACACTCACACACACATACACATGTTAGCTCTCTTCCTTGACAATACTAAGCCATAGGTATCTATTTTCCTTCCTTGGTCTCTTTCAACTTAAGTACTTATCTTGTGGAACTGTGTTCTTTTGGGTCTCTACCCTTAAAGCATCTGGTTTGCCTGATAGGAAAACTCTAGACCCCACCCTCTGTCGCAGCCCAAATGACGCCTCTCCCAGAACTTAGTGTTGACACAAGGACAGTAACCCAATATTCTGGTTTGCTGACGTGTTTATAACTGTTGCCCTGGCCTAATGATTAATAATGCTCCCTTCTGCTCTCGGTAATGTCCCACTTGGGAAGATAAATTACGTGATTACCCTAGCCACAGGAAGTAATGAAGAACCCAGTGTTCCATTTAGTGGTGCAAGCCTGAGGACGTAGGGAGTTGATCAAGGGCTCCTGTAAAGCCAATCAGACAAGGGACAATCTCACCATTCACATTTTCTGTCCAGCCTATTTGTGGAAGACTACCTTTTTTTTACTCAGGTGGTATGCTGTTTGAAGCTTTGTCTTCCTACATGGCAATGATGGGTGTTTTTCCCAATCAATGGTTTTTTTTTGGGGGGGGGGGGGCTGTTCTGTGGGCTGCATAACCATTCTGATATTTAGGCATCTGCTACTTTATTGTCTCTTAAAAAGACAAATTAAGTTACTTGCACGTGCTAGAGAAAATCCACCATGTAAATTCAATCCAAATAAATAGAATCCTGGAGGAATCCTGAAAAAAAATAACCCCTAAGCAGATAGGTAGACAGATGTAAACATTCATGTCATCCAGCTATCTAGCTCCTGCATTCTGAGCATTCTTGCTTTGGTTCTGACTTCTGGAAACTGCTTTGCACTCTTCCTGTAGTTTGTAGTTAAGGGAGCTAAAGGTCGTTAGGGCAAAAGGATTGTTTTCCCAATGTGGCAACTGGTCTTCATGTAGCTTCTTGATTAAGTGAAAGAACAAAAGTCTGCAGGAAATATATTGTCAAGGACTGAGAAAGGTTTGTTTGAGGTCACTTGATGGGTATGGGCAGAAAACCCTAAGATTCCTTTCGAAGCCATACAATGTTTTAGGAGGTCACCCTCTAAGACATACTTTGAGATGTGTGAGGAAGTCACTACTCCTAGCCTTCGTTATTAGATATATTTTCAGTATTCACTGATGGTACTATGTTTGCAGCTCTCATCACAATGCCTCAGTAGTTTGCTCCCTTAGAAACACTTAGATGTGCACAAATTAATCTTTTATATATTTAAAGGATTTTCTATCATGTATCAGATGATGCCAAATAAAGTATCTATTAGACCATGTTTGGGTAAATAAAGAAATTCTCCATAAATAGTGTGGATTAATAATATAAAGATATGTAACAACACAACATACATATAACCTCTCTGTACAATTCAGAAATAAAAATTAATTCCACATTTCATGGCTTCCTTTCTTTGAGTTAGCAAGAATCGCTCTCTAGCTTCATTTTAAGACGTTTCATCAGTACATCATTGGAGCAGTGGGGGTTCAGTGTAGAAATCTCACCTTCCATGCGGGAAACCCAGGTTCGATTCTCGGCCAACGTACCTCATGCACAGCCATCGCGACGGCTGGATCCGCAACTCCTCATGGGAATGGCGCAAGAGCGGGCGCGTTTCGTTCCATCGTGCGTGGAGTCACCAGGAGTCAGAGGCCAACTTGATGGCGGCTAGCAACAACAAGACTGGACATCAGTCCAGCTTGATTTTTGAGGACATATAAATTTTGACTTTCCTTGTCACTCAAATTTCTTTCCCTTTTCACTTTTGCCTTTCCTGTCTTAGAGTTTAATGAAGTAGGCTCTCAAAATGTGTTGCTTACCCTCTGGGTAAGAAGTTTCTCGCTTTGGAAGCATCTCCGTGTCTCACCGTTATTTGATTTTGCAAACTTTCCCTTCGACTGTCCCTTGCCTCTCATGGCATATATTCATTTTTAAATTTCAACACACTAAACACTATTTTGGTTTTAGTTTTTTTGTTTTTTGTTTTTTCACTTTTACCACCTTTGGGTAAAAGCAGGGTTGGGAATCACCACTGTGCTATCTTTTTTTAAAAACCTGATACCCAGTGCCATCAAGTCGATTCCAACTCGTGACAACCCTAAAGGACAACCATAGGGCTTTCAAGGCTGTAAATCTTTAGGGAAGCTGATTGCCATGTTTTTCTCCTGCAGAGCAGCTGTTGGGCTCAACCCACCAGCCTTTTGGTTAGCAGCCGAGCATTTAACCACTATGCCACCAGGTCTCCTCAAAGACCTAATAAACAGATGTTTATTGTACTAACGAATGTAATTGGTGGGCTAACCAAATGAGAACTTGTTCTACAAAAGGTGAGACATTGCACAGTTCTCATGATCCAGGAACTAGGTCTGGAGGATATTGTCCTCTACCCAAGGAAGAGAAAAAGCTGAGAAGTAATTGAGGGCACTCACCCTGCTTCCTTAAAATAACTATGGTGCTGGAAATTGGAGGCAAACTAGGTGTTCAGTACCGGAGGACAGGATGGGTAAAATGCGGTGGGTACACGTTGTGGAAGACTCTGCAGCTGTTAGGAGCAACAGGCTAATGTTCACAGTGCAATACTTAAAGTATTGCTCTAAGTGGAGAAGGTAAGAACCCAGTATTGATAGCATAGGGCCATTTTCTGTCATTTGTAAACATGTTATCGTGAGTTGCCATCAAGTTGGCCTGATACATGGTGACCTTAGGTGTGACAAGCATGTCCACTCCTGTGCCATCTTCACGCTGGCTGGTACGCTTGAGTCCACTGTGGTAGCTACTGCGTCATTCCATCTCATTGAGGAATTTATAAACATTCACGCACAAAAAACAACACTACGTATTACACAAATCCAGGCATATTTCAGGACTTAGCATACGCATTAGAATGGGTGCAAGGGGTGAGGGTGAGAGTGAAGATCAGAAATAAAAGGGAGAGTCTAATTAAAAATCAAAAAGATCCTTTTATGGGCTGCTGGTGGTGGTAATGTGCTACAGACTGAGGGTCTGATGAACTCAGAGCTCATCACTGAAGTTAAAAATAAAAATGAAGACACTCCACGTTGTCAGCTATGGAAGCCAGCACTTTCAGCCATAAATCACAGAAAAGCTGAGTTAAGACACTTTGGGCCCCCAAAGGGCTATTCCCTTTGCCTGTATCTCTCATACCCTTTCCCTCCATTGGCTGTGTCTCAGTGGACTGCAGCTTCCCAGGAATAAGTCAGGAACCCACCCTGGGTTGCATCACCCTGTACAGTCATGGAGCTTTTAATTAAATTAATGCCTCCTGACACACCAGTACTTACAGAGCGGTGGGTTTGATAGAGCAAGGAGACTGCCTTATGAGGCTGATTTTCCTAGCGAGAATTTCATTTACATTTATCCAAAAGAATTTAACTAAATAAAATTATTTATTTTCAATATATAACTGTTTTAATTATACTTAATGGCAGACACTCAAAACCACCATCTATTATCTCTCTGGCCCTACCCCTACCAAGGGCCCTGCAGCCTCTGACACTTGATCATTTCCTTCTTGTGAAACTCTGACCCCTTAAATTGGTGAACTGAATTACCTTGTTTTTTCCTCCATATTCATCATCTATTGCTGCATAACATAATATCCTAAAACTTAGCACCTTCCAACAACCCACATTGATTATTGCATATTTCTGTGGGTCAGAAATCCAGGCGCAGCTTAGTAGATTCTCTAAGGTCTCTCATGGACTGCAATCAAGGTGTTGGCCCACGGTGCCTCACAAGAATCAATCAAGGTTCAACTGGGAGAGAATCTGCTTCTAAGCTCACTCCCAGGAGCTTGGATTCAATTTCTCAGTAGTTGTTGGACTGAGGGCTTCGTTCCCTGTTGGCTTTTGGCTGGAGGCTACCCACAGTTCCTTATCACATGAGCTCCTCCAGCGTAGGAGATTGTTTGGTCAAAAAGAAAGACTGCTAGCAAGATAGAAGTTATAATTTTTTGTAATCTAACTGCTGACCTTTTGGTTAGCAGCCATAGCTATGTTAAGAGCCATGGCTGCTAACCAAAAGGTCAGCAGTTCAAATCCACCAGGTGCTTCTTGGAAACTGTATGGGGCAGTTCTACCCTGTTCTATAGGTTCGCTATGAGTCAGAATTGACTCGTTGGCAACAGGTTTAGTTTTTTGTTTTTTTTAAATTATAGAAGTGACATTTCATCACTTTTGCTATATTCTATTTGTTAGAAGAAAGTCACTAGATCCAGTCCACAATCAAGGGGGAGAGAATTACACAAAGACGTGAATACCAGGAGGCAGTGATCACTGGGGCCATCTTAGATGTCTGCTTACCACACCTCCTAACCCTTCTGCTGATTCTTCTTTGAGCTGCTCTGTCTCCTCTCGTTTATGAGTGGAGGTGTCTCTCAACGTTTCTCTTTTCTTTGCTCTTTCTGCTGTTTCCCCATGACTTCAACTAACATATCTCTTCAGAGCATTCAAGCCCTGATTTTGCGCTCAAGCTCCAAAACCACACCATCATTTTCCTACTCAGTCTCTGTGCCCCCCTCAATCTCTGGAAGAAAATTTAAATTCTCTCCCTTCCCTGGGCTGCTGAGACCATTTCTCTATTACCTCATTGTCTTTGAAATCACACATGATGTTGTTAGTTGTCATTGAGTTGGCCTCCCACTCATAGTGACCCCATGTGTCACAGATTAGAACTCCATATGGTTTTCTTGACTATAATCTTTATGCAAGCAGTTCACGAGGCCTGTCTTCTGAGGAGCTGCTGGGTAGGTTCAAACCAACAACCTTCAGGTCAGCAGCCGATCACAAACCACTTATACTACCCAGGCTCTCTTGTAAGCACACATACTAGGATTCAAATTTCAACTCTATTAGCTGTGTTATTTTGGGCAGGTTACTAAACGTTTCTGAGCTTTAGTTTATTTGTTGTTAAAATGTGAATAAAACTCTCATCTTACAAGTTTATGTAAGACTTCAGTGGAATATAAATGCCCAACCTAGTGTTTAATACCCAGAAAGCATTCAATAATTATTAGTTTTCTGCTCACACCTTCCAGTCCCTGGAGGAGGACATCGTGCTTGGTAAAGTAGAGGGTCAGTGAAAAAGAGGAAGGCCCTCAATGAGATAGATTGACACAGTGGCTGCAACAATGGGCTCAAACATACCAAGGACTGTGAGAATGGCGCAGGACCAGGCAGTGTTTCATTTTGTTGTACATAAAATCAAAACCAAACCCATTACCATCAAGTCGATTCCGACTCATAGCGACCCTATAGGACAGAGTAGAACTTCCCCATAGAGTTTCCAAGGAGCACCTAGTGGATTCGAACTACTGACCTTTTGGTTAGCAGCCATAGCACTTAACCACTGTGCCACCAGGGTTTTCATTGTTGTACATAGGGTCATTATATATTGGAAGCAACTTGATGGCACCCAACAACAAGGAAAACAACTTACGCTCCCTTCTTTTCTTCTTCTTAGTATTTACCCAGCCTTTTATCTGCTAACCTGCCAAATTCTCCAAATGCACTCCCAACTCACCTTTAGTTTCCTGTCAACGATGTCAGCCTCTCTTGTTTCCCCTCCTGCCCTCTCTTCTAAGTAAAAACCCATCCAGTTGCCGTCGAGTCAATTCTGACTAATAGCGACCCTATATTATAGGACAGAGTAGAACTGCTCCATAGGGTTTCCAAAGAGCAGCTGGTGGTTTCGAACCGCCAAACCTTTGTTTGGCAGCCAAACTCTTAACTTCTGCACCACCAGGGCTCCCTCTTCTAAACAGACTACATAATTCTCATTAACCAGTCCTCATTTTCTCTCAGATATAGCTATTTTACTCCCATTTCCTGCCTTACTCCTTGCCTAGTTCCTTCTCTTCCATCTCTTATCCTTACTTGATATGCCTTTTGTTTTTACTTTTTATTTTGAAACAATCTCAAACTTGCAAGAACAGTAGAAGAAATTATTTTGCTTGAAACATTTGAGGGTAAGTTGTCTACATGATGCCTATTCACCCCCAAATGCCTTAGTATGTATTTCCTGTAAACAAAGATATTCTCCCAATATGACTATCAAAACCAGGAAATGAACATTGAAACATCACTACCAAATAATCCTCAGCTGCCATACAAGATTGAGCTCTTGTCTCAAGAAATGTCCTTTATAGCAAAAGAGTCCCTTTCAGAATCACATGTCTCTTCAGTCTCCTTCAATCGGGAACAATTTTTCAGACTTCCCTTGACTTTCATGACTCTGGCACTTCTGGAGATTACTCATAATTATTTTATAGAACGTCCCTCTATTTGAGTTTGCCTGATGTTTTCCCATGCTTGGAGAAGACATCTTTGGCAACGATATCTCAGAACTGATGTGTGTCCTTCTCATTGCATCCTGTTAATATCAAATATTTGATTAACGTGATGTCCTACAAGGTTTTCCACTATTAAAGTCCTCTTTTTTCCTTTGTAATTAATGAGTGTTTTGTTGGGAGGTGCTGTGAGTCTATGTAAATATTCTGTTGCTGATCAAGCTTTTAATTAATCAATTTATTTATATTAGCATGACCTCATGGAATGCAATTTTATTCAGTAGGCTATAATTCGTCACTCTGATTGTTTATTTAATCCTCATATCGTCCCAGATTTGGTCAGTGGAGCCCTTCCAGTCTGGCTTTTGTGCTCTTTAACATGTTCCCATCATTCTTTGACTAATTCCTTACCCTCTGGCACAAGAAAACATTCCTGGTATTTTCGCCTTGTATTTTCCCTGCCCAGCCCTGGAATCAAGCATTTCTTAAAGAAGCCTAGTTTCTTTTAGTGGAGAATGGTATTTGAAATTCAAAACCAGATACTAAGTGTGCTCATTCTGATTGGGGTATCACTGCTCCCAGAACTTCTATAAGACAGAGCTAGGGAACACACACACACACATATTTACAGCTGTACTTATTCCTGTATCTATCTAAATATATGTATTGAAATCCCTGAGTTCATAATGATATTTCAGCTCTAGTCCAGATTATTGAATTACAAGGTTTATTTTATTTTTCTCCCTTTCCATATTTATAACTTTCTTCCAACAGTGAGAAACTTGGTTCCTGTTATTCTCAATATACATATTATTTGATCAATCCCCCTGCTTGTAACCAATATTCCATCACCACCCATACCCTTCACCCTCCTCAGACTATGACACTCACAGAGCTGTCCACCTTCCTGCACCTTCTTGGGCCCCAACACCCATGGTGGACTGAAACCAACTCTACTCAGTTGTACAGACTGCCTCCTCACCCTGTGCAGTCTTTGATACTCAGCAAAAGGGCACCAACTCACCAAGTCCTCCTTACCACATTCAGGCTGCTCAGTGGTCTCTGGCAGCCCTAAAGCAAAATCAACTAGAAATGCTCCAGGCTACTCCAAGCACAAGATTCATTGGTATCTCTCCACAAAAGGGTACTTTTGAATAGCTACAGATTTGTTATAACACATTTTATATGTAATATCCACCACTTGTATGTCAGTTTGTCTTACTGTGGTAGCTTGTGTGCTGCTACGATGCTATGATACCATTTCACCCCAGCAAAAATGACACTGGTCCAAAAAACAGAAAACAACAAATGCTGACAAGGTTGTGGGGATATTGGAACTCTTAAACACTGCTGATGGGATTGTAAAATGGTGCAAGCAGTATGGAAAATGGTATGGTGCTTCCTCAAAACCTAGAAATAGAAATACCATATGATCCAGCAATCCCAGTATTAGGTATTTACCTTAGAGAAATCAGAGCAGTCAAACAAACAGACATATACACACCCATGTTCATTGCAGCATTATTCACAATAGCAAAAAGATGGAAATGGTATCAATGTCCATCAACAGATGGATGGATAAACAAATCAGGGTACATACATACAACAGAATACTACCCAACAATAAAGAATAGTGATGAGTCCATGAAACATCTTATAACATGGATGAATCTGGAGGACACTATGCTGAGTGAAACATATGAATCACAAAATGACAAATACTGTATGATATCACTTTTATAAAAAGTTAAGAATAGGTTTACTCACAGGAGGTAAATTTCCCTGATGGTTACTAGGGATGGAAGGGTGAGGGAGAGAGAACCACTGCTAAATAGGAGACATATGTTATTTCTGGCAAAGGGAAAGGCAGTACAAAATATGGGGAAGTCAGCACAATGTGCCCAAGGCAAATGAAGACACAAAGAGGTACGCAAGAATAAAAGTCGACTTGCGAAGTGGTTAAGCGTTTGGTGGTTAACCAAATGACTGGCAGTTCGAATCCACCAGCCTCTCCTTGAAAATCCTATGGGGCAGTTCTACTCTGTCCTATAGGGTTGCTATGGGTCAGAATTGACTCGATGGCAACAGGTTTGGTTTGGTTTTGGTATGGTAATGACTAAACTGTATATAATTCTGCAACAACAGTAATAACAACCTAGAATCAATGAGTGGTTACATAGGTAGGTATGAATGCTCTACAGATGTGAGTGGGTGCATGGAGTGCGTGAGCATGTATGTACGGGTATAGTTGTGGGTAATGGTATATACATATTTGTATGTGCTGCGTGAGTATTGAAATAAATGACAGAGCACATAGAGGGCACAGTTATGGAGACTTCTTAGACATGTCCAAACATCTTGTGGGACTGAGGTACTGGGCTTGCGGGCTGAGGATCACAGTCTTGGGGAACATCTAACTCAACTGGCATAACACAGTTCATAAAGATAGTGGTTTACATCCCAGTTGGGTGAGTAGCATCTGGGATCTCAAAAGCTTGCAAGAGGGCATCTAAGATACAATTATTGGTCTCATCCCATCCAGAGCAAAGGAGAGTGATGGAAACCAAAGATCATGGAAGAAATTAACCCAAAAGACCAATGGCCTACACAAGCCACAGCCTCCTCAAGCCTGAGACCAGAAGAGCTAGATGGTGCCCAGCTACCACTACCGACCATTCTGACCGGGGACACAATAGAAGGTACCAGTTAGAATGGGAGAAAAACGTCGAATAAACTCAAATTCATAAAAAAGATCAGACTTACTGGAATGTTACAGACTGGAGGACCCCTCGAAACTATCACCTAAGACACCCTTTCAAACTAGAACTGAAGCCACTCCTGGAGGTCATCTTTCAGCCAAATAAAATAGGTTTATAGCCAAATAGGTTGGCCTATAAAATAAACAATACCACCCATGAGGAACTAAATGAGACCAAACAGGCAACGTTTGCTCAAAAGCAAAGAAGAGAAGGCAAGGAGAGGCAGGGAAACTGGAGGGACGGAAACGGGGAAGGCGAGGTGGAAATGGGGAGAGTGCTGACATATTGCAGGGATAGCAACTAATGTCACAGAATAATATGCGCATGAATTGTTGAATAGGAATCTAATTTGCTGTGTAAACTTTCACTTAAAGCACAATAAAATGTTTTTTAAAAAAATCCTGTGGATCACAATATTGTGCAATATAGTGCTGGAAGACGAGCCGCTAGATTGGAAGGCAGTACGCAATGACTGCAGCAATGGACTCAGGCACGCCAACGGTCATGAAGATGGGGCTGGACAGGGTAACATTTCAATCTGTTGTACAGGAAGTCAGCATGAGTCGGAGCAGGCTCCATGGCCACTACCAACAACAACGTATGTAATATAACATAATAATAATGCCCATCCCAGTAGATTTCTGGGTATGCTGCTTGGTGTTTCATTGATAGGCATCCCTGTTCTATCTTTTAGAATCTAAATCTTCCAGGTTCCAGAGACACTGATTCTATGTACTCTGTTCTCTTTGACCCTCTACCTCCCTCGCATCCCAGGAAGAAGGAACTAAAGCCCTGACATAAACTAATGTTCTGCTCACACACAGTAGGGATGAGACTGACATGATTTTAGCAATCTACTTTTCTGGAAAAGTTCAGAACCATATTATCAGAACGATTGGTTGCTGCATTAGTGGAAATCTTCCTGGGTATAAAATTATCCTTGAATACTTACTTCCTGACCCTCATGTTCACTCACTACGGGTATTCAGTTAACCAAAATTTATCGAACACACTGTGGTAAGTTCAAGTCACAGATAAAACCTGTTGCCATGGAGTCGATTCCGACTTATAAATACCCTATAGAACAGAGTTTGTAAGGAGTGGCTGATGGATTCGAACTGCTGACCTTTTGATGACCAGCTGTGCTCTTAACCACTACACCACCCACTCTCCAAGTCACAGAAACTTAGAATAAAATAATGGGTCTCAGTCTCTGTGGCCATAGGCCTACAGTTCTGTAGGAGGTAGGAGAGGACAGGCACATAAAACCTGGAATACCAGGCTGAGAAAAGCAAGCAGTAAGAGGACAGTCTAGGCACAGAGCTTCAGAGGGTCAGAGCAAGGAAAGATATCACCAGGTTAGGAGACCATGGAAAATGCCATAAACCAAAAAAAAAAAAAAAAGGAAAAACAAACCCACTGCTGTCCAGTGGATTCCAACTCATAGTGACCCTATAGGGTTTCCAAGGCTGTAAATGTTTATGGTAGCAGACTGCCACTTCTTTCTGCCTCGGAGCGGCTGGTGGATTCAAATCACTGAACTTTTAGTTAGCAGCTGCCTGCTTTAACCACTGCACCACCAGGGCCCCTTTAAGCGATAGAAACCCAATTCAAAAATACTTTAAGTCAAATAAAAATTTTGGCTCATGCTATTTAAAAGCCCATCATTAGGACTTGGTTTCTTTTCACTTCTGAGCTTAGCCCACTTCTATGCTGTTGTTGTTAGCTGTCACTGGGTTGGCCCCTGACTCATGGCAACCATATGCACAACAGAACAAAACGTTACCCAGTCCTGCATCATCCCCATGGTAGATAGCAGATCAGGTCATTGTGAGTCATAGGGTTTTTATTGGTTGATTTTCAGAAATCGGTCACCAGACCTTTCTTCCTAGTCTGTCTTAGTGTGGTATCATCACTGAAACCTCTCAGCATCACAACAACATACAAGCCTCCACTGACAGATAGGTGGTAGCTGTGCATGAGGAGCACTGGCCAGGAATCGAACCCTGGTCTTCCTCATGGAAGGCGAGAATTCTACCATTGAACCACCACCAATCGGCTTCATTCTAAAGTAGTATCTCCCTGTGATGACCCATATGGCCCAGGCTTACAGCTAATCCATCTAGCAACCTATTAGAAAAGTTGTACCTCCTCCTATTGTCGTTGTTAGATGTCATCAAGTCACTCCTGGCTCATAGCGACCCTATGTACAACAGGGTCATTATGGCTTTGTTGGGCTGCTTCTCATTGGGTTGCCTGGTTGCCTAACTGTCTGTGAACCAACCACTTCAGCTGAAGGGGTAGATTACGCAGAGTTAGTGGGGCCGGACCACTCCAGGGGGCATTAAAGGCCCTGAGAAAGATTGACTTCAGGGCCAGCCATCCTCTGCTCATAGAGGAGACTGCAGGATAGGTCTTTGTGCCCCTTGCAAGCTGAGTTTATCTTTCAAGGTTACGTTAAACTTATGTCTAATTGTGTAACTGGTCTGACTGTGAGGAATGTGAAGAGGAGCTTAATACCTGCTGTAATTACGGGATAACTTTATTCATAAGCTATGAGACTCACAAAAAGCTCTCCTGTTCATGAAACTCAACTGAGTAGGAATTTTCAATAATGTCCAATATTTTCTCACACACATTCACACGCACACAAAAAAACTTCTACAAATCCATACTGGTAATCCATCATTTTCTTACAAACAGAATAAATGTCATAATATTTCATATATTTTGCCACTATTAGAAGTAATCCACGATCATTCTTAAAAGGTGGGAAATACAGAAGAGTAGAAAGAAAAAGAAAGACAAGTTCCCCAGTATCACCATCCAAACACAAGCACAAGTAACATCGGGGTAGGAACTTGACTGTTTCAGGTGACAAACTCCAAATCACTGAGCTGGGGCATGTCAGACTGGGACATAAATACAGACCCAGTGGTCCTTGTACATCTGAATCTTTCTGACAGTGGTCACTCATACCTCATGTTACCACCAATTTTCTCAATATAGAAAATGAGATAGCTTCATTTTCTTTTCTACTTACTAAAAGGATACATGCTATTGAAAAAAATAAAAACAAAACAGAAGATAAAAATCACCCAAATGCAACAATCAATTATACTAGTGTTAGTTAACACATTTTTTAGGAAAAATCTTTCTAGATGTATCTCTGTGCATTATGTATACGTAAAGAGAGAGTGAAGTTACAGAGAGTTTCTGCTCTGGTCATCCTTCCGCATCCAGAAAAATCTTTTAGATAAATTCCTAAAAGGAGAGCTCCTAGATTGAGGATTTTTAAATTGTTGATACATATCGCTAAACCACCTGAAGAAAGATTGTACCCATACAGACTCTCATTAAAAGTATGTAAGACTAGATCAGACTTGCTGGTCTGACAGAGACTGGAGAAATCGCAGGAGTATGGCCCCCGAACACCCTTTTAACTCAGTACTGAAGTCACTCCGGAGGTTCACTCTTCAGCAAAGATTAGACAGTGTATAAAACAAACAACCCATCGCTGTCCAGTCAATTCCAGCTCATAGCTGACCCTACAGGACAGGTAGAACTACCCCATAGGGTTTCCAAGAAGCACCTGGTGGATTCGAACCAGCAACCTTTTTGTTAGCAGCCGTAGCTCTTAACCACTACACCACCAGGGTTTCCAGGTGGGTGTACAGGGCAAACAATAATACACGTGAGGATCGTGCTTCACAGTTCCATCATGTATACGAGGCTGACTGGGCACACCAGCCCAAAAGCAAAGATGAGAAGGCAGGAAGGGACGGGGAAGTGGACGAACGGAAAGAGGGAACCCGGAGTGGAGAGGAGAGAGTGTTGACACATAGCGGGGTTGCCAAACAATGTCACAAGACAATTTGTGTATTAATTGTTTAATGAGAAACTAGTTTACTCTGTAAACTTTCACCTAAAGCACAATTAAAAAAAAAAAAAAGTGTGTGAGACTATGCATTTCCCCCACAAGCTCACCAACACTGGGCTTTGAAATCTTTTTTAATCTTGACCCTTCTGACAGCAAGAAAAAGACACCAGTTTTTTATTTCCATTTCCTTGAAACTAGTAAAAGTGATTGTCTTTTTAAGTATTTCTTTTTGTACGAATTGACTGCTTATGTCCTTTACCCATTTTTCTGTTAAGGTAGCCATTCTTTACTGACTGATTTATAAGAGATAATTTTTTTAGTTTGCAATTTTGGAAATTTTTCTTAATGGATTTGGCATATAGTAACTTATCCTAAGCTACACTTCCCTATAAAACCTGACATACTGTAAATGTCAAATCAAGAAGAAGTTTTCGTCAGCAAATTCAGTCAATTTATCTCTACCCTCAGTCCACCATTTTGTTCCCAATGCTTTCTAAGAGTAAGAGACCATTAGGGGCCTTAGAGGTCAGGGATCCCTAGAGGCATGTATGCAGCTCTGTACGGTAGACTAGATTCATAAGCTCAGCCAGCTGTGTTCCTCTGGGCTCTGGTCAAGCCTTTAATTTCCAGCCTCGAGGCTCTTCTTTTCCCAACCTCGTCCTACCATCCTCCCAAAACCAAACCCACTGCTATCGAGTCGAGTCCGACTCATAGCGACCCTCATAAGACAGAGTAGAACTGCCCTGTAGGGTTTCCAAGGAGCAGGTGGTGAATTCAAACTGATGACCTTTCTGTTAGCAGCCGAGCTTTTAACCACTGTGCCACCAGGGCTCCATCATTCTCCCACCTTCCCCCAATTCCACCTCCACACTGGAGAAGGCAAACAACAAGCAAACGTATGTCAAAAGCTGTCTACTTCACATTTTTCTCCTATTTGATACTGTTAGGAACTTAGAAATCCTAATGTGTGACTTACAGAAGAGTTATTTATTGGATTTATAGTCATATAGAAGAATAAAGAAAGGATATGATTGAAGCAGTGTCCTTGGATGGTGCCAAGGGTTAATGCTCTCAGTTGCTAACTGAAAGGTTAGACTTCAAGTCACCGAAAAGCGTGCTGGAAGAAAGGCCTGAAAATCTACTTCTAAAAATCAGCAATTGAAAATCCTATTAAGCACAGTTCTACTCTGACACACATGTGATCACCATGAGTCGGGATTGACTTGATGGCAAATGGTCATGGTGATGGTGGTGGATAGACGAAGGACTGATTTAACCCACCTCTGTCTCATATCAGAGATTAGGAAATCATTAGGGGAGGTCAGAGGCACTGAAGGACAGCTTTCTAAAAGTCCAGTTCTAAGATCACGAGGAATATTGGTCTTCCAAAGTCACTCCTGAGGAATGCTGTAATGACCAACAGGTTCTGAAGAAAAAATAGCATCACCCACAACTCCCATGTTGATGAATTTATCAGTCATTTTTCTGTTGAGTACAGTCACATGTCAAAGATTTATTCAATTGATTACTGATGTTAAATAAGATGTTAAGACTGTTTTAAAGGATAGTTTGAAAATCAGTGACTATATATATATAATGTATGTATATATACATATATCTATAAACCAAAAAAAACAAACCCATTGCCATCAAGTCCATTCAGACTCATAGCGACCCTATAGTACAGAGTAGAGCTGCCCCATAGAGTTTCCAAGGAGCGCCTGGTGGATTCAAACTGCCAACCTTTTGGTTAGCAGACATAGCTCTTAACCAGTATGCCACCGGGGGGATTTATACATATATATATATTGCAATGGAGATGCCTCATAAATGAAAAACAGAGCTACATGACCCAGGAATAAACTTTATCCAAACTGAGAACAGGAATGAAGGGTTGACCCACCGGCCTGAGGTTTAGGTGTCGTAGAGGAGCATTGATCAGGCAAGGAAAGGAAAACAACTAATAAATTCAGCACTCGATAGTATTTTTACTTTCTTATAAATCACCTGTGGCTTCCATCTTCCCTTCTCTTTCCTTTTCTCTCCAGTGTAAAAATGAAGCCATGAGTTAAAGTCATAGCAGTATTTGATGAAGAAATGTCATTTTGACCACTTTGAAATTGGAAATCACTTAGGATATAAGCAAGGGAGGGATAAATAGAACTCTCGCTATTTTTCTAATTTAAATTTTCCTCCCCAAAAATGTATTTTTAAGCTTTTGAATGTAGCACACATTTGTTATAAAAATTTCAGACAAAGACACGTATCACACATGAAGGATAACTCTCCCTGTATCAGTCATCTATTGTTATGTTAAAAACCACCCTGAAAAACTGAGTGGCTTAGAACAATAATTCTCATTCATTTTGTCCACTCATCTGCAACTGCAAAGCTTGAGAGGAATGGCTCATCTCCGAGGCACACATTATCAGCCAAGGCGGCTTGGGTGGGGGTTGGAGGATCCACTTACAAGATGTCTTACTAACCCAGCAGGCAAGTTGGTTAAAATACCAGGTGAATTTAAAGCTACGGTTTTTCTGAGGATGTATATTATAAGGCTGTTTATAAAACAAAATGACGGTTGTAAATGACAGGAAAAGAGTGTCCTTTCACTTGGTGAAGTATGCTTTTCAAAAAGTTAGAGACATGGCTCTCGTACAAGTACAATCACACCTCAAAGATCTATTCAACTGGTTAATTAGTGATGATATTAAGTCAGATGTTAGGACTGTTTAAAAAGGATAGTTGGAAAATCAGTGACATGTGTATATACACATACACACATGTATATGTATGTATCGCATCAAAAACCAAACCAAACCCATTGCCATTGAGTCAATTCCGACTCATTGTGACTCTATAAGACAGAGCAGAACTGCCCCATAGGGTTTCCAAGGAGCGGCTGGTGGATTCGAACTGCTTATTTCTTGGTTAGCAGCCGAGCTCTTAACCACTGCGCCACCAGGCCTCCTGTATTGTATCAGAATGTCCAAATAAATTTGCTAATAGATGCAGATTAGTTAATATCCAAGAAGGTAATTAAATATAATGTTTGGGGTTATCATTTCTACTAGGTGGAAATTCATTGCTATCTCTACTGAATATTCATTTCTACGAAAACTGCCTCCACTCTTTAGCCTCAGTCCATGAACAAATTGAGTTCCTCCCTTCCACCACCACCACCATTGGTCCAAGAATGAGTATATGACTCAGGTCTAGACAAAAGGAGCATCCCATTTCCCTAGTGATAGGATCAGAGACAGCTGTGCAACCAACCCTATTGGTGCCCAAAGGCACAGTAAAATTTTTCAGGAATTTTGTGAAAGCCATCACTTTATCAGCTGCACTTGAATAAGAAAGGGTTTAGGATGGAATTTAGGCAGGCAGCCTGCCACCACACAAAGCGTGAAAATGGCAAAGGACAGAAGAATAGAGACAAGCAACAGAGGGGAAGAGCATGCTGGGGAATTCAACTGAACCCCTGCATCAACCCTGCTTATTGCCTCGTTACAGCCCTAATCCTAGGTTTTCATTAACGTTAGCCAATATAGTTCCTTTTTGTGTGTGTTAGTTTAAAACAGATAAATTCATTCCAAATGATTTCTCACAATATAAAAGGGTTCTCAAGCCCTGGCTCCTTCTAGGCTAGCCCATTAAACACATATTGACTTCTCTGTGCCTCAGTTTCCCCTTCTGTGAAAGGAATAAACAACATCTACTACAAAGCATTGTAAAGCTTAAAAGCCTAGTAAATATAATATACTTTTATAATACTGAGATAAAAGAAACCTCACATAACTTTTCTAAATTAAATTATATCTGGCTCTAAGCCCCCACTTACTAGAGCCAGATGACTCCCAATATCAATCATTATTGGAGGTTCTTTTCACTCTTTAGTGTGGTAAAATCTGTCCAAAATTACCTAGGGAAGATTTTCAGGTCTTTGGTGTATCATGGTTGCTACTGGGATGTTCCCTGTCCAAGTCCATACAGTCCATTCAAAGGCAGGTGACTACACAACCTCTTTGCTGCTTGTTGGCTCTAGAAACTTTTATTCAGCTGCTGAGACTACGGTGTTTACTGTTCAGTGTCCCGGCAAACATATCAGCTCACCCCATCAGAAATCCTACTCCTCCTAGAACACTTTGTTAAAGCCATTGAAGCTTGTAAATTCCTCTACACACTTTTCCTCAAGACCTTGGAGCCACTGATAACCTTGGGCAACTCCTCCTCTTTCAACCCAGTGACTCTCATCCAGAAAGTCTCCATCTCCTTCCTCTAAGGAACATCCAGCTAAATTCATCTCCCACACAAGAGCCTAAAGTTGTATAACAGATACCCTGGAACTTTGTTTTGGATAAGGAAATGCAAAAAGCTATTAATAATCTGTGGTAGGCAGCCTCTGAGAAGACCCAATGATCCCGACCTCCTGGTATTCATGCCCTTGTGAAATCTGCTCCCTTTGGGTATGGGCTGTACCTAGTCATTCACTTCTAGAAAACGGAATTAAGCAAAAGAAATAGAATGTCACTTCTGAGATGAGTTTATAAAATGACGGTGACTTCTATCTTGTTTGTTCTCTCTTTCTCCCTCACTGTTCTGTGGAAAGCAAGCTGCCATAATGTGAGTCTTCCAACAGAGAAGCCCTTGTGTCAAGGAACTGTCATCTAGGACTAGAGCCAGTGAGGATTCGAGGTTGCCAAAAGCCATGTGAGTGAGCTTGGAAGCAGATGGATCCTCCCCAAGATATGTCTTCAGATAACTACAACCCCAGGCAGAAGTTTGAGTGCTGCCTTGTAAGAGAATCTGGGCCCTTTAAGCAGCTGATCTCTAACTCACAGACACTGTGAGAAAATAAATGCTTATTGTTTTAAGTCGCTAAGATTTGGAAAAATTTATCACACAACAAGAGATAACTAGCACAGAACCTCTAAGACCAGAAGCCCAATATTTCCTGAAAAAGAGGAAAAATCGCCTTTTCCTCCTTAGATCTCTCCTGGCAGATGGTAGGAAACAGCAGTAAAGAGCTTGGTAAATTATCTTGTGACAAATGTACATTACCTGAAGCAGTATAAGTAGGTAGAACAGGGTTCTCTACAGAAGGAAATTACCACCTGTTATGGATTGAATTGTGTCCCCCCAAAAATGTTGAAGTCCTAACCCCTGCATCAATGAATGCGACCTTGTTAGGGGAAATAAAGCATTTCTTCACAGATGTTATCAGTTAAGTTAATGAGTAGCATGGGTCCTAATCCTAATCACTTCTGAGTGTCATTTTACAAAGAGAAAACAGACACCTAAACAGAGTCACACACAAGGAGAAGACAGCATATGAGGATCCATCTATAAGTCAAGGAATGACAACAAATGCCCAGGACTACCAGAAGCTGAAAAAGACCAGGAAGGATCTTCGCCCAGAGTCTACAGAGAGAGAGCATAACCCTGCTGATACCCTGAATTCCGACTTCTGGGCTCCAGAACTGTGAAAAAATAAATTTCTGTTCTTAAAGCCATCCACATTATGGTACTTTGTTACGGCAGCTCTAGGACACTGAGACACCACCTCCCACACTAAAGAATAGTCATGCCCCCTAAACCACATGACAACCTATGGCATCCCAAACCTTTTCAATAAAGGAAGACACAGATCCTGATACTCGGGGAGGGGTAGAGAGGAAGCTACTATAAGTTCTTGAACTGCCTTTTGGCCTCCCTAAAGAAACTCAAGCCTGTTCCTATGACCGCAAGAAAAGTACAGGCTAATTTCAGTTTGGACAAATGGAATTTCTAGATGAAAGTCCCCAAAGACCAGAACTATCTCCCCTATCATGGGTTGCTGCTTTAAACCTGGAGATTCCGGTGTGGTACCAAGAATTAAAAAAAAAAAAAAAAAACTAAAAATCAAATTACCACATGACCAAGAAATTCCTCTGCTAGATGTATATCAAAAAGACATGGAACGATGGACTGAAACAGAGACTTGTACACCAAAGTTCATGGCAGCACTATTCACAATAGCCGAAAAATAGAAACACTTCCATGTTGAGATTTGATATAATGTGATCACCACCATGATGGGATCTGCTGTGAGTAGCCAATCAGTTGAAAGGGAGTTTTCCTGGGAGTGTGGCCATTCTGGCAAGATTCAGGTTTTTTTTCTCACTCTGGATCCTACAGCTGGCTCCTGTTTGTCTGACCTCCGGTTCTTGGAACTTGAGCTAACAGCTTATCTGCCGAACTTGGAATTCATCGATCTTCACAGCCTGTGAGCAAGAGCCTTACTCTCTGACCTGCCAATCTTGGGTTCGCCAGTCCCTGTGGCTACATGAATCAGGAAAAGCCCCTATCCTGATCCACAGACTTGGGACGTTCCAGCCTCTACAACTGTGAGCCATTTCCTTGATATAAATCTCTCTCACTCTATATATATATTTGTATGCTTTACTGGTTTTGCTTCTCTAAAGAACGCAGCCTACAACATCCATCAACAGATGAATGAATAAACAAAATGTAGTACATACATACAATGGAATACTATTCAGCCAGTAGGAGAAATAAAGTCTCGATACATGCTGCAATATGAATGGAGCTTGAAGACGTTATGCTGAGTGAAAAAGTCAATCACAAAAGGACAAATATCGTAAGACCTCATTTATGTAAAAAGATAAGAAAAGACAAGTGTGTAGAGACCAAAGTTTCTTGGTGGTTGCCAGGGATGGGAGGGAGGGGGAAAGGGAGAATTGTTGCTTATGGAGCACTAAGTTTTGGTTTACATGATTGCAAAATCCCATTGATTAAGGGGTGGGTTGCACATACATTATTGTAAGCGCTGTCAAAAAGCTGTACACCTGTAAAAAGCTGAATTGGAAAAAGTTATGCTATAGACATATATACAAAAATGACAAAAAAAGTAGCTGCTGAGGCTGCTTATGTACAACCAAACACCTCATGGGATTTGGTTCTTTGTTTTGAAAGTTCAGGGTCATGGTTTCATGGGACATCCCAGTTAACTAGCCTAATAATGTGTTTAGTTCTGTCTCCTTCTGCTCTACCTCCTAGTTCGTTGTGTAGTTCCTGGAGTCTTAAAAGCTTGCAAGAGGCCATCCAAAACACAACAATTGGCCTCTATTTACCTGGAGAAACAGAGGAAGAAGGAGAGTCAGGAATATCAGTTGCTGTCGAATAGATTTGTCAGTTCTGACTCATAGTGACTCCAGGGCAGAGTAGAACTGCCTCGTAGGGTTTCCAAGGCTGTAAATCTTTAGGGAAGCAGACTGCCACATCTTTCTCTCATGGAGCCTCTGATGGATTTGAACTACTAATCTCTCAGTTAGCAGCCAAGTGCTTAACCACTGGGCAATCAGGGCTCCTTGAGTCAGAAATAGGAAGAGGAAATGGAATGTGTAGTTGATTGCCTCCATGAACAACTGCTTCCTATGCCATGAGACCAGAAGAGCTGTATGGTGCCCAGCTACAATTACTGAACATTTTGGTCAAAGATCCTATAGAAAAATCCTGATCAAAAGGGGGAAAAGCAGAACAGAATTTCAAATTCTCATGGACTCCAGACTTTCCAGAGCCCTGGAGGCTAGACGAACCCCTGAAACTATTGTCCGGAGATAATCCTTAAACCTTAGACCAGAAGTATCCCCTGAAGTCTTCTTAAAACCAAACAACAGCTTAACTAGTAAAAAATGTCTGCATTGAACATTATGCTCTTTTAAGAACTATCCATATGGGATCAAACTGACAAGAGCAACTAAAAAAATTGGATAAGAACCTCAGGAGGCAGTGAGTTTATGTTAATGAGGGAGGAACAACTCAGAAAAGGAGGATGAGAATTGTTGTACAACTCCAAGAATGAAATTAATGTTATGTAATTGTACATGTAGAAACTGTTGAATTGGTGTATGTTTTGCTGTGTATATTCTCAACAACAATAGCAAAATAAATAAATAAATAAAGTTTAAATAAATAAAGCCTGACAGGCATCCTGCCTTCAGGAATATGAGCCCCCTCTCTAAGACTTCACACCAGAAAGTCACTTGTGGTCTACAAAGTTCTGCTTTGGGGCCCTTGTGCCCTCTCCACCCTGATGTGTCAGCAGGGCTGGGGCAGAGGGGAAGGTCACACAGCCCTTCCCTGACCCTCAAGCCTAGCAGATACCCGCACCCATCCTGGACCTACAAGATCCCTCTGCATTTCTCGTGGCCATTCTATTTTCTAACTCCATCCTTTCATCATATCTATTTTTAGCTTAGTACAATTTTCCATTTATTCCACACGTAACCCAGATTATACCAGGGTCCAGCTTACCATTGGTGATCTCCACCAATTCCACAGCCTTCAGTCAAGTTTTCTCAGGAATTTGTTCTAATACCCAGGGAATTGTTCTCAGGACCATCTGTGTCCATCCTCAAAGGCAACTTCCCCATATAATCACTTTTGGCTTTACATCAACTTAAACCTCAATCTTGAGCTCCTCTTCAAGTTTCCCCAAAAGAACCCACCTTCAAAGGAGCATAAGAGGGGCTCTCAACTTTCCCACCTCTACACCCATAGGGCCTCACCCTGCTGGTCTTCCTCTCCTCTCTTAGTGTCCCTCCTTCCCCCAACAAGCTATATTTGCCCATTTTCATTCAGAAAGGATCTGTTCTTTCAAGAGTCCATATTCTAACCTGCACATCTAACACTGCATGTCCTGATTTGCTACATGGGTGAGGCCTTTATCATATCAAAACTCTTAAGAGAGTAATTGCAGTTGTATGTCACAATATCTTTTGCTTTCAGTCATACCTACGGTCACTTCCTCTTTGAAAGATTTCCAAATTTTTCATTTTTACTTTTCAACTTTTTGACACAACACCTTTTGACCTGAAAAGATTTTTAAAATATAATTACTGAGGTCATTTATTTGACATTGTACTCTATCTATCTATCCGTTTATCTATCTATCTAAAAGACTACAGGACTCCCATATATAAAAATACCCTTCAAAAACCAAGGAAAGGTAAGTGACAAGAAAACTTTCCAGATGAGAAAATCAGACACAAAAGAACAAATATTGTATGATCCCACTTATGAGAAACATTTGTCTCTAGGCAAATGCATAGAGACAAAAGTTCATTAGCGGTTACCAGGGGATGGGAGCAGGATGGATTGGGTTGTTATTTCTGTTTGGGGTGATGAAAAACTTTTGGAAATGGATAGTGGTGATGGTTGCACAATGTAATTAATGTCACTGGATCCTGCAGTCTGGAGAAAAAACAATACTCTCAAAATTCCTTGAGTGGTTTGCTCTTTTCTACTTACTGAAAGGCTGGCAGTTCAAACTCACCCAGAGTTGTCATGGAAGAAAGGCCTGGTGATCTGCTTCCAAAAAGATTATAGCCAAGTAAACCCTACGGAGCAGTTCTACTCTGTAACACACGGGGGTGCTGTGAGTCAGAGTTGAGTCCATGACAATTGGTTGGCTTACGAAGTAGGAAAGAGACGTGTGTGAGAGAAATTTGAAGGGACAGATGTATTAAGAGTTCCAAGTCATCCCTCCTTATTGATCATGGGAACCCTCACCAAGGCTTCCATCCTTTATTGCTCAGGAAGGGACGTTAAGTCCCTGGCACCCAGCAGACTTTGTCTGACTGAAAGGTGTAATCAGGGTGAGTCTACAGGATCAAAAGTTATTCTTTACTTTCTGTGTAGTCTCCCTCAAGAGCAGATTCTATATCTTGTCTAAATAGTTCTGTTTTATGGACTTTATTATGACCTTGATTATTTAAGAAACAAAACAAGACAAGCAACCTTGTTTTTTCCTTAACTTACAAAAGAACTCAGGTTCTTTAAAATTATTTATTCTGTTTATCTTAAAATTTTATTTTCACCCATAATCCTATCTTATTTAAGTGTTCGACTCTCCTCGGACAGTTTTTTTTTTTTTTTTCATTTTTTACTTCCCAATATTGGACATAGAATAATTTTGAAAAATAATAATAAGATAAAATTTCCAGGATCTCTTTTCATTTGTCACTATCTTTGAGATTTCCTAGTTTCCCAGGAAATCACAAAGTTATTTGTTCACTTTATAGAAGAAAGGCATTAGAAATGAAAAGGTTAGCTTGATATATTACATACAGCCACATAGGAAGAACTGGTAAAATAGAAGAGAACCTCAGGCTGCCCTTGGTTAAATTTGAATATATAAAACGGTATTAATATAAATTTTCCAGAAATTGAATATTTTATGGAAAGACCTTACGGATTTGGCAGTTCCCTCACTGCCCGTGTGTTTTTACCACCAGGGAAAACATTTATCAAAGGTCTTATTAAATAGTTGTGGCCACGCTCTGACTGGGATCACAACAGAGGGTCCCGGACAGAGCAGGAGAAAAAGGCAGAACAAAAAATCAAATTCACACACACAAAAAACCAGACTTATAGGCAGAGACTAGAGGAACCCCAGAAACTATGGCCCTGTAAACGTTCACCTAAAGCACAATAAAAAAAAATTTTAAATGATGTGTCCAGTTTTCCTTTATCAAAGTCCTTGGGTACTTTGCTGATGTACTTGGCATAAACAGTATAGGGTTATCAATCATAATTGTTATTTAAGATGTGTTTAATTTAAAATGCTTTCTACTTCAAATGTTTATTTAATCATTTCTTTAATTTAGTAAAGAAGTAAAGAAAAAGTAAATTTAGTTACTTCTTTGAATTTAGTATCTTTTGGGCAATGGTTCTCAATTGGAGTTGCATATCAGACTCACCTATGCGATTTCATTAAAACAGAGACACCTAAGCCTCCTCCAGACTTACGGAATCTCATTTTGTTCTTGGTACAAAAAATTGTCTCCAGATTATTGTTATTTCTCAAGAGTTTTCTCTATGAAAATTATGTTCAACTATTTTTAGAAATCAGATGCAATATTCATTGACTTCTTTGAAAATAGCCTTACACAATTATCTCATTAAGGATTATATTTGAAGGAATACATTTAGTATTTTACCTAAAAAATTTTTAAATGACTTTATTGTCTTTGCTTTGCATGACACAGAAATAACCAACCTGCCTTGTCAGTTGCATTATTCTTATTACAAACCCTCATCAGATCTTTCACATTGGAAAATTATCAACAAAAGTAACCATAGCCATTTAAGTCTCCGTCTTCTACAGGAGATTTTTGTTTTACACTGATGCTTGTCCCAAGGGTATGCTACAGGTACAGGTCAGAGTTTGTGTCTTCAGCAAAGAACACTCTCAGAGATTCCCTGAAAAGAACTGTAATAGGTAATTCAGCCTATGGACACCTCGAAGAACAGACAGAATCATGGGCACAGGCTTCTAAACTGACAGCGTGTAAATAACATTCAGACCACACCAGTGGGCTAGGTCAGGATTCCCAGGACTCTCTTTAGCCCAGAAGCAGGAGGTTTCGTGAGACAATTCTGTCTAGTTTATACCTGTTTGTGTGGACAGGACTCACTGTCATCTTCACACAGCTATTGCTAGAAGTCCATGCTGCTTTATTATAGAGCAAAATCCTACAGGATTATTCCCACCAAGTGTCAGTTGCTCAGATATAGTAGGCAATTATTAATCCATCCATTTTATTTTCAAAATAGTTTATGTATTGAGAAATTATTGTACAAGTGACAAGCACACATAATACAATTCATATCGACGTATAGCAAAATGGAAGTTCTAAGTACTCTTAGGACATACGCCTAACTCAAAAAAAGAAGAGATGGTTTTTGTTTTGTTTGCAGCACCTATTAAACGGTTACAAACATTTATTGAGAGCACACTAAATCTCGAACACTGCATTAAGCATTTTATGTGTTGTTTTTGTTAATCGACTTAGAGTTGGCTTCAACTCATGGCAACTTTATGTATAACAGAACGAAACCTTGCCCAGTCCTGCGCCATCTTCATGATTTTTGAAATGTTTGAGCCCATTGATGAGGGGCTTTTGTGTCTATCCATCTCATTGAGGGATTTCTTCATTTTCAGTGACCCTCCACCAAATATGTTGTCCTTTTCTAGTAACTGGCCTTTCCTGATGATGTGTCTAAAGTAAGCAAGATAGAGTCTCACAATTCTCTCTTCTGAGGAGCATTCTGGTTGTATTTCTTCTAAGACTGATTTGTTTATTCTTCTAGCAGTCCATGGTATATTCAATATTCTACCACAGGTCGTATGTATGACCAAAACCAAACCCAGGGCCGTCGAGTTGACTCCGATTCATAGTGACCATATAGAACAGAATACAACTGTCCCATAGAGTTTCCAAGGAGCGCCTGGTAGATTCGAACTGCTGACCCTTTGGTTAGCAGCTGTAGCACTTAACCACTACACCACCAGGGTTTCCCGTATGTGTGAAAAAGGAACCTATTAATCCTTATAGCAAACCTTTGAGGAGGAGCTTTTATCACCGTTTTGCAACTGAGGAAACTGAGGCTCAGGGAGGTTAAGTAACCTGCCCAAGATCACATTGCTAATAAGTAGTATAGGAAAACATTGTGCAAATTTTGGAACTGTTTTAAAAAGTTTACTTGGTATCTTCAATGGAAACCTCAGTGTTGTCTAGCACACCCTTTTGAGTAACCTGATTTTATGGAGTCTCTGGGCTTTTGTCGTCTTTGAGCTACTTGGATAGCAATGCAAATTATTCTCATCCATTGACATGGAGATGGATTTTGTCTAGTGGAAGGTCAACTGATTTCTCTCCCCCACTGGAAGAAGCCAGTTTTCATCTACTAAACACATTCTTTTTAGCGTTCATGATGGTTTATGTATGACTGCCCTTAGGTTCTCCTTTGAGCATCTTAGTATTCTTCTCATTTAATTAATTAGTTAAATAAAATCTTTGACATTTTATTCTTGTATGAGAGTCATGATTTGCCTTTGTTTTAAGAAAAAGAGAAAATCGCCCTTTTACAAGGAGAAGCAGAGATTTAGCCTCTAATAACCAAGCTACCAAGCCTAGGTTCTTAACAAATACTCATTATCTGCCAAGTTTTTGTGTTCTCATATTTTAGCTTTTGTAACTCATCTCATCCATTATCTCTTAAATCTAGAATTTCCTATTTCTTTTGGAATGATCATGAGTTTCAAGCTCCTTCTCGAATTTTTTAAGCACTGTTTTTGGGGTGGCACTCGGGGGTTTGCAGAGAGGCTCTACTTCCCATCATTCATAAGGTTGGTTCCAAAGAAATTGGAATCTGCCAAAAAATAAATAAATAAAATAAAGATTTGACCAATGTGTCTGGTGAAACAGAACTCCCTACTTAGGTAAGAGTCCATCTGAGTATCATTACTATCTCTTCCTGCCTCCTCCCACACACACCCTCACATTTGTGAAACTTAACATGCTCAGGATACAGTTGACTCATTGAACTAAGTCATTGATGATTTTAAAGCTGCTCCAAATCACAAGCAAAACCAAAAACCAGAACCAGTCGCCGCTGAGTTGATTCTGACTCATGGTGACCTCCAATATGCCAGAGAAGAACTGTGCTCCATAGAGTTTTCAATGACTCTTATCTTTCAAAGAGGTCCCTGGGTAGTGCAAACAGTTTGCTCTTGGCTACTAATCAGAAAAAAAGGTTAGCAGTTTGAACTTACCCAGCAGTACCTTGGAAGAAAGGCCTGGCAACCTGCTTCTGTAACGATTACACCCAAGAAAACCCTATGGAGCCGTTCTACTCTGTAACACATGTGGTCACCATGCGTCAGAATCAACTGGACAGCAACGAGTTTTTGCTTGGCTTTTGACCTTTCAGAAGTAGATTGCCGAGCCTTTCGTTCTTCCAAGGTACTTTTGGGTGAATTCAAGCCACCAACCTTTTGGTTACTATCCCAGGACTTAACCATTTTTTCCACCCTGGAACTCCATAACCAGAGGCAGTGTTGCTTTTTTTTTCTTTTTAATGAAAAATGAATCATTGAACATAGCATTTTACCTAGTAATTTTCTCAAACCACTAGAAACCTGTCTATGCTTTTGACTAAATTTGATTCAACCATATTTCTTAATTCACAGATAAAACTAGCTAACAGTTAAAATATCTGTGCATTTTGAAGGTTACAAGTCCTGTTCCCTTTGAAATGCAGGTGATTCTTAAAGAGAAAGTGATAAAGAGAAACAGAGTAAGACTGTGTTTGATGCAGCAAAAACTGTGAGAACCGGAACTCGACAGGACTGCTTTGTGTTTCTGGGCCTTGCAAGTTAGTGCCTTTGACAGGGTGCGGTCCTATCACTTTTCTTGTTTTAGTGGAAAATATTTGAGTTTTGCTTCTCTGATAGGTTTCTATCTTACACACGTTCTGGGTTTTGTAGGCTTCCCTGTATAAAGATTTGCTGATATACAGAAATTATTCATAAGTCTCAGACTTTTAGGTTAAATTCTTGGGTAATTATTACTTAAAAGAAAGGCAAATATTATTTCTCTGGATGCACACAGTAATGCTTTATCAATAATAATTGTTTAACTTGTTTAACAATTTAACTTGTTTAACAAATTAACTTGTTTAACAATTGTTTAACTTGTTTAATAATAATTGTTTAACTTGTTTAATCATTTAACACTTTGCTAATCAACTCAGTTTTCATTCATTCCACTAATATGATTGAGCTCCTTAAGGTTTATAGTCCTGAACTAAGTTTTCATTTAGTCCTAAATGAAGTGCTGTGTTGCAGAGAGAAGGCATGGTCTTTGGCCCCTGGAAGCTTAGAGTCTAAAAGGAGAAAATGTATATAAAAGCACAACATCCTTAAATGGCATCACAAAACAGTGCAGTGTATGACTAAGGCCTAATAAGTTGGAAGATTTATTTGAGGGCTAAGGTGCGGCTGACCCAAACCATGGTATTTTCAATTGCCTCATATGCATGTGAAAGCTGGACAATGAGTAAGGATGACCAACTGCCAGAAGAATGAACAAACCTGTCTTGGAAGAAATACAGCCAGAATGCTCCTTAGAAATAAGGACGGTGAAACTTCATTTCACATATTTTGAACGTGTTATCAGGAGGGACGAGTCCCTGGAGAAGGAGATCATGCTTGGTAAAGTAGAGGGTCAGCGAAAAAGGGGGAGACCCTCAATGAGATGGATCGACACAGTGGCTGCAGCAATGGCCTCAAACATAGCCACGATTGTGAGGATAGCACAGGACTGCGCAGTGTTTCATTCTGTTGTACATAGAGTCATCAACGATTTGGAAGGAACGTGGTGTAATGTCTGCTCTGCCACTAACATGATGTGTGACCTTGAGCAACCCCCCCTTTAATCCCTTTAATCTCATTTCCTTATACTTAAAATGAGAAAGCCAAGATATTATCTCAAAGGATCTGTCTAGCTATAGAGTCTAGAAAAGGCAATGTTAATTAAGGAAGAGAATGGATCTGCCAGAGCAGTCACGGGGAATATGGACAATACCTGAGTTGTCTACCGATAGCCATTCCACTACTACTTTCCCACTGTGTATTGTTTGGTTGGAATTAACCCACTCCCAGTCCTTTGGAGCACAGTTCTACTCTGATATACATGGGGTCGCCATAAGTTGGAGACAATTCCATGTCAACTGGAAACCCCACTCCTAGCACCAAAGTGTCCTAAATAGATCAGCAGAATGGCCTCCCCCTTGTCACAGTGATTAGGTAACTCAGGTTTAATTTAATCAACCTGTAGATACCTTTTCCACTAGGATTGGTTCAGGAGTCAGCCGATCTGAACACAGTATAGGATTTGGCTGGGAATTCTGGGATGGAGATGCTCTCCCTCTTTTTGGAGCACGTGAAAGCCTGGAAATGCCTCAGCTACTTACAAGATAAGTGGAGCCAAGTAAACATTGGGGAAGAGCAGAGCCAAGAGACTGATGGGAAAACAGGACCAGAGCTAAGATCAAACTCCCTGGAAGTCCAAAGGAAGAATTCATGTAGCTGATCCTTGCAGGATAAGTAAGGTTTGGAAAGGAGAAGGGAGAATAGTAACAGTGGAACAAATGGAAGGAATCTGGAAAGAATATGGAATATCTCAAAAATAGCACTTGTAATTATTTTTAATCTCTTTTCTTTTGCTTGGTTGATGCAGAGAAGTTATATTAATTCTATAGTAAACATCTATAGCATAATAGTACTGATATTGTGGTAGAGGTTGACCGTGCAGGCATGACATGTTCAAGTTCTCAAAATGCTTACACCCTAGCTGTTGCTGCTAGCTGCTGACGAATCAGGGCGACCCCATTCACAACAGCAAGAAACGCTGTTGTGTCTTGCGCCATTTCCATGATGTCTGTGGATCAGACCATTGTATTTCATAGGGTTTTCACTGTATAATTTTCAAAAGGTGATCCTGAGGCCTTTCTTCCTAGTCCACCTTAGTCTGGAAGCTCCACTGAAACCTGTTCAACCTAATAGCAACATGCAAACTTCTACTGACAGACAGACGATGGCTGGGTATAAGGTATGATCTGCACCCTAGCAGACTGGCCAAAATGTAAACCACCAACTACAGTAGAAGAAGGACCCCTCTTCCTGTCCCAAGATTGCGGAAGGGAGGAGGAGCTTAGAGCAGGGGATTATCTTTTTAGTTCCTGGGAAGAATTATCACCCACATTGTATAGATAAAGAAATGAAAGTATGGGAGCAAAAATGTCACACACCACTGCAGGCAGTTACTACTGGTAAGCCGTTATTACTGTGAAACCGAGAAGATAACGTTTAACTTTTTCTTTAAGTATTCTCTTAAGGCCTGCCCATGATCACAAAAACAACAGGCAGGGGGGAGAATCTGCACTTGAACTCTAGCCTGCTGGCTTCAACCCCTGTCTCTAGAGTCTCCAACATCATCTGGCATAGGAGCTGGCTACTTTATTTGTGTGGCCCAGTATAAAATAAAAATGTGGGCCCCTTGTTCAAAAAGCAGGGGGGAAAAAGTACCATTAAAGTCACTAAAATATACAGCGCTTTCTGTTCTTCCACAGCCTCTGGACTTGCCATGGAGTTTTATATTCGCTATTTAATGTCATTCTAATTAAAGAAAAATTAAGATTTTAAATTACTAGCACGGATTAACCATTCGTCTTTTTTTTTTTAATAACTTTTATTAAGCTTCAAGTGAACGTTTACAAATCCAATCAGTCTGTCACATATAAGTTTACATACATCTCACTCCCTACTCCCACTTGCTCTCCCCCTCTTGAGTCAGCCCTTTCAGTCTCTCCTTTCTTGACAATTTTGCCGGCTTCCCTCTCTCTCTATCCTCCCATCCCCCTTCCAGACAAGAGTTGCCAACACTATCTCAAGTGTCCACCTGATATAATTAGCTCACTCTTCATCAGCGTCTCTCTCCCACCTGCTGACCAGTCCCTTTCATGTCTGATGAGTTGTCTTCGGGGATGGTTCCTGTCCTGTGCCAACAGAAGGTCTGGGGAGCATGGCCGCCGGGATTCCTCTAGTCTCAGTCAGACCATTAAGTTTGGTCTTTTTATGAGAATTTGGGGTCTGTATCCCACTGATCTCCTGCTCCCTCAGGGGTCCTCTGCTGTGCTCCCTGTCAGGGCAGTCATCGATTGTGGCCGGGCACCAACTAGTTCTTCTGGTCTCAGGATGATGTAGGTCTCTGGTTCAAGTGGCCCTTTCTGTCTCTTGGGCTCTTAGTTGTCGTGTGGCCTTGGTGTTCTTCATTTTCCTTTGCTCCAGGTGGCTTGAGACCAATTGATGCATCTTAGATGGCCGCTTGTTAGCACTTAAGACCCCAGACACCACATTTCAAAGTGGGATGCGGAATGATTTCATAATAGAATTATTTTGCCAATTGACTTAGAAGTCCCCGCAAACCATGTTCCCCAGACCCCCGCGCTTGCTCTGCTGACCTTTGAAGCATTCATTTTATCCCGGAAACTTCTTTGCTTTTGGTCCAGTCCAATTGAGCTGACCTTCCATGTATTGAGTGTTGTCTTTCCCTTCACCTAAAGCAGTTCTTATCTACTGATTAATCAATAAAAAAACCCTCTCCCACCCTCCCTCCTTCCCCCATCTCGTAACCACAAAAGTATGTGTTCTTCTCAGGTTTACTATTTCTCAAGATCTTATAATAGTGGTCTTATACAATATTTGTCCTTTTGCCTCTGACTAATTTCGCTCAGCATAATGCCTTCCAGGTTCCTCCATGTTATGAAATGTTTCAGAGATTCGTCACTGTTCTTTATTGATGCGTAGTATTCCATTGTGTGAATATACCACAATTTATTTACCCATTCATCCGTTGATGGACACCTTGGTTGCTTCCAACTTTTTGCTATTGTAAACAGAGCTGCAATAAACATGGGTGTGCATATATCTGTTTGTATGAAGGCTCTTGTATCTCTAGGGTATATTCCCAGGAGTGGGATTTCTGGGTTGTATGGTAGTTCTATTTCTAACTGTTTAAGATAATGCCAGATAGATTTCCAAAATGGTTGTACCATTTTACATTCCCACCAGCAGTGTATGAGAGTTCCAATCTCTCCGCAGCCTCTCCAACATTTATTATTTTGTGTTTTTTGGATTAATGCCAGCCTTGCTGGTGTGAGATGGAATCTCATCGTAGTTTTAATTTGCATTTCTCTAATGGCTAATGATCGAGAGCATTTTCTCATGTATCTGTTGGCTGCCTGAATATCTTCTTTAGTGAAATGTGTGTTCATATCATTTGCCCACTTCTTGATTGGGTTGTTTGTCTTTTTGTGGTTGAGTTTTGACAGAACCATGTAGATTTTAGAGATCAGGAGCTGGTCGGAGATGTCATAGCTGAAAATTCTTTCCCAATCTGTAGGTGGTCTTTTTACTCTTTTGGAGAAGTCTTTAGATGAGCATAGGTGTTTGATTTTTAGGAGCTCCCAGTTATCTGGTTTCTCTTCATCATTTTTGGTAATGTTTTGTATTCTGTTTATACCTTGTATTAGGGCTCCTAGGGTTGTCCCAATTTTTTCTTCCATGATCTTTATCGTTTTAGTCTTTATGTTTAGGTCTTTGATCCACTTGGAGTTAGCTTTTGTGCATGGTGTGAGGTATGGGTCCAGTTTCATTTTTTTGCAAATGGATATCCAGTTATGCCAGCACCATTTGTTAAAAAGGCTATCTTTTCCCCATTTACCATTCATCTTTATATCTTGCAACGCCAGTTGTAAATGCAAATGAAAGAGGATGCCGTTTGTATTTTGTACCAGCCCCAGGTGACAGAGTAGAACTGCTCCATAGGGTTTTCTTGGCTGTAATCATTACTGAAGCAGATCACCAGGCTTTTCTTCTGTGGCATCACTGGGTAGGTTTGAAGCACCAACATTTAAGGTTAGCAGACGAGCACAAACCATTATATGTACTTCGGTTGTACCAGAACAGTGGAAATACCACACAAAAGTAACTCAACCCTTTTTATTTCACTTTTTTACAACTACACTTTCTATCAACACTCCCTACCTTCAGCTTCCTGATGAGTAAGGAAGAACTGAAAGGAAAAGGAACTTTCCTTTTCCATCTTTCACCATTTTCAGCATAAGTGGTTGGTTGGTTAACATAGGAAAGTAACACAGGAAGGATATGGTAGAGTTACTTGGTCACCCATGTTTCGTAAAAGGTAATTGCTTTCTTTCTGTTAGCAAAGTTCTGCAGAACTTTCAAAGATCTAATTTCAGTGGGAAGCATGGTATCTCCCAGCTGTCAACCCCACCACTGCCACCTTACACAGTCATAGATGTAACTGTACCATATTTTATGCAAATAACACGCACTTTCTATGTTTGTTAGCCAACCAAGACCTTCCCCGCTTGAGGTATTTTTGTAAGCACGCTATGCTAATCTTTTTTTTTTTCTTTGCTGTAAAAAAAGAGTTTCGGAAGTTCTGGCCTAGTCTGGGTTGCTAAACTACACTGCTTCCCAGGCTTTCGAGGCTGATTTCATGCTCAGGCTGTGTGAGTGGGTGTTTTCTCGGGTCAGCCCAGTCACCCGTGCTTCTCTCCTTTGTGCCTTACCTGCAGCCCCTTCAGGATGTTACCAATTACAGGGCCTGCTGGTTTTTCAGGGAAACTTACTTATGAGGCTTTGTTCAAGTCTCAGGTTTCATCTGCCTTCCATTCAAGGCCTTTGTACATTCATGAATTTCTGTGGCAAGCATCTAACTGGAACCTTCCTTTTAAAGGCAGATTTTAGGGGCTGGGCCAGAGGTGGAGCCTGCAAAAAGTTGAGAGCCTAGTTAATTTACATGTCAATGTGTAGCTGGAAGGACTTTATTATTGAGAATTCAGAATCTTGTTTTCCCCCTGTACTGACTGCCTATCTAATTCCATCTATTTCTCTACTGCTAGCTTTAAAATTTCACTCTTCTTTCAACTTTGTTTGAGATTTTTTTCATGATAAAAAGTTAGAAAAAACAATAACCACCCAAAAATATTTTTGTAAAAAAAAGGGGGGGGGGGGGTGGGTGGGAAAATATCCTTTGATGTGCAAGAAGTTCCTGAGAATAGTAACGAGAAAAGAAACTAAATCAAAATTAGGAACTTTTACTTTCTTCTTGTTTTACTTTCAACCTCGGAAATTAAATAGAATCTTCCCTCAGTTAAAATAGAATCGCTCCTCAGCTAAAACAGGATTGCTCCCCAACTTATGATCGAAGCTTTCCTGCACCTATATGTTGCAAGTCAAAAAAATTTAAACTCTTTGCTGTCCAGTTGATTCCAACTCATGGTGACCCCATGTGTTACAGAGTAGAACTGCTCTATAGGGTTTTCTTAGCTCTAATCTTTATAGATTGGAAACCCTGGTAGCATAGTAGTTAAGTGCTAAGGCTGCTAACCAAAGGGTCGGCAGTTCGAATCCGCCAGGCGCTCCTTGGAAACTCTGTGGGGCAGTTCTACTCTGTTCTATAGGGTCGCTATGAGTTGGAATCGACTTGACGGCATTGGGTTTGGTTTGGTTTTTTTTCAATATTTACAGAAGCTGATTGTCAGGCTGTTCTTTCTTAGCGCAGAGTTGGGTTCAAGGCAGTGGCCTTTAGGTGAGTAGTCAAATGCAAACATTTTGAGCCACCCAGGCACCTCTTGTGTTGCAAACCAAATACGCTATTTTTTCATAGAGTAGCTTCTCTCCTGTATGGGAGAGCATGAAAAAGAAAACAAGCAGAAGAAAAAAGAGGAAAAACAAAAAGGAAAACAAGATTTGAAAAGATGCCTGCTGTTCCCTTTATGGAGTCCCTGGGTGGTACAAACAGTAAATGCGCTAGACTGTTAACCGAAAGGTTGGAAATTTGAGTCCACCGAGAGGTACCTCAGAAGAAAGGCCTGGTGATCTACTTCCAAAAACTCAACCCATTGAAAACCCTATGGAGCACAGTTCTACTCTGACACACATGGGGTTGCCATAAGTTGGACTCGACTCAACAGCAAGTGGTTAACTGGGGCTCCTTTTACGAGGATGGCTTCCTCTTCTCAACTGCGTTGTCAGCTCCATTAGAAAACAGCATTCTTCCAATGGCTGATCTTGTCAGAAGCCAGCATTGCCTCGTAGTCAAATCAGACTTACAGAAATCTCACTTTTAAAACCAAGCTTGAGTGTTTCCTGAGCCAGACAGGAAATAGGGTACAGAGATAACCTAGGGGTTGGGGTAGGGCAGCAGCACAGAGAGAGTGGGGGCTTGGGTTTTTGGCAACCCCTATCTCTCCCCTGCCCCCAACCATGGCAGGAGCAACAGAGACATGCTCGAGCAGGTAGTTAGCTCCTGGGGGTTGAGTTTTTACTGCATATCCTTGTGTTGTGAGGTATTTCCTCATGAATTGTCCCACCTGCACAATAATTGCATTCTCTTTCGGATCACCAACTCAGGACACTTGGTAGCATGAGTGACAAGGACATTTTAAATTCATGGGAAATACAAAACCCCCTTTGTGGGCATTGGTTTCAGCTGCCGCCTCAGGTAACAAGAGTTGAGCTAAGTTTCCCTTCTTTTCCTTTCCTTATCCATTGATTCTCTGGCCAAGGTGCTATCAGGTAACCTGGTGACCCACAGGCCAACTGAGGGAGGAGATGAAAAGCAAGTTAATTCTCCAGATGGGTAGTAGGACGGCTTCATCAGGTGGCAGTGTGTCTCCAAAGCTGGATCAAAAGAAGGTTCGCAAAGTTAAGTCCTGCTTAAAAAACGGAACGTGTGGAGATGTAGGTCTGGGCTGGAACAGGAGATGAGGAACCTTCGCTTCCTCTTACTCTTCTCCATTTCTTCAGGGCCAGGATCTGGAAAGCCCCCATGGTTTGCAGTCAGAGGCCTTGCAGTTTGCCTGACTTTGATTCAAATACTGTTTCTGCCCTTGGGTAAGTTCCTTAACTTCTCTGAAGCTCAATGTCTTCATTTATAAAATGAGAACAATACTACCTTATTGGGTTTCTGACACATGGATTTACCATGAGTCAGAATCAACTTGACAGTAACTGGTTGTTTTTTCAGTATATATATATATATATATGAAAGGTTTGCTGACACCTACTCACCCAGTCTCCTTCACAGGTGCCACAAACTCAAGCTGTTGTTGTTAGGTGTTGCCAGTCACTTTCGACTCACAGCAGTACTATGTGTAACAGAACAAAACGTTGTCCAGCCCCACACCATCCTCACAATCGTTGCTATGTTTGAACCCATTGTTGCAGCCACTGTGTCAATCCATCTCATTGACAGTCTTCCTCCTTTTCACTGATCTTCTGCTTTACCAAGCATGATATCCTTCTCCAAGTCCCTCCTGATCAGTACCTCCTGATAACACGTCCATAGTAAGCGAGGCAAAGTCTCACCATCCTCGCTTCTAAGGACTAGTCTGGCTGTACGTCTTCAAAGACAGATTTGTTCTTTTTCGGGCAATTCATGGTATATTCAGTATCCTTCACCAACACCCTAATTCAAATACGTTAGTTCTTCTTTGGTCTTCTTTTTCCATTTTCCAGCTTTCATGTGCAAATGAGGCAATTAAAAATATTTCATGGCTTGGGTCAGGCACACCTTTGTCTTCAAAGTGACATCTTTGCTTTTTAATACCTTAAAGAGATTTTTTTTTTTTGTAGCAAATTTCCCAATGCAATATATATCATTTGATTTCTTGACTGCTGCTCCCATGGGTGTTGATTGTCAATCCAAGTAAAATACTTGACAACTTCAATATTTCCTATGTTTATCATGATGATGCTTATCAAGTATATCTCACCTGAACTGAGAGATCATCTCAAAAATAGATTCGACACATTAAACACTAATGACGTGACTAAAGACCAGAAGAATTGTGGAATGACATCAAGACATGCTACATGAAGAAAGCAAGAGGTCATTAAAAAGACAGGAAAGGAAGAAAAGGCCAAAATGGATGTCAGAAGAGACTCTGAAACTTGCTCTCGAGAGTAGCTAAAGCGAACAGAGAAATAGTGAAGCAGGAGAGCTGAACAGAAGATTTCAAAGGGCGGCTTGAGAAGACAAAGTATTATGATGCAATGTGCAAAGACCTGGAGTTCGAAAACCAAAAGGTATCTATCAAGCTGAAAGAACTGAAGAAAAAATACAAGCCTTGAGTTGCAGTATTGAAGGATTCGTTCTGTTGTACATAGCGTCACTGTGAGTTGGAACAGGCTTGACAGCACCTAACAACAACAAAGTGGGCAAAAAACTGAATGACACAGGAAGCATCAAAAGAAGATAGAGGGAATACACAGAATCACTGTACCAAAAAGAACTGATCAATGTTAAACCATTTCAGGAGGTAGCATATGTAGCATATGATCAAGAATCAACGGTACTGAACAAAGAGCCCAAGCTGCACTGAAGACATTACTGAAAAACAAGGCTCCAGGAATTGATGAATACCAATTGAGATGCTTCAATAAACTGATGCAACCCTGAAAGCGCTCACTCATCTATGTCAAGAAATTTGGAAGACAGGTACCTGGAAGAGATGCATATTTATACCCATTCCAAAGAAAGGTGATCCAATGAAATGTGGAAATTATTGAACAATATCACATGCAAGCAAAATTTTGAAGATAATTCATAAACGACAACCCAAGTACTGGACCTGAAAAAAGCAGACAGATGTTAAACAAAAGGAAGCAGTGAGGCCTGGGCTGAGCTGGAGGGTTCATGCTTTGTTTAAAGGCATTTAGGTTTTATTTAAACACTGTGCCAGCCATAAACGCAACGTCTGCAGGCTGAAAGCAGTCTGTGAGCAAAGAATTTGCTCCCTCGGGAAAGTCCCTTTGTACCATGTCATAAAAGTCCTCTCTGGCCTGATCTCTACTGTTCAACTACAACTTGACAAACTTCATACCTTTCCCATCCCTATCTGCCGGATTCCTCCTGTGTTTCATGACTTCCTGCTCATGCTTATATTTTTTGCCTCGCTTCTGCCTATTTTTTCCCCAAATCTCTTTTTCTTGATTATACTCTTTAGTTTTAGATGGGCCAATGTTTATCTTCTATGCCTTTATAGACCGTTATGCTGGCTCCTATCATTATATCCAGAAACCCTGATGGTGTAGTGGTTAAGAGCTACAGCTGCTAACCAAAAGGTCAGTGGTTCAAATCCACCAGGTTCTCCTTGGAAACCCTATGGGGCAGTTCTACTCTGTCCTATAGGGTAGCTATGAGTTGGGATTGACTTGACAGCAGTGCCTTTTTTTTTTTTCTTACATTACATTCAGAGTTCCAGGGTGTTGTAAACGGTCAAGTGCTCTGCTGCTCACAAAATGTAGCGGTAAGTTTGGTGGTTTGAGCCCATACAGAGGCACCTTGGTAGAAAGGCCTCATGATCTATCTCCAGTAAGTGAGCCACTGAAATCCTATGAAGCACAGTTCTACTCAGAGTGGAGTCGATTCAACGGCAACTGGTTTTGTTTGTTTTATCATTACATGCACTGAGCTAGTTTAAAATTACGTCTTTACTTGTGGTTTCCCCAAAGAATATTAAGTTCCTTGAGGATAGAAATAATGTGGCATTTGTGTAGGATTTCCAGTGCCCAAACCAAAAAGGAAACCAAACCTGTTGCTGTCAAGTTGATTCCAACTCATAGCAATCCTATAGGACAGAGTAGAACTGTCCCAAAGGATTTCCAAGCTTATAATCTTTTCTGGAAGCAGACTGCTTTATCTTTTGCCTGCAGAGCACCTGGTGAGTTTGAACCACTGGCCTTTCAGTTAGCAGATGAGTGCTTAACCACTATGCCACCAGGGCTCCTTTCCCAGGGCCCAGGTCCATATAAATATTCTTTGGTTTGGCTTAAACAAATACTAAACAGTCTAAAGAAGTTCTTTCTGAATCCAGGAGTCATTCATTTGTTAGTGATCATGGGCTAACCTTCTAAGACCCAATTATTCTCTCTAAATGGAAATAGTCTACTTCCTTCACAAACACTGGGTGCCGGAAATGCTCATAACTGGTTGGTGTTCACACACGAGTATACGTCGGTCAGTCTCCATCCAGCAATTCATGAATGTACTTAACTGTGTGTAAGTGGCGTGGTGACAGTGTCAGACCTCCCCGTCTATCTAACTTCATAAAGAGAAAGGGAGAGAACCATTATCAGCACCAATAGCCCAAAGCCGATTCCTATTAAGCAGAAGTCACACTTACCTCCTCTCACCAACATTTTTACCAATTCTAACACCAGTTGTCCCTCCCATGGCACTCTCTACTTCTCTACTGGGTTCAGTAATTCATTCACCAATAAGTGGCTAGAGGCACCCCCACTCCACCAGTAAGCCCGAAGTCACTCAACTCCCTAGCTCTGTGGGTCAGTAAGCCTAGCCCCGCCAAGTGCCTGGAGGCACCCCACTGTACCAACAATCCTTGTGCCCAAAGACACTCAGCTTGTTCATTCAGTGGATCAGGAAGCCCACTGCGTAGTCTCCAGTGTCACAGCTCTCTCTCTCTGTCTCCTGGGTCTAGGAGGTTCTCAAAACACAGACCCAGAGTCCAAAGGACATGCTCCACTCCTGTCTCTTCTTCTTCTTGGTGGTAGTGAGGTTCTCTCTGTCCACCTCTGGGATGGCTCATTTTAAGCGTAACAGCATGGCAAAACTGACCAATCCCCTCACTGGGGCTCCATACATCTTATGTGCATGGTCCCACCCCTACAGGGCTGCCATGGACCTTCTTTACATTAGTAGCAAGCTATCCAATCCCCTCGGTGGGCCACAACCACATCATTTGCATAGCCCCATCTGATCATTTGGTGGGAGATCATGGCCAGAAAGGCCGTATAGAAACAATATGTATAGAAACAATCCATCACACAGCAGTAAGTCATACCTTAAGTGGTAGAATTCTCACCTCCCATGCTGGAGACCCTGGCGATGTAGTGGTTAAGTGCTATGGCTGCTAACCAAGAATTTGGCAGCTTGAAACCTCCAGGTGCTCCTTGGAAACTCTGTGGCACAGTTCTACTCTGTCCTATGGGGTCACTATGAATCGGAATCAACTCGATGGCAGTGGGTTTTTTATGCAGGAGACGCAGGTTCAATTCCCAGCCAATGCATCTCATTCGAAGCCACTACCCATCACTCAGTGGGAAGCTTACATGTTACTCGGGTGCTAAATGGGTTTCAGTGAGGCTTTCAAACTAAGACAGCCTAGGAAGAAAGGTCTGGCGATCTACTTCCAAAAATGAGCCAATAAAAATCCTATGGATCACAATGGTCCCACCCCCAACTGATCAGGGGAATGACGCAGGACTAGGCAACGTTTCATTCCATTGTGCATGAGGTCAGCAGAGGTCAACTCAACGGCAGTTAACAACAAATTATACCTTAATTAAAAAAAAAAAAAAAAGGTAACAACAAATGCTCCATGCAGGCTGCCTCCCTAAGAGATTTCATTTCAATGTTTCATTCCCATTCACGTGTGGGTTAAACATACATATTGGCTCTGCACCCAGTCTGTGGTGAGCATTCAAGGGCACAAAAGCTGTGCCCTTGTTATCCCACAACAAAGGGAATACATTCTAACTGACAGTACCGAGGAGTCCCACTTCACAGAGCAAAGCCTGAACACAATGTTTTCTCCTGGCTTCCTATTCAGTTATTTCTGGGTGAAACATAAACACGAGAGAGCTGGCAGCCTCTCCTCCCTCTCAATATCTTATTTTGAGATCTGGGTGCTTTGAACACATAGATGTTCACCTTCAGGCAGCAAGCCCCCAAACAATACTCTTCTCAGCAGAAGAGGAGCCAGGAAGCTCTACCAAGCTGCCTTCAGATAGTTTTCAGGGTCAACTTATGCCCCTCCCAGCTGCCTAAGCATGCTCACTGAGTTTGCCTTTCTGTGCCCTTCCAGAGGCCCCAAGTCATGTGATACTTTGGGTGCCAAGAAGCCCTTTGTCACCAGGCTTCTCCTTAATTTCATTCTCTTCATGCCTTCTAGAAAGCTTACCCTCACAACTGGCTTAAGATATTTTGTTATGTGAGGAGAATTCCACATACACCAAGATCATCAGAAGTTGGACCTGGATGGAAAGGGTCTCAGGAGGAGGAAGGCCTGCAGTTCAGCCTCTATGGTGAGAGACCAAAATGGAGGCACCGAGTGAGAGGTAAGAAGAAGAAAATGGATCTCAGCTTATGACAGGTATGTGTGTGTCGGGGAGAGAAGGATTTAGGGTACACTACCCACCCTTCACAGCTTACCCGGGCATCTGCCCTATCTCCCTCCTGTACCTGCTTCTGCTTTCCCAGATATTTCTCCTTTCCAAAGACACAAGGTAGAGGTAGCAGTGGTGTTCATTCCCTCTACAGCCTGCAAGAGGGGAAACATGTTGCCACTAATGAAAGAGTATGGAGAACGTTGTAGAGGCACCTTCTTCAGGTGAATTCACTGTCGTGGATTGAATTGTGTCCCCCCAAAATATCTGTCAGCTTAGCTGGGCCATGATTCTCAGTATTGTGTAATAGTCCAACATTTTTTGTGATTGTCCACCATTTTATGTGATTTTCCTATATATTATAAATCCTATCCATATTATGTAATAAGATGGATTAGTGGCAGTTATATTGATGAGGTCTGTAAGATTAGGTAGTGTCTTAAGCCAATCTCTTTTGAGATATAAAAGAGAAAAGTGAACAGAGAGACATGGGGACCTCATACCACCAAGAAAGCAGAGTCAGGAGCAAAACATGTCCTTATTGACCTGAGGTTCCTGCACTGACATGCTCCCAGACCAAGGGAAGACTGATGACAAGGACTTTCCTCCAGAGCTGACAGAGAGAGAAAGCCTTCCCCTGGAGCCGGCGCCCTGAATTCGGACTTCTAGCCTACTGGACTGTGAGAGAATAAACTTCCCTTTGTTAAACCATCCACCTGTGGTATTTCTGTTACAGCAGCACTAGATGACTAAGACAGTCACCCTGACCCCTTCAGTGGTGCCCTGGTTTCTTTGAAAACCATTCCATTTCCTCGGCAAGCTAAGACAGGCCCTTCACAGTGTGATCCAGGCTCCCTTCCAGCCTCATTCCTGATACTTTCCCCATCGTACCCTTCACTCCACCCTTCTCAGGGTATTTTCAGTTCCCTGGTTGCGGAGCCTCCTCTGCTCTGGGAATGCTCTTCCTTCCCCTTCACCTGGCACAGTCCTCTGGAGATGTTTTTATCTCATCACTCTCCTGGCCAGTTTGTTTTAGGATCCCCCTCTCTGGACTCCACGGGCCTGCTGTTATACTCTATCCTGGCTTTTTCCACTGCACAATAAGCAATCCCTCTTACCTAACTTCTCCCTAAGACTGTACGTTTATCACCTGGCATGGTGTGTAGCAGCTGTTCCATTCTCAGAAGGTTGCCAGGTATTCGAGACAGATAGCCCAGTGTTTAACTTTCTGTTTAGTGAAACAAACGTGGACATACATGTGTTCTTTCCCACGTTTAGTAATATTATGACTATGGCACAATAGGAGTTTCCTGCACAACCAGTTGCCATCAGTTTGATTCTGCCTCATGGTGACCCTGTACGTTGCAGAGTAGAACTATGTCCCATAGTGTTTTTCAAGGCTGTGACCTTTTGGAAGCAGATCACCAGGTCTTTCTTCCAAGGTGCCTCTTGGTGGGTTCTAAGCCATCAGTCTTTCAGTTAGTAGTCGAGCACTTAACTGTTTGCATAGTTCAGGGACTCCAGGCAGGGCTTAAAAATGAGCATAACATAGATTTTTATTTTAAAAAAAGGTAATGACATTTTTTTTTCTATCATTAAGAATCCCCTCAAACACCTAGTGTTTTGGGCTCTGTTCATATTTAAAAATAAGCTCCAGAAAGCTCTGAGTGTAGGGGTGAGCCTTGCTGACCAACTTCACTGCAGGTTGCCCCAGCTGGGCTGTTTTCCTGGAGAACTTCCCCATGATTAATCGAATTGTGTCCTCCCAAAAAATGTGTTGGAATCCTAACCCCTATACCTGTGGATGTAATCCTGTTTAAAAATAGGGTTTTCTATGTTATGTTAATTAGGTCATACCCTAACAGTGTGTGCTCTAAAACTAATCACTTCTGAGTTATATAAAGAGCAGCCTAGACACAGAGACATACACACATGGGAAAGACAGATGCCATGTGAGGATCACCTACAAGCCAAGAAAGACCAAGGAATGCCTGGGGCTACCAACAAGGAAGGAATTGACATGGCCAAGACCTTGATTTGGACTTTTAGCCTTCAGAACTATGAGAAAATAAATTCCTGTTCTTTAAAGTCACCCATTTTTGGTATATGTGTTACAGCAGCACTAGGTAACTAAGACGCCCTACTGTCAGAACTGGATTTTGGTTAGGTTCCCCCAGAGACAAGGAGTCTGGTTCAGGTCATTTATTTGGCAGGTGACCTCAGGAAACACCGGTAGGAAGGTGGAGTAGCGAGACAGGGAAGGAAAAGAAGCCAGTGGAGGGGAACTTGGCAGCCAGTGTAGGTCATGCAGCTCAGGGTGGTCTGCATTATGCAAGGGCAAGGGAAGCAGGCTCTTTATCTACTAGCCCCTGCCCATCATTCACTGACTCCACCGACATCAACTCTGGCCTTGCTGCTGGTCCTGGGTGCGGGCTGAGAAAAGAAAGTGACAGATGTTTGCAGGAAGCCATCTTCTGTGGACAAAAACAAATGCTGAGGAGATCTGGGCAGAATAATGACGTGGTATCTTTGTTCTGTAGATCTTAGGTTGGTCGGGTTATTTTGAGATGAAAAGTTCTCATCTCCTACCTGGAGGTTAGGAAACCAGCTGCCAGCCTTCTAGGAACCGCAGGAGAAGGGGGTGGGCTCTCATTTAATGTTATTTAGTGTTAGCTTTCGCTTGGCCAGCTCTTTTCAGTATGGAAACTCCTCGTCTGTGCCGAGTCCCTCCACCAGTCACTCTCTAGAGCAGCACTTCCCAATAGAAATATAGTGTGTGTCATGTACATAATTTTATCGTTTCTATCAGTTACATTAAAAATATAAACAGGAGAAATCTATTTTGAGAATGTATTTCATTTAACCCAATATATCAAAAAATATCATCATTTCTGTAGTGTTATATATATTGTTTACAACAATGAAAAATGCTTATACCTAAACCTGTTGCTGCTGAGTTGATGCCAACTCACAGTGACCCTACAGGACAGAGTAGAACTGCCTCATAGGGTTTTCAAGGTGCAGCTGTTGGATTCAAACTGCCGACCTTTGGGTTAGCAGCCAAGCTCTTAACCGCTAAGCCATGAGGCTCCCTCAAAAAATGCTTATAGTAGACAAAAATGATCATTTCAACAGGTAATCAATATTTTTTTAAATATTAAGACATATTTTACATTCTTTTTTCTTGTACTAAGTCTTCAAAATCCAGTTTGTATTGCATTTAATGGAAACTTCAATTCAGAAGAGCCACAAAGGGTTACCATAAAGGGTGGCTCAACTCTAGAGAATAAATTTCCAGTCTTATGCAAAGAACGGGGGAAGGGACAGGTCATCTGCTATAAGGTATTGGAGAAGGGAGCTGGGTGGGATTCTAACTGCTTGTTAAAAGGACTTTCAGCCAGTTCTCCTGTTTTCCCCCTTCAGCCCCATCTTGGATATACCCTGTGCCACCAATTCCTGAGCATTCCTGGGATTCTGCAGTGCAAATCCCTGACACTTTCCCCTCCTGCTCACTTAGATTTTAGCTCCACTGAATCCACCAGGCCAGTGACCACTCATCCACCAGCTTTCCAACTTCCAGTTTTTTGTTGGGGTTTCCACTTCTCCCAGTCTCTTTGTCCTTATGGGCTTATGCCTTTAGTGTACATTTCTTGTCATTTTAGTGGAGTTTTGGGAGAAAACTGAGATAAACGTGTGCTCAAGCCATCATCTCTAACCAATAATCAATACATTTTTCATATCATGGGAATGTGAGCTTTTTTTTTTTTTTTTTTAATTTGGTCTACAAGTTTTTATCAGGTGTCTGGCATTTTGTTTTGATTTGTTGTTACTGTTTATCTGTGACTTAGGAGACCCCACGTGTTACAGAATAGAACTGTTCCATAGGGTTTTCTTGGCTGTAACCTTTATGGAAGCAGATTGCCAGGCCTGTTTCTTCTGTGGTGCCACTGGGTAGGTTCGAACCACCAAGCTTTTGGTTACCAGCCATCTGGGGAACTTGTGTGTCTGGTATTTTGGTTTAAACCTTCTGACAACCCTATGTATGCAAGAACTATCTCCCAAAAGAATGAATGGGTGAAGGAAGAGATATCCAGGAGAGGAACTCAGTGGTCAAGTGTCATCCAATCCAGTTGAAACCAATGGCACACAGTGACACCCTCTAGGTCACACTTCAAGGAGTCTGTCCCTCACCCTCCAACACACACACGCACACATACACACACACACTCAGTAGCCTAGCTCCATGATCTACCTCTCACCTCCCAGGTCCCTCTGAGCCATCAGAACATGCCCACAGAAATAATTAAGAATTTACAAAGGCAGAAGCAGTAAATCAAATGGGAAGTGGAAACCATGAGTGAGCTGTTTCCATCACCCTTCAACCTCATTACCTCACTATCTGCTATAACTGACCACTTCCTTGCAATGTTTGTACTCTCTTAACTTTTTCTGGTGTGGGGTTTTCTTGAGTCACTCACTTCTACTTCTACCAACTTCTAACCTTATTTCTTCTTTTGAAAGGTGCTGAATTTCTTTTTATGTGTTGGTTTTTCTGGGATCTTTTTTTTATAATAAAGCCCAGGACACTTAGACTCAACAATCATGAAGATGGCACAGGACCTGGCAACTTTTTGTTCTGTTGTATAGAAGGTGGCCATGAGTTGGAGGCAGCTCGATGGCAACTAACAACAACAGGTCTCTTAGAACACGTAGCAATCGAGTGTCCAGTCTTTTTAAGTGTAACCCACGTAGAGCTGGCAGCCTCAGGGAACTTTTTTTCTTGGCTTTGTTCTTATTCATTTGTTATTGTAGCATGAAATAACAGATGAAAAGCAATTTAAATATGCATTAGAGTCTTTTACAGAAATGCCAAAGATGGGATTTTTATTCATACTATCCAGTAAAACCTCTTAAACTCATTCCTTTTGCATAACTTATAGCCTTGAGAATCAAGAAATTTTCAGATTCAGAAAGATCCTAGTAGTTGGCTCCTTTTGTTGAAGCAGGATAGTTTCCTAGTTCAATCAGATGTTGCTCGTATCTGAACAGTGGACAGTAAATAAAAAGGAAGTCCTTGGAGCTGCTAAAGAAAAATGAAGTTCTAAGAGAACACGAGGAAATTTCCACAGAGGAGATAAAGAGAAGTGAAGTTGGAGGTGGGAGTGTCATTGAAGAAGGCCTTTTGCTGTTACAAAGTTTATAGTAGAATGATCAGTAGATATGCCAAGTTGAATTAAATTGGAAGTTCTTCAAAGCATTTCTCATAAGCTTAGAGGTTCCTGGTTTCAGCAGAATCTGGCACCTTACTGCTGTGTGCTGCCCACTCCCCTCCCCAGGCAGCCCATGCTTCAAATCTGCAGCATATTTTTAGCTCTGTGTGTTGGGGTATATTTTAGTCACATCAGTTTTATCAGTCATATAGAAAATAGACTTGTCTGTCTAAAAATTTGTATTACGGTAATATTTCCTGGGGAAATTTTTTTTATTATTTTACTGAAGTCATATTTGCACAGATTTTTCTAGTTTTCACAACATTTCAGAGTACCGTATTTCATTTTGTCTTTGCAGCAACCAACTCCATTTTCTAAATGCAGGGAAAGTGATTCTTAGCAGGCATTCTCTGTATTTATCAATTTATTACTTCACCCCATTGTACAAAGGACTACAGGTGGAACAACAGGCTTCTCACAGCTGGTAAACAGCAGGGTCAGGACTAGACATCAGTCTTCCTGACTTCTGGCTTGATGCTCTTTCCACTGAAGCTCTTTATCACTTAGTCTTTCACTCTGAGCCCAGAGATGGTCTCTGCAATGAACTTGATCAAGAACAAAGAGCCTTAAGAGTGGACTCAGAGTTTGTCATGTTGATGATTTGGGGCTGATAAGAAAGAAAATACTTTCCTTCCTCTTTCTCCTCCTCTTCCTCTCCCCTTTCCTTCTCAAACAATTCAGTCCTAAAGCCATTTGGTGGGGAAGAGCAAGCTTTGCATCCATGCTGAGGTGAGGGGCAGTACAAGGAGGTACTCAGGGTAGGGAGCATTAGCCTAAACAGGGTGAGTATATCCACTACTGGGGTCAGCCTGACTTAGGGTGTCAGAGCCTAAGTAGATAAGAAGGATCTCCTTGTAAGAGGGATGCTTATACTGTGTAACCATGGTAAGCAGGGCATCCCCGTGGAGAGACAGCTTGGCCTAAGTGTACAATCCAAGCAAGAGGGCTGTAAAGAGTTTGACCTTGCCCAAAGAGAGGTCTGGCCTTTGCCCTTGGCTCCTGGGAGGTCGTACCCCTAACCCTTGGAATGTCCTGCCTGGTAAGACTGCCCTTGTTTACCTGGAGGCTTTGGAAGACTCCAGAAAATAAAACAATGTGATTTATGGTGGTGGTTTTGAATCATATGGTATCAGCTCAACCTTTGAAGAGGTTGGAAACTAAATGTCAGCCACGTGGGTAGCTGACCATTTTTAGCACTATTAAAAACTCAGGTGAGCTTCCCTGGTGGGCAATGCTTCCTGCAAATGGTCACACATGGTTACTAGAACAGTAATACTGTCTATTTGAGTTATCTGGTGCTGCTATAACAGAAATACCACAAGTGGACAGCTTTAACAAAGATAAATTTATCCTCTCACAATCTAGGAGCCTAGAAATCCAAATTCAGGGTACCAGCTCCAGGGGAAGGCTTTTTCTCTCTGTCAGCTCTGAGGGAATGTCCTTGTCATCAGTCTTCCCCTGGTCTAGGAAATTCTCAAAGCAGGGACCCTGGGTCCAAAGGATGCGCTCCGCTCCTGGCACCGCTTTCTTGATAGTATGAGGTCCCATGTCTCTCTTCTTGCTTCTCTCTTTTATATCTCAAAAGAAATTGGTTTAAGACAAAACCTAATCTTATGGATAGAGTCCTGCCTCATTAACATAACTGCCTTTAATTCTGCCTCATTAATATCATAGAGGTAGAATTTACTACATATAGGAAAATCACACAAGATGACAAAATGGCAGGTAATACTGGGAATCATGGCCTAGACAAGTTGACACATATTTTGGAGGGGCACAATTCAATCCCTGACACTGTCCATGAATTCACAGGGAGAGGATAACTGGAAGCTTAATGTTTGGAACTTTCCTGGACCCTGCATCATGTGTCTTTTTTTCTTGGCAGATTCTAATCTGTATCCTTTAGCTATAATAAACCATAACCATAAGAAGAACAGCTTTCAGTGAGTTCTGAGAACTTCTAGCAAATTATCAAAACTAAAGATGAGCTTGTAGACCTCGGAAGTTGCAATGGGTGTCAGAGGGAGTTTGGTCTTGTGGCTTCCTGTGATTCTTTCAACTTTGCAAGGGTATATACAGGAAGGGGAGCTTGGCAAGGAGCATCAGACCCCAGCTGGGGTGTGTATGACATACCTGGAGGGACAGCCTGGTGTAGGGTGTTAGTACCTTACTCAGGAGGATGAGGAGGGCATTTATTTGGAGAAATACAGTTTGGCATGGGAAGCCAAGCTGAGTGGGTTGAAGAGGGTGCCCTGCCACGGGGAGATGGAAGACCGAACTGGGTGAAGAGGGCGATGACACAGTAGGAGGAGCCTAGTGGGAAATCATAGCTCAAGGGGGCAAGGAGGGTATTTTCATGGACAGCGACCCTGTGCAAGGAATCAGAACACCAGGTGGGTGAAAAGGGTGTCCATGTGGGAGGCAGCAGCCTGTCATGGGCTGTCAGAGTCTGAGAAGGGTAAGGATGGCTCTTGTAAGGTAGGGTTGAAAGAGCAAGGACAGGATGAGGAGGGTGTCTGTGGTGGTGGGGGGAGGAGAACAGTGATGAGTTACCTACAGGGGATTGAGCAAATAGGTAAATATATTAAGGATAATGAGAGCTAGCTTGCTTACTATTGGAGTTGGGGGTTACAAATATGAAAAAGGAGAAAACTAGAATAAATTCTGCAGTGTTGAGTATGAAGTGGATATCTTGTGGTGAACTTGTAGTTTTCAACATATATAGATAGATATAAAAGTAAATATAGGAGAGGCAGAGCTAAGATGGCAGAATAGACAGATGCTTCCGGCAAGCCCTGTTTACAACAAAGACCCAAAAAAAACAAGTGAAACGAGTATATTTGTGACAAGCTGGGAGCCCTGAGCATCAAAGGCAAGCTTAGACAATGAACTGAGGGGTGGGGGAGAAAGAGACCATTCCGAAGTGAAGAGGAGTTACTGGACCTGAATTGCAGGGAGCGCTCAGGTGCCATTCCTGGAGCAGTAGTGGTGGTGGGCTGGTACTAGCGTTCAACCGCAGTTTCCTCAGGAAGAAGCAGCCAGCCACACAGCCTACCCACACCTCCGGAACCTTAGGAGAACAGTGCTGTCGGCAAAAGCTAAGTACTTGTGTACATTTTACTGCACCCCCCCCCCAAGCTGGCTTCAGCGGCTGAATCCCTGGACCTGAGATAGACCCTGGTGAGCACTGAGAGCCATCCTCCTGGCCTTGGGAAAGGAAAAAAATTGCAATTGGGGGTAAAAGATAATTTGTTAGCTCCATTAACCAGGGGTGCTCAGGACAGAAGCGGCTCCTGTGCAGGCATAAACCATCTGTGGACCTTGAGCACATTTCCCTTCTGCATGGACCTGTGTGGGCCTATATCGGAAGAACTGGCCCTTGTTGGCAAACTCCAACCATTTCAGCTGTGCGGTAGAGAGGTGGGTGTTTGATGTTTGACATTGCTTTGCCTATTAAACAAGGTCCTCACCTACCCATATCAGGGACCTATGGACTGGTAGCTCCACTCAGATCACCCAGCCACCTGTAACAGGGGTCCAAAGATAACTCATACCTCCCAGTCCTTACAACCAAAAACTTTGGGCACCCAAGGTCCCTCTGCAGAACCCACCCACCAGCATGCTTTAGGGAACAGAGATGCATTTTCCTCAGAGACACTCGGGGGTTGGTTCTCAGCCCCCTGCCTTGTTCAGAGCGTGACCCTCTGCTGCAATCAGATACCAGTACATACGCCAATCACCCCTGCCACTCTAAGACTGTAGGACAGAGCCTGTACCACACACTTGATGATCAGCTACCTGTAAACCTGAGCTGAATTCATACAAGAAAACTGAATGGACTCCTAGACTGATATACCTGATAACAGCTCTAGCCAGCTGGGGACAGGTCACCAGAGCTCCAAAGGTGAAAATAAGCTAGCTCACGCAAGCAACCCATAGGGGTATAACAAAACAAAACAAAGCAAGCAGCTATGACACAGTAAGCAAGCATAAACTAATACAACAACTTATAGATGGCTCAGAGACAACAGTCAATATCAAGTCACATAAAGAAACAGACCATGATCACCTCAATGGGCTCTCAAAACAAAGAATCCAGGGATCTTCTAGATGAAAGTGCATTCCTGGAATTACCAGATGCAGAATACAAAAGTTTGATATACAGAACTCTTCAAGACATCAGGAAGGAAATGAGGCAATACACAGAACAAGCCAAGGATCACACAGATAAAGCAACTGAAGAAATTAGAGAGGTTATTCAGGAACATAATGAAAAGTTTAATAAGCTGGAAAAATCCATAGACAAACAGCAATCAGAAATTCAGAAGATTAAAAATAAAATCATAGAAAAAATAATAATAAAATTATAGAAAGTCAGAGGAACAGAACTGAGCAAGTAGAAGCTAGAATTTCTGAACTCGAAGATAAATCACTTCACACTAATATATTTGAAGAAAAATCAGATAAAAGAATTAAAAAAAATGAAACCTTAAGAATCATGTGGGACTCTACCAAGAGAAATAACCTACGAGTGATTGGAGTACCAGAACAGGGAGGGATAAGAGAAAATACAGAGAAAATTGTTGAAGATTTGTTGGCAGAAAACTTCCTTGATATTGTGAAAGACGAGAAGATATCTATCCAAGATGCTCATTGATCTCCACATAAGGTAGAAGTTAAAAGAAAGTTACCAAGACATATTATAATCAAACTTGCCAAAAACCAAAGATAAAGAGAGAATTATAAGAGCAGTGAGACATAAACGAAAAGTCACCTACAAAGGAGAGCCAATAAGAATGAGCTCAGACTACTTGGCAGAAACCATGCAGGCAAGAAGGCAATGGGAACACATATCTAAAAAACTGAAGGAAAAAAATCACCTGCCAAGAACCATATACCCAGCAAAACTGTCTCTTAAATATGAAGGTAAAATTAAGACTTTTCCAGATAAACACAAGTTTAGGGAATTCGTAAAAACCAAACCAAAACTACAAGAAATACTAAAGGGAGTTCTTTGGTTAGAAAATCAGTAATATCAGGTATCAAATCAAGACTGGGACACTGGGCAGAGCAACCAGTAGTCAACCCAGACAGGGAAATCCAAAAAAACAAAGCAAGATTATATATATATATATAAACCCAAAACAGGGTAACAGCGATGTTATTATACAGGAAAAGGCAACATTAGAATAATAAAGAGGGACTAAGAAATGTAATCATACACCTTCCATATAGAGAGGAAGATATGGTGATATACAGAAATAAAAGTTAGTTATAAATTTAGAAAAATAGGGGTAAATAATAAGGTAACCACAAAGGAGACAAACTATCCTACTCATTAAAACAAAATACAAGGGAAAAATACAGACTCGGCAGAAACAAAATAAACAACAACAAATATGAGGAAAGGACAATATATAAAGAAAATCTACTCAGCACATAAAATCAAGTGGGAAAAAGAAACTGCCAACAACACACAAAAAGACATCAAAATGATAGCACTAAATTCATACCTATCCATAATTATCTGACTGAAAATGGACTAAATGCACCAATAAAGAGACAGAGAGTGGCAGAATGGATTAAAAAACAAGATCCGTCTATATGCTGCCTAAAAGAGACACACCTTAGAGACACAAAAGAACTAAAACTCAAAGGACGGAAAAATATATATCAAGCAAACAACAATCAAAAAAGAGCAGCAGTGACAATATTAAATTCTGACAAAATAGACTTTAAAGTTAAATCCATCAGAAAGGATAAGGAAGAACACTATATAACGATTAAAGGGACAATACACCAAGAAGATATAACCATATTAAATATCTATGCATCCAATGACCGGGCTGCAAGACACATAAAACAAACTCTACCAGCATTGAAAAGTGAGATACACAGCTCCACAATAATAGTAGGAGACCTCCACACACCACTTTCGGTGAAGGACAGGACATCCAGAAAAAGCTCAGTAAAGACACAGAAGACCTCGTAGACATATACAGAACACTCCACCCAACAGCAACCAACTATACTTTCTTTTCTAGTGCACATGGAACATTCTCTAGAATAGACCACATATTAGGTCATAAAGCAAGCCTTAGCAGAATCCAAAACATGGAAATATTACAAAGCATCTTCTCTGACAATAAGGCCATAAAAGTGGAAATCAATAACAGGAAAAGTAGGAAAAAGAAATCAAACACTTGGAAACTGAACAATACCCTGCTCAAAAAAGACTGGATTATAGAAGACATTAAGGATGGAATAAAGAAATTCAGAGAATCCAATGAGAATGAAAACACTTCTTATCAGAACCTTTGGGACACAGCAAAAGCAGTGCTCAGAGGCCAATTTATATCACTAAATGCACACATCCAAAAAGAAGAAAGGGCCAAAATCAAAGAATTATCCCTACAACTTGAACAAATAGAAAGAGAGCAGCCAAAGAAACCCACAGGCACCAGAAGCAAACAAATAACAAAAATTAGAGCTCAACTAAATGAAATAGAAAACAGGAAAACAATTGAAAGAATTCACAAGACCAAAAGCTGGTTTTTTGAAAAAATCAACAAAATTGATAAACCACTGGCCAAAATGACAAAAGAAAAACAGGAAAGGAAGCAAATAACCCAAATAAGAAATGAGATGGGTGATATTACAACAGACCCAACTGAAATTAAAAGAATCAGATTACTATGAAAACCTATACTCAAATAAATTTGAAAACCTAGAAGAAATGGATGAATTCCTAGAAACACACTACCTACCTAAACTAACACAGAGGTAGAACAATGAATAGACCCATAACAAAAGAAGAGATTGAAAAGGTAATCAAAAAACTCCCAACAAAAAAAAAAGCCCTGGTCCGGCGGCTTCACTGCAGAGTTCTACCAAACTTTCAGAGAAGAGCTAACACCACTACTACTAAAGGTATTTCAGAGCATAGAAAAGGATGGAATACTACCAAACTCATTCTATGAAGCCAACATATCCCTGATACCAAAACTAGGTAAAGACACCAGAAGAAAAGAAAATTATAGACCTATATCCCTCAGGAATGCAGATGTAAAAATCCTCAACAAAATTCTAGCCAATAGAATTCAACAACATATTGAAAAAATAATTCACCATGACCAAGCGGGATTCATACCAGGTATGCAGGGATGGCTCAACATTAGAAAAACAATTAATGTAATCCATCACATAAATAAAACAAAAGATAAGAATCACATAATTTTATCAATTGATGCAAAAAAGGCATTTGAAAAAATTCAACACTCATTCATGATAAAAACTCTCAGCAAAATAGCAATAGAAGGAAAATTTCTCAACAACTAAAGGGCATTTATACAAAGCCAACAGCCAACATCATCCTATATGGAGAGAGTCTGAAAGCATTCCCACTGAAATCGGGAACCAGACAAGGATGCCCTTCTATCACCACTCTTACTTAACATTGTGCTGGAAGTCCTAGCCAGAGCAATTAGGCTAGATAAAGAAAGAAAGGGCATCCAGATTGGCAAAAAAAAAAAAAAAGCAAGGAACAAGTAAAAGTATCTCTATTTGCAGATGACATGATCTTATACACAGAAAACCCTAAGGAATCCTCCAGAAAACTACTGAAACTACTAAAGAGTTCAGTGGAGTATCGGGATATAAGATAAACATAAAAAAATCAGTTGGATTGCTCTACGCCAACAAAAAGAACATTGAAGAGGAAATCACCAAATCAATGCCATTTACAGTAGCCCCCAAGAAGACAAAATATTTAGGAATAAATCTTACCAGAGATATAAAAGACTTATACAAAGAAAACTACAATACACTTCTACAACAAACCAAAAGAGACTTGTGTAAGTGGAAGAACATACCTTGCTCGTGGATAGGAAGACTTATCATTGTGAAAATGTCTATTCTACTAAAAGTGATCTATACATTTAATACAATTCCTATCCAAATCCCAACGACATTCTTTAATGAGATGGAGAAACAAATCACCAACTTCATATGGAAGGGAAAGAGGCCCTGGATAAATAAGGCATTACTGAAAAAGAACAACAAAGTGGGAGGCCTTACTTTACCTGATTTTAGAATCTATTACACTGCCACAGTAGTCAAAACAGCCTGATACTGGTACAACAACAGATACATGGACCAATGGAGCAGAATTGAGAATCCAGACATAAATCCATCCATATATGAACAGTTGATATTTGACAAAGGCCCCAAAACAGTTAAATGGGGAAAAGACAGTCTTTTTAACAAATGGTGCTGGCATAACTGGATATCCACCTGCAAAAAAATGAAACAAGACCCATACCTCACTCCATGCACAAAAACTAACTCAAAATGGACCAAAGACCTAAATATAAAATCTAAAACAATAAAGATTATGGGAGAAAAAATAGGGACAATGTTAGGAGCCCTAATATATGGCATAAACAGTATACAAAACATTACTAAAAATTCAGAAGAAAAACTAGACAATTGAGAACGCCTAAAAATCAAACACCTATGCTCATCCAAAGACTTCACCAAAAGAGTAAAAAGACTACCTATAGACTGGGAAAAAGTTTTTAGCTATGACATTTTTGATCAGCGCCTGATCTCTAAAATCTACACGATACTGCAAAAACTCAACTGCAAAAAGACAAATAACCCAATTTAAAAATGGGCAAAAGATATGAATAGACACTTCACTAAAGAAGACATTCAGGTAGCTAACAGATATATGAGGAAATGTTCACGATCATTAGCCATTAGAGAAATGCAGATCAAAACTACAATGAGATAAATCTCACGCCAACAAAAAACGGCTGGCATTAATCCAAAAAACACAAAAGAATAAATGTCGGAGAGGCTGTGGAGAGATTGGAACACTTCTACACTGCTGGTGGGAATGTGAAATGGTACAACCATGTTGGAAATTGATTTAGTACTTCCTTAAAAAGCTAGAAATAGAACTACCATACGATCCAGCAATCCCACTCCTTGGAATATATCCTAGAGAAATAAGAGCCTTTACACCAGCAGATATAGGCACACCCATGTTTATTGCAGCCCTGTTTACAATAGCAAAAAGTTGGAAGCAACTAAGGTGCCCATCAACGAATGAATGGATAAATTATTGTATATTCACACAATGGAATACTATGCATCGATAAAGAACAGTGACGAATCTCTGAAACATTTCATAACATGGAAGAATCTGGAAGGCATTATGCTGACTGAAATTAGTCAGAGGCAAAAGGACAAATATTGTATAAGACCACTATTATAAGATCTTGAGAAATAGTATAAACTGAGAAGAACACATACTTTTGTGGTTACGAGGGGGGGAGGGAGGGAGGTGGGAGAGGGTTATTTACTGATTAGTTAGTAGATAAGAACTATTTTAGGTGAAGGGAAGGACAATACTCAATACGCAGAAGGTCAGCTCAAATGGACTGGACCAAAAGCAAAGAAGTTTCCTGGATAAACTGAATGCTTCAAAGGTCAGCGGAGCAAGGGTGGGGGTTTGGGGACCATGGATTAAGGGAATTTCTAAGTCAATTGGCAAAATAATTCTATTATGAAAACATTCTGCATCCCACTTTGAAATATGGCGTCTGGGGTCTTAAATGCTAACAAGCGGCCATCTAGATGCATCAATGGGTCTCAAACCACCTGGATCAAAGGAGAATGAAGAACAAGAACACCAAGGTCACACGACAACTATGAGGCCAAGAGACAGAAAGGGCCACATGAACCAGAGTCTTACATCATCCTGACACCAGAAGAACTAGATGGTGCCCGGCCACAACTGATGACTGCCCTGACAGGGAGCACAACAGAGAACCCCTGAGGGAGCAGGAAAACAGTGGGATGCAGACCCCAAATTCTCATAAAAAGACCAGACTTAATGGTCTGACTGAGACTAGAGGAATCCCAGCAGTCATCATCCCCCAAACCTTCTGTTGGTCCGGGACAGGAACCATTCCCGAAGACAACTCATCAGACATGGAAGGAACTGGACAATGGGTTGGAGAGAGATGCTGATGAAGAGTGAGCTACTTGTATCAGGTGGACACTTGAGACTGTGTTGGCATCTCCTGTCTGGAGGGGAGATAGGAGGGTAGAGAGGGTTAGAAACTGGCAAAATTGTCATGAAAGAATAGACTGGAAGGGCTGACTCATTAGGGGGAGAGTAAGTGGGAGTATGGAGTAAGGCGTATATAAGCTTATATGTGACAGACTGACTTGATTTGTAAACGTTCACTTAAAGCTTGATAAAAATTATTAAAAAAATAAAACATGGCTCTGTGGCTGGGCTGCGGAGGCTGTTCCACCAGCATCCTTGTTCTGTGAGATGCTTATGGAAGCCGGCGGCCAGGGCAGAAAGGCCTTGTGAGTATGTATAGACCTATGCTTAGCTCCTGCCCAGTACGGCAGAGGGGACTGGCTGGCTGCAGTGTGTCGGTTATTAGATGATGACCATGTAATACTGAAAATGTCCTTTTTGGTTTGGGCTGAATAAAATTTAAGGATTTTGAAACAGTTACTTATGTAACTGTTTTTTTTTATGTAACTGACAGAGTTGTCGTAAAATGTATTGAGCATTCTGCTACCATCATTTTTCTAACATCAGCATTTTTCCAACTGTTCCTTGGAAAAAATATGCTCATATGAAAATGGTTCCTTCATTGTCCACGCATGGGACTGAAAAACAACAATAACAAAAAATCCTTGTGTTTATATGAACCGCTATGCCCAGAGATTCTCTGATTTTAAAGTGTTTTCCCTTCTGAGCTTGGCCTAAATAAAGCAAGGATACCTAACAAAAAAAAAAATGAAACAAGACCCATACCTCACTCCATGCACGAAAACTAATTCAAAATGGATCAAAGACCTAAATATAATATCTAAAACGATAAAGATCATGGAAGAAAAAATAGGGACAACGTTAGGAGCCCTAATACATGGCATAAACAGTATACAAAACTTTACTAAAAATTCAGAAGAAAAACTAGACAATTGGGAGCTCCTAAAAATCAAACACCTATGCTCATCCAAAGACTTCACCAAAAGAGTAAAAAGACTACCTACAGACTGGGAAAAAGTTTTTAGCTATGACATTTCTGATCAGCGTCATCTCTAAAATCTACATGATACTACAAAAACTCAACTGCAAAAAGACAAATAACCCAATTAAAAAATGGGCAAAAGATATGAATAGACACTTCACTAAAGAAGACATTCAGGTAGCTAACAGATATATGAGGAAATGTTCACGATCATTAGCCATTAGAGAAATGCAGATCAAAACTGTAATAAGATTTCATCTCACTCCAACAAGGCTGGCTGGCATTAATCCAAAAAAACACAAAATAATGTTGGAGAGGCTGTGGAGAGACTGGAACACTTCTACACTTCTGGTGGGAATGTGAAATGGTACAACCACGTTGGAAATTGATTTAGCACTTCCTTAAAAAGCTAGAAATAGAACTACCATACGATCCAGCAATCCCACTCCTTGGAATATATCCTAGAGAAATAAGAGCCTTTACACCAGCAGATACAGGCACATCCATGTTTATTGCAGCCCTGTTTACAATAGCAAAAAGTTGGAAGCAACCAAGGTGCCCATCAACGAATAAATGGATAAATTACGGTATAGTCACACAATGGAATACTACACATCGATAAAGAATGGTGAGGAATCTGTGAAACATTTCATAACGTGGAGGATCCTGGAAGGCATTATGCTGAGCGAAATTAGTCAGAGGCAAAAGGACAAATATTGTATAAGACCACCATTATAAGAACTTGAGAAATAGTTTAAACTGAGAAGATAACATTCTTTTGTGGTTATGAGATGGGGGAGGGAGGGAGGGAGGGAGGGTGGGAGGGGGCATTCACATATTAGATAGTAGATAGGAACTGCTTTAGGTGAAGGGAAAGACAGCACACAACACAGGGGAGGTCAGCACAACTAGACTAAAACAAAAGCAAAGAAGTTTCCTGAATAAACTGAATGCTTCAAAGGCCAGTGTAGCAGGGGCAGAGGTCTGGGGACCATGGTTTCAGGGGACATCTAAGTCAACTGGCATAATAAAATCTATTAAGAAAACATTCTGCATCCCACTTTGAAGAGTGGCGTCTGGGGCCTTGGACGCTAGCAAGCAGCCCTCTGGGGTGCATCAATTGGTCTCAACCCACCTGGATCAAAGCAGAATGAAGAACACCAAGGACACAAGGCGATTACGAGCCCAAGAGACAGAAAGGGGCACATGAACCAGAGACTACATCATCCTGAGACCAGAAGAACTAGATGGTGCCCGGCTACAACCAATGACTGACCTGACAGGGAGCACAACAGAGAACCCATAAGGGAGCAGGAGAGCAGTGGGATGCAGACCCCAAATTCTCATAAGACCAGGCTTAATGGTCTGACTGAGACTAGAAGGACCCCGGTGGTCATGGCTCCCAGACCTTCTGTTGGCCCAGGATAGGAACCATTCCCAAAGCCAACTCTTCAGACACGGATTGGACTGGACAATGGGTTGGAGTGGGATGCTGGTGAGGAGTGAGCTTCTTGGATCAGGTGGACACTTGAGACTATGTTGGCATGTTCTGCCTGGAGGTGAGATGAGAGGGTGGAGGGGGTTAGAAGCTGGCAAAATGGACACGAAAAGAGAGAGTGGAGGGAGAGAGCGGGCTGTCTCATTAGGGGGAGAGTAATTGGGAGTGTGTAGGAAGGTGTATATGGGTTTTTGTGTGAGAGACTGACTTGATTTGTAAGCTTTCACTTAAAGCACAATAAAAATTATTTAAAAAAAGTAAATATCGATGAAAATGTGTGCTCATATATGTATAAACCAAAAACCAGTTGTCATCGAGTCAATTCCGATTCTGGGCGACCCCATGTGTTTCAGACTAGAACTGTGTTGCATAGGGTTTTCAATGACTGATTTTTCTGAAGTAGATCTCCAGCCCTTTCTTCTTTAAAAGATGACCTTTAATTGTGATGAAGACAGATAGCCTAGATTTTGTCTTCTAGATACCATTCTCTATTAAAGAAACTAGAGCTTCTTGGAGAAATTGTTGATCTCATGGTATTGTTGTTAGGTGTTCTGAACACTACTCAGTCCTGTGCCATCCTCACAATAGTTATGCTTGAGCCCATCAATCCATCTCAATGATTGTCTACTTTACCAAGCAGAATATCCTTCTCCAGGAACTGGTCCTTCCTGATAACATGTCCAAAGTATGTGAGACGAAGTCTTGCCATCTTTGCTTATAAGGAGCATTCTGACTGTGCTTCTTCCAAGGCAATTTCGGGCTGTGGAAGTTGGTAAAAATCTTCAATTTGTTCATCTTTGGCCTTAGTGGTTGGTTCCACTAAATAATTTGAATAATAGTCATATTAACTGGTCTTCCTTGTATGCATATGGATATTATCCTATCATTGACAGTGTTGTACTTCAGGATAGGTCTTGAAATGTTCTTTTTAACGATGAATGTGACATCATTCCTCTTCAATTTGTTATTCCTTGTATAGTAGACCATATCATTGTCCAATTCAAAATGGCCAATACCAGTCCATTTTAGCTCACTAATGCCTTGGATATCAATCTCTGTGTATTCTATTTCATTTTTGACGACTTCCAGTTTTCCTAGATTTATACCTCATACATTCCATGTTCCGATTATTAATGAATGTTTGCATCCATTTCTTCTCATTTTGAGTGGTGCCACATCAGCAAATGAAGGTCCCAAAAGCCTGACTCTGCCTGTGTCGTTACAGGTCAACTCTACTTTGAGGCGGCAGTTCTTTCCCAGTCGTACTTTGAGTACTTTCCAACCTGAGAGGCTCACCTTCTGGCTCTATGTCAGACAATGCTCTGCTGTGATTCATAAGGTTTTCACTGGCCAAGTTTTTCAGCAGTAGGCTGCCAGGTCCTTCTTCCTAGTCAGTTTTAGTATGGAAGCTCCATTGAAACCTGTCTACCATGGGGGATCCTTCAAGAAAATGGAGGATAGATCTGGGACATCTTATGCCAGAAAGCAAGGATGTGTTCAAGGAATGATGTGCATATGTCAAAAGAACACAGAAGCCAGCTTGAACAACAAAGTAAATAATCACTGTAATGGATTATAGCTCTTTGAATAAAATAGGAAATCATTAGGGCTTGTTGTTGTGGTGGTGGTTGTTAGGTGCCATTGAGTCGGTTCCGACTCATAGTGACCCTATGCACAACAGAACGAAACACTGCCCAGTCCTGAACCATCCTTACAATCGTTATGCTTGAGCTCATCGTTGCAGCCACTGTGTCAATCCACCTCATTGAGGGTCTTCTTCTTTTCTGGTGACCCTGTACTCTGCCAAGCATGATGTCCTTCTCCAGGGAATGATCCCTCCTGACAACATGTCCAAAGTATGAAAGATGCAGTCTCGCCATTCTTGCTTCTAAGGAGCATTCTGGTTGTACTTCTTCTAAGACAGGTTTGTTTGTTCTTTTGGCAGTCCATGATATGTATATTCAATATTCTTCACCAACACCATGATTCAAAGATATCAATTCTTCTTCGGTCTTCCTTATTCATTGTCCAGCTTTCACATGCATATGATGCGATTGAAAATACCATTGCTTGGGTCAGGCCCACCTTAGTCTTCAGGGTGACATCTTTCTCTTCAACACTTTAAAGAGGTCCTTTGCAGCAGATTTACCCAATGCAATGCATCTTTTGATTTCTTGACTGCTGCTTCCATGGCTGTTGATTGCAACATGCAAGCCCCCACCGTATGACAAACTGACAGACATGTGGGGGATTAGTTCTTAGCAATATAAATATACAGATAAATTAAGAGTTTAATAAAGAATGGGGTATTTACATAGAACCTACCCCACAAAATATGTATTAATTCCAATGGGAGAAACTAACTTCACATTGAGGAGGCCTGGCAGATACCACCTTTATCAAGTGATCAAGGTGAACATCATCAGTGATGGGGAAAATTGAAGTCCTGCAGCACCTGATAGAACACAAGGAGAAGAAGGCATGAGAAACTCCTACCAAAGATGCATAAACTAAATCTTACATCAGACAAACCCAATTTGAGGGACTTCTACAAAATAACTGGCCTGTAATCTTCAAAAATATCAGAGTCAGGAAAGTCAAGGAAAGACGGAAGAACTGTTTTAGCCAGAGAAGATTAAAGAGATTGACACCTAAATGCCAGGAGTGATTCTAACTTGGATCCTTTGCTAAAATGGACTCATTGAACAACTGATGAAACGTAAATGGGGTCTGAGGGTCAGATGAGAGTAATGCAACAAAGTTTAGCCACAGATTTTAATGATTGCAGGGTCCCTGTTTTTAGGACATACCCACTAACACATCCAAGGGAGGAAGGGTATCATGTGTTCAACTTATCAAATGGTGCAAAGTGAAAAAAAATTCTTTGTACTGTTCTTGCAATGTTTGAGATTTGAGATTGTTTCAAAAAAAAATATTGAAAAACAAATAAAAGTAGTCATCAGAAATAAATGAGTGAATGAATGTTGTGTGTGCCATAGAGTTTACCTTATAGGACAGAGTAGAACTGTCCCACAGTATTTCCTAGGTTGTAATTTTTATGGACACAGATCGCCAGGTCTTTTTCCCACAGAGCAGTTGGTGGGTTTGAACTGCCAACCTTTCGGTTAGCAGCCAACCACCTTCACCGTTACAACACCAGGGTTCCTAATAAATAAATAAAATAACAGGGCAGAAAACAAAAGGAAAGGAAAAAAAATCTTACCACATCAAGAGATGCTATGGTGGCAGGAAAATGTTAGTGGTATGATTCGCACGTGGATCCCTTCTCTAACTAACAGATGTCCTTTGTAGTAAGTTACCAACACAAGTGGAGAATGAGCTGAAGTCACACCCATTCCAAACAAGGCAGCCACAGAGCTCTTCTTAGTCCACAACCACAGACAAGTCCTAGAAAGAACAGGCAAAAGCAACTTCCAGGAGAAGGACAGGGTCATGTTTTCCATGCCATTATCATTGAGAAGGTTTCTTCCTTTCTTTTTTGTTTGCTTTTTATAAATGCTATGTTTTAAAAGAGGTGGTAGTGAGGAATAACTGGTAGAATTAGTTTTCTCCTTTCATTTAAAGAAAAATGATGTCCAGATGAAAAGCTTTCAACTGGAAAAGGTTTCCTCAACCATTGTTTTGGAAAATAGAGAAGAAAACAAATTGCCTCACTCTAACACAATGACTATTCCAGACTTTGTGTGTTCCCTTTGAGTCTTTTTATGTGCCTCCTTTTTAAATGGCTGTAATCCTAGCATGCATTTGGACAAGTGCAGGCTTTGAAGTCAGATAGACCAAGTTCCACATCTGGTCTCTGCCACTGTATTTTGTACACTGAGTTTTTTGTTTAGTATCTATGTATTCTCTTTATTATTATTAATTTTTATTGTGCTTCAAGTGAAAGTTTACAAATCAAGTCAGTCTCTTCTATAAAATTTATACACACCTTGCTATACACTCCTAATTACTCTCCCCTTAATGAGGCAGCACATTCCTTCCCTCTACTCTCTCTTTTCATGTTCATTCGGGCAGTTTCTGGTCCCCTCTGCCTTCTCATCTCCCCTCCAGACAGGAGATTCCAACACAGTCTCATGTGTCTACTTGATCCAAGAAGCTCGTTCTTTACTAGTATCATTTTCCAATCCATTCCCAGAGTTGGCCCCGGGAATGGTTCCTGTCTCGGGCTAACAAAAGTTCTGGGGACCATGACCTCCGGGGTCCTTCTAATGCCAGTCTGACCATTAAGTCTGGTCTTTTTATGAGAATTCGGTGCCTGGATCCCACTGCTCTTCTGCTCCCTCAGGGGTTCTCTGTTGTGTTCCCTGTCTGGGCAGTCATCGGTTATGGCCAGGCACCATCTAGTTCTTTTGGTCTCAGGCTGATGTAGTCTCTGGTTTATGTGGTCCTTTCTGTCTCTTAGGCTCATAATTACCTGTGTCTTTTGTGTTCTTCATTCTTCCTTGCTCCAGGTGGGTTGAGACCAACTGATGCATCTTAGACTGCCGCTTGCTAGCATTTAAGACCCCAGACGCCACTCTCCAAAGTGGGATGCAAAATGTTTTCTTAATAGGTTATGCCAATTGACTTAGATGTCCCCTGAAGCCATGGTCCCCAAACCCCAACCCCTGTTTTGCGGCCTTCGAAGAGTTTAGTTTATTCAGGAAACTTCTTTGCTTTTGGTTTAGTCCAGTTGTGTTGACCTCTCCTGTTTTATGTGTTGTCTTTTCCTTCACCTCAAACAAAACTTTTCTGCTACCTAATTAGTGAAAATCCCTCTCGCTCCTTCCCTCCCTCCCCCATCTGGTAACCATCAAGGAATATTTCCTTCTCTGTTTAAACTATTTCTTGAGTTCTTATAATAGTGGCCTTATACAATATTTGTCCTTTTGCAACTGACTGATTTCACTCAGCATAATGTCTTCCAGATTTCTCCGTGTTATGAAGTGTTTCATGGATTCATCATTGTTCTTTATCAATGTGCAGTATTCCACTGTGTGAATATACCATAATTTATTTACCCGTTCATCCATTGATGGGCACCTTGGTTGCTTCCAACTTTTTGCTATTGTAAACAGGGCTGCAATGAACATGGGTATGCATATATCTGTTGGTGTAAAGGCTCTTATTTCTCTAGGATATATTCCAAGGAGTAGGATTGCTGGATCATATGGTAGTTCTATTTCTAGCTTTTTAAGGAAGTGCCAAATCGATTTCCAAAGTGGTTGTACCATTTTACATTCCCACCAGCAGTGTATAAGTTTTCCAGCCTCTCCACAACCTCTCCAACATTTATCATTTTGTGTTTTTTGGATTAAAGCCAGCCTTGTTGGAGTGAGATGGAATCTCATTGTAGTTTTGATCTGCATTTCTCTAATGGCTAGTGATTGTGAGCATTTCCTCATGCATTTGTTAGCAGCCTGAATGTCTTCTTTAGTGACATGTCCGTTCATATCCTTTGCCCATTTTTTTATTGGGTTATTTGTCTTTTTGCAGTTGAGTGTTTGTAGTATCATGTAGATTTTAGAGATGACGCTGATCGGAAATGTCATAGCTAAAAACTTTTTCCCAGTCTGTAGTTGGTCTTTTTACTCTTTTGGTGAAGTCTTTAGATGAGCATAGGTGTTTGATTTTTAGGAGCGCCCAGTTATTTAGCTTTTCTTCTGAATTTTTAGTAATGTTTTGTATACTGTTTATGCCATGTATTAGGGCTCCTAATGTCCCTATATTTTCATCCATGATCTTTATCGTTTTAGATTTTATATTTAGGTCTTTGATCCATTTTGAGTTAGTTTTTGTGCATGGAGTGAGGCATGGGTCTTGTTTCATTTTTTTGCAGGTGGTTTATCCAGTTATGGCAGCACCATTTGTTAAAAAGACTGTCTTTTCCCCAATTAACTAACTGACTTTGGGTCTTTGTCAAATATCAGCTGCTCATATGTGGATGGATTTATGTCTGGGCTCTCAATTCTGTTCCATTGGTCTATGTATGTGTTGTTGTACCGGTACCAGACTGTTTTGACTCCTGTGGTGGTATTATAGGTTCTAAAATCAGGTAGAGTGTGGCCTCCCACTTCATTCTTCTTTTTCAGTAACGCTTTATTTATTTGGGCCCGCTTGCCCCTCCGTATGAAGTTGGTGATTTCTTTCTCCATCTCTTTAAAAAATATCATTGGAATTTGGATCAGACTTGCATTGTATCTATAGATGGCTTTCGATAGAACAGACATTTTTACAATGTTCAGTCTTCCTATCCATGAGCAAGGTATATTTTTCCACTTATGTAGGTCTCTTTTGTTTTTTTCTATGTATTCTCTTATACTGGCTGAATTTTTCCTTGAAATGCATGATGCTTTGTAAATTAGACTGTCTTCTGTAATAAATTATCATTTGTGCAGACTTCACTCAGGTGGCAGGTTTCCACACAGGAAGTAAGTTTCTACCTCAGGCCTTTTGTACTTGCTTTTTCCTCTGCCTGGAATGTGCTTTTCCAGGTATACACTGGTACACTCTTTAATGTCTGCTTACATATCTTCTTATCAGAGAGGATCCCTACCTTCTAACCTATTTCAAATTATTATTTGTCTCCAATGACTATACCTTGCCCTTGCTCAAAGCCACTCTGTTGGCCTTATCACAACCTGACAAAATATGTATTTGTTCGTTGTCTCAATCTTTGCTTTTCTCCCATAGCCTGTAAGTCAATAAGAGCAAGGACTTTTTAAAATGTAATGTTCACTGCTATAACCCCATTATCTAGAAACATACCTGACTTGTACTAGGCACTTTAAAGATATACAATGAGTGAATGAAGTATGAACTATTTTAAAATACAGAGAAAAATATGATTGGATGAAATCATGAGGGAAAATATAAAAGGCATGGTAGAAGAAATCAGAAGACCTAAATAGAATTCTCTTGAGAAAAAGAATAACTGGAAGACATACAATAATTAAACAAATAGTGGAATTTTTTCTGAGCTGAAGACGGGAGTGGGATGAGGCCTCAACATGTTATTATTGAGAAAAAACACACATTTAACAATAACCCAATACAATTCTTGAACTGGAGCTCTGGGTGGTTCAGTGGTTAAGCATTTGGCTCCTAACCAAATGGTCGGCAGTTGGAATTTACCAGCCATTCCTTGCAAACCCTATGGGGTAGTTCTACTCTGTCATATAGGGTCCCTATGAGTTGAAATGGGCTCAATGGCAATGAGTTTGGTTTTATATATGGCATAGAATCCCTGGATGGTACAAAGGTTAACGTGTTTGCTAAACCAAAGGTAGGATGTTCCAGTCCACCCAGAGACACCTTGGAAGATATGCCTGGTGATCTACTTCCAAAATATCAGCCATTGAAAACCCTATGGAATACAGTCCTACTCTGATACACTTGGGGTTACCATGAGTTAGAATCGATTCAAAGGCAACTGGTACTGGTGTATACAGCATAGATACAGAGATCCTGACGAAAGGTGAGTAAGTTTATAAATAAGGGCACTTGAAATGGAAGATTTATATGAACAATTCAAATCATAATTTTAAAACTTAGGAGTTGGAAAGTGGGTGAAGAAGAGGAAGGAAATACAAGTGATTTGAAATTTACCAGGACCACGAATTTTTAGCTGAATTTTATCTAGCCTTTAAAGGCCTGGCAATACTATATTTATTTAAACTATTATAAGGAGTTCCTGGGTGGCACAATTGGTTACGCGTTCAACTACTAGTTGAAAGGTTGGTGGTCTGAATCCACCTAGAGGCACCTCAGAAGACAGGCCTGGCAATCTCCTTCTAAAAGGTCATAGCCTTGAAAACCCCATGGAGCAGTTCTACTCTGCACACATGGGGTCTCCATGAGTCGGGATGGATTCGATGGCAACTAACAACAGCAACATTGTAAACCATAGAAAAGGATGAAAACTCCAAATTCATTTCACAAAGCCAGTGTAAACCTAATCAAACCTGATAAAGCTAAAGCAAAATAAGAAATTACAGACGATCTCACTTAAAAATATAGGTTTAAAAATCTAAATAAAACACTAGCAGATAGAATCCAACCACGTATCCAAAGAATGGTAGAAATTGTAACCAATGGCACCGTACAGTTTATATAAAAATTGTTAAAGGGGAATCTAATTTGCTGTGTAAACTTTCACTGAAAACATAAAGTATCATATAAAAAATATATATATGTATATACATGTACCCACATACACATATACCAAGAAGCCTGTATGGCGCAAATGAGTTGCTATTGGCTGCTAATTGAAAGGTTGGCATTTCGAACCCAGCCAGCGGCTTTGCAGAAGGAAAGTCCTAGCAATCTGATTCTGTAAAGATTACAGTCAGGAAAACTCAGTGAAACACTTCTGTTCTGAAACACATAAGGTGGTCGTGAGTCAGGGGCCAACTCAATGGCAGCTATAACAACAAAAACGTACATATACCAGAGTAATTATGAACCAAAAAAAAAAAAAAAACCTGTTGCTATGGAGTCGATTTCAGCTCATAATGACCCCACAGGACAGAGTAGAACTGCCCCATGCAGTTTCCAAGCAGTGCGTGGTGGATTCAAACTACTGACCTTTCTGGTAACCAGCTGTAGCTCTTAACCACTACACCACCAGGGTTCTGACTAATTATGTGTAACTTTTAATCTTCTTAGTTTCACTCTCTTTTAGAATTTTTCCAAATTTTCCACTAATTCTGTTATATATATATACAATTTTAACTTTAGTTTTTAAGATTTTTAAAAAGCCCTTTTCCCAGAAGCCCTGATTTTCTGAGCCTGCCACTGACTGGCCATGAAATCTACTCCTAAAATAGCCCCTGTGGCTTGCCAAACAGCAGATTAGCCTGTTTTATTCTCTAGGGAACCCAGAGAAATAAACATCAAGTTGGCAGGCATTGGGGCAGAGGGAACAATTCCTCTCACAGGTGTCATGCAGGAACCCCACATTTAATTCCATCATTCTCACCATTGGCCTCACCTGGGAACCTGTTAGAAAAGCAGATTCTTGGCCCCACCCCAGACCTACTAGATGAAATTCTAGGGAAGACATACAGCAACCATGGTTAACAAACCCTCCAGGTGATTCTGATACACACTAAACTTTGAGAAAACCTGGGCTAAGCCATCCAAAACAAGATTGCTGGCAGGAACAGGGCAGTGAGAAACAATTTGGGATCAGTAAGGGCGGGGGATGATGAGGAGAGAGCAAGGGTAAATTATCTAATAGGCAAGGAAGCATGGCGCTTACCTTGCTTATCAGACCATCTATAGTGAACAATTTCACATTTTTCACAACATCAAAGATTCTGCTTCTAGGTATAGCTGGCATCTGCTTCTTTCCCAACCCCACAGCACCTTCCTACAGAATCAAAGCCTCTTCTCAAATTTACCATCCCTAAAAAAAAAAAAAAAAAAAAAAAAGATGGATTACTCAGTAAGCAAGGTAAGCATAGGCTTACTCGCGCTTACTTACTAATTTGTAGTAACCAATTTCACGTGGCTTTCACTACATCTTTGAAAGGTGAAACCTATGTGAAATTGGTCACTACAGGTAAGAAAGTAGGCACAAGTAAACCTGTGCTTATCTTGTTTACTGTGTAATCCATCACTTAGAGAGAAGAAGCAAGTGCCCCGTTGGTTCAGGCTGGGAAAATATGACAACTGTTGTAACTGTGATAGATTCGTTAAAATTTTGTGAAAACGCCTCAAGAACGTTTACTCACACCGTGTACCCTGTGCCTAGAACAAAGCCTGGAACATGTTAAATATTTGTTGACTGAATTAAAAGTGAGTGCATGAGTGAATTAACCAAATAACTTATGTAACATGTAAAAAACAAACAAGAATGATAGACCATGAAGTCTTCCAGGAGGTCAAGGGTGGTTCGGTACCAGGAAGTCTATCAACACAATCTATTAAATCACCACTTTGAAGGAGGAAAATTACATGATCATATCTTTAGGTGCTGAAGATTTATTTAGTAAAATGGCACTCATTCCTAATGAGTAAAATAAGAGTAAAGACTTTCTTTTATATAACAATGTCTACATATCAAACCAACAGCAGATTGTGTCCTTAAGTGCATAATGGTAAAACCATTTTAATTAAAACTTGGAAGATGTCCCAAATGCATTAACACAACAAATTAAATAATCAATTGAATATCTGAAAATAAAAATAAAACTCTTTGGGCTTTCACCTAAAGCACAATAAAAAATAAATATATTAATAAAACTCTCTGATTTTGCTGATCGTGTAATTACATTCCTGAAAAGATCCCAGAGAGATTAGTAACAAGCTACTATAGATAATAAGAGAATTAGGTTACAGGGTTGGATAAAAAAGAGTTTAAAAATCAGTAGCTTTTTCTGTATCCTAACAATATCTACATAGAAGAAGAAATGTGGAAAAATATTTTATTCACAACAATGGAAAAATATAAAATATTTCAGAATATATTTAGCAAGAGAGAAAACCCATATGGGGAAAAAAACTATAAAATTTCACTGAAGAAAATAAAACACGATCTGAACAAATGAAAAGATAGACAACGTCCTTAAATAGGAAAGCTAATACCATAGATGTGTCAATTTTCACAAAATTCATATGTAAATTAACTGTAATTTTTTGGCAACACTGTATTAGTTTCCTATTGCTGCTATAACAAATTACTACAAATTTAGTGAGTTAAAACAATACAAATTTATTCTCTTACAGCTTCAGAGTTTAGAAGTCCAAAATCAGTTTCATTAAGCTCAAGTCAAGATGTTGGCAGGCTTGGTCCCTTCTGCAGGCTCTGAGAGGAGGATCCGTTTCCTTGTCTTTTTCAGCTTCTAGTGGCCACTTGCATTTCTTGGCTTGTGGCCCCTTCCCCCATCTTCAAAGTGTATTACTCCAATCTCTGCTTCTGTCATAACGTCACCTTCTTTTCTGACTTTGACTCCCCCTTCATCCCTCTTATAAGGATCTTTGGGATTACTTTGGGCCTGTCTGGATAATCCAGGATAATCTCCCCATTTTAAAATTCTTAATTTAATTACAACTGCAAAGTCCCGTTTGCCATATAAGGTAAAATTCACACGTTCCAGGGATTAGGACGTGGGCATATTTGGGGGAGGGTGTTATTCATCTTAGCACTAAACACCAGTAGGATTCTTAAAATTGTTACAGAAGAATGAATGCTCAAGAATAGCCAAAAAGGTATGAAAGAATAGTAACAGAAGGGGGCACATTCTAAAGCACTGTAATCAAATCAATATAATATTGTGGAGAAATAAATAGATCCATGGAACAGGATAGAGAATTCAGAAAGATATCTCAGTATATAAGAAAATGTAACACTTAACAAAATTGCTTTTTCAACTCAAGGAAAAAAGAATGGGTCATTTAGTAAATGATGCTAACAAAACTATTAAGACACAGAAAGAAAATGAAAGTGGACCTCTATTCCCACAATGTAAAATATTATAAATTGAATAAAGGTAAAGGTTCAACTGCAAACTAAAACAATAAAAATAGAGCAAAAAACCATAAGGGTTCCTTGGTGGTGCACAGTTTGCGCTTGTCTACTAACCCAAAGATTGACAGTTCGAACCCACCTAGCAGCATCTGAAAGAAAGGCCTGGCAATCTGCTTCCTTAAAGATTACAGCTAAGAAAACGCTGTGGATCAGTTCTACTACGTAACACCTGGAGTTGTCATGAGTCGGAGTCGACTTGATGGCAGTGGGTTTTTGGTTTTTAAGAAAACCTAGGGCATATACAATCTAAGAATGGGAAATGCCTTTCTGGAACCCCAGAAGGTATTTAAGGAAAAAAAAAAAAAAAGGACATATCTGAACATGTAAATGAAAAACTTATATCTGGAAAATGTAAACCAAAACAATCGCCATTTAGTTGAGTTCAATTCATGACAACCCCATGTGTTCCATGTTTTTCAAAGTAGAACCATGCTCCAAAGGATTTTCAATGGCTGACTTTTCAGAAGCAGATCGCCAGACCTTTCTTCTGAAGTGCCTCTGGGTAGACTTGAACCTTCAACCTTTTGGTTAGCAGTTGAGTGTTTTAACCGTTTGTGCCACCCAAGGACTCAGGGACAATAAGCAAGGTAAGCATGAGCTTAGGGCATCAACAAAACAAGGGGACCAGCTGTCCAAAGCAAAGACCCATCATAGATGCCAAGCAGACAGTACACAAAGAAAGGCGAGCGCTGCAGTGGAGGGGAACTGGCAAAGCACTAAATGAAATTGTGACTATTTTATAAATTTTATAAGTTGTTATACAATGACAATTGTATTTTCATTTTCATTTCGGACCCATCAGGTATAACCTCACATTCAGTTTTCTCTCATCAAAAACATAGGAGTGTGCCAGCAGCACCATAATCACGTGATTTGTGATGTATCTGGTCCTGCACAAAGTGAACCAAAACGGGTCTTTGGATTGACCATACCCTTGTATGTGTAACATGCATTTTGTGATCACTCTCACCACCTTCGAGTATCAGCAGTAATCCAATGAACTGTGAAGATGCAGCATCAAAGAACGGAAAGTGAGCGTGCAAGTTTTTAAGTATTATTTCAAAACGGAAAGCACTGGTGGAGATCTGTAAAGGATCTGCCAACAAATATCGTACAACAAACTAATGAAATTACTTCCGACTGCCTTGTAAGTGCTATTTCTTTTGACTATCTCAGACCTGAAGAACAAAATTATGTGCTCCAAATAAATTTTTTTACTTACTAATTTTCAAATATAAATTTTTGTGTTAACATTCAAATTCAAATGTAAATTGTATTTTATTAATTTTTCTTGTTTTATAAATCTTATTTATTTTCAATTATTCCAATTTATTTGCTACAGTAGAACCAAATTTAAAAAATGACGTAATTTTATATCCAGATAAAATGAAACGGAAAGAACTAAGTGGAATGCAAAAACAAAAGCTCACAGAAGATAAAAAAAAAACAATTTGTGAATCCCTAAAAACCATTCCAAAATTAACTTTGTTTTTGAAACATAATGAATCCAAAGAGATTTATTCCATTGAATGCTCAAGTTTAGTGTATACAAATTGTTGTACTAGTACTGATAGTGCTGAAATTTTTGATAGCAATATGAATATGATAGAATTTGTCCCAAATTCTGCATCCATTCCATGTTGCAGTAAAAAAAAAATTGATAATGGTGTAGATAGTGAAACTATTTTAGAATCTGAAATTGTTGCATCTGCAGATCCCATAAATAACAGAAATACAGATCCTGCTCTGTGGAATAATTTTTCTTCTAATGATGTAAATTATTGGATTGAAAGAGGGTCATGTGATTGTCAACATCACAGTGGACCTTTTGATAATTCCAGTTGAAAATTTCTGGATGGTAAACAAACAAGGTTTTGTAGCCAGAATGTACTTCTAGGATGCGAAGCTAAAGGTGAAAATTATAAGAGGGAGTGGCTACTGTATTCCCCATAAATCAGCTCTGTACATTGTTTGGTTTGCAAACTATTCAGTCCTAAATCAGTTAATTCTCGATTTCCTAAAGACAGATTTAACAATTGCTGCAACTCAAATAGGACTGATAAACACAAAAACAGTTGGATTCACAGAGACTGTATGTTGGCATATTTAAAATGAAGACACGGTTTCGACTTAGCTCATAACCTGGAAACACAAATTAATGAAGAATGTCAGTATTGGAAAGCCATTTTACAATGCACTGTTGCTGTCATTATAACAATCGCTGAACTTAGACTATCATTTTGAGGAAGAAATGAAGTGTTTGCGTCCCCATGAAATGGAAGTTTTGGGGATTTACTTGAACTTGTTGCTCAGTTTGATCCATTTGTAGCAGGTCACATCTCAAAATACGGTAACACGGGAAAGGGCAACCCATCCTATATGTCTAAAACAACATATAAAGGATCAGTAAACTTAATAAGTGATAAAGTTCGATCAACTGTTTTCAGTGAAAGAAATATAGCTTGCTATTTCAGTTTATCTTTAGATTTCACTCCTGATCTTTCTTATATGGATCAGCTAAGTATTGTTTTAAGGTATATATCTCCAACAGATGCAAAACCTATAGAACGATTTATCACATTTACTAGCTTAAGAACCCATACCAGTGAAAAAATTGCAAATCAAGAACTTGACTATTTATGTAAAGTTTGCAAATTGATTTTTCTAAGTGCAGAGGCCAGTCCTATGACAACGCTGCCAATTATGTCAGGGCATCCTAATGCATGCAACAGAAAATTTTAGAACCTAATGAACATGCCATTTTCCTACCATGTGCATTCACGTAATCTTGTAGGACATAGTACAGTAGATTGTTGTCCAGAAGCAGCTGATTCTTTTTCTACTGTTCAGTTATTCTACACATTTTTTGCTACCTTTAAACACCAATGAGCAGTTTTTTAAACATATTTAGGCAACAATTGAGTATTAAAACTTTTTTTTAATACAAGTTCTGCTGCTATTCATAAGGTTTTCACTGGCTAATTCTTTTCAGAAGTAGACTGCTGGGTCCTTCTTCCTAGTCTGTCTCAGTCTGGGAGCTCAGCTGAAACATGTCTGCAACGGGTGACCCTGCTGGTTATTTGAATATCAGTGGCATAGCTTCCAGCATCATAGCAACACACAAGCCCCCACAGTACAACAAACTCACAGATGCAAGGGTAGGTGGAAAATATGGCCTTGGTGGTAGATACCATGCCAGAGATCGCATGTTTGAATTTTGCAAGACCAACGACTTCTTCTTGCAAATACCTTTTTTTCACCAACATAAACAGTGACTATACACATGGAACTCGCCAGATGGAACACACAGGAATCAAATCAAATACATCTGTGGAAAGAGATGATGGAAAAGCTCAATATCAGTCAGAACAAGGCCAGGGGCCAACTGCAGATCAGGCCATCAATTACTCATATGCAAATTCGAGTTGAAACTGAAGAAAATTAGAACAAGTTCATGAGAGCCAAAGTACAACCTTGAGTATATCCCACCTGAATTTAGAGACCATCTCAAGAATAGATTTGACACATTGAACACTAATGACTGAAGATCAGATGAGTTGTGAATGACATCAAGGAAATCATACATGAAAAAAGCAAGAGATCATTGAAAAGACAGGAAAGAAAGGAAAGACCAAGGTGGATGTCAGAGGAAACTCTGAAACTTGCTCTTAAACATCGAGCAGCTAAAACAAAAGGAAGAAATGATGAAGTAAAAGAACTGAATGGAAGATTTCAAAGGCTGGCTTGAGAAGACAAAGTAAAGTATTATGACATGTGCAAAGACCTGGAGATAGAAAACCAAAAGGGAAGAACATGCTCAGCATTTCCCAAGCTAAAAGAACTGAAGAAAAAATTCAAGCCTCAAGTTGCAATACTGAAGGATTCCACGGGGAAAACATTAAAGACGCAGAAAGCATCAAAGGAAGATGAAAGGAATACACAGAGTCACTATACCAAAAAGAATTGAATGTTCTACCATTTCAGGAGGTAACATATGATCAGAAACCAATGGTACTGAAGAAAGAAGTCCAAGCTGCACTGAGGGCACTGGCAAAAAAACAAGGCTCCAGGAATTGACAGAATACCAATTGAGATGTTCCAACGAATGGATGCAGCACTGGAAGCACTCACTCGTCTATGCCAAGAATTTGGAAGACAACTACCTGGCCAACTAACTGGAAGAGATCCATATTTATACCTATTTCCAAGAAAGATAATCCAACCAAACGTGGAAATTATCGTGCAATATCATACGCAAGCAAAATTTTGCTGAAGATCATTCAAAAGCAGCTGCAGCAGTATATCAACAGGAAATTGCCAGAAATTCAAGCTGAATTTAGAAGAGGATGTGGAACTAGGGATATCATTCCTGATGTCAGATGGATCCTGGCTGAAAGCAGAGAATACCAAAAAGATGTTTACCTGTGTTTTATTGACTATGATAAGGCATTCGTCTGCGTGGATCATAACAAATTATAGATAACATTGCAAAGAATGGGAATTCCAGAACACTTAATTGTGCTCATGAGGAACATGTATACAGATCAAGAGGCAGTTGTTGGACAGAACAAGGAGATACCATGTGGTTTAAAGTCAAAAAAGGTATGTGTGCATCAGGGTTGTATCCTTTCACCATACCTATTCAATCTGTATGCTGAGCAAATAATCCAAGAAGCTGGACTATATGAAGAAGAACGGAGCATCAGAATTGGAGGAAGACTCCTTAACAACCTATGTTATGCAGATGACACAACATTGCTTGCTGAAAGTGAAGAGGACTTGAAGCACTTGCTGATGATGATCAATGATCACAGCCTTCGGTATGGATTACACCTCTACATAAAGAAAACAAAAATCCTCACAACTGGATGAATAAGCAACAGCATGACAAATGGAGACAAGATCGAAGTTGTCAAGGATTTCATTTCACTTGGATCCAAAATCAACACCCATGGAAGCAGCAGTCAAGAAATCAAAAGATGCATTGCATTGGTCAAACTTGCTGCAAAAGACCTCTTTAAAGTGTTAAAAAGCAAAGATGTCACCTTGAGGACTAAGATGCACCTGACCCAAGCCACGGTGTTTTCAATCACCTCATATGCATGTGAAAGCTGGACAATAAATAAGGAAGAATGAAGAATTGACGCCTTTGAATTGTGGTGGTGGTAAAGAATATTGAGTATACCATGGACTGTCAAAAGAATGAACACATCTGTCTTGGAAGAAGTACAACCAGAACGCTCCTTGGAAGCAAGGATGGCGAGAGTGAGTTTCGCATACTTTGGACATGTTGTCAAGAGGGATCAGACCCTGGAAAAGGACATCATGCTTGGTAAAGTAGAGGGTCAGCAAAGAAGAGGAAGACTTTCCACGAGATGGATTGACACAGTGGCTACAACAGTGGGCTCAAGCATAGAGACAATTGTGAGGATGCAACAGGACAAGGCAGTGTTTTGTTCTGTTGTGCATAGGGTCACTATGAGTCATAACTGACTTGATGTCACCTAACAACTACAACAATACGTGTTGGTAATGCATGCTGTAGCAATGCGTGCGATCCTGGAATCATGCACTCAGATTCTAGATGCATTAGAAAATATTGCTGCAGACCAGACACAAAAAGGAGATACTGAAAGAAAAACTGAAAACATTGCCAACGGAATGCAAATGCTACAGTAGAAGCCCCGAAGATTAAAGATAAAATATTAGAAATAGATATCTCAATGGAAGGACATAGAAGTAGAATTGAAACAATGGAAGAATTAGCCAAATAGAGGACAAATCCCTTGATACCGATTTGTTGGAGGAACAATCAGAAAAAAAGATTGAAAAAAAAGATGAAGAAAGACTAAGAGTTTTATGAGACACTATGAAGAGTAATAATTCATGTGAAATGGGAACCCCAGAATAGGAGGAGACAAAAAAAAAAAAAAAAAGCACAGAGAGAATTGTCGAAGATTTGCCGGAAGAAAACTTCTCCAATATCGTGAAAGATGAGAAGGTATCTATCCAAGAAGCTCTACGAACTCCATACAGAATAGGCCTCAAAAAAAAGTTACCAAGACATATCATAATCAAACCTTCCAAGTCCAAAGATAAAGAAAGAATTTTGAGAGCAGCTCAGGGAAAATAAAATATCACCCACAAAGGGATTCCAATAAGGCTGAGCTCGGGTTTCTTGGCAGAGACCACGCAGGCAAGGAGGCAGTGGGATGACATTTATAAAACACTGAAAGAAAAGAATTGCCAAACAAGAATCATACACCCAGCATAATTGTCTCTCAAATATGGTGGCAAAATTAGGACATTCCCAGATAGACAGAAATAAAGGGATTTTGTAAAAAACCAGACCATCCTTAGAAGAAATATTAAAGAGAGTCCTTCGGATAGAGAGCCAATGACAGCAGACAATAACCTGAGGGTCAGCCACATGACAGCATCACCGAGATGCCAACCCTGATAGGGAAATTACAAAACTAAAATAAAGCTGCAGAACTGAAAACAGGGAACTAGAGATGTCAATCTGAAATTGAGGGCAACTTCAAAGCCAAAAAAGGAATGAACAGTGTAGTTATAGAACTTTCATATGGAGAGGAAGTTAAGGTGGTAACTGTAAATAACAGCCTGTTTTAAACATAGGTTGATGAAGGTAACCCTCACAGTAACCATAAAGAAAATCAAAAAACCTACCTATGAAATTAAAGAAGAAAATAAAAAAGACTCAGTAAACACAAAATCGACAAAAAAGAAGGCAGTGAAAAGACAATTCGTGAACAACAAGAACTCAGCACAGAAAATTACGTGAAGCAAAGAAACTGCCAACACCACACACACACACACACACACACAAAAAACCCAGAAATTAGTGCAAGCTTATCTCGATGACTTAAATACAAACCTTCACAGGGAAGTGCAACAATTTCGTTCTTATATGAGAACTAAGTTTACAGATTCAGGAAAAACAAACTTTACTCATGTAAAAAAAAAAAAAAATTTTTTTTTTTTTTAACTCATGTAGCCATGTATAATTCCATAACAGAAGATAAAATACAGTGTGTATTTCCCGGTGTGTATTTCTCATATCCCTAACTTTAACGATTGATCACAAACTGCACAACAGAACACTTATTTTCATCCTTGAAGACACTCAAAAACCCTTAGTGTACAATAATGATTCAAGAAAGACTCAAGTCATTATCCTCACTTTGGATGGACGTCCATCTTGTTTGGCAGCTTAATTGTGATGGAATCATTGAAGAATTTGTAAGAGCAAAGAATATAAAGAAATGTTTTCAATTATAATGTGTTAGAAAGACCTATCTAAAAATAAAATATAGTAATTCGTTGTAATATTTGTTTTCTGATCATTAAATTTTCTTTTATGACATCTTTTCATTTGTTCATTTATAATCATAGCATTTATTACAAAACAAGCATCGAAACGGAAGTATAAGCTGTTTAAAACAAAATTGGTGAAAGTCAATTTTTCATTGTGGAAGCTCAACAGAATTTTCCATTGATTGTCGGAGCAACTAAGTTCACTGACTCAGTTTTTTTGTTGTCGTTGTAGAATATCTAGAATATTCTTTTTTGTAGACAACGTGGCATGTAGTAAAAATCTTAGTACCCACACATTCACTAAAAATTTTATAATCCAGTTCATCTCATTTTGATAAAATGGCATATGCCACTTTTATTACAGTCCCATTTAAAAAGAAATTACACCATAGATAGCTAAGACACACCCCCCACATACATACATATAACCCAAAACCAAAATACCCAGTTAGCACATATCCTGTTTCAATGCATGAGTAAGCAGAGGACCGGGCATCACAGATTATCAGTGATTAGGGCCTTCACATGTCTTAATCTGGCCCTGCAGGGACTCCAGATAACAATATAGAAAGAACAGACTTTTAATATTGGGTAAGCATTATCATGGAGCCCTGGTGGTACAGTGGTTAAGAGCTACGGCTACTAACTAAAAGGTCAGCAGTAAGTTGGAATCGACTCAACGGCAATGGGTTTTTTAAGCATCATCATACTTACAGAGACCCTATAGGACAGAGTAGAACTGCCCCATAGGATTTCTAAAGAGCTGCTGGTGGATCTAAACTGCCGACCTTATGGTTAGCAGCCGAGGTCTTAACCACTGCACCTCCAGAGCTATGAGTCAGAATTGACTCCTTGGGCTTGGTTTTGGTTTAATCATTATCAGAGTCGTATGCATGTAAGGTAGAAGGAAAAAACCCAAAACTGAACAAGTTGTCACTGAGTTGACCCTGACTCATGGCGACCCCATGTACATCACAGAAGAACTGCATTCCATAGGATTTTCTTAGCTGTGACTTTTCAGAAGCAGATCTCCAGGCTTTTCCTCCAAAGTGTCTCTGGATGGGTTCGAACTGACAACCTTTCAGTTGGCACCAGAACGCTTAGCCATTTGCGCCACCCAAAGTGACTGCAAAGTCTGGATAAAATTTCCATTAATTTAGAGAAAAGAACAAAAACTTCTCTGTCTCTCCGAGAGACATGAGAATGTACCTAATGATCACCTCATAGATACTTTGGGAGCAACCCTTGGGCTAATTTCAAAGGTAAGTGTTTACAGTTCCTAGGGTCCAAAGACCCAGGAATCAATGCACAAAAAAATACAATTAAAAAAAAAAATCATCATGTCGAAATCAAGTGTTAAACCAAACCAAACCCACCACTGACGAGTTGATTCCGACTTATAGCAACCTTATAGGACAGAGTAGAACTGCCCCGTAGAGTTTTCCAGGAGCGCCTGGCAGAGTTGAACTGCAGACTTCTCGGTTAGTAGCTGTAGCACTTAACCACTATGCCACCAGGGTTTCCAACCAAGTGTTAGAGTCTGTAATATATAAAGCGCTCTTGCAAAAGAACAGGAATGAGACAAAACAACTCATTAAAACCAGTCTGATCTGCCTGGCTGTGGGTTACTTCGTTTTTTCCGTCTTTCTATTTTCTAACTGTATCTGCTCATCTTTGGGCAGCATTTCCAGAGCTCTAAAATAGTTAATTCTGTAACTGTCAAAAGTGAATGATGACTTCGCCGGTGACTAATACGAAAATGGTTATCTGTGCCTGCCAGTGAGAGAATCAAATATTTTTCACTTTTGCTCTGGTGCCTTTTTAAGTGAAGGAAGAAGAATGTCCTTATTCATTTGGTTTCTTTCCCTCTCTCTTTGTCAGAGATGGCTTAAAAATTTCCATGATTAGCTATTTCCCTCCCCCGCAAGGCACTCAATGTTAATTTTGCTTTGCAGAGTAATTCCACTATCTGAATTTCAGATTTAAGGTGGGGTATTTTGTTTGTTGCAGTTATGTCAACTTTCCCCCTCTTCCTGGATTTGAGAACTTCATCATATACCTAAGGCTGTAAGCTCTCACTTGTTACACCCATAAAAGAACTTTCTATTTCTTATTCGAGCTTCTCCTTCCTCTTTTAAAATGTAAATTCAGGTGGAAGACCATGTGTGTTGTTAGGCAAGTCTTTACTGAATATCCCAATCTGTAATCTACAGGAATTACAGAGGACTTTTGTGGTGACAAGGGTCAGCCAGAGACAAATAAGTTTTCTTCAGGGAAACAATAAAATGGGAGGAAATTGAGTGTGAACCCTAGAGTCACACACGCCTCAGCCTGAATCCTGGCCAATTTCTTACACTAAGCCTTGGTTTCTTCATCTGTAAAGTGGGAAGGAGGATAGTCCCTACCTCACAGAGCTGTTCTGGAGATTAAATCAGAAAATGCACATAATTTAGCCAAAGGCCTAGCATATAGTATGATCTCAAAAATGTTTATTATTGTTGTTTTGTATTTGTCAGCCCTAGAATAGGAGAGTGGTTAGATCTTCCGCTCTTTTCAGGGAGGTCGAGGCACCTCGCCTGTACAATGTAGAATTTGAATGAGCAGAGGTTTTCAAACAGTCTTCCTCAAACCCCCAGGATTACACAAAGGGCCCTGGGAGCCAAGGAGGCTGAGACCACAGGTGAGACTTTGGATCTCCCACTCCAGCTTCTGGCTTTTGTTTGTTTGTTTTTCTGTTTTAGCTAAAAGAAACCTGCATGAGCTTTCCCTTTAAAAAACACCAATGCTTAAAATCTGTAAGGCTAAGACACGCCTATGATCCAGTGGCATTCTCCTTTGTAAAACAACTTTTCCCAGGTTTTTAGTAATCTTTTTTCATTATCCATCCTCAGCCACTGATGCCCACGAAGAGAAAGAAAGCATTTGAGAAGCCACATCCATTTTAAGCACAGGTTGCTTTGATGTCTTACGCCTTCTGGGAGGTGCCTGCGTTTTCAAAGAGTCAGAACAAGAAGAGGACAGATGAAGATTGCTTTCCTATTGAGGAAACTCCTGGCACCACAGGGCAGGCTCTATGGGGAGGGAGATCCTTTGCAAAGTAACCCCTGCCCTAATGAAAGAATAATCATGGAAGGCATTTGTGTAGAGATTCCCAGTTTACACAACAATCTCACCTCTGCTTCCTCATCGAATCAGCACAAGCCACCTGTGGATGAAGTGCGACTGTTTTACCATCTGCATTTTCAAGATGAGGACACAGAGGTCCTGGGTGGCTCCCTGACTTGCCTCAGTTGGCAGAGTTAGGCCCTGACTCCAGTCCTGGGCTCTTTCCCTAGGACAGCTCTGCTGCCTCCTCCCATTTGGGAAGCCAGTCCTGCTGATTACTCAAGGCGCAGACGTTTGAACACCGCCTTTGCAGAAATGGCACAAGCAAGACGGCTGGTTTTTCTGACTTTTTCTCCATGGGAATAAAGGAATGGTTGTAGCAGAACCGTCAGCTCTCAATGCGCTCTTTGTTTAGGTAAATTCCAGAGTTTTTATGAACGATGATTCCAGTGAGAGCTGCTTTTCCCCCCTGGTAGTTATGGTCAAAAGGTTGAAGTTTCAGCCGTGCCTGGTATTTCTCCAGAAAACTCTTGGCCCTATGCACTTTGAGTTTCAGACCCCCGGATCAGTGAGCATGAAAGATTGCTGCAAAGATATGAGAAGCTCCAGACTAAGCAAGTACTACAGAAGAAATCTTTATTTTTAATGGGTAATTTTTTTCCTTGTCGAAATCTTCAGTGACACAGTTTTTTAAAGCACAAAAAAGTAAACATGAAAGTTATTAATTGCTGGGGGAAAAGACTGTCTTTTTTCAATCATATTTACATAGAGCCAAGTTGTCTGATTTTGCTAATACACTCATACCAAGACTAGCTGGTGTGACAGCAGACGTTATAAGCTCTCAGTACATACGTATTTACTGAATGAATGAATGTCCTTTAATTTGGGGCCAAAAAATCCTCCAACAGAAGGAACAAGATAACTACCTCTGGGATTGCCCTTCATTATTGTTGACTCCTGGGCAATACCAGCAAACAATGATGAGGTTATTGTTTACCACTGTCAGGGAGATCACCACCTTGACCTAGCCTTAGTAGCATCTCCAAGGGGGAAGAGCCAAATTGGGACATTTATGAGGTTTGGAATCTGCTTTAAGGCAGGTTTTTTTAATACAGGAACTGTGTTCCATAGAGTTTTCAATGGCTGTTTTTTTCTTTTTTTCTGGAAGTAGATCACCAGGCCTTTCTCCCAAGACACCTCTAGATAGACTCGAACTTCCAATTTTTGGGTTAGCAGCCAAGTGCATTAACTATTTGCACTATTCAGCAACCTGTTCTCTGACACACATCGGTTACAATAAGTCAGAGTCAACTCATTGGCAGCTGGCTGGTTGGTTCAATGCAGGTGTTTGATTACAGTTGGGCAAGGATAGTGATATAACAGTTTAGAATTAGGGGATACAGCAAGACGAACGTTTTGAGAAAAGAGTTTTTTAAGTCTTGGAAAACAATTATATGATCAGTGGCATCCCTAGGGGCTGCAGAGAGTAAGGATCACACCAGGTAATGCTGTCAGAAGGGGTGACACCAAAATGACTATAAGATTTTTGTGCAGTGTTTCAGCAGATATTTATTATTTTTAATAAAAATATCCCTGTAGTTATAACAACAAAAACATTTTTCTGAAGGCCAACTTACATATATTAATACACTTACAAGGCTAAAACTCTATGCTAATTTACTTTTTGAACAAACGAAGCTTTGGTGGTACAGTAGTTAGGCGTTAAAGCTGCTAACAGAAGGTCAGCGCTTTGAATCCCCCAGCTGCACCTTGGGAACCCTATGGGGCGTTCTACTCTGTCCTATAAGGTCACTATGAGTCCGGAACCGACTCAAAGGCAACGGGTTTGGTTTCTTTGGAATGTGCTCCAGACAAAGCTGTGATTACTACCTAATTACAATGATGCCTGAAATCACGTGGTTTTATTTGCACACACTACAAGCATGCCACTGTTGTCCTCTTTGCTACCTATGTTTTTATAGTCAGTGATTTTGTCAAAGTTTCTGGCGTTTTAGCCACAATATTGTATTAATTATTATTTGGGGACCTATATCAATAATTTTTTTCTGAGAACGAAGTAGTAATTAAAGGAAAAGAAGGAGTGGTATATGGAAATTACGATTATGGGTAACATTAGTACAAAAAACGTCACTAAGAATTCTGTGTGGTTTGGTAGGGGAAGAGGTCCATGGGGGGGTGACACCATGAGTTAGCACACTGAGTGACACCAACCCTAGTGACGCCACTGTATGTGATGCTGAGTTTTTCCAAAGTGATTTGCAACTTTTATTACCCTGAACAACTTTTATTACCCTGGACTCAAAAAGTCACGGTGATGACAACGATGGAATAATCAGATCAAATAACTGAATGTAGCCAAGTAGTACATTCATATCAGTGCAGACCAGGGGATGGCAAGCTGGAGTCCAAAGGCCGTTTCCAACTTGTGGCCCATGTTTGTAAATAAAACTTTATTGGAACACAATCATTCTCATTCCTTTAAGTGTTATCTGAGGGTGCTTTCATACTACAAAGGTAGAGTTGAGTAGTTGTGAAGAGAAATTCTACTCTGTCCTATAGGGTTGTTATGAGTGGGAATTGACTCAATGGCAAGGGATTTATTTTTGGGGGGTTTAAAAAAAAATTTTTTTTTTTTTAAAGCCTAAAATATTTCCTATCTGATTAGCACTTTACAGAAAAAATTTGCCAACCCCTGATGTACGTGCTAAACTGTGTGGAGTTAGGTGGTTTCATTTCTCATGTATTTATCCATTCACAAGTACTTGCTAAGCACCTACTGTTTGCAAGGCAATTTTCTAGGTGTTGAGAATACAGCATTCAACAAGGCACACATCTGCTCTCATGGAAACAAACCAATAAATAATACAGAGCAGGTAGAGCTAAGTGCTATGAAGAAAAATTAAGCGTGGAAAAAGCATAGGTAGGTACAGGGTTGGTGCAGGGGAGCTGTTTGGGAAGTATAGTCAAAGAAGGCCTCTCTGAAGAGTTGACCTTTGAGTGAAAGCTATGTGAATGTGAACAGGAAGCAAATGACGACGTGGAGACAGAATGCAGACTTCGAGAAGAGCTTTCCAGGCAGAGGAAGAGAAATGCAAAAATCCAGAGGCTGGAACGACACAAGGTGTTGATAATAACAAGCAGGCCGGTGCAGCCAGAGCAAAGGGAGTAAATGGCAGAGTAGAGAGAGCTGAAACTGGAGAGGCAGTAAGGGCCACTGTAGCCACAGAGCCTGATAGGCGGTGGCAGTGTTTGAATTCTATTCTGAATGTGATGGAGGGTTTTAAGTGAGAAAGTGACAGGGTATGATTTACGTTTTAAAGCTTCACTCTGGCTGTCATGTAGAGAATTGAGGGTAGAAGGACAAAGTGGTTGCAGGGATGCTACCACAGGAGAAAAATCATGCTGAGTTTACGCAGCAGGATTAGTGGGTGGTGGGTGCCCATTGGTGAGACTCGGATGGATTTTAAAGGCATGGCTACTAAGACCTGCTAGTGAGTTTTATGTGGGGCAGGAAAGACAGGAGTCAGGAAGGTTTTTCATTTAAATGCCTGGGTGAATAGTGATACCATCTACTCAGGTGGGGAAGCCTGGGAGGCAAGCAACTGTGAAATCAAGAGTTCATGTGTTCTCATACTTTTATGGGTACGAGGGGGGGAGGGAGGGAAGGTGGGAGAGGGTTACTTACTGATTAGTTAGTAGATAAGAGCTACTTTAGGTGAAAAAAAGGGAAGGACAATACTCAGTACACGGAAGGTCAGCTCAACTGGACTGGACCAAAAGCAAAGAAGTTTCCGGGATAAACTGAATGCTTCAAAGGTCAGCGAAGCAAGGGCGGGGATTTGGAGACTATGGCTTAAGCGGACTTCTAAGTCAATTGGCAAAATAATTCTATTATGAAAACATTCTGCATCCCACTTTGAAATGTGGCGTCTGGGGTCTTAAATGCTAACAAGCGGCCATCTAAGATGCATCAATGGGTCTCAACTCGCCTGGATCAAAGGAGAATGAAGAACACCAAGGTCACACGATAACTATGAGTCCAAGAGACAGAAAGGGCCACATGAACCAGAGACTTACATCATCCTGAGACCAGAAGAACTAGATCATGCCTGGCCACAACTGATGACTGCCCTGACAGGGGGCACAACAGAGAACTCCTGAGGGAGCAGGAGAGCAGTGGGATGCAGACCCCAAATTCTCATAAAAAGACCAGGCTTAATGGTCTGACTGAGACTAGAGGAATCCCAGCAGTCACAGTCCCCAAAACTTCTGTTGGCCCAGGACAGGAACCATTCCCAAAGACAACTCATCAGACATGGAAGGGACTGGACAATGGGTAGGAGAGAGATGCTGACGAAGAGTGAGCTACTTGTATCAGGTGGACACTTGAGACTGTGTTGGCATCTCCTGTCTGGAGGGGAGATAGGAGGGTAGAGAGGATTAGAAACTGGCAAAATTGTCACGAAAGGAGAGACTGGACGGGCTGACTCATTAGGGGGAGAGTAAGTGGGAGTATGGAGTAAGGTGTATGTAAGCTTATATGTGACAGACTGACTTGATTTGTAAACGTTCACTTAAAGCTCAATAAAAATTATTAAAAAAAAAATTCTAGTGACCATATTAAAAATTAAAACTTAAATGTGAAAAAAAAAGAATTCATGTGTTCTCGGTAAGCTGCTTATGCCTATTAGACATCCAAATGAAGGAAGATGTAAAATAGGCAGCTGGATAAAAATCTGTGTAAATGGGAATAGGTTAGAGCACAAGAGCTAATTGGGGATTCATCTGTGCATCGGTGGTATTTTCTTTTTTTAAGTGAGCATAACTCAAGATTTTATTGTCATTATAATAAAACAAAAGATGAAGCTTAGAACGGGTTCACTCAGCCCTTCTCTTATCTTCTCCCAGCTCAAAATGCTTGCACCTCTTAATAACCAGCATTCTCTTAGATCTGCATTGGGTTCAACACATTCAAGCTTCGACACAACCTTCTTTGCAGTTTTACCCTTCTTGCAGACAGTTGACTTAGCCTGCCCATCGTATCCACTCTGCTTCCTGGCATAGTGCTGCTTTCCCTGGGCTTACGGAGAATCTTTGCCTTCTTTTCTGTGTCACTTGGTGGGGTTGGTGCTGTACTTCTTACAGAAAGTTTGGCAGGTTTTAGGAACATTGGCCGTGTTTGCAGGAATGCAATTTGCATGAAAACTGGGATAGTATCTAAAGCATGTAATTTGGTGAAGTCACCTAGGTACTAAATATAAAGAGAAAAGAAAATGGCTGAGTACTAAGCCCAGGATACTCAGTGGTATGGCGGAGTTGGCTCCAGCCTGCTCGTGAAAGCTGATGCTGCACGTCTTTTCCCAACTCCCCCTTCAGGGACATCATGTTAATAGCTCGAAATCAGCCTTAGTAGTGTTGTACGGGGAAAAAACATCAGAAAGTTTAGTAAGGCAAAAAGAAAGTTTTATTTAGCATATATTCAAAAAGTCAAAAGCGGGAAGTAGATAAGCATGCTGACAAAACTAATGTCTGCCTGAATCCAAGGAAATATTACAGAACAGACAAAGGTGGGAAAATGAACAAGCATTGCTACCACAGCCATGTCTGCCAAATTCAGAGAATGTTATGGAGTAGGCTAAGAATGGGAAAATGGACAAACATGCTGCCACGGCCATGTCTGCCTGAGTCCAAAGAAAGTTACAGGGTCATCAGTATATGTATATTAACATTACAAAATGGGCAATAGCATTGAAAGCATCACCTTTTCACAGTTTGGCTAGAAACTGTGACCCTACATTTTGAATTGCGTTTCTTAATAATCATTGCTATAGGTTTCAGTAACTGACAGTCAGGAGTGTCTTCATTGGTCCAACAAATTTTCTTTTCACTAAATGCTAGTTAGAAAAAGATAAGAGTGGAAAGCCTTTTGTGTTCTGTTTGATTGGCTTTATGTGAACAATTCTCTAAAAGATATTTTTCTTCCCTAAAAGATAATTTCCAAGATTGTCCCCCATCTATTGTCTTTACTTCAAAGCCCAGCTGATGTGTCTTTGTGAGCCCTTGTGGGCCCAGCACCATCTGGGTCACATTTTCTATGCTCAAGGACAGGGAATAATGATTCCAGTATTGTTTCATGTATCAGAGGGAATATTTTGTTGCTGTTAGCTGCTGTTGAGTTGAACCCTGACTTGTGGCAACTGCCATGCACAACAGAACAAAATCCTGCCCGGTCCTGCACCATCCCCATGATAGGTTTCAGAATGGACCATTGTGATCCATACGGTTTTCATCTGGCTGATTTTTCAGAAGTAGCTCAGCAGGCCCATCTTCCTAGTTCAACTGTTCAGCATTCATAGCAGCACACAAGCCACCACCATATCACTGAAACCGGCAAACACTACACATCAGGGCTTTTTTCCCCATAGAGCCAGTTGTTAAGCACTTGCCAGCATTCAGTTCCTGGAGCCCTCACATCTAAAGGTCCAGAAAGCAGAAAGAGATCATACAGGAGATTGAGAAAGACTAGGCAGTGAAGTAGAAGGAATACCAAGAGTGTAGTATAGTGTCCTGACTGACAATGTCCTGTAGTGTAGTATCCTGACCAAGTCAAGTGACAACTATATGGTCTTCTCTCCCTGCAAAATGGCTTTTGGCACTTGGAGTTGCTATACAAAAAACAAAAACCAAATCCATTGCTGTCAAGTCGATTCTGACTCACAGTGACCCTATAGGACAGAGTAGAACTGCCCCATACAGTTTCTAAGAAGCAGCTGATGGATTCAAACTACTGACTTTTTGGTTAGCAGCTGTAGCTCTTAACCGCTGCACCACGAGGGCTCCAACATATCCTATACAGAAGCATAAATCTTTTTTTGTTTAGCTCTCCAATTGAATATACATCTAGTCTTCACATGGTGATTTAAATTCATTCCTGTAAACCCGATGCTAAATGAGAAGAAGCCATTACATGAAAATATATTTCCATGAATTTTAAAGAGAAAAATCATGTGTTCTAGCTCAAACCAAGGTATGGACAATTTTCACAAATACAAAAAATATGTATCAATTGACAATTAAAAGCAAATTTACAGAAGTAATAGAGAATAAATTGAAGGTAAATATATGTTGTTAGGTGCCATCAAGTCAGTTCCTACACAGAACAAAACACTGCTCAGTCCTGTGCCATCCTCACAATCATTGCTATGTTGGAGCCCATTGTCACAGCCAATGTGTCAATGCATCTCATTGAGGATCTTCCTCTTTTTCACTGACCCTCTACTTTACCAACCATGATGTCCTTCTCCAGGGACTGATCCTTCCTGATAACATGTCCAAAGTATGTGAGACAAAGTCTTGCCATCTTTCTTATAAGGAATATTCTGGCTGTACTTTTTCCAAGACAGATTTTTTTGTTCTTCTGGCAGTCCATGGTATAATCGGTATTATTCACTGACACCATAATTCAAATGCATCAATTTTTCTTTGGTCTTCCTTATTCATTTTCCAGCTTTTGAAGGCACATGAGGTGATTGAAAGCATCATGGCTTGGGTCAGGTGCACCTTAGTCCTCAAAGTGACATCTTTGCTTTTTAACACTTTAAAGAGGTCTTTTGCAGCAGACATGCACATTTAATTTCTCGACCACTGATTCCATAGCTGTTGATTGTGGGTCCAAGTGAAATGAAGTTCTTGACAACTTCAATATTTTCTCCATTTATCGTGATGTTGTTTATTAGTCCAGTTATGAAAAATTTTGTTTTCTTTATGTTGAGATGTAATCCATACTGAAGGCTGTGGTCTTTGATCTTCATTAGTAAGTGCTTCAAGTCCTCTTCAATTTCAGCAAGCAAGGCTGAGTAATCTGCATAACACAGGTTGTTAATTAGTTTTCCTCCAATCTGATGCCAGGTTCTTCTTCATATAGACCAGCTTCTTGGATTATTTGCTCAGCATACAGATTGAATAGGTATGGTGAAAGGATACAACCCTGATGCACACCTTAACCACGCAGTATCCCTTTCTTCTGTTTGAACAACTGCCTCTTGGTCTATGTACAGGTTCCTCATGAGCACAGTTAGGTGTTCTGGAATTCCCATTCTTCCCAATGTTATCCATAATTTGTTATGTTCCACTCAGTCGAATGCCTTATCATAGTCAATAAAACACAGGTAAACATCTGTCCGGTATTTTCTGCTTTCAGCCAGGATCCATCTGACATCAGCAATGATATCCCTGGTTCAAAGTCTTCTTCTAAATCAGGTTTCAATTTCTGGCAATTCCCTGTTGAGCTCCTGCTGCAGTCGTTTTTGAATTATCTTCAGCAAAACTTTATTTTTGTGTGATATTAATGATACCGTTCAATAATTTCCACATTCTGTTAGATCACCTTTCTTTGGAAGGACATAAATATGGATCTCTTCCAGTCAGTTGGCCAGGTAGCTGTCTTCCAATTTTTTTGGCATAGACAAGTAAGTGCTTCCAGTGTTGCATCAGTTTGTTGGTACTCCATCAATTCCTGGAGGCTTGCTTTTTGCCAATGCCTTCAGTGCTGGTTTACAGAAGTAATAGAGAATAAACTGAAAGTAAATAGATAGTGTAAGGTAATGAACGTTCATTCTAGTCATCAACTGAGTAAGAAAAATCTTGGGAGCGAATGATGAGTGGTAGAGAAGGGCAAGCAGGAACCATCCTTTGGGATGCGCATTGTTGCTCTTTTTTAAAAAACCATTTTATGGACCCATTTTTTTGTAGCTCTTAGTTATCTTGCACTCAAAATACACTTAAAAATAAAATTATAGCACAGAGAAATATTTTAGAGCTAAAGAAAGGCTCAACATGAGACAGTTTTGAAACGTGTGTAAATAGCATCTGTTATGGATTGAATTGGAAACCCTGGTGGTGTAGTGGTTAAGGCAGTGGTTCGAATCCACCAGGTGCTCTTTGGAAACCATAGAGGGCAGTTCTACTCTGTCCTATAGGGTCGCCGTGAGTTGGAATCGACTCAATGGCTTAACGGGTAATAGGTACGGATTGAATTGTGTCTCCCAAATATAAGTGTTGGAATCCTAACCCCTGTACCTGTGGTCGTGATAGTATTTAGAAATAGAATTTTCTTTGTTATGTTAATGAAGTCATTATCTGTCCAGGGTGTATCTTAAACTAATCACTCCAGAATTATAGAAAGAACAGTATAGACACGGACGCAAGCATGTACTGAGGGAGACAGGCACCACGTGATGATCCTTTACAGGAATACTGAGAGCCAAGGCAAGCCAGAACAAATGACAAAGGACAGAATGGAGGCAGCCAAGACCCTATTTGGACTTTTAGCTTCCGGGACTGTGAGGAAAAAAAAAAAAAAAAATCTGTACTTTAAGGCCACCAACCTGTGGTATTTGAGTTACACAACTCTAGATAACTAAGACAGCACTCATGCATACGGAGACTGAAGAGTCACAGAAGACACTACCCATTCACCCCTCTTGCTTGGCTCATTGATGCAAAGCCAAATATCTGGGCTTATTCGAAGGTGGAGCACAATGAGACTATCTGATTAGAAATTGTTGTGGCAAGTGAATTGGTACGTGAGTCTTCACCTGAAACCATAATGTCAAACTGGCACTTCTTATACAGTATGTATTTATTGACTTTTGGGGTGAAAACTTAGGATACCAAAAAGAGAGAGAGAGAGAACAGAAAAGAATTTGTCCAAAAAGTTGTAAAACTTTTCAACACCACTGAAGGGAGCAGTCATTACCTGCACAGTCGTTATGGAAGGCAAACATGTTAAGTTTGACCTGAAAGTATATGTGGTGTCTCAGATGGTCTGTCAAGCGCAGTGAAAGGAAGTGAGACTCACGCAGGAAGGGCAGGAAACAAATAGAATTTATTACTTATAGGTTCCAGAGAGGAAACCATACCACACCATCACTCAGGACTACATAGGGAGCTGCACCCGCAGACAAGGTAACAACAAGCAAAAGGAGGTTTAGACAGTGTTTACATTGTTTGGTAAGACTGAAAGATGAAAATTTTTCAAATGTTTCTTAAGCAATTGGGACAACCTAGAAGAAAGGCACTGTATACATTTATAACTTTCTTATGCCAGGTTATAAGACACTTGAAACGATAAACCTTTTATATTTACCATGAAATCTAGCAAACGCTTGGTGATATATCCATCAGAGATGGAATTTCCCAGTTTCTACTAGTTTGTGGCATGAAGTTCAGTTTAAGTCAATGTTTATATACAAGACTCCAAAAGACAGCTGGCCTAGAAATGAATCTGAAAGAAGAAAAAGGAGATTTTTATTCAAAGTTAAAAAATAGATCCTAGAGTTGGTTGTTTTATTTTGAATTTTTACCATCCCCTCTCTTTAAACAGTCTTTAGCGTGCGTGTGGAACAAAATGCCTTTGTACCGACCAAATGAGTAATCTGGTCTTCAGCCAAAAAAAATGTAACTGGCTCGTCATAACCAGGTGTGATGCAAAGGACCTATCTGGAAGGTTATTCTGCATGTTATGTGAGTCAATGGGGTAGTTGTGTGAGTCCCATAAATTTTCCAGTAAAGAAAACAAGCAAGGAAAAAAGAGCTTCTGTTGCAGAAACCTCTGACCAAATTAGAAACAAGAGATTTGATATTGCATTCACCTGGGGAACTGTCTTGTCAAATCCAGTCGTACTCCCATCCCGTTGGGAGCTGCCAGGCGGGTGGCTCAGGGCACACCTGTGCTGAAGGTGGACACAAGGCAGAGGGGAGACCATCTTTATGTTCAAGGAAGCAGGCCACCCCCATGCCAGGCTCTTCAAATTGAGGTTATTGGGATGTGTGCCTCTTAGTTACAAGCTTTTAGAATAGAGTTTCTGTTTCTAAGGTTTGTGAAATGTCTTCGTTCCGTGGCATTTTGACGCGATTCCTGTACCAAAATTATGAATTGTAAGTTGACAGAAACTGAGCCTATAAATTCCTCAGAGGTTTAAGAACTTGGTGTAACAGAGCAAGCGCCAAGAAACAGTATTTGGCAACAGAATTCCTTTCTTATCCTCAAAGGTTTTGATTTTTAGAATCTTTACTAGATTACATTCATAGATCTTTGGCCCATAGCTTACACAACCAACTAGGCCAGGACCTAGTATAATGTGGTTACATTTCTAAATAGAGACAGTGTGATATTGCACTGATGGCTAGAAACATTTTCTCTGTTTTGTCAGATTAATAATCGGTTAACATATATCAGCAACTTCAGGCTAACGCCATTGGTTATGTTGAAAAGACTTCCGAAATAGAGAACTGATTTCTTTTTTTCTAAGTCCAGCAGTCTTTATCAAGGATCACTTTTCCCTGCTTCCACTGCATGTCTCCAAAAAAACCAAATAGTTTTGTCTGCTTTTGTTGTTGTTGTTATTTAGTTAGCTGCTGTTGTGTCAGCTCCTACCCATGGCAAGCCCATATTCTACAGAACCAAAAGTTGCCTGGTCCTGTACCATCTTCACAAACTTTGGCATATGGTCTAGTCCACTGCTGTGACCACTGTGTGTTTTGAGTGCCTTCCAACCTAGGGGGGACTCACCTTTCAACACTATATTGGACAATGTTCTATTGTGATCCATAGGGTTTTCACTGGCTAATTTTTGGAAGTAGATCACCAGGCCTTTCTTCCTAGTCTGTCTTAGTCTGGAAGCTCCACTGAAACATGTCTATCATGGGTGACCCTGCTGGTAATTGAAATGCTGGTTTTTAGGTCTTCCTAATTTGACAGCAATGTTGTTGTTGTTAGCTGCCACCGAGTCAATTCCGACTCATAGAGACCCTATGCCCAACAGAACAAAACACTGTCCAGTCCTGCACCATCCTCACAATCATTGTTACGCTTGAGCCCATTGTCGCAGTCACTGTGTCAGTCCATCTCATTGAGGGTCTTCCTCTTTTCCGCTGACCCTATACTTTACCAAGCATGATGCCCTTTTCCAGGGATTGATCCTTCCTGATAACATGTCCAAAGTATGTGAGATGTAGTCTCACCATCCTTGCTTCTAAGGAGCATTCTGGTTGTACTTCTTCCAAGACAGATTTGTTCGATCTTTTGGCAGTCCATGGTATATTCATTATTCTTCGCCAACACCACAATTCAAAGGCATCGATTCTTCATTCTTTCTGATTTATCATCCAGCTTTCACATGCATATGAGGCAATTGAAAACACCATGGCTTGAGTCAGGAGTGCCATAGTCTTCAAGGTGACATCTTTGATTTTCAACACTTTAAAGAGGTCTCTCGCAGCAGATTTGCCCAATGCAATCAGTCTGTTGATTTCTTGACTGCAGCTTCCGTGAGTGTTAATTGCGGAGCCAAGTAAAATGAAATCCTTGACAATTTCATTTTCTCCTCTTATCATGCTGTTGCTTATTGGTCCAGTTGTGAGGATTTTTGTTTTCTTTATGTTGAGGTATAAACCATACCGAAGGCTGTGATCATTGATCTTCATCAGCAAGTGCTTCAAGTCCTCTTCACTTTCAGCAAGCAAGGTTGTGTCATCTGCACAACACAGGTTGTTAATGAGTCTTCCTCCAATTCTGATGCTCCGTTCTTCTTCATATAGTCCAGCTTCTTGGATTATTTGCTCAGCATACAGATTGAATAGGTATGGTGAAAGGATACAACCCTGACACACACACAACTTTTTTCACTTTAAACCAGACAGTGTCCCCTTGTTCTGTCCAAACAACTGCCTCTTGATCTGTATACATGTTCCTCATGAGCACAATTAAGTGTTCTGGAATTCCTGTTCTTCGCAATGTACGTAATTTTATGATCCACACAGTTGAATGCCCCTCCATAGTCAATAAAATACAGGTAAACATCTTTCTGGTATTCTCTGCTTTCAGCCAAGATCCATCTGACATCAGCAGTGATAACCCTGGTTCCATGTCCTCTTCTAAATCAGGCTTGAATTTCCGGCAGTTCACTGTCAATATGCTGCTGCAGCCACTTTTCAATGATCTTCAGCAAAATTTTACTTGCATGTGATATTAATGATATTGTATGATAATTTTGCATTCAGTTGGATCACCTTTCTTGGGAATAGGCATAAATACGGATCTCTTCCTGTCGGTTGGGAAGGTAGATGTCTTCCAAATTTCTTGGCATAGACAAATGAGCACTTCCAGTGCTGCATCCATTTTTTGAAACATCTTAATTGGTATTCCGTAAACCTCTGAAGCCTTGTTTTTTCCAATGTCTTTGGTCCTGATCATATGCAACCTCCTGAAATGGTTGAAAGTCGACCAATTGTTTTTGGTATAGTGACTCTGTGTATTCTTTCCATCTTCTTTTGATGCTTCCTGTGCTGTTTAATATTTTCCCCATAGAACCCTTCAATATTGCAACTCGAGGCTTGAATTTTTTCTTCAGTTCTTTCAGCTTGAGAAATGCCAAGTGTGTTCTTCCTTTTTGGTTTTCTATCTCCAGGTCTTTGTACGTGTCATTATAATACTTTACTTTGACAATACAAGAGTTATACTTGCATGGATATGTGTGATCCTTTGACTTGACCAAGTTTTAATCAACTGGAGTTTGAAAGTACAAAAAGACAGAGAATTTACCACAAAGGAAAGAAAAAAAATGTTAGAAGGTGTAGCAAGCTTTGTTGCTTGTCTATTCAACATCCTTTCTTCCTAACTAAGAGGGCCCATATTTTATTCTGGTTTCTACGTATCAGAGAGGGTGAACTTATCTCCAGCTCAGAATTAAATCTAAGATTTCAAACTTTTTAGACTGTGACTCAGAGGAAGGAACAAGTTTCACATGCAACCCAGTACACATGTGTTCCATGTGATTTTTGAAGAAAATTGGAAAAGAATGCTTACAATATGCTTTGCTATATGTTTTCTATTCTCTTTCATTTTTAATGATTCTAACGCACAAAATTTGATTTCCCAACCCATCGTGGATCATGAGGCAAAGTTTCAAAAACAGTAGTCTAAGCTATCATGTCAATTCTACTCCTCTTGGCAATGACTGGTTTAGGAGTAGGAATGCAAACCCTGGCTCATGAGATGTGAGGGAAGCCTATCAGGGATATCTTTTTCCCTTGGAAAATTGTCATCTCTCTTTTTTTTTTTTTTTAAATTGTACTTTAGATGAAGGTTTACAGAACAAACTAGTTTCTCATCAAACAATTAGTACACACATTGTTCTATAACATTGGTTAACAATCCAACAATATGTCAACACTCTCCCTTCTCAACCCTGGATTCCCACTTACCAGCTTTCCTGTTCCCTTCTGCCTTCCAGTCCCTGCCCAGGGCTAGTGGGCCCCTTTAGTCTTGTTTATTTCCATGGACCTGTTCAATTTTTGGCTGAAGGGTGAACCTCAGGAGTGACCTCATTACTGAGCTGAAAGGGAGTCCAGGAGCCATACTATCAGGGTTTCTCCAGTCTCTGTCAGGCCAGCAAATCCGGCCTTTCTTTTTTATTTAGAATTTTGTTCTACGTTTTTCTCTAGCTCTGTTCGGGACCCTCTATTGTGATCCCTGTCAGAGCAGTCAGTGGTGGTAGCCGGGCACCATCTAGGATACTCCACTGGTCTCACCCCTTCAAGAGTGAAGAAGAATGAAGAAAACTAAAGATACAAGGGAAAGATTAGTCCAAAGGACTAATGGGCCACAGCTACCACGGCCTCCACCAGACCGTCATCACTCTTAAGAAGAAAACTGACGGGGAGATTATACCGAGTTCATGGTTTGGAAGACTCAATACTGATAAGCTATCAATTCTCTCCTAACTTGACTATAGATTCAACCCAGTCTCAATCAAAATCACAGAGAGATTTTTTTTATATATATCAAGAAACTTATTCTAAAATTTATATGGAAATGCAAAGAAACTAAAATAGCCAACACAATTTTGAAAAAAGAAAAATAAAGATGGAAGATTCATACTACCTGACTCCATGACTTACTATGCTGTGGAGTAGATTTCAATTCATGACAACCCTATAGGACAGAGTAGAACTGCCCCATAGGATTTCCGAGCAGCAGCAGGTGGATTTGAACTGCTGACCTTTGGGTTAGTAGCCAAACTCTTAACCACTGAGCTGCCAGGTTCCAATAAAGCTATAGTACTCAAAAAAGTTTGATACTGGTGAAAGGAGAGATGCACAGATGAATGGAACAGAATAGAGAGCCCAGAAACACATGCACACAAATGAGTTCTGATTATGACCAAGAGTCAAAGGCAATTCAATGGAGAAAGGATAGACTTGTCAACAGATGGTGCTAAACAAGTGAACATCCACATGCAAAAAATAAACCTTGACCTGTACCTTATACTTCATATAAAAATTAACTCAAAATGGATCACAGACCTAAATGTAAGACTATAAAACTTTGAGAAGAAAACCTTTGTGAACTCGGGTTTGGTAAAGAGTTCTTAGACATGATACCAAAAACACAATCGATGAAAGAAAAAAGTGATAAATTGGATTTCATCAAAATTAAAACATTTTGCTTCTCAAAAGATAGCATTAGAAGAATGAAAACACAAGCCACGGGCCTTGAAGAATGTCTTAGTCATCTAGTGCTACCATAACAGAAATACCACAAGTGGATGGCTTTAACAAAGTGCAATTTATTTTCTCACACTCTAGTAAGTTACAAGTTCAAATTCAGGGCATCGGCCCCAGGGGAAGGCTTTCGACTCTCTGTCAGCTCTGGAGGAAAGTCCTTGTCCTCAGTCTTCCCTTGGTTGAGGATCTCCTCAGGCACAGGGACCCCAGGACTGAAGGATGCACTCTGCTCCTGGTGCTGCTTTCTTGGTGGTATGAGGCCCCCAACTCTCTGCTTGCTTCCCTTTCCTTTTATCTCTTGAGAGATAAAAGATGGTACAGGCCACACCCCAGGGAAACTCCCTTTACCTTGTACCAGGGAGGTGACCTGAGTAAGGGTGGTGTTGCAATCCCACCCCAATCCTCATAACATAACATTACAATCACAAAATGGAGGACAACCACAGAATACTGGGTATCATGGCCTACAAGTTGACACATATTTTGGGGGGAACACAATTCAATCCATGACAAAGAACATATTGGCAAATCACATATATGACAAAGGACTTGTATCCAGAATATACAAAAAGCTCTCAAAACTCAGCAGGAAGAAAAAAGAAAAAGAACAATAAAAACACAGGTAAAGATTTGAACAGAACCTTCACCAAAGAAGATATATAGATGGCAAATAAGCATATGAAAAGATGTTAAAATCATTATTCCTTAGGAAAATGCAAATTAAAGCCACAATAGTATATCACTACATACCTACGGATCACCACAGTTTGTTCCACAACCGATTATAGAATATACTATTTTCGTGTTTAAATAGAATAGCAAGAAGTTTTTTAAGTCTATTAGAATAATTTCAACTTCTAAAGATAGGTAACTTGTCTCCCTTCAAAACAAATAATAAATATTAATTTTAATGCATATTTGTTACTGAATTAACGAAAATGGTTAGAAGTTTAACTGAGCATTCTTTTTTTTTATTAACTTTTATTGAGCTTCAAGTGAATGTTTACAAATCAAGTCAGACTGTCACATATAAGTTTATATACACCTTACTCCATACTCCCACTTGCTCTCCACCTAATGAGTCAGCCCTTCCAGTCTCTCCCTTTGTGACAATTTTGCCAGCTTCCAACTCTCTCTATCCTCCCATCCCCCCTCCAGACGGGAGATGCCAACACAGTCTCAAGTGTCCACCTGATATAATTAGCTCACTCTTCATCAGCATCTCTCTCCTACCCACTGTCCAGTCCCTTTCATGTCTGATGAGTTGTCTTCGGGAATGGTTCCTGTCCTGGGCCAACAGAAGGTTTGGGGACCATGACCGCCGGGATTCCTCTAGTCTCAGTCAGACCATTAAGTATGGTCTTTTTGTGAGAATTTGGGGTCTGCATCTCACTGATCTTCTGCTCCCTTATGGGTTCTCTGTTGTGCTCCCTGTCTAACTGAGCTTAACAGAACAAGGGATTGTTTTCAGTTAAAATTTCCTCTTCTCTTTATCCCTGAGTAGCTCCCCTTTAGTAGTAAATACATATGATATACATCACAATAAGTAGGTTGCAATAAGAAGTATGCATTTTTATACTTTACTAATGGAAAGCAAAGTGCCACTGTTAAGGAGACAATTATATTTTTTTAATTGACCTGCAATTCCTTTAAGCTAGAGTGAATCTTCAGAGTCTTCACTGGGCTTGAGGACCCTTCCTGGAGTGAGTGAGTGTGGTGATCCGGCACCCCTCCATTTGTGATCTGTTACCCCGTCCTTCATGCCAACCCAGATGGCCACTTCCATTCGGGACCTCTTCCCCAGAGGTTAGAGTTAGGGACAGAGAAAAGTGAGGGGAGGAGGGGAAGTCACTTGTTTCACCTACTATGCAATAGATAATGGCTGTTTATTTATTTATTTTTTTTATACTGTATCAAAATTGCTTACAGTTATATCAACTTCATCAACATATTGTTGAAACAGAGAATAGGGAAATGCTCAAAAATGGAATGGACAGAAAGACCAGCTAGAAGGGGCTCTCACTGGCCAAATCTGGGATAATTTGAGTATAAAAGTAAAAATGAGAGTAACAGAATCCACGGGTTCATAATGATATTAATTTTTTTTTTCCATGGAAGTGTGAGGGGGCAAAGGGAAAGCTCTTTACAGAAGAACGCCAACTAATAGATGTAAAAGTAATGACTGCATTAGAAAATAATCATTTTGCAATAGCCAACTCAGCCAAGAATTAGCAGTGAATGCTAAAACCATTGAGTGAAAAGATTTTGGGAATTGGATGTTCAAAATAGCACGTAAAAGATTATTTATTAATTACAAAGGCTAAAATATCTCTACAATGGAGAAACCTGGCAAGCATCGCATTAACTAAGTAATCAAATCTGACATTACCAATGATGGGACAGACTGCCATTATCTGTTTCCTGATGTGATGAACTGAAAAGGACACAAAATCACTTACATAATGTATTAGGTTTCTAAGCCTGCCATAACAAATTACCACAAACCCGGTGGTTTAAAACAACATAAATTTATTCTCTCACAGTTCTGGAGACTAGAAGTCCCAAATCAAGATGACGGCAGAGTCATGCTCTCTCTGAAGGCTGTAGGGAGAATCTGTCCCATGCCTTTCTCTTAGCTTCTGGTGTTGCCAGAAGTCCTTGGTGTTCCTTGCTTTGTAGACACACCACTACAATCTCTGTCCCCATCATCATGCGACGTCCTGCCTATGTGCCTGTTTCTGTATCTATTCACTCCCCACCTGTGAGGACACCAGTCATGTTGAATTAGGGGCCACCCTACAGACCTCATCTTAATTTGATCACATGTGCAGAGACCCTATTTCCAAACAAAGTCACATTCACAGGTATGGGGTAGGGTGGGTTGGGGGGAGAAGGAGGTCTTCAACATATCTTCTGGGGGATACAATTCAACCAGTAACACATAACATTCCTTCCGACAATGTTTAACTTGAATCTAAACAATGAGGAAACAATCAGACAAAAACAAATTGAGATAGCTGTGGTGGTTGCAACCCCCCCCCCAAAAAAAAAAATCAGGGACATTCTACAAAATAACCAGCCTAGTCTCTTCAAAAGTGGTAATGTCACCTGGCTACCACCCATGACCACCCTAACAGGGAACACAACAGAGAGTCCTGGACGGAGCAGGAGAAAAGTGTGGAGCAGAGCTCAAGTTCACATCAAAAGACCAGACTTAATGGTTTGACTGAGACTGGAGGAATCCCCCAGATGCTCTGTTAACCCAAAACTAAAACCATTCCCAAAACCTTTGTCTTCAGACAAAGACTAGACTGGACTATAAAGCAAAAAATAATACTTGTGTGGAGTGTGCTTCTTAGTTCAATCAGATACACAAGACCAAATGGGCAGCTCCTGTCTAGAGGCAGGATGGACACAAGAAATCTGGGGTGGGAAAGGGGAGTGTGCTGTCACATTGCAGGGATTGCAACTAATGTCACATAATGCTATGTGTATAAATTTTTGTATGAGAAACTAACTTGAGCTGTAAACTTTCACCTAAAGCACAATTTTGTTTAAAAAGTGGCAATGTCAGGAAAAACATACACATACACATACACAAAGACTAGGGAAGTGTTCTAAATTAAAGGATACTGAAGAAACATGAGCGCCCCTGGGTAGTATAAATGGTTAACACATACAGTTGCTAACAGAAAGGTTGAAGGTTCCATTCTACCCAAAGTCATCTTGGAAGAACCCACCCAACCCTATAGGATGGAGTAGAACTGCCCCATAGAGTTTCCAAGGAGCTTCCAAGGAGTTTCTTGGAAGAAAGGCCTGGCAAATTACTTCCAAAAAATCAGCCATGAAAACCCAATGGAGCACAGCTCTACTCTGACACACATGGGGTTACCATGAGTCAAGGTAGATCTGAAGGCAAATTTTTTTTTTTAAGAAACATGACAACTAAAGGCATTGTGATCTTTGAATCCTAAAACATTAAAAAAAAAAAAAAATCGTGTGCTTTGAAGAAGTTCCTTGTTTTTAGGAGATACACGGAGAAGTCTTTAACAGTGAGTTGCTATCACGATGCCTGTAACCTGGTCTCAAATGCTTCAGTGGGAACAAACTAATGCAGAAAGAGAAAAAGCAATGGAAGAAAATGCTAACAAATGGAGCATCTAGGTGAATCCATTGCCCTGTTCTTTAAACTTTCGGGTAGGTTTGAAATTTTTGAAAAAAAAATTGGAAAAAAATTGTTACATATAATGGTATCAAAATGTTTCCTGTATTAAAAGGCGATGTCAAAATATCTGCATCCATTTTGTTCCTTTCACACGGGGGAGCAGCAAGGGCTAAAGGCCATTGGGTGAGGGATAAGCTCTGTCTGGCTGACACAAGGAGGGCCTGAGAAATGAGGCCTGAGGGGGTTGTCAGAGCCAGATGAAGTGGGGCTTCCTAAACATAGTGTGAAGCCATTAAGTGTTTAAGGCAGTGGGGTAATTGGAGCTGCCCCTGTGTCTTAGTCATCTGGTGCTGCTATAACAGAAATACCACAAGTGAACGGCTTTAACAAAGAGAAGTTTATTCTCTCACAGTCGAGTAGGTTACAAGTTCAAATTCAGGGCATCGGCTCCAGCGGAAGGCTTTCTCTCTATTGGCTCTGGAGGAAGGTCCTTGTGATGCATCAGTCTTCCCTTGGTCTGGGAGCAAAAGACGTGCTCTGCTCCCAGCGTTGCTTTCTTGGTGGTATGACGTTCCCAACTCTGTTTGCTTCCCTTTGCTTTTATCTCTTGTAAGATAAAAGGTGGTACAGGCTACACCCCAGGGAAACTCCCTTTACATTGGATCAGGGATGTGGCCTGAGCAAGGGTGTCACATCCCACCCTACTCCTCTTTAACCACAGGCAGATTATGATTTATAACACATAGGAAAATCACAAAATGGAGGACAATCACAGAATACTGGGAATCATGATCTAACCAAGTTGATACACACATTTTGGAGGGACATAATTCAATCGACACCTTGCTTTTCTAGATTTTTCTGGCCTGGCTGATGTCCTTCTCCTCAGTGGCCTAGTGTGTGGACCCAGCCCCCTACACTGCTGGTGGGAATGTAGAATGGTACAACCACTTTGGAAATCTATCTGGGGTTTTCTTAAAAAGTTAGAAATAGAACTACCATACAACCCAGAAATCCCACTCCTTGGAATATACCCTAGAGAAATAAGAGCCTTCACACGAACAGATGTATGCACACCCACGTTTATTGCAGCTCTGTTTACAATAGCAAAAAGCTGGAAGCAACCAAGGTGTCCATCAACAGATGAACGGTTAAATAAATTGTGGTATATTCACACAATGGAATACTACGCATCGATAAAGAACAGTGACGAATCTGTGAAACATTTCATAACATGGTGGAACCTGGAAGGCATTATGCTGAGTGAACTTAGAGGCAAAAGGACAAATATTGTATAAGACCACTATTATAAGATCTTGAGAAATAGTATAAACTGAGAAGAACACATACTTTTGTGGTTACGAGGGGGGAAGGGAGGGAGGTGGGAGAGGGTTATTTACTGATTAGTAGATAAGAACTACTTTAGGTGAAGGGAAGGACAACACTCAATACACGGAAGGTCAGCTCAACTGGACTGGACCGAAAGCAAAGAAGTTTCCGGGATAATTTTCAATGGAAAAGAGAGTAAAATAGCAATGCGGGCACAGCTCCAGGTTACACAGGATGGCTTGGCAGCTCACGGAAACAGTCTGCTTAGGTTCAAATCCGGAGATGCTTTTTGCAATGGTCAGGCTCAGCAGACTTGGCCGTGGCTTCTGTCAGCTCAACCTCATAACAAACTTGGAAATGAAAATGTAACCCAAAAAATACATACATATATATATATATAGCCACCAAGGCTGCCCTTTCTGTCTTCATGGCTCAGTAGAGCTCTTTCGAGCTGTCTGGGCAGCCCATTTCTCTTTTTAGCACACAGCCACATTAACAACAGAACAATTTCAGAAAAAAGTAGAACAATTTTTACAAATTAGTTTTTAGCTCCCGAACTATTCAGTGGAAGATTTGGTTTCCTTTCCCTTTTAATTTTAAACTAGTTTTTAGAGTTATTATTACAAAAAGTAATTCATGCACATGATAAAAAATAATGCAAACACTATGGAAGAGAACAACATGAAAAAAAGCAAAGATTCCCTTACTACAATCCCTCTTCTTTCACAAAGCACTATTAATTCTTTTTTTTTTCTTTTTTTTACAAAACCTGCCAAAAACATTCTGGTGGACAATCTTTTTAGTCACACAGGTGTATTCATTCTTCCCTCTGGAATCAGGAGGGTCAGTTTCTGGAAGAATAATTAGTTATCTTTCCTTTCTGGGTAGTCTGTGAGTGATGGAAACTGTTAACACACTCAGCTGCTAACCAAAAGGTCGGAGGTTAGCGTCTACCCAGAGGTGCATCAGAAGAAAGGCCTGGCAATCTACTTCTGAAAAAAATCAGTTATTGACAACCCTATGGAGCACAGTTCTACCCTGACACAGATAGGGTCGCCATGAGGCAGAGTCAACCCAAGGGCAACTGGCTACTTCTTGGAGGGGCAGATGAAATTTTATTCCACACACATGTGCATACATGAAAATACACACACACACACTTTTTGTATCCTACTACACACACACACACATACACACATAATAAGAGGGATGATATTATTCGTACACTTTCATGTCTTGATTTTTCTCACTTAATACATCTGCCCCACAACCACCCAAACCCACAAACATATTGTGCTACTCATTTCCTCCCCTGAGCCTTTGCTTACACACTTGTCACTGCCTACAAATACCTCACCGTTTCTCTCTTCCCAGGTACTTCCTCAAAGCCATTAAGCTTGGCTTTATGCTGTGTTCTACCAAGCATTTATGGCTTCTGTATAATAATTTAGTAGATACCAATAGAGGAACCATCACAGCTTAGTGGAAGGGAGGGTAAACTCTTGAGTCAGTCATCCCTGTGCTGGATCTCAGCTCCATCACTCACCAGCTATTGGTCCCCTGACAAGTTTCTAAATTTTTCTGGATCTATTTTCCCATCTGAAGGTTCTGAATTCTAAAAAAAAAAAAAAAATGACAGTATTGTTTTTATAAGAATTATACCTACATGTATGTTAGGTGCTTTTTAAATTAAAAAATACTGAAAGGGCACAAAGAAGGAATCTTATCCCCTTCCACCTCAGATCCAAACACCTAGGAACAAGTAATCTCAATATTTAGTAAGCGTTAGTCTCAAATCTTTTACTGCTAAGTAGATAAACAGAGAAAGGCAGATTTTTAAAAACAGAGCATATGCTAAAATGATATTTTTAATATAAAAGTTTATGAATAATATTTTCTTAAAGAATAAAAAAGGAATTACAGTACAACTTCAAATAAATGTTTCTTTACAATAAGGTATGCTCGCTCCTAAAAGATCCTTCTGAAGCCAAGTCAAAACATTATTTAATAAAATCATTGAGAAATTTGAGACCTTGTGGGTTTCTTTTTTTTTTTCTTTTTTTACTACTTGTTTCAATTTTAGACAGGCTCTGCTTACTTCCTGTTATGAAAGAAAGAAATTAGCAGAGTACGTGACCTCTTGCCTGTCTCCTTGTCTCCACTTTCTGTTAGTCATTTGTATTGTTATTAGTTTATGTTGTTGAGGTTTACAAAACTTACCTTATGTGTTGAATTATAGCTTCCACAGTTGCTTCATTTTAGTTTTATATGTAAATATATTCACAGGATACAATGAGAATGAAAACACTTCCTATCAAAACCTCTGGGACACAGCAAAAGCAGTGCTCAGAGGTCAATTTATATCGATAAATGCACACATACAAAAAGAAGAAAGAGCCAAAATCAGAGAACTGTCCCTACAACTTGAACAAATAGAAAGCGAGCAACAAAAGAATCCATCAGGCACCAGAAGAAAACAAATAATAAAAATTAGAGCTGAACTAAATGAATTAGAGAACAGAAAAACAATTGAAAGAATTAACAAAGCCAAAAGCTGGTTCTTTGAAAAAATTAACAAAATTGATAAACCATTGGCCAGACTGACTAAAGAAATACAGGAAAGGAAACAAATAACCTGAATAAGAGACGAGATGGGCCATATCACAACAGACCCAACTGACATTAAAAGAATCATATCAGATTATTATGAAAAATTGTACTCTAACAAATTTGCAAACCTAGAAGAAATGGATGAATTCCTAGAAAAACACTACCTACCTAAACTAACACAATCAGAAGTAGAACAACTAAATAGACCCATAACAAAAAAAGAGATTGAAAAGGTAATCAAAAAACTCCCAACCAAAAAAAAGCCCTGGCCTGGACGGCTTCACTGCAGAGTTCTACCAAACTTTCAGAGAAGAGTTAATACCACTACTACTAAAGGTATTTCAAAGCATAGAAAATGATGGAATACTACCTAACTCATTCTATGAAGCCACCATATCCCTGATACCAAAACCAGGTAAAGACACCACAAAAAAAGAAAATTACAGACCTATATCCCTCATGAACATAGATGCAAAAATCCTCAACAAAATTCTAGCCAATAGAATTCAACAACATATCAAAAAAATAATCCACCACGATCAAGTGGGATTTATACCAGGTATTTTCATGCAAGGCTGGTTTAATATTAGAAAAACCATTAATGTAATCTACCATATAAATAAAACAAAAGACAAAAACCACATGATCTTATCAATTGATGCAGAAAAGGCATTTGACAAAGTCCAACGCCCGTTTATGATAAAAACTCTCAGCAAAATAGGAATTGAAGGAAAATTCCTCAACATAATAAAGGGCATCTATACAAAGCCAACAGCCAACATCACTCTAAATGGAGAGACCCTGAAAGCATTTGCCTTGAGAACGGGAACCAGACAAGGATGCCCTTTATCACCACTCTTCTTCAACATTGGTCTAGAGGTCCCAGCCAGAGCAATTAGGCTAGACAAAGAAATAAAGGGCATCCGGATTGGCAAGAAGGAAGTAAAATTATCTCCATTTGCAGATGACATGATCTTATACACAGAAAACCCTAAGGGATCCTCCAGAAAACTACTAAAACTAATAGAAGAGTTTGGCAGAGTCTCAGGTTATAAGATAAACATACAAAAATCACTTGGATTCCTCTACATCAACAAAAAGAACATCGAAGAGGAAATCACCAAATCAATACCATTCACATTAGCCCCCAAGAAGATAAAATACATAGGAATAAATCTTAATAAATATGTAAAAGACCTATACAAAGAAAACTACAAAGTAGTAGTGCAAGAAACTAAAAAGGACCTACTTAAGTGGGAAAACATACGTTGCTCATGGATAGGAAGACTTAACATAGTAAAAATGTCTATTCTACCAAAAGCCATCTATACATACAATGCAGTTCCGATCCAAATTCCAATGACATTTTTTAAAGTGATGGAGAAACAAATCACCAACTTCATATGGAAGGGAAAGAAGCCCCGGAAAAGTAAAGCATTACTGAAAAAGAAGAAGAAAGTGGGAGGCCTCACTCTACCTGATTTTAGAACCTATTATACAGCCACAGTAGTCAAACAGCCTGGTACTGGTACAACAACAGGCACATAGACCAATGGAACAGAATTGAGAACCCAGATATAAATCCATCCACATATGAGCAGCTGATATTTGACAAAGCCCAGTGTCAGTTAATTGGGGAAAGATAGTCTTTTTAACAAATGGTGCTGGCATAACTGGATATCCATCTGCAAAAAAATGAAACAGGATCCATACCTCACACCATGCACAAATACTAACTCCAAGTGGATCAAAGACCTAAACATAAAGACTAAAACGATAAAGATCATGGAAGAAAAAATAGGGACAACGTTAGGAGCCCTAATACAAGGCATAAACAGAATACAAAACATTACCAAAAATGACGAAGAGAAACCAGATAACTGGGAGCTCCTAAAAATCAAACGCCTATGCTCATCTAAGGACTTCACCAAAAGAGTAAAAAGACCACCTACAGATTGGGAAAGAATTTTCAGCTATGACATCTCTGACCAGCGCCTGATCTCTAAAATCTATATGATTCTGTTAAAACTCAACCACAAAAAGAAAAACAACCCAATCAAGAAGTGGGCAAAGGATATGAACATGCACTTCACTAAAGAAGATATTCAGGCAGCTAACAGATACATGAGAAAATGCTCTTGATCATAAGCCATTAGAGAAATGCAAATTAAAACTACGATGAGACTCCATCTCACTCCAACAAGGCTGGCATTAATCCAAAAAACACAAAATAATAAATGTTGGAGAGGTTGCGGAGAGATTGGAACTCTTATACATTGCTGGTGGGAATGTAAAATGGTACAACCACTTTGGAAATCTATCTGGGGTTTTCTTAAAAAGTTAGAAATAGAACTACCATACAACCCCAGAAATCCCACTCCTCGGAATATACCCTGGAGAAATAAGAGCCTTCACACGAACAGATATATGCAGATCCATGTTTATTGCAGCTCTGTTTACAATAGCAAAAAGCTGGAAGCAACCAAGGTGTCCATCAACAGATGAACGGTTAAATAAATTGTGGTATATTCACACAATGGAATACTACACATCGATAAAGAACAGTGACGAATCTGTGAAACATTTCATAACATGGTGGAACCTGGAAGGCATTATGCTGAGTGAACTTAGTTAGAGGCAAAAGGACAAATATTGTATAAGACCACCATTATAAGATCTTGAGAAATAGTATAAACTGAGAAGAACACATACTTTTGTGGTTACGAGGCGGGGAAGGAGGGAGGGTGGGAGAGGGTTTTTTACTGTTTAGTTAGTAGATAAGAACTACTTTAGGTGAAGGGAAGGACAACACTCAATACACGGAAGGTCAGCTCAACTGGACTGGACCAAAAGCAAAGAAGTTTCCGGGATAAACTGAATGCTTCAAAGGTCAGTGGAGCAAGGGCCGGGGTTTGGGGACTATGGCTTCAGGGGACTTCTAAGTCAATTGGCAAAATAATTCTATTATGAAAACATTCTGCATCCCACTTGGAAATGTGGCATCTGGGATCTTAAATGCTAATGAGCGGCCATCTCAGATGCATCAATGGGTCTCAAACCACGTGGATCAAAGGAGAATGAAGAACACCAAGGTCACACAATAACTATGAGCCCAAGAGACAGAAAGGGCCACATGAACCAGAGACTTACATCATCCTGAGACCAGAAGAACTAGATGGTGCCTGGCCACAACCGATGACTGCCCTGACAGGGAGCACAACAGAGAACCCCTGCGGGAGCAGAAGATCAGTGGGACGCAGACCCCAAATTCTCATAAGGAGACCAGACTTAATGGTCTAACTGAGACTAGAGGAATCCCGGCAGTCATCGTCCCCAAAACTTCAGTTGGCCCAGGACAGGAACCATTCCAAGAGACAACTCATCAGACATGGAAGGGACTGGAGAATGGGTTGGAGAGAGATGCTGATGAAGAGTGAGCTACTTGAATCAGGTGGACACTTGAGACTGTGTTGGCATCTCCTGTCTGGAGGGGAGATAGGAGGGTAGAGAGGGTTAGAAACTGGCAAAATTGTCACGAGAGGAGAGACTGGAAGGAGGGAGCAGGCTGACTCATTGGGGGAGAGTAAGTGGGAGTATGGAGTAAGGTGTATATAAGCTTATATGTGACAGACTGACTTGATTTGTTAACTTTCACTTAAAGCACAATAAAAATTATTAAAAAAATATATATATGTATTCACTGGGTATTACCATTCTTTTTACAAGCCTCCTATATATGTGAGCTATTAATTTGGACTCTTGATTGGAAGATTTCCCCCCTCCCCACGAACGGTTTGAGAGTGCTCTATCTAGGGTGGCCAGCCCTTCTGACTTCTCTGGAACTGTTGTGGTTTTAGCACAGAAAGTCCTACCAGTTGCAATCCAGTCAGTCCCGACTCATGGAGACCATGCCTATCAGAGTAGAACTGTGCTCCACAGGGTTTTCAATGGCTGATTTTTCAGAGGTAGATAGACTGAAAATTCTACATTCCGGGAAACTCCTCGGTGCCAAGTAAACTGGGACAGTTGGTCACCATGGTTGTATCCCCTAAGTTTTTGTGTTCCTGAGAATTTCTGTTACATTTTTACACATAGAGCAGCTTGAGTTGTCTCTTCCCTGAGAAAACAGTAAACATTGCTTCGTTGATTTGTGGCACTGAGCCTTGCTGGAAAGGGGTCTAAAGCAGGCCTAAACAATCCTCTTATACTTTTTCTGCTTTGAAGCCCATCAGACTTTTTCTTTAGTCTCGGCATTCGGTAACTTGGCATTCAAAAACTTTTTGATTTTTTTATGAGGGAAGGATATATACACTGTCTTACTCTGTAGACTAAACTCACTTCATGCACGTGTCCTTGTTTTACATCTTTGAATTTTTTCTGTTCCATTCTGCTGTCTTCTCATTTCCACAAACCCCACCTTTGTGCGTTTTTTTTCTCTTTACCTCTCTGTGCTTCCTTTTGAGTGAATTCCTGAGTATTGTCCAACTCGGAGTCTCTGGGTGATGCAAACATTTAATGTGCTCAGCCACTAACAGAAAGATGAGTCCACTCGGAGGACACAGAAGAAAGGACTGGTGATCTACTTCTGAAAACTCAGGCATTGAAAACCCTATGGGGCACAGCTCTACTCTGACGTACGTGGGTCTCCGTGACTTGGAGTTGACTCCACCACAACTGGTTTGGTCATCCAACTCGTGACAGCTTTCTTGATTCTCTCCCAAATGGTGTTTTCCCAGATCGTGAGGCTCATGAGAGCTGGGATATTAGTAACCATCATCATCTTCTCCATCAGCCCATTCTGGAAATTTACCGAGCACGTGCCATGGGCGAGGCACTGTGCAGGTCACTTTATATACTTTATATGATGTCATTTTCACAACAATCCCAGAAGATAAGCTCCACCATGACCTTCATTTTAAAGATAAGGGAACTAAAAAGTAGAGACAGTTACCACTCAAAGATACACCACTAATAAGTGGTACAGCTGGCCTGCAGACCTGTTTCTCTGACTCCCAAGTCTGAGATTTTAACCACTAAGTGCACTGCTTCTCATGTGTGCTCTTCCATTGTATTTGATCTGTGTCCCTTGTGGCTTTGAACAATAAGGAAGTGCTGAAATTCAGTTTTATTGATTAAATCATTCATCTGGCACATTTATTGAACATCTACTACAACCAGTTGCCGTCAAGTCAATTCTGACTCACGGCGTTCCCATGAGTATCAGAGTGGAATGGTGCTCCCTAGGGTTTTCAATGGCTGATTTTTCAGAAGTAGATCACCAGGTTTTTCTTCCAAGGTGCCTTTGAGTGAACTCAAGCCTCCAATCTTTGGGTTAGCAGTGAGAGCATTAACTGTTTGCCCTACCCAGACACTCCAAGAACCTAATACGTGTTAAATATTGTCCCAGGTGTTTGAAATGAAAAAACATATAAAATAAATAGGATGCATTAGTCGGGGTTCTCCAGAGAACCAGAATCAATAAGATGGATGGATGGCTAGATAGATAGATGATAGATAGGTAGGCAGATATTTTAAGGGGTTACCGTATGTGATTATCAGGGCTGGCATGCTCAAAATCTATAGGTCAGGCACAGGCCAGAAACTCTGGCAGTCCTGTGTCCAGAATCTGTAGGCCAGGCAGTGGGCTGAAAGCTCTGGGCAAGATATCTATGTTACAGTTTTGAGGCAGAATTCCTTCTTCTCTAGGAAACTTGAGTTTTTGCTTTTCAGGCCTTCACCTGATCCGATGAGGCCTACCAATATTTTCAAGGGTAATCTTTTCTTAGGGCCAACTGATTGTAAATCTTAATCATATCTACAAAATACCCTCCAAGCAACATCTAGACTAGTGTTTGGTCAAACCACTGGACACCACAACCTAGCCCAGTTGACACATAAAATCAACCATCATGTAGGATCACTGTCCTCAGGGCCATTCCAGGCTGTTGGAAAAAAAAAAACCAAAAAAACAGACTTATAAATAGAGAAATCTCAGTCCTCCTTGGTAAGTGCCACACTAGAAGAGTGTACCAATTCTGATAGGAACCCAGAGGCTGGAGAGAATGAGCTGGGGCTCAGATGAAGGGAGCAGGTGTCAGGGGGGAGGGCACATTCCAGGCAGAAGCAAGCACATGAGTGCTGTTGAGTTGAAAAAAAACGTATGTTATGTTCAAGGGATGATGAAAATTTTGAAGTGGCTGGAGCATAAGGCGTATGAAATAGCACACGGGAGATGCAACTGGAGAGATAAATTAGGGCCAAGTCAGGAAGCTCTTTGGTTTGGTTGGGTTGACTGTCATTAATTAACATCTTTACCCTGGTGAAAGACTGTTGATAAGTTTAAAAATTCTTGAAAGGCTCATATATACTCAGATCAAACTTTTCATATAGCATCTGGTATCTTATATCAGGTCTTGGTTTTCTTCTTATTCATATTTGATATTTCCAGCTGATTGTGGAACTATTCTTCCACTCTGTGTTTTTTTCTAAAGCCATAAAAGCTGACATTCAGTCTGGACTGGGATTAGGGGCAAGTTGAGATACCTACTTTCCAAAGAAATCAATTCAGTCCAGCAGTTCCTTTCCAGAATAAGATAAACAAAAAGGAGAGAGGAGAGAAACATCACAGAAACCTAAGTAAATAGTTCTTTTCTGAAAACGTAGTGGTTTTAACTTTGTTTTGTTTTTAATCTGAGAGCAAGCTTTCTGGAAGCCACTACCCATCAAGGAGTAAGTAGGATGAGGGGCCTTACATGGGTTGGCTGGGAGAAAGGTGAACTATGTTTGACTCAGTTAATTGTGGTGTCTCCTGAATACGAGAGCCCACAAAACTGCACTTCCTTATTCTGGAATCCACACAAACAACCTGGATTTGGAATGTATGGGAAGAAAAAGAAAGGCTTTTAGGGTAAAAAAAAAAAAAAAAGGTAGATGCACATTTATTCATAGAAAACTACAGCTTACCACTTTCAAGAGAAATTATTTTGAGCATATGGTTTTTTTTTTTTTTTTCAAAATAGCAAATCCTTTTAAGAAAAACAATTTGATAACTTAATAGATTTTTTTAAAATTGAAATATCTGGCAAATGATTAAACATGGCCAAAGTTGAGGCAGTTTTCCAATCTTGGTGGAAAGATCAATTTGGGTGCAATCCAACGAAGTATTTAAGGAGAGGCCATAAGTGAGGGAAGAGGAAAGAAGCTACTAAAACAAACAACAAACAAAACAACAACAAAAAAAACCCAAGGCAAGTGGTTACCAGGGCCAACATATCCATAAGACAAGAGTATGCGAAGTACTCAGGGACCACAATACCTTTAGAGGCCCACAAAAATGATTTAATTTTAATTTCTTTTGAATCAGAAGGAAAAAATGGGTATATAATAATGGATTCAGCCTGGGTTATATTCATCTTTATATTCATGCAGTTGTAAAATATAGTTTTTCATATTTTTTATGGAAGAAGAAGCCCCCGAAGACAAAAGTGTTTAGTGCCCACGAAAGTCATCATGTGGCTCTGGTGAGTGCTAAATATGTTGGCTCAAAGGCCTAAGAAAGTATAGCCTGTTACAGATGGTTTGAATTGTGTCCCCCCAAAATGTGTATCAACTTGGCTAGGCCATGATTCCCAGTATTGTGTGATTGTCCACCATTTTATCATCTGATGTGATTTTCCTATGTGTTGTAAATCCTACCTCTATGAACCATGCTGGCATAGTGGTTAAGAGCTACAGCTGCTAACCAAAAGGTTGGCAGTTCGAATCCACCAGGTGCTCCTTGGAAACTGTATGGGGCAGTTCTACTCTGTCCTATAAGGTCACTATGAGTTGGGATCCACCGGTTTTTTATGATGTTAATGACGAAAAATTAGAGGCAGTTATGTTATGTTAATAAGGCAGGACTCAATCTACAAGATTAGGTTGTATTTTAAGTCAGTCTCTTTTGAGATATAAAAGAGAGAAGTGAAGAGAGAGACATGGAAACCTCCTACCACCAAGAAAGTAGTGCCAGGAGCATAGTGCATTCTTTGGACTCAAGGTTCCTGCGTTGAGAAGCTCCTAGACCAGGGGAAGATTGATAACAAGGACCTTCCCAAGAGCCAACAGAGAGAGAAAGCCTTCCCCTGGAGCTGGCAACCTGAATTTGGCCTTCCAGCCTCCTAGACTGTGAGAGAATAAACTTCTTTTTGCTAAAGCCATCCACTTATGGTATTTTTGTTACAGCAGCACTAATATCTTCAGTGACATTAACATTGATAGTGTTCACATTTCACTGGCTGGGAGGTCCCCATCCACAGAGCTGTGCCTTCTCAGCCCACCTCTCAAAGTTTCCACAGCTATTTCTTAAGGCTCCAACCAACACATGCTTAGAAACAAGGCCAATCAGATTCACCTGATCCACCCCTTTATTGACTTACGCTGCAAAAATGCCAAGTCAGGAGCTGCCCCAACCATGGTTACTTTGGTGTTCAGTTCAGGTTTTTTTTTGTTTTTAAGTTTTATTGTGGTGAAATATATATAACAAAACGTTTGCCATTTCAACCATTTTTACATGTACAATTCAGTGACATTAATTAATTTCACCATGTTGTGTAACCACTACCTGTTTCCAATTTTTTTTTATCACCCTTAACAGAAACTCAGTTCCCTTTAATTAATAATCCCCATTCCTCCTGTCTCTGGTCCTTGGTAACCACTAATACACTTTGGTCTCTATACACTTGCCTATTCTAGATATTTCATATAAGTGAAATCATACAATATTGGACCTTTTATGTTGGACTTATTTCACTCTGACTTATTTCAGAGTGTTTTCAAGGCTCATCCATTTCTCTTCATGACTGAAAAATATTGCATTGTATGTATATACCACATTTTGTTTATCCACTCATCTGTTGATGGACAATTGGGTTGTTTTCACCCTTTGGCTATTGTGAATATTGTGAATAGTCCATCTGTTGATGGACACTTTCAACTTTTTTACCTGGGTGCTGTTCCCAAAATTTCAAACCCTGGAGGTGCCCAAAGAGCACTGTAGTGGCTTCCATCCTGACCACAGTGTTAGAGTTGTGTTTCGTATACCTAGGACTGGGAAGACTTCTCAGTCTACAAATCTGGGTGGCATGTTTTCACTGAAGTCCTGCAGCTGTTGCGCTTAACCCTGGAGCCTCCCAAGGTCCCTCATGTGAACAGGTCCTTCAGGCAATTACTGGTCTCTGTGCTGGGCTAGGGAACAGATAACGTCCTGTCTTCCACTTTCCCGTTTGCTCCTGTTTCTCTTTTATTCCAGGCATCTAAAGTCTAACGTTTCATAATGGATATATATATATATATACACACACACACACACATAAACATAATGGATATATACATGTATACATACACATAAACATAAAAAATATATATGTATAATTTAAGCCAAATATTTCAAAAACAAATATCAATGTTAAAAAAAGTATTGTGTTTAACTATATATATATATATACATATATATATATATAAAACAGAATTATTTAAAAATAAAGTTGCTATATACGTTTGCCCTCCTGAATTTTGTGGGCTGGTGTGATTATGAAATTATACCCGTTACAAAGTTATTGCACGTTTGAGCATATAGGATCTACACAGGTTCAAACACCCTAAAAGTCAGTCACTCGTGAAGAATAGCTCATCTATCCCATCCGACACCATAGTCCCATCAGCAACCTGGAATGAGTCTTGGCCCTCAGATATGAAGCTGGGATTGTTGCTTCAGAGAGAAATCTGGGATGTGGAGATATAAGGTGATCCAGCCTGATAGGTAGAATGTAGAAATATCTCAGGCCAAGTACGAAATTGAAAAAGAAACCAGTAGCTGCGCTATGATCTGAAATCTCATTTTGAATTTTATTTCTCATATATCCTGGGCATATTTAGCTTCGGTTATCTCAGTATGTTTGGCAAAGCGTTCTTGAAAATTCCAGACACAGTAAGGGAAGTCAGGAAAGGCAATTTCGTTTCTGCCTGCTTGAGAGATTTGGATGGGAAGTGGTATCGTCCAGGACTAGTTTGCTGATGACAGCAGTGGAAAGAAGGAGAAAGGTTCCCAGCTGAGGAGTAAAACTTGAGGACACAGACAGATCCTTCTCGTCTGCCTAATCTTTCCGCATGGAATGTTTATTTTCCTCTTAAAATTATATAAGTAATTTGTTTTCATGTTAGCAATGTTAGAAACAACAGATAAAAATCAAAAGAAAGAGAATTATTTGGAACCTTCCCACACAGTGATAACCATTGCCAACATTTTAATGTATACCTTTATAGTCCGTTTCTATACATTCATATGTGTGTATGAATGTTTCAAAACCAGGATCACACTAGATATTCTCTTTTGCAATCTGCTTTTATTTAAGTCATAAATTATATTGCGGACCTCTTTTCATGTCAATAAATGTTTGTCTACCTCAAGGCTATCAAACTTGAGCTTGTATCAGAATCTTTTGGAAAGCTTGATAAAACTCGGGTTGCTGGGCCTCACCTCCCAAGTCTCCAATTCAGTGGTTCTGGGGTAGAGCCCTGGTGGCACAGTGGTTAAGAGCTTTGCTGCTAACCAAAAGGTCAGCAGTTCCAATCTACCAGCTGCTCCTTAGAAACCCTATAGGGCAGTTCTACTCTGTCCTTTAGGCTCGCTATGAGCCAGAATTGACTCGATGGCAACGGTTTAGTTTCTTGGGAGTAGAGCCTGAGAATTTGCATTTTTAAGAAGGTGGGTCTGTAGAAAACGCCTTGAGAACTCTTGTCTACACCATCACGTTAACGGTTGCCTAATATGTTTCATATCTTGATTTGGATGTGTTTTCATAGGTGGACATACATGCAAAAATTAATCCTGTTGTATTGAGGATATGTGCACTTTATCATATGAACATTGTACCTTATCTCCAAAATTTTTTTTTAACTTTTTGGTCTTTTTTTTTCAGGCAGCAAAATCTTAAAACATTTGCAGCTGAGCTGTAGAAGCACCTGATCTATGTTTTCAGTGATTTTTCACTAATTTTTTTTTTTTTTAGTTTTTTTAAGATAAATGTCTCTTGGTTTACAGTTTCTCTCTGTTTATAATCGTTAATTTAGTAAAAGGGTATAACCCAGTCCCAGTACAGTGGGTGGAATAAAAAAATTAAATAAATAAAGGCCCCCCAAAATGCCCTCATTCTAAATCCCCAGAACTGGTGAAGATGTTACCTTACATGGTAAAAGGGACTTGCAATTGTGGTTAATTTAAAGATCTTGACATGGGAAATTTATCCTGGATTATCTTGAGTGGGCCTGATGTACTCAGAACAGTCTTTATAAGAGAAATGGAGGAGCAGTCAGAGACAGAGAGAAGGCCGTATGATGAAGGACACAGAGAGAGATTTGAAGATCCTAGGCTCCTGGCTTCGAAGATAGAGGAAGGGACCATGAGCCAAGGAGTGCAAGGGATGCAGCTCTAGAAGCTAGAAAACAAAAGGAAACGTATCCCTGCCTGCCCACACCTTGACTTTCGCCCAGTGACACGGACTTCAGACGACTGTCTTCCAGGACTATAACAGAATAAACTTGCATTGTGTTAAGCCACCAAATTTATGGTAATTTGTTACAGCAACCAGAGGAAGCTAATACAAAAGAGAAGGGAGACAAGACTCAAATATTGTTTTGAATTTTTAGGTTTGCTTTTCATGGAGACGTGGAAGAGCACGGAAAGCATTTTTTTTTCTCAAGTCACTTTTTACGTCAAAGATGATCTCAATGTCAGCAGAGGTATTCTTCCCTCTTACTTAAATGGTACAGGCATTTCAATGACAGAAAAATCAACGCTTTTAGACGAACCGTAAAACCAGTTGCCATCGAATCGATTCCAACTCATGGAGACCCCATGTGTGTCAGAATAGAACCGTGCTCCCTGGAATTTTTAATGACTGGTTTCCCAGAAGTAAATCACCAGACCTTTCTGCCAAGGCATCTCTGGTGGACTAGAACCTCCAACCTTTCCATTAGCAGCCAAGCACCTTAACCATGGGCACCACCCAGAGATGCCAGACTAAACGTACCGTATTAAAAATTAATAATGATTTTTCTAATTATAAAATTTGTATATGATCCTGGTATAAAATATATAATGGACATAAAAATCTCATTCAGCGACTGAGTTATCTGCTCTCATAATTGCCTTAAGGCTTCTCTGAGCAATGCTTGGCTGAGAATTCTTGCATCATTACCTGGGCTGATAAACACCACACAGAGACTGGGTCAAAAACTTTTGGCTTCTAGCATGTCACTATCCATAGTATTTACTGGTTTAAGGAAATAAGAAAAGGAAGTGGGTACAGCTTCCTTCCTTCCCTGTCTCTCTTGCCTTTGGCAGAAGGACAAGCCAGCTGGAGGGCCTATGTTCCATGGGGTGACCTTCAGCCTGTGTCCCTGGGGCATGCAAATTCCACAATGATTGTCACCCTCTCTCTCTTTTCCATGCTGGGGGTAGGACAGACTTGGGGTGGCCTATGAAGAAAAGTTGGAGACCAAGAAGATCAAAAAGGAGACTTCCCCATTTCTCACATTCCAAAGCAGATTTCTCACATTCCAAAGCAGATAAGCAAAGTTGTGTAACTAAAGGGAAGCTGTATGCAGTTGAGAAGATTGGCATGTGTGAGTTTGTCCTGTGTTTGGGAGTCCCTGGGTGGTGCAAACGGTTAATGTGCTTTGCTGTTAACCTAAAGATTGAAGGTCTGAGTCCACCCAGAGGCATCTCAGAATAAAGGCATGGAGATCTGTTTCCAAAAAAAATCAGCCATTAAAAACCCCAGTGGAGCACAGTTCTACTCTGAAACACACGGGGTCATCATGAGTCAGAAGTGACTGGAGAGCAACTGGTTTACATCCTTTCTTTGGGAGAAAAGTCCATGCTATCTGGGGAGCTCAAGTAAGGAAACTCGTTGCCGCCGAGGCGGTTCCAACTCAGAGTGACCCTGTAGGACAGAGTAGAACTGCCCCATAGGGTTTCCAAGGAGTGGCTGATGGATTCGAACTGCAAACTTTTTGGTTAGCAGCGGAGATCTTAACCACTGTGAGAGTAAAAAGGTCCTGGGTTCTTTTCGTGGTGTCTGTATTGAGTTCTGGAATTGTGGAAGAATTTGATAAAGGTGCACCATGCACATGTATTCATTTGCGAAGAATGGGAGACTAATTTGTGTTCATTAGGTCTTTATGTACTTGCACAGTTTCTACAATTTACCCACCATTAGGCTAGTAGCCTGAATCGAAGCCCAGAGAGGATGGAGTAGCTATTGTCCTTGTCTGCCCAGAATTATTTCCTTTAGCATCCCCACCTCTCTGACCATGGCTGGGCCAATCATAGCACATGACCCAAACCCAACCAACTGGATGCTTCTCCAGGATGTTTTTCAGAGTCACTCTTTTCTTATTTGTCAGGAGCTATATGATTGTGACTTGAAAGTGGCCAGCAGCCATGTTCCCAGCCAAGTGGAGAAACCCAAGGGGATAAATTTCCAGGACACGCTAAATAAGTTGCAGAGCCCTGATGTGTACCATGTACCAGCCACTCCTCATTCATTCAGGCATGAAGCCAGCTCCACCCTTCTTGTGGTTTGCTTGTAGGAGTCATAATTCACTTTGTATTAGGTTAATTCAATGTATGTTTCTAGCACTTGGAACCAAAAAGAAACTGACAAATACAGGTTTATGGGGAAACAAGACAAGGGCACTGCCCTCCTAGAACTTACGATTCATCTGGAAGGAAAGACAGAAGAAAACATAAGTTAGAATATGGTCAAGCATTGCATTGTGCATACTGCATACACGCCTGTGCATTTTGATAACATGGAGTTGTAGATCTGTCATCAAATGTAGAGCCCTGGTGGCACTGTGGTTAAGAGCTATAGCTGCTAGCCAAAATGTCGGTAGTTCGAATCCACTAGCTGCTCCTTGGAAGCCCTATGGGGCAGTTCTACTCTATCCTATAGGGTTACTATGAGTTGGAATCAACTTGATGCCAATAGGTTTTTGGTTGTTATCAAATGAATGAGGAGTGTGGGAGAGTGAACATTTGAATGCATTAGAATCATAACCATTGTTTAACTTCTCACAGGACTCAGAAGTTTCCAGTCCATGTTTTAAACAATTCCAAGTTCTGAAAGACAATGGGAGTACCGTGGAAAGAACACAGGCTTCGGGGACAGATCTGTAGCAAAGTCTGTTTTCCATGTCTGAGCTGCCTAGTTACGTCAGTTTGGACATCTTCATCTGGAAATAACATCTGGCTCAAAATGTCAAAAACAATAAGGAAATGTGTTTCCCAGCCTGAAAAGGCCAGAGGCAAGGTAACTTCAAGGCTAATTAATTCAGTGGCTCAATCATGTCAATGGAGACCCTGGCTTTTCGTCTCTCCACTTTGCCATTCTGGGTTACAATATGACAGTAGTTATTTCAGCATCACACTGGGTGACATCAGAGCCAGACATTCTGTCTTTTCCAATGTTCCCTTTCCCACTGTGCTCTCGTCCATTCTGACTCATAGTGACCCTAGAGGACAGAGTAGAACTGCCCTCCAGGCTTTCCAAGGAGTGTTTGGTGGATTTAAACTGCCAACCTTTTGGCTGGCAGCCAAGCTCTTAACCGCTGCACCACCAGGGCTCCATAATATTCCCTTAGGAGTGTGAAACTTTTCTCCGAACCTCCAACCCCCAGCTGACCTGCCTTCTCATCTCATTGACCAGAACTGAGTCAACGTCCAAACTAATCACAAAGGAATAGCTCTACCCTGATTGTCCAGAAGTAATCAGGATTTAAACTTGGAATGTGGGCTGGAATTGCCTTCTTCTGAAGCATGTGAGGGGCAGGGATGGGAGGTATTTTATACTCAAGCACAATCAAGGCTCTGCCAGCAAGGAAGGGGGGAAAATGGAAGGTAAGTAGGCAACTTAAAATGTCTATGATGTGGATTAGTTATAAAGTCTCTCTGAGCCTCAGCTTTCTGATTTATAGAATTGGATTCAAAATATCTAGCATGTAGGCTTTTTTTTTTTTTATTGCGCTTTAAGTGAAAGTTTACAAATCAAGTCTGACTCTCATACAAAACTTTATATACACCTTGCTATATACTCTTAACTGCTCTCCACCTAATGAGACAGCATACTCCTTCCCTCCACTCTTTTTTTTCCTGTCCATTCGGCTAGCCTCTGACCCCCTCTGCCCTCTCATCTGCCCTTCAGACAGGAGATGCCAGCATAGCCTCATGTGTCTACTTGATCCAAGAAGCTCATTCTTCACCAGTGTCATTTTCTATCCCATAGTCCAGTCTAATCCCTGTCTGAAGAGTTGGCTTTGGGAATGGTTCCTGTCCTGGGCTAACAGAAGGTCTGGGGACCATGACTTCTGAGGTTTTTCTAGTCTCAGTCAGACCATTAAGTCTGGTCTTTTTATGAGAATTTGGGGTCTGCATCCCACTGTTCTCCTGCTCCCTCAGGGGTTCCCTATGAGGGTACTCATTGGTTGTAGCCGGGCACCAACTAGTTCTTCTGGTCTCAGGCTGAGGTAGTCTCTGGTTTATGTGGCCCTTTCTGTCTCTTGGGCTCATAATTACCTTGCATCTTTGGTGTCCTTCATTCTCCTTTGCTCCAAGTGGGTTGAGACCAATTGATGCACCTTAGATGGCTGCTTGCTAGTGTTTAAGACGCCAGATGCCACTCTCCAAAGTGGGATGCAGAATGTTTTGTTAATATATTTTATTATGCCAATTGACTTAGATGTCCCCTGAAACCATGGTCCCCAAACCCCCATCCCTGTTACGCTGGCCTTCGAAGCACTTAGTTTATTCAGGAAGCTGCTTTTGGTTTAGTCCTATTGTGCTGACCTCTCCTGTATTGTGTGTTGTCTTTCCCTTCACCTAAAATAGTTCTTATCTACTGTCTGATCAGTCCCTCCCTCCCCCCTCTCATCAAAGAATATCTTCTTCTCTATTTAAACTATTTCTCAAGTTTGTATAATAGTGGTCTTATTCAATATTTGTCCTTTTGCAACTGACTAATTTCACTCAGCATAATGCCTTCCAGATTCCTCCAAGTTATGAAATGTTTCACAGATTCATCATTGTTCTATATCGATGCATAATATTCCATTGTGTGAGTATATCATAACTTATTTATCCATTCATCCGTTGATGGGTACCTTAGCATACAGGTTTTGAGGAATAAATAGGATAGCAACTTGGTCAGCATGTACTAAGGGATCAACAAATAGTCATTCACTTTCTCCTTTCCCTTCTCATTCGAAATCATGTGTTCAACCACTTTTGAACACCTACCATGTGCCAGGCCCTATGCCAGGCATCAGGAATACAGTGGTGTATAAAACATATTCCCTCATGGCTGAAATTCTACAGGAGTGACAAACAGTACACAGTAACTGACACTGAGAGTAATTAGTGGTGGCAGTGCTGAAAAGACGTAGAGGGAGATGTCATGTCTAAGGACAGTTTTGATCCTTTCTTTTCAATTTAGAGCAAAAGATCATATTTCAGTTCTCCTGAGTATCAAATATATAGAGAAATGTTCACCGCATACTGATCTTTTCCCCCTTGAAGCTTGGTTGCCTTTCCCAAAAGTGAAAGATTACCTTGGTTGTGCTTTCTTTCCCATCTCAATTCTGAGTTGTTAACCTAACCTTCATACATTTTCATCTCATAGGAAAACATATGTATATACATATACTCTGTCCTGTAGGGTTGCTATGAGTCGGAATCGACTCGACGGCACTGGGTTGGGTATATATATATATATATATATATATATATATATATATATATATATATATATATGCTTATCTGTGGACAAAAGGAAGTGCTAAAGGAAAAAAGCATTTGTATTATTTAACATTAATTTGAAAAATTTTAAAAACTACTGCCTTCCTATTCATTCTTGACACAAAAGCAGATAATCAGCCTGACTCCTAAAGGAAGTCCCAAGTCCCCAAGACTACTGCTTCATGGCCGCCTTTACCACCAGCATTTATTGACCACCTGCTCATGGTGCTACCATGGACCTGACTAAAACAGTGAGCATCCCTGTCTCCAGAAGTTTCCAACCCATGTCTCTAGATAGAACAGAGGAGACAAAATGAACATACCTGAAAATGATGCCCACGTCATCAACTGTATCTCACTGAATCCAAGATGCTACTAATAATAGGTTGCACCATTGTTTTATTTACCACAAAGGAAAAAAAAAAAAAAGCTGCAAGTTAAGCTATGGCATGCTATTGATTGTAAAATGCATCCTATGAACCTTGAAAATATTAGGCTCAGTGAAATAAGTCAGACACAAAAGGACAAATATTGTATACTCCCACTTGCAGGAAATATCTGGAGTATGCAAATGCACAGGGTCAAAAGTTTATTAGTGATTAGTAGGGGTGGGGGGAGAGGATGGGGATGGGGGAGATAATGGGGGGTTACTGCTGAAGAATGCTGATTTCTGGTTGGGGCAATGGAGAACTTTTGAAAATGAATAGTGGTGATGGGGCGCAAAATGGCGAATGTAATTAATGTCACTGAATCGCACATTTGAAAATGGTTAAAATGGAACATGTTTTGTTATATATATTTTACCGCAATTAAAAAAAAAATAGTAGTAAATGCACCCTAATTTCAGATATCTTTTTTCCTTCTCTGAATGAACAAAAACAACCTTACCATCCAATGACTTTATAGATTTTGTGTCTCTAGACTTTTTCCCTGCTACAGTTTTGTCAAAGAGCCCTGATGGTGCAGTGGTTAAGCCCTTGGCTGCTAACTGAAAGGTCTGCAGTTCAAACTCACCAGCCGCTCCACAGGAGAAAGTTGAAGTAAAGATTTCAGCCAGGAAACCCTGTGGGGCAGTTCTACTCCATCGTATAGGGCTGCTTTGAGTCGGAATCGACTTGATGGCAATGAGTTGATTTGTTGTTCTGTTGTAGGGTTTGTATTTGTTTTGAGCTTTGAGCTTATTACAAGTCTCAGTTACAATGTCGGAAGCTGTAGGTACAGCAGGAGCTTCAAGTTCAGCTTCACACTCAGCTAGCTAATCAGCAGACCCCACATATATCACTCTCTCCTCGCGTGGTAGAGCAGTATCAGCAATTCAGCCCTCGTTTGTGTTCTTTACACAATTCCTTTAAAACCCTATGAGGTAGCTACTGTTACAATCACCATTTTACACTTAAGGCAACCAAGTTTCAAGAGAGGTTAAGTAGCTAGTCCAAAGCACACAGCCAGAACTGTGTAACAATCATAGTAAGCAATTTTTCATCCTTGGACACAGCACTGTTGCCGGATTCTCCCGTTGAAAGGGCACGACACTGTGAAATCATGCCTGCCACTCCTCACAGCCCATAAAACAAAAAATTAAACCCACTGCCATCAAGTCAATGCCAACTCATAACAACCCTATAGGACAGAGTAGAACTGCCGCATAGAGTTTCCAAGGAGCGCCTGGTGGATTCAAACTGCTGGCACTTTGGTTAGCAGCCGTAGCACTTAACCACTACGCCACCAGGATTTCCTCACAGCCCACAACTATGTGGAAAGATTCTTGGAGAAGCTTGTCCTCTCTCCTGTCCCTACCAATTTGTCATTGCTCATCCTAATTTCCTTGTTTGCACCTCATACAAAGTGGAGTCCAGTTTTGTAGGAAACAGGTGTACCCTGACCCCTTTTGTGGGGTTTCTATAAATGGCTGGGGAAAGAACACACCCAGGGAGCTCTGCAGTCTGTCCTCCTCCTCCTCCTCCTGCCTTCTCACCTAGAGAACAAAAGGAACCACAACCCACCCAAGACTCTGCAAGGGCACATGAGGAAGCCACCCTGCTTGCCAGTGACCCCGGTCACATGCTTAGGCAGTGAGGACAGAACACCGATTCCTAAAGATCGAATTTCCTGAGCAGAAATACTTGTGGGCGGAAAAAAAATGATAGGCCATTTTCACTCAGGTGCATTTAGACTTCAGTCAGATTTTGCTTCACAGAGAGAATGATGACAAGCCAAATATCAGGGGGTTGTAAGTAGATCTACATTTTTCCCCCTTCTATTATTATGATGGAAACCCTGGTGGTGTAGTGGTTAAGTGCTATGGCTGCTAACCAAAAGTTTGGCAGTTCAAATCCACCAGGCACTCCTTGGAAACTCTATGGGGCAGTTCTACTCTGTCTTGTAGGGTAACTATGAGTTGGAATCAACTCAACGGCAGTGGGTTTGGCGTTTTTGGCTGTTATTATGATTTCTGGCTATTGGAAAGGAAAAGTAGTCTAAAATCAGACTTTTTTTCCCCTTACTAGAAACCAAACTAAATCCATTGCCCTGGAGTCATGTCATGGATTGAATTGTGTCCCCCCCGCCAAATATCTGTGAACTTGTCTAGACTGTGGTTCCCAGTATTGCGTGATTGTCCACCATTTTGTCACCTGATGTGATTTTCCTACGTGTTGTAGATCCTACCTCTATGCTGTTGATGAGATGGAATTAGCAGCAGTTGTGTTAATGAGGCAGGACTCAATCTACAAGATTGGATTATGTCTTAAGCCAATCTGTAGAAAGAAGCGAGCAGAGAGACATGGGGACCTCTTACCACCAAGAAAGTAGAGCCAGCAGCGTGTATCCTTTGGACTCAGGGTCCCTAAGAGGAGAAGCTCCTAGACCAGGGAAAGATTGATGACAAAGACCTCCCTTTAGAGCTGACAGAGAGAGAAAGCCTTCCTCTGGAGCTGATGCCTTTAATTTGGACTTCTAGCTTACTAGACTGTGAGAAAATAAATTTGTCTTTTTTAAAGCCATCCACTTGCAGTATTTCCATCATAGCAGCACTAGATGACTAAGACAAGTCGATTCTGACTCACAGTGACCCTTTCGGAGAGAGTAGAACTGCCTCCGTAGGGTTTCCAAGAAGCAGCTGGTAGATTTGAACTGCTGACCTTTTGGTTAGCAGCCGAGAGCTTAATCACTCTGCCACCAGGGCTCCAGGATAATACAGGAAAGGAAAAGTAGCTCTATATCAGATTTTTTCCCCCTTAGGAGAGGTTAATCAAGGTTAAGCAAATTAATTGACTTTATTGATTTACCACATATTTAATGAGCATGTACAGTATATAATGCTCCATGCTAGGCCCTGGAAATATAAAGATGAAGGAAATATAGTTCCTGACCCAAAGGGCAACATTAGCAATTAATTTAACATATTGACATGCCATAGAAAAAAAAAATACACCCAACTACATGGACTTGTATCGAGGCAGCAGTAGTTCAGTAATAACAATCCTTGCCTTCCATCCAGGAGTCCTGAGTTTCATTTCTGGCCAATTCACCTCACACCAGGCCATGACTTGTCTGTCAGTGGAGGCTTGCATGTTTCTGCGATGCTGAACAAGTTTCAGCAGAGCTTTCAGACTAAGGCAGACTAGGAAGAAAGGACAGTGATGGTCAGAAAAGACCTCATAGAGGAGGTGATGCTTGAACTCAGTGTTAAAAGGCGAAGATTTTCTGGCCTCAAAGCCTGAAGAATTGTTTTCTAACAGAGTATGCAGTGTGAGTTAGGACCTGTTCACATGCAAGTGGTTAAAAAAAATCTTAAGTAATAAAAGGCAGAGTTTATTGGATCACATATGAGTGAGCAGGTGTGGGTTCAGCTTACTCCAGGACACCAAGGACAGCTCATGACACAGTCTGTGTCTCTCTACTGCTTCCCTCTGCGTTCTCAGCCTTGGCAAATTGTCATGCTTCCTCTGAGATGGGTGTAGCAACCTCAGCATCTTCTTTCTCTTAGTCTATGTTGTTTTTGTTAGCTGCCATTGAATTGGCCCCAAATTCATTACAACCCCATGCACAATGGAAGAAAATACTGCCCTGTCCTGTGCCACCCCATGATCAGTTGTGGGTCATACCATTGTGATCCATAGGGTTTTCATTGGCTAATTTTCAGAAGTAGATTGCCAGGCCTTTCTTCCTATTCTGTCTTAGACTGGAAGTTCTGTTGAAAGCTGTTCAGCATCATAGCAACACAAAAGCCTCCACTAATAGATGGGTGGTGGCTGCATATGAGGTGCATTGCAGGGACCTGAACCCAGGTCTTATACATGGAAAGTGAGAATTCTACCACTGAACTACCACCGTTCTCCAGTTCATATTGAGGACAGAGGATTCACTTTCCCAAATGCCTTACATAAGCCTCATTAAATGTCATCAGGTATGATTCATCCTGGAGCTGGCGTGAGTCAACTCCATCAGAAGGAAAAGGGCTGAAAGTGGAGGAAGACATGGTTTTGATAGTGAGCACAGCCAGCAGCTGCTTAGCCACTATCAAGCAAGACCTGCTCTTCCTGTCCGTTATCATCAAGACCCTGAGCACTGCCTGTAACTCATCTTCTGCCTTAAATCAGCCCAAACCAGCCCAAATTAGCTCACTAGCCTCAAAAGCATTCTAAAGTAACCTAAGCCTCATTTAGACTTAATTGAAAATTAAGATCCCCACCCCAGCCAGAGCTTATCCGCCAATTTCTGTACATACTAAAGGAAAAAAAAATGTAATTTGTCTTACTGCACCTGAGCACCATGATAACCTATGTAGTCCATGATGTTTGTATGCACTTCCTTGTGAGAGATGGTATAAAAGATTCTGCCTCCCTTTGTTCGGGGAGCTGGATTTGAGGTATACACATCGTTGCTCCTTGCCTGTGCGCTTGCAATAAACAGTATTACTCTCTCCTCACCTCGGTGTGAATTTATTGATGAGAAGCCACAGCAGGCAGGTCCTCCTTCGGGTAAGTTTCCCCACACTTCTATTTTATCAGATGAACACTGATTGGATACCAGGAGACAAAAGCCTCAGATGAGCACTATTTTGTGGAGATATGAGATACCATCATATGTTCAGAGAACCATAAGGGATCCAGGAATGGATAGAGCATTGTGTGGGGGAAAAAAAAAAAAAAAGGAAGAAATTGGCTGGAGAGGTGGTCAGAAGCCAGGTCATGAGATCACGGAGGGCCTTGTGTGCCATTTGAAGAAACTAGGATTTCATCTTTTAGGCAACAGGGAGCTATTGGAAAGCTTTAAGCCAGAGTATGAAATTACCATGTTTTCATTTCTGATAAATCACTCTGACAGCAGGGGTGCTGTGTGACTTGTCCAAGTAACCTGACCTCTCTGAGTATCGATTCCTACATTTGTAGAATGTGTGCAACAATAGTGCCCATCCCCTCCAGTTGTGGTGAAGATTAAACCAGCTAATATTATTGGATTGGAGGAGTGTGAGACTGGAGGGCACTTTCACCCACGCAGCGTACTATTATGTTTGTGAACATAACATGACTACGTCAGGAAATATTCCCCCTGGAAGATGCTGAAAGTAACTTCATTTTTCATTAAGGAACATCAGCTCCTTAATAAAATGCATCAAACTACAGCTTAGGCCCCAAGTGTTTTTGAACTTCTCACCTCAAAATCCTCACCTTGCTGTGTCCTCCAATCCTAAACCATTATATTTTAATCATTATTCAAGTCCCAGCCTAGGGGACCCACATTGGTCAGACTTCCCAACCTCATAAAGAGCCAGACATGGCTCTCCTTCCTTTGGAAGGCTACCAAGAACTTCCATTATCGCAGTAAACAATCGGCTCTGCTTTGTCTTATCACCAGCTTGTTTTGGTGATTTTTTCCAGGAGCCAACATTCAAGAGCTGGCAGCTCCGAAGCTGGCAGCAGTCAGGTAAGAGGTAATGAGTGACCGAAGAAGGCTTGAGGACAAGAGAGGAGCCTTTGAATAGAAGCACTGTTAAGGGGCGAGAGAGACCTGGTAACTGGATGTGGGGAAAGGAGGAACATTCAAGGGCACCTCTCAGGTTGGCAGCTTCAGTAACTGGGGAGATTGTAGGACTGTCTTCCAAAGTAGAAATAGCAAATCTTAGTAGGTATAACTTAGCACGTGCCTTGGCATGTGATTATAGGAACCAGTTTTATTGGGTTTTTCCTTACTTCTAACCATCTACAGCCCTGCCCACGAAGATCCCCTCACAGGTGGGGTAGCTAGTATGCCAACAATCTGGGTTAGGCTTCTCAAGTTCCATAAGAGGATGTCATCGTTACGCCCTTCTCAGTTACAATTCTATGCTGAGTCAGAAACTTCGAGCGTCCCTGCTGAACACTGTGCGTGGTGAGTGTGTCACGCATACAGGAGACTCGTGGCCCACCTCTTCTTTCTCTCTGCCTGCCTGGAGGCCAATTTCCAAATTGCTAATGGCCAGAACCACCTCTGTCAGTTTGTTGTACTGTGGTGGCTTGCACCTTATTATGATTCTGGAAGCTACGCCACCAATATATCAAACACCAGCAGAGGGTAGATTACCTAATCTACAAGGGAAAAACATGTGAAAATGAGACAGAGCCCACAGAGTGCTGTGTTCTTTACCTGGCTTCCTCCCCTACAGTGTTGTGTTGCAAATCCTTTCTTTGCTGGGCTCCCCTACCCCGCCCGCCCCTCAGCTTTGCATCTGTTGCTTGGAGGTTATCTGTAAACCCCATTGCCCCTGCATAGTATGACTAAGAACGTTGCTGACGTAATTTGTATGAACTCTCTACTCGAAATCCCTTTCAAAATAACTTACCTGCCTGCCCTTGGCAAACAGTCTTGGCAGCATTAAGCTCTGATTCACTCCATTTCCTTGTATAATGAAATAAAGATGTCTTTTTTGTTTTCCTACCTCAGTCTCTCGTTTATTGACCAATACGGGTCATGTGAGTAAGAACCTGGGGTCTCTACCCGGTAACAAAATTGTTCACTTACAGATTAGGAAGTAAACACAAGTAAGCCCTGGTTTACCTTGCTGACTGGGTCATTCGCCCTTATCCCTTGCTGACTGGGTCATTCGCCCTTATCGGGGATTGTAAATTTGAAAAGAGGCTTTGATTCTGTAGGAAGGTGCTGAGGGGTTGGGAGAGAGACAGATACCAGCCATACTTAAGGGCAGAATCTTTGATGTGATTAAAAAAAAAAAAGTGAAATTGTTCACTATAGATGACACCATGCTTAATTTACCTACTGGATAATCTGCCCCTGTCCATGGTGGACAGGTTTCAGTGAAGCTCTCAAGCTAAAACAGACTAGAAAGAAAGGCCTGGCAATCCACTTCCAAAAATTAGCCAATGAAAACCCTACAGTTCACTCCAGAATATAATCCAATAAAATGAGCCCCATACTTTGGAAGGCATTCAAATACGCAGTGTCCACACTAATGGACTCGAGCATATCAACTATCGTGAAGATGGTACAGAACCAGGCAAGGTTTTGTCAAAAGTCCAGGTTGCCACAAGTCAGAGCCAACTCTGACAGCAACCAACAGCAATGCCCAGAAAACACAAATTCCATTCTCAAAGCACTGCTATAGAATTTCCTGGAGATTATGTGGAAAGAAAAGGTACAGAGACCAACTTGTCCTGGTTTTAGTGTTCAAAGTCCAGAATGCCAGGAACCTCCTCAGTCCCTGGCAAAGTAGGATGGTTGGCCATCCTAGATGAGGGAGAAAATCCCATTACACCGCGCATGTAAATCTTTTTCAAAAATCCCTTTAAAATCTCCTCTTTGTCTCTCAAGTTCTTCTCCACAGGCTGCAGACCCATCTCCTTCCTGATCTCCAACAGAGCCCTTTCTGGTTGCTCCAACTGGTGTCTCTGTCCCTCAAATTCTTTTGCAAAATCCCATCACTTTGCATAACTCACTCAGCAACACAAAAGCCAGCCCACAGGGGCTCAGACAACAATAATCCCCTGTGGTGTCTCAAATTCTTTCCAGTGTGGGGGCTCACTTCTTGAGGCCACCTTTATTTGTGTGTGCGAGGCTCTAATGAAGCCCTGGTGGCTCAGTGGGTAAGAGCTTGACTGCTAACCGAAAGGCTGGCATTTCAAATCCACCAGCCGCTCCTTGGAAACCTTATGGGGCAGTTCTACTCCGTCTATGGGGTTGCTATGAGTCGGAATTGACTGGACAGCAATGGGTATGGGAGGGTCTATTTATCATTACACTAGAGAGACAGTGGTCTAAAATGGAGTTTCATTAAACAGGGACTGTCCCTGGAAAATGGGGGTGGACACTGCCATACATATTATGCCAAAACATTTCCCCCTCGCACCTCCTACTGTTTCATCAAAAGTGTTAAGAATGACAAGACTCCTTGAAACTTGCCCCCTGGTGGCTTCCAGACTCCCCTCTCCACTTTTCCTCCCACCGTTAAGACCTTTGGGGCAGTGGTTAACAGGTCGCCTGCTAAGCAAAAGGCTGGCAGTTTGAATCCACCAGCCGCTCCTTATAAATCCTACAGGGCAGTTCTACTCTGTCCTATAGGGTCGCTATGAGTTGGAATCGACTCGATGGTCCTGGGTTTTGTGTTTTTTTTTGGTTTAAGACTGTTAAGGACCTTGCTCTCTGCTGCTTGCCAGCTTCTGCTCTTTCTCTGCTCTCGCTCCAGACACACTTTTGAGGTGACTTCATTAACACTAGTGGATTAATACTTGTTTCCATCCCTTTCATTTCTCAACAGAATCTGCTTGTTAACAAAAGTGCTACACTCAGCTGGGAGCAGGGCCTGGGGAAGGAGCTGAGTGGTAGAGGTAGTCAGGGGAGGAGCCAAAGAGGTCCTAGAAAAACATGGAAAATAAGAGATGCCTCCTGTTAGAGATTCATGCCTTTCTTTCAGGGGTTGCAACAGGTTCGAACCCCTGCTGAGAATTTGCATTTCCACCCCAAATATACTGAATCAGAATCTTTCTTTGACCCCTTGCTAAACTGAGCCAATAATAATAGCATTAAAGAAAATGCCTCTCCTGTCCCCGATACCCCCGCATTTAAACTTAACTCTTAATCCCTCACAGAAACTAAAACTCAAGATACAGACAGTTCTGGAAAAAGTTTAAATAATTAGATAAGCCATAGCTAGCCTAGAATGCAGACATGCACATTGAATAAACCAATCCAAGCCGCCTCCTGCAGATTAAGTGAATGATAACCAATCATTTTAAACTTCTCCTTTAGAAAATTCCCTAACAGTTTGTACTGTACATAATAAGTTAATCCAGATTGTAACGTGCCAAGCACACCTCTTCAGATGGGTGCTCCAAGTTCCCTGAAAAGTTTTTTTTTTTTTACTGTCCAGTAAAACCTAAAACCTTTTAACTCTAATTGACTTAAAAAAAAAAAACCATTGCCATTGAGTCAATTCTAACTCATAGTGACCCTATAGGGCAAAGTAGAACTGCCCCATAGGATTTCAAGGAAAGTCTGGTGGATTTGAACTGTCAGTCTTTTGGTTAGCAGCCATAGCTCTTAACCACTATGCCACCAGGGTTTCCTAATTGGCTTACTGATCAGATTTTTCTTTTGACAGTTCTTCACGTATCCGAAGTTTTTGAGGGGGTAAAAGAAGGCAACACACAGAGTGCTTAAACAGTGCCTGCTGGGCAGTGATGTTCGACAAATGTTAGTGATTGTCTCAATGGGCATTCTTCTCTAGGTGGAGGGGCAAGAAAATCTTCCTCCCATCAAAGACAGAAATTGATAGCAGATATCTTGCTTTGATTTAGGGGTTTCCTTACTCACGAAGCCAAATATGCACTTTTAAGAAATTCCTGACCAAAATTAATCCTGCCAGTGGTTTTTCTCTCACCCAGAATTGCAAATCCTTTCTTCCTGTTCAAAGCTGGCTTCTTTACTTTGAATTTCAAAAGATATGGCTGGGTGGAGGGCCAGAGACTATCTTGTGATCAGACTATCCTGTGATACCAGTGATTTCACTAAAAGGGCAGGGTTCAATCAATCATGTTAAGATTAAACAAACAAACAAACAAAAACACCAAATCTGTTGCCAAGGAGCCAATTCTGACTCACAGCGACCCTATAGTACAGAGCAGAACTGCCCCATAGGGTTTCCAAGGAGCAGCTGGTGGATTTGAACCACTGACATTTATGGTTAACAGCTGAACACTTAACCACCGCACCACCAGGCCTCTATATTAAGGTTAGCCAGTGGCTAGTCTTCTATATTTCTCCTTCCACTTTTCTTTGTAAGCCTCATTGTACAGAACTTCTCTGAGCCATTTGCTTTGTCTGGAATCAAAATGGTCTCCCTATATGTACATTTATATGTACACATAGGATAACTGATCAGAATGAAGCTTATGTTCAAATTTTGTTGAGATTTGATTATTTTTAACATTCCCCAAATGTTTCTCCTTAAATCAAGTGAGGAAATTCTAACTGGGCCATGAAGTTTACTGAGTCTAATGACAAAGTAAATTATAAATTGGCAGTGAAGTTTAAGCCAGTGATTAGTGATATCCATATACTGCAGAAATACTTTTTTTTTTTTAATGAGCTTTTTTAACTTTTATTTTAAGAAAGCATAAGTTTGTGTTTCTTAGCTAACCTTTTTAAGAAAGCACTGGTTTCTGCTACCTAATAGTTGAGCCTTCGAATACAATGCACAAAGATCTCTAGTTAAAGGAGATCCTCCTCCTGAACCAACATTGCTCATCCAGGATACTCCCAGAGTAGAGTGTTCGCCTGGACGCTACTGCAGGGAATGAGTGTTTTCAAGTCCTCTTGCTGAGAGAGAACATCTGCTTTGCATTGGCATGTACTTCAGAGAGCCCAGCCCATCCTCACCTAACAAGCAATTAACAATAATCTGGTTTCAGAAAATGAAATTCCACATATTGATTCTAAGGACTAGAGACAAAGTGGCCACCAGTTTAAGCACCTTGTCAGTGGCCTGTCCAAAAACCAAACTCATTGCTGTCGACTCCCACTCATAGCCACCCTATAGGACAGAGTAGAATTGCCCCATAGGGTTTCCAAGGCTGTAAATCTTTACGAAAGCAGCTGACGGCCACATCCTTCTCCTGCAGAGTGGTTGCCAACCTTTTGGTTAGCAGCCGAGCACTTAACTACTGTGTTACTAGGGCTCTTTTGGTGACCTATAATTCAAAAACCAACCAAACCCACAGCCATCAAGTCAATTCTGACTTATAGTGACCCTGTACGGTTTTCAAGGCTGTAAATCTGTATGGAAGCAGACTGCCACATCTTTCTCCCGAGGAGCCACTGGTGGTATTGAAACCGCAGCCCTTTCCGTTAGCAGCCAATCACTGTAACCACTGCACCCACCAGGGCTCCTTCTCTGAGGCCTACTAAAAAAAAAAAACAAAACATTGCCTTGGAGTCCGACTCACTCACAAGTGACTCAGAGTAGAACTGTCCCGTAGGGTTTCCAAGGAGTGGCTGGTGGATTTGAACTGCTGACCTTTTGGTTAGTAGCCATAGCTTAACCACTGCACCACTCATTAAATATTCCTCTGCCTAGTGCTGAAAAATGCTCTTTCCACTGAAGGCCTCCAGTTAGGGCATCTGATATGGTTATTCAGAGTTATAAGACTAGGACATACTCTGCTAAGCACCAAAGCTTAAATCTAAAAACACTTCTGTGGGTAAAAAAGAAGTGGAGAGAAAGCAAGGCGTCCCCTTCCCCCAAATAAAGGCTGGGGGTGGGAAGGATAAGGCTCCCTAAGGCAAACCATATGTGGAAAATGCTGCAAATAAATATTTGGCAAGCAGTAGTTTTATGGAGCTGGAAGGAATTGCTCTTGAAATATCAAGATGTGATTTCAGGCAAATTCTGAATGCTCCTTTGTTTAATGCAATCTTTTTTTAAAAAAAAAACATAATTAAGATCACATTATATGTAGTCTTCCACTTCATTTCACTTAAGCTATAGTTATTTTCCATGGCATTAAACATACTATAAAAAGATTGCATAAATACAAAAATAAAATACACAATTATTCTATCACTGGATGTCTTTTTACATCTTAGTATTAATAAGGATATGATAATTAAAATGATAATTAGATGGATTTAAATCTTGGGCTAGATTTTTTGATTATTCCCTTAGGATATTTTCTAAGAAGTAGAATTATTAATCAAAGAATGGGAATGGTTTTAAGGCTTTTCATGGGGTCAAACTTGTTCTGGTAGGTTTGAATAACTTTCCCACCAGTATGAATTTCTCAACATAGTGTCATAAGGACTGAGGGTGAATTTAAAAACAAACTTTGCTAATTTGGTATACGAAAATTAAACTGTTTTAAATTGGATGATTTTTATTAAATTTCAATTTTATTAAATTTCAATTGTCTCTCTTATTTTACCTTCTTTGAATTGTTATATTCTTTGACCATTTTCTCTTGGCATCTTAATGCTTTCTAAAAATACATTAGCAATTGGCATAATAAAATCTATTAAGAAAACATTCTACATCCCACTTTGGAGAGTGGCATCTGGGGTCTTAAACGCTAGCAAGAGGCCATCTAAGATGCATCAGTTGGTCTCAACCCACCTGGAACAAGAAAAATGAAGAATATGAAAGACACAAAATAATTATGAGCCTAAGAGACCGAACCAAAAAAAAAAACCCAAACCCAGTGCCGAGTCAATTCCAACTCATAGTGACTCTATAGCACAGAGTAGAACTGCCCCGTAGAGTTTCCAAGGAGTACCTGGTAGATTCGAACTGCTGACCCTTTGGTTAGCAGCCATAACATTTAACCACTATGCCACCAGGGTTTCCAAGAGACAGAAAGGACCACATAAACCAGAGACTACTTCAGCCTGAGACCAGAAGAACTAGATGGTACCCAGCCATAACTGATGACTGCCCTGACAAGGAATCCAACAAGGAAACCCTGAGGGAGCAGGAGAGCAGTGGGTTGCAGACCCCAAATTCTTGTAGAAAGGCCAGACTTAATGGTCAGACTGGGACTGGAGGGACCCCGGAGGCCATGGACCCCAGGCCTTCTGTTAGTCCAGGGCAGGAACCACTCCCAAAGCCAACTCTTCAGACAGGGATTGGACTGGAATAGGGGATGGAAAATTATACTAGTGAAGAACGAGCTTCTTGGATCAAGTGGTCACAAGAGACTATGTGGGCATTTCCTGTCTGGAGGGGAGACGAGAGGGCAGAAGGGGCCAGAACCTACCCGAATGGACATGAAGAGAGAGGGTGGAGGGAAGAACTGTTCTATCTCATCAGAGGGAGAGCAATTAGGAGTGTATAGCAAGGTGTATGTAAATTTTTTTATGAGAGACTGACCTAATTTGTGATCTTTCACTTGAAGAACAATAAAAATTAATTAAAAAAAAAAAACAAAAAACATTAGCAGGAGGTTGAGGGGAAATGGGGAGAAACTCTGAAAAGGTACATACAGGTTTTCTTTTTGGGGTGATGAAAATGTTGTAAAATTGATTGTGGTGGTGGTTATATTAAAACCCACTGTATGCTTTAAGTGGGTGAATTGTATGGTATGTGAACCCCAGTAAAGTCATTCCAAAAAATGAGCGTAAATTGTTATTAAGCCTCCCTTGTTCAAAATTTCCGTTTGCTTTTTCCTTTCTCATAATCAGAAGATAGACAGTTAGTTAAATCTATAATCTATTCCTATGAAAACACACATTAAAAATTAAATCCTTCATAAATAGGTTTATAATGTATAAAGGATATATAACGCTTTCAAATTTTAAAGACCTGTGGTCAACCAATTTTGCCTCTTTCTAGTCTGTTTCATCTAAAATGGGGCTCAAGATTATCCAGAGGGGTTTAACAGGTGAGATGACCTTTGGAACAGGTACTAAATGAGGGGGTGGGATATGCTTATGCGGTTAATTCAACACGCTTCCCTTTTCCAGCAGCTGTGACCACCATGTACTACAACAAGCAACAGATCCTGTTAGTCTTTGGCCATTGAGCTACTCTCTTCCTTCAGCAGAGGCATAGGATGCAAACTGCTGTTGTTGGTTACAGTCCAATTGATTTGTGGTGACCCTATGTATAATAACCATTAAATTACATTCTTCTCAAGTTCCCCACCCTGGCCCTTTTTCATAATCCGTGTTTAATTTTCTAACTTTGCCATACCCTTTTCCATTTACACATTTCTGCCTTGAGGATTAATCTTCTTGTTACCAATTGCCAATCTAACACAAAGGGTCCTTGTCTTTTCCTGAGTAAGAATACATGCAAAACACAAACTTTATCTTCAGCAAGGTTTATTGTGCTTGAGTCAAGCAAAAGGACCTCTCCAAAAGACTGACCTGAAAAGGGAAGCAAGGCTAGGGCTTATACGGGTTCGGTGTAGACAACAGAGTAATGAATATTTAGTGGGCTTCTTTCAAGGGGTGGGTACTTCTCAGAATGGTGGTGTATGCTGATTAGGTTGAGTCACACCTGGAATCTAAGATGGAACCCACTGATATTCAAGATGGAGTCCTCTTGGCAGCCTGTGGCATCATTTATTATGGGATAGAGCGCAAGTGCACTTGATCTTCGGCACGACATCACCATCTTCGGAGGGCTAAGGAAGGTTAAACATGGGTCACAATTTGTTCTTCTGCATATGAGGAGCCTGTAAAGGGCAGGGCGGGGGGGACTAGAGAACCCTAAGAAGGAGATAATAATTCATGGGTTGTTTCAATCTTAGATTGACAGGGTGCGTTCCTGCCTACCCAACTTCTAGATGGTAATCTTTTAACAGCTCTTTTGTTTCCCCCCGCCCCCGCAATTAATCCTATGTCTCAATCCCCCGAGATTCTGATTTTAATCACGACAAATGACCTTGTTAGTTATAATGTACCACATCAACCACTAAATTTAATGAGTACAAATATCAAATATTTAAATTTAACATTTGGTAGCAAATGAAAAAGGAATAATTCGTGGAGATAAGGCATTGGTTTCTGAATGGCTGATTTTAATGGTGATTGACTGATTTCAACTGCATCTAGTAATGTCCACATTCATAAGAGAAAACTTACTTTTGCCATGGAATAATGTTGAATTCATTTTATACTTAATGTGAGGAATTTTTATTTTTTCTAAGCAACTGAAAAGGTCCAGTTCAATTGACCCTACAGACAAATGAACTAAAACATGGCTACTTCCTCCTAAAACAACTACAAAAAATGAATGCGCTGATGTTATTTCATTTAAGTGAATTGTACTTGAATGAATGACACAAATACACGCTTAGAGACAAAAATCCTCCATGTTTTCAAGACCGGGCAGCTAGTTACTGTGGTCTGGGAAGAACCTGGGTAATTGCCTGTAAAGAACCATTTTTGTTAGCCTTTGTCCTTTACTAAGTAGTATGTGATTTAGAAAATATTGGAGTCATTATTCCCTGTCCTTGAGCATACAGAATGTGACCAAGCTGGAGCTGGGCCCACAAGGACCGATCAACTGGGCCCTTAAGTAAGTATAAAGACAATAGAATATGTAGGATAATCTTGGAAAATATCCTTTAGGGAACCTTTCACATAAGCCAGAACACAAAAGTCTTTCCACTCTTACCTTTTTCTATTAACATTTAGTGAATAGGAATTTGTCGGACCAATGAAGACCCTCCTGACTGTCATTACTGAAACCTGTAGCAATGATTGTTGAGAGGGACAACAACAAAATCTTCCTGCTGATTTAGGAAACAATACCGGAATCATTATTCCCTGTCCTTGAGCATAGAAAATGTGACCTAGCTGGAGCTGGGCCCACAAGGACTCACAAGAACATATCAACTGGGCCCTGAGATAAAGAGAATAGATGTGACAATCTCGGAAATTGTCTTTTAGGGGAGAAAAATATCTTTTTAGGGGACTTTTCACATAATGCCAATCAAAGAGAACACAAAAGACTTTCCACTTTTTTTCTATTAGCATTTGGTGAATAGAGAATTTGTTGGACCAGTGAAGACCCTCCTGACTGTCAGTTACTGAAACCTGTACCAATGATTGTTAAGACAGGCAATTCAAAATGTAGGAGCACAGTTTCTAGCCAATCGGTGAAAAGGTGAACATTTCAAAGGTTTTGCCCATTTTTTAATGTTAATATATACTGATGACTCTTTCTTTGGATTTGGACAGACATGGCTGCGGCAGCATGCTGGTCAGTTTTCCCATTTTTGCTTATTCTGTAATATTTCCTTGGACTCGGGCAGACATGGCTCTGGCAACATAATTGTCTGCTTCCCACTTTTGTCTTTTAGAAAATTTGCAGAATAAAACTTTCTGCCTTCTTTATTAAACTTTATGATGTTCTTTTCCCTACAACATATGTCAGCCTTGATACAATACTTCATTAGCTAGCATACTTTGATCACAGTTTTGCAATTTTTGTATGTTTAAGGATTTCCAATTTTATTTGTATGGCTTCTAATAATTTCCTATAAGACTTTAAGTGACAGTAAAAAAAAAAAAAAACTTAAGCTTAATAACTGACATTACGATGTAACTTAAATAACTTGTACATAACTTGTGTTTCGGTTCTCCTGAACGTATCATCAGCTTCCTTCTGAAATTTTGAAACTACCCTTCTGATTTCCTCAAACTGCTTTTCAGAATAACTTAAATTTAGTGGTTTCAAGTTCTTCTGAAAAGTTTAAAAATGAAATACTTTTAGTTTCTATACAGTCCCTGAACAGGTATTACCTGTAGGGTAGCGTTTGCAGACATTTTTCAACAAGTACCATGCTAGAAAGATGAGCTATCTCAACTGCGTAAAAGAAGGTGGGTTCGGTTTTAGCATGGGGCTGAGGAGATGGACTCTGAAGTCTTATTTTCACACCTATGGGGAAGGAAAAAATCCCTTGAAACTTGACAATTTAAATGTAAATGAGATGCAGTCACACTACAACAAAGCAAGAGCGCTGTGATAAATGCTATATTGAGCTATTTTTAAAACTAATTTTCAATTCTGCTTCATCCAAAACACATAAAACAATGCAAATAGGGCAGGAGGTTAACAACCTTTGGTTACGTGTAAGGGGTAGACAGGTGTTCGCTGTACCACTGGTTTAACTTTTCTGTGGATTGGAAAACTTTCAAAATGAGAAAAGTTCTGTAAAACAAGACACCAAGAATGCACTTAAAAAAAAAAAATATATATATATATATATATATATGTCACTGAACGTCTCTGGTCTTAGAGTGAAAAAAAAAAAAAAAAAGCCTTACCTTGTAGGTGACACCTTTCTGCTAAAAAAGAACATGGTAGAAATATTTGACATGCCTTAGAAGAAAAAAATTGGTTTAGAAACCAATAGAGACAGAGTATTATGTACCTAATGCCCTCATCAACTTTGTGTCAAGTTTTCAAAGTAAAGTGAGCCTTCCTCTTGGCCTAACACTGGCCACCATGCTAATATACAGAAACACAGCAGTCCACGGACATGCACGCTTACATATGATGATCCAGGTTCAAAAAACGGCATGAAATTTTCATTTAGTGTGGTCAATATAGCAAAACTCAATAAAATGTTGTTTTTCATCTTTAGAAATAAAAACATGTTTTATCAGTGAATGCCTGAAACTGGTATTATGAAATTCTCATGTACTGTTTAAGTCTCCTATGTTTTAAAAATAAAGTCCATGGCTTTGAAGAGTTTTAAAAGTCTAATGGTAAATGTTCACCACCACCTGTCTATCAGTTTGTCATACTGTGGTGGCTTGCGTGTTGCTGTGATGCTGGAAGCTATGTCGCCAGTATTTCAAATACCAGCATGGTCACCCATGGTGGGTAGGTTTCAACAGAGCTTCCGGACTAAGGCAGATATAGGAAGAAAAGCCTAGCGATCTACTTCCAAAAATTAGTCAGTAAAAACCTTATGGATTACAACTTAACGCTGACTCGCTGGCTCTGGACATGTAACTGGAAGGGATCAATTGCTGGAAGGGGGTATCATGTGTAGAGAAGTTTAGGGCCAGTGAGGGCAAGGAATACCCTCAGTTGGATGGATTAGCACAATAGTCCCTACGATGGACTTGAACATGTTGGCAATTGTGAGGATGACTGAGGACTGGCAATGTTTCATTCTGTTATACAAGGCAGACTCAAAGACAGCTATCTATCTACTTAAATGATAAAGCTTCACATTTTCTGTTAGATCTTTGGCTGCAGAAGGTCAGCTTATCAAACTGACTTTGAGCTATGACACAGCATGATAGCAACTCCAAATCAGCTGTCTTTTGGGTAAAAATGGAGAGCGTATGCTATAAATAATATCAATATCCATGCAATCTCTTCCAAATCTTAAATTCGTGTTAGGATTCCCAGGCCTTTGAGTAAGCCATGTGGAATAAAAGTGCCATTCTTCCTCCATTTCTGGAAGGTTATGATAACCAAAACCAAACGAAACCCAGTGCCATTGAGTCGATTCCGACTCATAGCGACCCTATAGAGGGAAATTACAACCAATAGGCTAAGGAGCTGCACAGGTAACGTGCAGCAGTAACAGCAGAGGTCAGTTCTTTTCCAGTGAAGGCACAGGTGACATGAGGAAACCTTGACCCTGGAAGTTTGGACACAAAGGGATTCAACAAACAACCTTTATTTCTGGAGATAGTGTCAATTGCTAGTTTTTAGAAATCATTAAAAAGAAACAGAAAAAAATTCATTGCCATTGAGTCGATTCCGACTCACAGCAACTATGTGACAGAGAACTGACCCATGGGGTTTCTAGGACTGTCATCTTTACAGAAACAGACTGCCACATCTTTCTCCAGCAGAGAGGCTAGTTGGTTTGAACCACCAACCTTTCCGTTAGCAGCTGAGCACTTAACCACGGGGCCACCAGGGCTTGTTTTAAAAATCACGGCCTTCAGTAATTGGCTAAATATGACAACTCCTCTTCCCCTCCTCCCAAGGCTATTTTATCCATTCTCTCTTCTCTGTACTAGTTGGTGACAATCAAGTCACATTGGAGTACTGAGAGAGTAATATAGGGTCCCATCAAAGTTAGGAGCCCTAGTGGTGCAGTGGTTAAGAGCTTGGCTAACCAAAGGTTGGCAGCTCGAATCCATCAGCTACTCCTTGGAAGGTCTATGGAGCAGTGTCTCCATGAGTTGGAACTGACTTGATAGCAACAGGTTTAGTTTTGTTTTTTGTTTTATCAAAGTTAAGCCTTGGTATCCAGTTTGACAGCAGGGTTTGTGCAGAATTGAGAGAGAAGCAGGGAGATAAATATATGGAAAATTTTTCTTGCGTTAACTCTTTAAGAAACTATAATAAAAAGATCTTAGCTTTTCTGATAACCTAAGATGATTCATAAATTACCTGAAAAAAAGTGCATTGTTATAAGCAAAAATTAGTCAAAAGTAACTCATGTTAAATCAAGTACTTTAAGTTCCCTGAGATGACATATAGGTATATACTCCTCACTTGTGAGGTAGTTAAGTTCCAAAGACCAGGTCATTATGCAAATATCAGCATTATGTGAAAATAGAGGATGACCACATCATTACACAACTGCCAAATTACATCATTCCATAACTGCCAAACCACTGAGAATCATGGCCAAGTCAACACATAACTCTAACCATCACTCTCGCCTCACACCTCAGCATTCGTTACTGCCAGATGTATGTTGCTAATGTGCAAAATAGTTGGATAGTAGATTTTTTACTATTGTCATAAATGCGAAATGTCAGATAACAAGGTATTTGGTAAGAGCAGGTGTACTACACAGCGCAGTGTTGTAATAGAAAGTAAATTATTCACAAGGATCATTGAGAGTCAAATCAAATTTCTATTTCAACAAATATACAAAAGCTGGACAATGAGTAAGGAAGATGGAAGAATTGATGCCTCTGAGTTATGGTACTGGCGAAGTATACTGAATATACCATGGACTGCCAGAAGAATGAACAAATCTGTCTTGGAAGAAGTACAGCCAGAACAATCCTTAGAAGCAAGGATGGCGAGACTTCATCTCATGTATTTTGGACATGTTATCAGGAGGGATCAGTCCCTGGAGAAGGACTTGCTTGGTAAAGTAGAGGGTCAGTGAAAAACACAAGATCCTCAATGAGATGGACTGGCACAGTGGCTGTAACAATGGACTCAAGCACAGTAACGATTGTAAGGATGGTGCAGGACCAAGCAGTGTTTCATTCTGTGGTACGCAGGGTCACTATGAGTTGGAACTGACTCAGCGGCACCTAACAACAACATACAAGATAAATTAGACCTTTATGATTGGTTGTTGCTACAAATTTATTCAAATCAGGAAAATTATCATATCAAAATAATTTTGGCACAGGTTGATTATTTTCCTTTTGTTAAGCATTTTTGATTTAAGTCCCTGAGCTTTTAGCAGGCCGAGTTTTGCACCTCACCTCTCCCTGCCACCTCTCCCACATTTGCTGTCTCTTCTGGCCTCATTGCTACCCACCACCACACATTCACAAACCACATAGCCAAAGAAAAGAGTTGTGAAGACAACTACATCTTTTCCTCCAACAAAATCTTGGCTCCCAGCCTCCCCTCTTTAATGATGCTGGAGATTTAATGCTATAACCTTTCTACCAGACTTGCTCTGCCGAAAACATGGAGATTCTCTGACATAAAGCCTTAGCAGAATCCCTGTCCCCAAAAGTTCCCCATACAGCTTTTCTGATGCAGAGAAGTCAGATGGTGTTCATTCTGCGCAGCACCCTTCTTTCTAAAGTTGCCTACCACGGTAAGTGTTTTAAAGGCTCCAGAGCTTTATGCCTCAGGTGCTCATCCAAACACTGGAGAGCAAAGAGGTCAACATCCACGTCAAACTTGTTGGCAAACAAGTGGTGCTTGCGTAGCATCCAGTTCAAGTCCCCTGACCCAAAAACACACACGGAGCGCACGTGGACGCCACTGCAGGGCGGGTAGGGGGCGCCCTTGGAAACATCGCCTTCATAGTAGTGCCATTTGACAAACCTCACAACCGCCTGCATGTCAGATGTGTCGTACTTATAGCTCAAGGGCAGTGCACCGGGGACTTCAGGGATCCTTTGAATGGTGGCCCAGAGATATTCATCGGGGCTGTAGGTGTCTTTTGCCCACTCTATAAACTTTTGGATTTTTTCATTTTCTAGCACGTAACCCACATAGTTCCTACTGACCACAAAATAGGCACTGCCTGAGAAAATGGGTGTTTCGAGAGGAGGATGCACTTTATCTGCCCCAGTGTTTGTTAGCTTCCCATCAATGACTTCATAACGCTTTTTCCACCTTTCCACTTTGTGGGGTGGCATTTTCTCAGTTTCGAGGTTGTTTTCACCCATGAATGACTTGAGCTTCCTGACAATTTCCAGATTGGTTTTAATAGGAAAATCCATACCACAAAGATTTATCAAGTACTTCCAGTCCGCACTCATTCTGTAGAGGTCCTTCATGCAGTTGAGGTCTGCCTGGACCCGGCTCCATGAAGCATAGACCACACTCTCCAGCTGGCTGGCCACAAAGACATTACTAAAACAGGACGCAATGCCCATCACTGCACCTAAAAAGGAATCCTCAGACTTTTTGTCCACGTGAATACAATAGAAATTCTGAGGCACATAGATGGCCCTCAGGAGCCTGTCGAGCATTTCAATTTTGTGGTGAACTACTATAGAATATGCAATTGGAAACTCTGCCTCTTCTTTGCTAAGGGTATCTGTGATATATTTGCGCCTCTTGGTGAAAGATGTACAATCACTGGTCATGTTTATATAATCGTAGGTTGTCCACCGAGGGTGCTTTTTAAATTTTACTGTTAGCATTTCGAGCTTTGCCTTTTGGATTTCATCTGCATCACCCTGTAAAACTTTGGTACAATTAATATCACTACTAGGATTCTCTTCAGTCAGTTCCAAGTCTCTAATGCTTACAAATTCAGTCTTCTGATGAATTCTTAAAACAGAGAAGGTGACTAGGGAAAAAATGGCAACTAAGAAGTAGTATTTAGTGGGATAAGAAAACAGTCTCCTCCGCAGAAGCTTCCTCAGCATTTCAAACAACCGTCGGGGCCTTGGCTTTGTAAAGGGCAGTCTTCTAGGCTTCAGACACCACTGATTTTCCCTCTCCTGTGGACTTGGGAGTTGTCAGTTTGCATTTATCACAGGTGCAAAGACATTTTGAAATGGAGGACAGTACTGGAAAAAAAAAATAGAAATGAAGTATGTAAATATAAAATTTTCCACTACATTTTCTCAAGGCTCAACTGTCCTCTTTGCTATGAAATCAAATTCTGTAAAGTCAGATGTTTAAAACAAAGTGGGTCAATAGGAGGAGAAGGGGTAGCATTATAGGAAACCCACAGTCTCTAGTATTTATGCTTGTTTCAACAACAAAAAAAACTAGTTATAAGGATGCATTGGAATATGCTATGCTATAATACAAATTTTACTTGTTAGGTATGTACCAAAAACCCACTGCTGTCAAGTTGATTTCAACTCATAGCAACCCTATAGGACAGAGCAGAACTGCCCCACAGGGTTTCTAAGGCTGAAATCTGTATGGAAGCAGACTGTTTATCTCCTACAAAGCAGCTGGTGGGTTTGAACTTCCTACCGTTTGGTTAGCAGCCAAGCACTATAACCCCTGCATCACCAGTGCTCCTAGTTAGATATATACAGGTATTAAAAAAAACAGTTGAAGACCTAAGCTACAATGATTGTGAGCTGTCCATAATTAGAAGGTTTTTGACGCTGCACCAATTCCAAGAATTACCACCTGTTATGGATTAAATTGTGTTCCCCCAAAATGTGGGTCAACTTGGCTAGGCCATGATTCCCAGTATTGTGATTGTCCACCATTTTGTCATCTGATATGATTTTCCTATGTGTTGTAAATTCTACCTCTATGATGTCAACAGGGCAGGCTTAGAGGCAGTTATGTTAATAAGGCAGGACTCAATCTACAGGATTAGGTTGTATCTTGAGTTGATCTCTTTTGAGATATAAAAGAGAGAGAGCAGAGAGATGGGGGACCTCATGCCACCAAGCAAGAAGAGCCAGGAGTGCACGTGACCTTTGGACCTGGGATCCCTGCACTGAGAAGCTCCTGGACCAGGGGAAGATTAATGACAAGGACCTTCCCCTAGAGCCAATAGAGACAGAAAGCCTCCCCTGGCATTGGCACCTTGAATTTGGACTTCTAGCCTCAAAGGCTATGAGTGAATAAATTTCTCTTTGTTAAAGTTGTCCACTTGCGGTATTTCTGTTATAGTGGCACTAGATAACTAAGACAGAGCCCCTTGCCTTGATGGCACAGTGGTTAAAGCAATAGGCTACCAACTGAAAGGTCAATGGTTTGAGCCCACCAGTCACTTTGTGGGAGAAAGATGTGGCAGTCTGGTTCCATAAAAAGATTTCTGCCTTGGGAACCTTATGGGACAGTTCTACTCTGTCCTACGGAGTCACTATGAGTTAGCATCAGTGCAACAACAACAGGAACAGGTACCGGCCTTGAAGTAATTCTTAGCATTGGTGCAGCATCGAAAACCTACTAACTGTAGTAGTTAGTTCAATAATTGAAGCGTAGGTCTTCCACTGTTCTTTACACCTCTATATCTCTAACAAGGAACCATGGTGGCGCAGTGGTTAAGCATTCAGCTGCTAACCAAAAGGTTGGGGTTCTAATTCACCAGCCACTCCACGGGAGAAAGATGTAGCAGTTTGCTTCTGTAAAGATTTACAGCCTTGGAACCTTATGGGGGCACTTCTACTCTGTCCTATAGGATTGTTGTGAGTCGAAATTGACTTGATGGCGATGGGTGGTCATGCCTTGAAGCCACTGCTAATTTGGGTTCCTCCTGATAGATGCATTAATGCCCATCACCTGGCTTCAGCAGTCCTGGGGATTAGAAGACATCATATTCATTCTACTCTGGGCTGATTTAGGATTAGGGAAACGCTTTGGGAGAAATTCACAAATGGCTGTGACTTCTAGACTTTTTTAGGGAAGGATAGGTCAAATGAATTTTCAAACTAGACTGAAAAGGCTCGACTGAAACCAGGCCAGACTTGGGAGACGAATGTGAGTTTACCGGACACTGAGTTCAGTTCCATGCCAGGCACTACAGGAAACAAACATAACCCACAACAGACTGCCAGTTCTGCATTCCCTGCATTGGTTATGTTACCATAATTAAGCCGTGCAAAAAAACAACAATCATATGCAAATTATAATCTGCGACACACCTTATGCCTATACTCAAATTCCAGGAACCCAACTCACTTTTACAATGTAAAATGTTTAAAAACATTCAAATGTTGCTTTGTTTTAAAAAATCACTTTTGTAATTTGGCAACTGGTTCTATAACTAATAAGTGTTATTCTATGAAGGAAGTCAATTGTACCCGTATCAAATTTTTAGAGATTTTAAACTAGTTTTTAGCACCACAATTAATACTGGAACTTCTAAATGTTTCCTTAATAAGTTGTCAATATTAATAATTAAGCAATAATAAATAATTGAACATGATTAGTATAGAATAATGTTAAGAAAAGTACTTAAACTTTTTACCAGTTAGAATGAAGCAAAGTCTGGCTCATTTAGTCTTGTTTCCAGGTAAAGTCCTGTGACCATCCAGAGCATATCTTACATGATCAAGTTTCTTAAATATACTCGGTGTTCAGCAATCGTGAGTCCCATGAGGCTTTTTAAAAATCTGTGAAATGAAAATGGAAATGTGTGAAGGGAATGTATACGCATCCATGAGTACACACACACTCAGAAAGCACATGGGTGAACTAATCTTATACATTTACTCATTTCTCAAAATTATACCTAATTCTTTTTTTCTCTTTTAAAATTTCTTTCTTTCTAGTCTTATTTTTCCTAATACTGTGTTTGTGGATTGAAAAAGTTTGAAAGAAAACTCTAGTAGCGCTTCCCCAAGTGTATGCCAAAGAATGGTCCAACATGATCAGGAACTCTGACATACCCTATCCCAACTCTGAAGATTCCCAGTGTTCAGTAGCACATTAAAGCCAATCCTCTAGCTGAAGTAGCTGTTCATCTCCGTGTTGCCCAACTATTTTGATAACCCACTTCTCCACTCTCTATTAGCAATCAAACATTGAGGGATGTTGCTAAAAAGAAATCCAATCAACAACAACAACAACAACAAAATACTGACAAATCTGAAACAGTAAAACATCAGCACACTAAACAAATTAAGCAGTTTGAGCCAAAATAAATGAAATAGAGAATAGAAAAACAATGAAATAGAGAAAAGTCAATGAAACCAAAAGCTGGTACTTTGAGGAGACCACAACAAAACTGACAAAACTTTTAACTAAACTGACCAGATGAAAAAGAGAAAGCACAGGATTGCTAAAATCAGGAATGAAAGAGGGGACATTATTACCAATCTTACAGACATAAAAAGGACTATAGGGAACACTATGAAAAGGTGTATGTCAACAAATTAGATTATCTAAATAAAATGGACCAATTCCTAAAAAGACAAAAACTACAGACACTGGCTGAAGAAGAAATAGAAAATCTGAAGGGATCTACTTCACACGAAAGAAGTTCAGGCTTAGGTTGGCTTTACAGGTTAATTTTACAAAACATTTAAAGAATTAATACCAATCCTTTATTAATGCTTCCAAAGATTAGAATTCTATGAGTCCAGTATTGCCCTGATACCAAAACCAGACAAAGATATTGCCACAAAACTACAGAACAATATCCCTTATGAATATAAATGCAAAAATCCTCAACAAATTCTAGCAAACCAAATTAACAGCATATATATATATACCGGAAACCCTGGTGGCATAGTGGTTAAGTGCTACAGCTGTTAACCAAGAGGTTGGCAATTCGAATCCGCCAGGTGCTCCTTGGAAACTCTACAGGGCAGTTCTACTCTGTCCTAGAGGGTCGCTATGAGTCAGAATCGACTTGACGGCAGTGGGTTTGGTTTGGTTTTGGTATATGTATACCAGGATGACTAAGTGAGATTTATCCCAGGAATGCAAACTTGGTTTAACATGTAAAAGTCAATCAATCTAACATTTTAATGGAATAAAGGAGCCCTGGTGGCACAGTGGTTAAGTGCTCGGCTGCTAACCAAAAGGTCAGCAGTTGGAACCCATCAGTCGCTCTGTGGGAGAAAGATGTGGCAGTCTGCTTCCATAAAGATTACAGCCTTGGAAACCTTATGCAGCAGTTCTACTCTGTCCTGTAGGGTTGCTGTGATTCGGAATCAACTTGATAGTATCGGGAAAAAATGGAGGAAAGTCATCCGTTAAATAATTCGATTTTCCCCGAATGAAGAAAACTGTTTCCAGATTGAAAAGCCTCCTGGAGTCCAGCACAATGGATTTAAACAGACCCACACAAAGTCATATCATGAAATGTCAGAATACCAGGCAGGTAGAGAGTAGGGGGCTTCCTATAGGCTTCTGTTATGGATTGAATTGTGTACCCCCCCAAATGTGTGTCAACTTGGCTAGTCCATGATTTCCAGTATTATGTGACTGCCCACCATTTTCTCATCTGATGTATTTTTACTAAGTGTTGTAAATCCTACCTCTATGATGTTAATGAGGCAGGATTCAATTCAGAAGGTTAGGTTATGTCTTAAATCAATTTATTTTGAGATATAAAAGACAGAAGCGAGCAGAGACATGGGTGACCTCCTACCACCAAGGAAGCAGAGCCAGGAGCAGAGCTCATCCTTTGGACCCAGGGTTCCCGTGTGGAGAAGCTCCTTGTCCGGAGCAAGACTGATGACAAGGACCTTCCCCCAGAGCCAACACAGAGAGGAAGCCTTCCCCTCGAGCTGGTGCCCTGAATTTGGACTTTGAGTCTCCTAGACCGTGAGAGAATACCTTTCTCTTCATTAAAGCCACCCACTTGTGGTATTTGTTACAGCAGCACTAGATAACTAAGCTTCCAAAGAGGAGGTGGGGGGAATAAGCCACATAAAAACTATCCAGAAGCAGGACAATTTCGTACTTCTCAAAAGCAGCAGCAGAAGCCAGAAGACAATAGAGCAATCAATGCCTAAAATATGTTGAAGGAAATTGAATTCCAGCTGAGGATTCTTATACCTAGGTGAACTACTAAGCACATATAAGAGCAAAATAAAAGCATTTTAAGGCAAGCAAATACTTATAATATTCACCCCTATGCATCCTTTCTCAGAAAACTACTAGAGGATTAAGCTCCACCAAAATGAAAGTATAAACCAACAAACAGGAAGACACAAGAATCAGAGAGAGTATTTAACACAATAAGGAAGAAAAGGGAATCCCGTGATTATGGTAAAGGGACATCCTAGGTTGTGAAACAGGCCATTTGACAACCACAGCAGACTGGAGCAGGTCAGAGGGCCTTGGGAGCGCCGTCTTCGGGAAAAAGGAAGCGATGGCATAACTGATTGGAATAAACATATTGAAAAGCAATTTGAACAACTGGCAAAGTTTGGAGTTGAATTTGTTATAACTACATTGAAAACAAAAAACAATGAAGGTGAACAAGGAGATAGTTATGACTCCAAAGAAATGAAGCAGTCATGCAGTAATGAAAAAAGCAACCACAGTGTACTATGTGGCTTAATTCAAAGTTTTAATAATATAAACACTATTTGCCCAACCAAAATTCAATAAAACTTTACTAGAGGCACAAAGCAAAGGATGAGTGTGGGCAAAAAAGGGGTTGTGTACACTACCAAGCATGGTGATAAGGGTGTATTTTTAATTACTCTTTTTTTTTTTTTGGTAAAGGTTTCTTTTTCTAATTTTCTTCTGCTATGAAGTTCCCTTGACTTCAACTACTCAAAATGGTAAGGATCAGAGAGACAATGTGAAGTGCTGTAAACAGTACAACCCAGTTCAGGATTGATTTCAGTGATAAATAGATGAGATAAGAGTAAGAAAATCCCCAAACCACTAATTTATCACATCTAGATTTCACCTTAGAATAAGGAAGGAACACGAGAAGACCTAACAATGCAGAAAATAAGAGCTATACTGGCATCTCAAAATTAAAATCTACTAAGATCTGACTAGCGTATGCTTCTATATGTTAAATGAAACAATTCCAAGATGAAAGAAAGTATTCAGCCCAGTATCACACATTTACTAAATCCATCGCCGTCAAGTCGGTTCCAACTCATAGCGACCCTATAGGACACAGCAGAACTGCCTCACAGAGTTTCCAAGGAGCGCCTGGTGGATCTGAACTGCCAACCTTTTCGTTCATTATATGGAAGAGAAATTAAAAAATTTAACAAATGAGATACCTGTGGCTCAAGCTAGATTTTGATTCCTTTTTTGACTGTAAGAAAGATAAAGCAGGGACCTCAGAAGGAAATAATATATGTTTATTATAAATTAGCATAACATAACAGATGAAGAGCTTTAAGCAGAAGTTTTTTTTTAACATACAGGAACACTTATCTCTAAGAACAATCTGGATTTTTCTGCTCAGCCTCTAATTATACCTGAGACATCTGGACAAGGAGTAAGACATGAAGGGGCTCTACAACGGTTAGTTCAAGGTTATTGCTGATAGATACACTATCAACTTCAACAAAGAAAAATGCAGAACCCAAAAAAGTTCTGTTCTCCATACAACAAAAATAATTCTGATCTTCAATCCTAATCAAAATATTGCATATGAAACTCAATTCTACCTGTTCTACCACTTTTTTTTTTTAAAGTAATGGAAATGCTTTCTTTAAAAAATAAACACATGCAGACGTGCATCTGTACACATAGCTTGTGCACATGTCTGTAGGTCTTCATGGGTAATGTATAAACAAATAGCTGGATGGATAAACCCTTCCTTCTGCAGTAAGAAGCAGGGTTGAAGTTAGTTCAGTTGGCCTTTGGCTCCAGTGAATACTTTACCTGGGCTCAATTCCAGCCTTTCAAGGACTACTGTTCTGCAGCCTAGAGGCAGTGGTGACTGGAACAAAATGCCCACTACTGTGATCCATGCCAAAGCCATGCAAGTATCTCAGAAGGTCATTACCCAAGCCAGAGCACCCAAATGCCACCACAAAGCAGGCCAAAGGAAAAAGCAGGAAACAGGTAAGATCACAAGGTGAGGCCTTTCTATTCAGGATGGAACTCCTTCTGGCCACATGGGCCTCCAGGGCCACACCTCATCTGAATGCCTGGTCTCTGCCCCAACCCACAGGCTTGCCCTACTTTGATGACTTCTCTGACACCTGACTATTGCTCGTAACTCACTACTGTGAGCTGCTTAGTCTATGACATCTCATGTTGAAACAAACTCCTCAGACCCTAGTCCTGCCTGCCCCTTCAAACTGGTCAAGAAGGGTTCTTGGGGGCCTTCTCCATTACTTAGCACCATGATTACAAAATTAAAAACAAACAAAAAAATGTTCCATGGTTTAGGCTGTTGTTTCCCTGAATTCGCCCCAGAGTTTTCTTGGGCTCCAGTCAATGAAACATTAGGCAATAGGGAACCTTCCTGACCAGCACTGGACCATGTCTCTTGCCTCATTTGGAGAGGGGGCTTCCAGCATGAAATAAGATATCACGACTACAGCCAGATGGCGTGACAGAAGACCAGGAGCGCCAAGATCATGTCTTTTTTCTTTGGACCCCCACATCCCACAGCCAGGTCAGCCTTCTTCATGATCTATGAGCTGTTCTACACCAGTGATATCAAGTTAGAAATTCAGTATTCCTGCCACATAGATCCACTGATCTCTTCCATTATATCATCTTCATCGAATGCTTGGAGAATGTTCATGTAACTCAGTAATTTTTTTCATATCCCCTGCATGCATTTTCCCATAACTTCCACCCAGGAAGATGCAACATTCCAGATATACTGACTGTTGTGTGATTTATCATAACTCAATGAATCACACAATTCATGTCATAAATCAGAGACTAACTATACTTAATGGCTTAAAACAACAACAGCTTGTTATTTCTCACTACTTTGAAGGTCATTCCTCTGATGGTTTCACCTGGGCTCACTTGGAGAACTCAGAAGCTGAACCCCAAAGCAAATAGTGGGGAAAGCTAAGAGGCAACCCATTTTACAGCAGAGCCACCACCACCATCAACCACCCTCCCAAATGGCTCAGGTATTGGCATCACAGTTTCTCTGGAAGTCATGGTGAAGTGGAGTTGCAAACTAAGGACTGGGTGAAAATCTATTTAAGAAGCAGTTAGAAGCCCTGGTGGAGCAGTGGTTTGGCACTCAGCTGTTAACCCAAAGGTCAGCAGTTCAAACCCACCACCTGCGCCGTGGGAGGGAGATGTGACAGTCTGCTTCTTAAAGATTACAGCCTTGGAAACCCTATGGGGCAGTCTACTCTGTCCTAGAGGATTGTTGTGAGTTGAAATCAACTAGACGGCAATGGGTTTGGTTTTTGGTTTAGTAAAGATTGCTTCCCCTATTCTTCTTAACTAAGCACAAAACCTTCCTGACCTCAGAAGGAGATTCTGGAGAATGTAAACCACAGGGTACTGATCTGAAAGGCACAAACACAGATGAGGGCAGTAGTACCAACATGAAAGCAGAGAGATTAAGTAAAACCTTCCCTACTCAATTTCCAGAATGTTGGCGGGCGAGCTCATACCTTTCAGGCTTATACTTCAGAGAACAGAGAATTAGCAGACATCTGAGAAAAGCCTATGCACAAAAGAAATCAAAACACACAGGGAAAAAAAAAAAAAAAAACACCTTAGGAGGTGTCTTAGGTGAGGTTCTCTAGAGAAGCAAAACCAGTAACACATATAAATGTATATACAGAGAGATTTATATTAAGGAAATGGTTCACATGCTTGTAGAGGCTGGAATGTCCCAAGTCTGTGGGTCAGGATAGAGGCTTCTTCTGATGAATGTAGCCACAGGGGCTGGCGAGTCCAAGATCAGGAAGGTCAGAGAGCAGGGCTCTTGCTTAGAGGCTGTGAAGATTGATCAATCCCAAGATCAGAAGGCAAGACCACAGGTAAGCTGTCAGCTTAAGTCCCAAGAACTGGAGGTCAGACGAACAGGCCAGCTGCAGGATCCAGAGCAAGCAAAAGCTCTGGAGCCTTGCCAGAACGTCCACTTATACTTGATGCAGGCCACACACCCAAGGAAACTCCCTTTCAGCTGACTGGCTATTCATAGCAGATCCCATGATGGAGCTGATTACAACATCTTTCAATTGCCAAACTACATTATAACTGCCAAACCACTGAGAATCATGGCCGAGCCATGTTGACATACAACCGTAACCATCACAGAAGGGTAAAAGTTAACTATTTCTATATAATGAACCACAATATTTAATGGCTTAAAACAGCAAAAATTGTTATTTCTCATTCACTTTGAAGGTAGTTACTCTCGTGATTTCACTTGGGCTCACTTAGGCAGATACATTAAGCAAGAATATTATCTAGGTTGGAAGGTCCAAGATTGCTCATGCCTGCATCTGGTGCTGGCTGTCAGGCTGGGGCATCTTTCATCCTCTGGAAGGCTATACTGGCTTCCTTACACAACACTCTCAGTACAGTGTTCCAAGAGAACAAAGGTACAAGCTGTGAGCCACCATAAGGCCTAGGCTCCAGAACATGCACATTACTTCTGCCACATTCTATTAGTCAAAGAAAGTCATAAGGCCAGTTCAGATTCAAGAGGAAATAGATTTCACCTCTGGATGGAAGGAAAAGCAAAGTCATATTGCAAAGAGGAATGCAGGCTAGAATGAGAGGAACGTGTACTCACTGAATATTCTACTGCAAGAGGGAAATAAAGATCAAGCAAGAAGATACAAATTTCAAAAAAGAAAACTAGTATTATTATCTGCAGACAGGTAACAAGTTATCACAGCAATGAAATAAGAACAAGAGACTATGAAAAAGGAACAGAAGACAAAAACAAAAAAAAGAGCCTTTAGAAATCAAAGATACAAGAGCTGAAATAATATATTCAAAAGAATGGTAGATGCTGAAGTCAACTCCAAGAAAGTAGAGCAAAAAGACAAATAAATTGAAAACAGAGAGAAAACATGTAAATTAGAGCATTTGTAAGGATCCACTATCCAGACAACAGTGTTTCACAAAGAGAGAAAGAAGAAAACGAAGGGAAGGAATTCTTCAAACAAAAAAAAATTACGAAAATGAGGATACTGATTTTATCAGCCTGAAAGAGCTCTATTGGTGCCCAGCACAATAGATTAACCAGTCCTAACCAAAGATATTATCTTGTGAAACTTTCAGAGTACTGGGATAAAGAGAAGCTCCTACAAGTGTCCAGGGAGGCGATACAAAAATGCCCAAAGGATAAGAATTAAAAATGGCATTGGGCTTCTCAACAGCAACAATGAAAGCTAGAAGAAAGTGGTTAAAAGCTTGGCTGCTAACTAAAAGGTCAGCAGTTCGAATCCACCAGCCGTTTCTTGGAAACCCTGTGGGGCAGTTCTACTCTGTCCTACAGGGTTGCTATGAGTCAGAATTGACTTGACGGCAATGGGTTAAACAAAACATAAAAATAAGACATTAACTCCATGAAACACAAAAAAGTACAATAAAAGAAAGCTAATTTTTTTTTTTATCATGATATGCCTCTTAGCTCTGCCTAGGAATATCATGTATACATGGTTGTAAAAATACTAAACACTGAATTGTGGTCTAACAAAATTTTGCTATAATACAGAGGTTCTCAAAATCATTTCCATAATAACACTAGGAGATTATTTGCCTTTTTCACTCGCATTTTTCTTACAGGTGTAGAGTATGGTATTCCAGAGGCTTCGTTAGGTGTAATTTCTCAATAGAATAAATGCAGAAGTATATGAATTCAGTTGTCTCCTAATAAGCCGAAAATTAAAGACTTGCCCCCCTGAAAAAAACTGTCATTCTTCTAATTTTTATGAAAATATAGTTTTGTTAAAAATATTACTTATGTTAGCATGTAAAGCGTTAATCACTGCTCTTTTAAAAGAAATAACAATATATTTTAAATGTTTTTCTTAGTTTTAATTCCTAGTATGATAAATACCAACAAATATTTCTAACATAAACAAAAGCTCTTTGTGATCCACAATGATTTTTAAGAATGTAAAGGGCCCTAAAGCCAAAAAATTTGAAACTATTGATTGGGAAGATGAGAGGCAGGGCCAGGAAGTGAGTTCATGTGTGGTGGGGGGTTTGGAGTAAAAGAGAATTAAATACTCATCTTTTATAATAGAAAGTCAACAGAAAAAGTCTAAAATAAAAAAATCTACACAGAGTAAGAAGAGTACCAGTGTAGTATTTAGAGACATAGGAGGACACATCCAAAGAAACCGATTAAAAAAAAAAAAAGTTAAAAATGGTTACCTCTAGGGCTACCGTAGGAGTTCCTGGGTGGTACAATTCATTAAGCACTCGACTACTAACAGAAAGGTTGGTGGTTCAAACCTACCCAGAACTGCCTCAGAAGAAAGGCCTGGCAATCTGCTGCTAAAAGGTCACAGCCCTGAAAACCGTATGGAACTGTTCTACTCTGCACATGAAAGGAGTCACCATTAGTCAGAATCTACTCCCTGGCAACTGGTTGAGGACTATGCTATCCAGCGGAGTAGGAACTAGTCACTTGTGGCTACTGAGCCCTTGAAATGTGGCTAGTCTGATGAAGGAACGCCCATTGTTTATTTTAATTAATTGAAATTAAATATAAAAACTGAAACAGCATAAACTATCTCTCCATTAAACACAGCTTGATTGTTTTAGTAAGTGTTACGGATTAAATTATATCTCCCAAAAAGAAATGTGGAAGTCCTAATCCCTATAACCTGTAAATATGACCCTGTTTAGAAGCAGGCATTTTTTTGTTACGTTAACGAGGCCATAGCAGAGTAGGGTGGGTCCGAAACTTAATCACTTCTGAGTAAAAAGTTAATCACTTCTGAGTGATGTCTTATCAAAAGAGCAGAATAAACAAAGAGATACACTCACAGGGGGAAGCCAGACACGATGTGAAGATTCAGTCTACAAGCAAAGGAACACCAGGACATCAGAAACTAAGACAGAGGTCCACAGAAGGAATCAACATGGCTAAGACACTGATTTGCACTTTTAGCTTTCATAACTGTGAGAAAATATCTGTTCTTTAAAGCCACGCATTTGTAGTATTTTTCACTACAGCAGCACAAGGTAACTAAGGCAGTAGCACTACATTTCACTTTAAAGGCTGTACTGTGTAAGGAATCACTGTGGTATTACAATACATGTATCAGGCTATCAGGGATATGTAGCATTTTAATACCTCACTAATAACTTTTCAGGTTGCTTACATATTAAAATGATATAATATTTTATATAATGGGTTATTAAAATAGTATTAAATTAATTTCAACTATTTCTTTTTTCCTCTATTAAGATGCAGTTACCAGAAAATTACACATGTGGCTTACATTAATTTCTACTGGACAATGTTACTCTATGGAGTAAAAATTCTGGGGGGCTGTTGAGAGAGGAATGCTGCTTTTCATAACTACAATTCTGTTGGCAGACAATTCTCCATTTATCCATCACATTTCTACGCATCTTGCAAGTGATGTAGTAACTGTCCTTTTGTTCCACATCATTTTTTCCAAGGATGCTTGGATAGCAAACAGCCTTAAAAGAAATAGCATTTCTCTCCCTACCAAAGGACAAGTGTACTTACTCTCCATGTAATAATTTTTTCCCAGAGCAAAGGGCAGGCAAGTTTACGGCCCACTAAAAAAAAATTTTTTTTTTTTAATAAAAGATTCAGGTTCCCTAAGGTCAAGGTTCCTTTCCTGTAATGTAATCCACTACATGTGCCTCTTCACATTGTCCTGTGGGAACTGAAACTCAGGAAACCAACATAAAAAGTACTGATACCCTAACTACTGCTATCACTATAGGTAACAAGCTGTCCTTCATTTCTGGCCCAGGAGTCTTGTGTCTTCTGCTACCATCGATAAAAACTGCCGCAGTCTGGTTAGCTTTACTAGTAGGGTAAAACTGCAGACCTTTCAGTTACTGATACTCTTATAGAACTATCTGCCTCTTTAAACACTGTGCATTTATAACTCTGATCAAAATAAAGACTAAGTTTTTAGGGTCTTAAATGTATGGATAAAATTAAGAGGTATAAAGATGGTTCATCAGTTTTCAAAGATAACTGACATAAATCAAAAGCTTTAATAAGCAGAGTGTTAGAATTTCCTCTTCTCCACCTCTACCTTCTTTTAACAACCCCATTAAATGTTTAATCCAATATTGAGGCATATTTTATAATTACATAAAATTATTTTATAAAAACTATTTTATAATTTCTTCAGTGTGGTCACGTACAAGAAAAAAAAAATTGGTTCTCCATGTCTGAATGGGATTTTTTTTTTTCCTTTACTCATTATACTATTTTGGGACAAAATGTCACTCACGTAATCAACACTTGCATTTCATTCATTAATGGAAATACTATTTGTTCCTTTCTTCTCTTCATGTAGTTCTCCCCTCCTAGGCATAACCAGAGCCACAAGCAGCTAGAAGCCTGGAAGAGGAATTGAAACCTACTCCCTCTGTCTACAGATTTGCAGGAAAGATGAAACATGCCCCAATTTATGCCACAAAGTGGAAGACTGCAAACCCCCTCAAGAGGAACAGAAAGGGGCTAAGAAACCAAAGGAGAAAATGTTCCATTTATAGGGATCCAAGAAGGCTGCCTCAATTACAACTGACCTGAATCTCGAAAGATGGGTAGGATTTAGATATTAGAAGATAGGAGAATGTAGACCCGAAATTCTAGTAAAAAGATCAGACTTAATGGTCTGACTGAAACTGGAGGGACCCCAGAGGTCACGGCCCCCAGACTCTCTGCTAGCCCAAAACTAAAACTATTTCTGAAGCCAACTCTTCAAACAAAGACTAGACTGGACTCTAAGACATAAAACAATACTGGGTAGGAGTGAGCTTCTTGGCTCAAGTAGACACATGAGACTATGTGGGCAGCTTCTGTCTGGAGGTGAGATGAGAAGGCAGAGCGGGACAGAAGCTGATTGAATGGACACGGGAATACAGGGTAGAGAGGAGGAGAGTGCTGTCACATTGTAGGGAGGGCAGCTAGGGTCACATAACAATGTATGTGTAAGTTTTTGTATGAGAAACTGACTTGAATTGTAAACTTTCACTTAAAACACAATTAAAAAAAAAAGAAGATAGAAGAGAAATGTGATCCCTACTTCCTATGCTTGCTTAGGAAGGAGAAGCCGGAAGTTAAGGAAACCTGAAAGGTAGAAGATACCACAATGAGCTATAAAAGCAGTTTTATAAAGAGGAAGTTGAGTAAGGCACAGTAGCTATTTGCCACTTGTGTTCTATAACCCTAAAGACCTCCTTCCCCACTCCTATTATGATACTGTCTGTTTCCCAATATGATGAAACACAATAATGAATAGATTAAAAACACATCCACGAAAGAAGGCTAAGATTTTGGTAAAGAAGTCAAAGGAGTGGGGATAAACAGGGCTTACTTTGTCTCTCACATACACACACACAGAGACAGATGATAAAAATGATCACTCATAATGAAGAACCCATCTAAGAAGCAGCCTGAAAGGCTGCAGAGACATTCTGTGCAGAGGCACAGGGGTCACCTGGCTCCAGGGTCAGCACTGCCTTTCCTGGATGGCTCCCCATCTGTTAATGAGCTTTGCCCAGTAATTATGGAAACATTCAAACCTTCCCCCAAGAGGAGGGAAACTGGGAAAAACCAAGACACTGTTCTGGAAATTGTCTTGGCAAATATAGGGCAAACGGTAAGTACACAGAGAACACGGAGACTACAGATTAGATTTGTTCCCTGTTCTCTGAACAACTTCCTTTCCTTGCCCCCAACCCTCCCTACATACACTAAATATGTGAGACTTGAGGCCACCGGTCTTCATCTGGGTTCCTCTTTAAACACCCAATGTTAGCTTGAAAGAATGAAACACAACCCAATAACTGGCCTGGGTTTGTCCTTTTCCAAGAACCTGGAGACATACATAAATGGAGTCAAAAATGAAAAGGGGGACCAAGATGAGCGTACCAGCAGGGCCAAATACGATCTATTAGAATGAACTTGTGGAGGGTCTCTCGTTCCTAGGGACATCTCTTTTCCAGGCTGATTTGCCTGTAACCGTTGGCCATCACAGAAGCACCAGGGCTGAAGCAATATGACTTGAAGGCTCTGACCGCAGCTCAGGCTAGGGCAAAAGTAGAAATGATGACATGTAGGGATTCTACATGTGAAAAAGAACGAACAGATCTGTCTTGGAAGAAGTACAACCAGAATGCTCCTTAGAAGCAAGGATGGCGAGACTGAGTCTTACATACTTTGGACATGTTGTCAGGAGGGATCAGTTCCTGGAGAAGGACATCATGCTTGGCAGAGTACAGGGTCAGCGGAAAAGAGGAAGACCCTCAATGAGGTGGATTGACACAGTGGCTGCAACAATGAGCTCAAGCATAACAATGATTGTAAGGATGGCTCAGGACCCGGCAGTGTTTCATTCTGTTGTGCATAGGGTCGCGGAGTCGGAACCGACTCGACGGCACCTAACAACAACAACAGGGATTCTACCCATTACCATCAAGTTGATTCCGATTTATACTGACCCTAGAGTAGAGAGTAGAACTGTCCCATAGGGTTTCCAAGCAGTGGCTAGTGGATTTGAACTGCCAATCTTTTGGTTAACAGCCCTGGCTCTTAACCACTGCATCACCAAGGCAAAAATGGAAAGGAGGACATATAGGGACAGAGCTGCTCAATTCAAACAGGACTCTACAGGGGTATCCCTCAAGGCTAATATGTGTTTTTTCTACACCAAACAAGTCCCATCCTCCCTACTACTGTTAGTACCAGTGCTTTCTCAACAGCCTTTACCCAATTTCTCTTTAAATTTAAAATTTAGTGCTAGAAATATATCAGAATTTACCCATTACATGTTTTAGACATTCCCTTGAAAACCAAAGGAATGTCTATTGTTGTACTTAAGTATCAGCATAAAAGCATTATATATTCGTAGTCAGGAAAAGCAAATCATTTTCCTGACTCCATCAGTGATAGTTTTAACCTTCAGGGTTTTTTTAAATCTCTTTGTAATGATTAAAAGAAAAAAAAAAAAGATGCTGCTGGCTTACAACTTGACCAGATACCTTCAGACAAGGTGACAGAGTCAAGAGAGCATATTGCTCAAAAAAGACTTTTTAAATGAATTTCAGAAGACATTGAAGGAAATACATCAGGAGTATACATATAGGTTTGAAACCAGGCTGTCTGAAAAGAAAAAGTTGAGAGTTATGAATATTTGGAGATAGAGAACAAAGATCATCTGTCTGACTCCTACTCAAAGGCCAGTATGTCTGTTACTGTCTACGCTGCTGCAGAGAGCTCCAGTTTCCTGAACATATGAGTAATGGCTAGTCTGACTTTTAATGGGAAAAATCTGCCCTCTGAGGCAGTAAGCAGAGTTAATTTGCAGAGATTGGCTTCATAGACTTGGACAACAGAAACCTATCTATTTATGCCAACAACAACAACAACAACAACAAAAACCCAAAAGCACTACCAACAAAAACAAATAGACAGTAGTCTTTTTCTAAGAAACTCTCTACCTCACTACTACTTGCAGGCCAAAAGAGTATAAAAGACCTTATTGTCCACTTTAACATTCCAGAATAAAGAGTAATGAACTTTTTTTTTCTTTAATTTAAAACTAGGTAGTTTATAGTACTGAATAGAGTGCCTCAGTTTTATGGGATGAAAATTTTAGATCTGAAAAGTACTTGAAGTTCAGTTTGCCCGTTTTTAATTTTAAAGATGAGAAAACCAGGGCTCAGAGGTTACCTAGGTGGCTAGGCCAAAATGCACCAAGAACGATTCTTTAGCACGGACACGTTATAGTGGCCCTGGTTTACCCCAGAAAGTCACCAAGCTACATGCAGTCACAAACCACCCTGCATGTCACACAGCCCATGGGTTCTGGGTTTTCTGAGCAATTCCAATTTCAAGTACTATAGCCTCCTAAACTGTTCCAAGGTCCCAGAAATTCTAATTTCAAGTGGCTAGATTCCCTCTTTTTACAGAGTTAGCCCCAAAATTCTGGGTCATACCACATGCATCTGGATTTTTGGCTTGTTAAATGTGATCAGACAAGTATAAACAGTTTTAATTCTCCTAGAATTCAGATTTCTGGGTCCATGGAGTTGGGGTGACCCACTCAGGTCATCTGCCCTTAGGTGTCCTTTTGAACCTGGAGTCTTTAAGAAACTATTTTCCTAAGGTCAACTTCAAGTCAAACAATAGCCTGGTTAGCACTTTAGCCTAGTTAGACCATTTTGCCTTAGGCACTGGGGGAAGACTGGGAAATACAGGCATGCCCTTAGTGACTGTTTCTACAAGACACAGACCCTGACAATGACCTTGGAGGGCCTTCCTGATAAGCTGACACTGACCTCACAATAAACATACTCTATTACACTAATTTTTGGTGTTTCTCTGTGCATTTTAGTTTTTGACAAGTAGGAATTCTCATTCTAAACTACTCACCATAAGGTTAATCATTAGCAAGAATAAAAAGTGCCCTCTCTGCCTGATTTCCTTCAACCTGTTCAAAATCCAGCTTGACCCCTTCCATGTAGTCACTTTCTAGAACCACAATGATTTTCCTCCTCCACCTTTGGAACCCAATATCATTTACTATTGGAGGTCACATAGCAAAACAAAAAGTATGAAGTCAATGCTTATGAAAATACCTTGCAGGGGAAGGGCCTGGCCAGCAAAACAAATACAGAAGGCGTGCATTATCTGCATAAAAATACTGTATTGTGGTGGCTCCTGTGTTGCTGTGAAGCTAGAAGCTATGTCACTGGAATTTCAAATACCAGCAGGGTCACCCGTGATGGCAGGTTTCGACAGAACTTTCTGACTAAAACAGACAAGGAGGAAGTCCTGGCAATCCACTTCCGAAAATTAGCCCATGAAAATCCTATGGATTACAACAGGATATTGTCCAATATACAACATTTTTACACAAATAATGCACGCTGTCTATGTTTGTTTGCCAACTGTGCCCTCCGCCTGCAAGGTGTTTTCATAAGCATGCTATGCTTATTTTTTTTTACAGCAATATGTTAAAAAAACACTGACACAGTGGCACTTATAAAATACCTTGCACGGGGGAGGGCGCAATTAGTAAACACATAGAAAGCGCACGTGATTTGTGCAAAAATATTGTAGTGCTGGAAGATGACCCCCTAGGCTGGAAGGCACTACACAATAGCTGCAGCAATGGACTCCAACACACCAGCGATCATGATGATGGCACAGGACTGCACAATATTTCGTTCTATTATACATGGTGTCGTCATGAGTTGGAGCCCACTCGATGGCAATGAACAACAACATTCCACTTTCTAATGTGTGGCTTCAGCAAGTTACTCAAGCTTTTTGACTCTTAACTTTCTCATCTGAAAAAATGGATATCTCAAGGTCCTCCTCATTGGGTTGAGTGGTGATTAAATAATCTATAAAGCACTTAGCACAGTAGCTGGAACACAGCAAATGCTCAATAAACGTGAGTTATCATCATCTCTCATTTCAGTCCTTAATCCCATATAACCCTGTCTACATGAACTACCCCGTACATGTGCTTTGGGGAGCTCCTAATAGCCTAACTCTGGTCTTAGGCTTCCTCCCCTACCCACTGGCCCCTTCTACTGACATTACTCCCTGGGTCAAGCACAGGCTGACTTACTCAGTTGGTAAGGGCTCAAATTCATGGAAGGAAAAAACAAGTTCAAATATTTCAAAATGCACCCTTCTCCAAAAAAAAAAAGGTAGGGCAACATCTTGGATGCTTTTGTTAAATGTGCCTTCTAGGTCATAGTCTTCTCCAGATAAGGAAAATAAAATACAGTACTTAAATGTTCCAGATTATAGTGTGTCAGGGAGTATAACACGAATTCAAAGCACTCAGTGCCGGGTCTTACAGAGTGAGTAACTACACAGAACCGGAACGGGCTGGCCTCACTCTGGGTGGTGCTCTCATCCTGTCTTTGAGATTGACTTTGACCTTGCAAAGGAGAGGCTGGATTTGATTAGGGGTTCCCAGCTCCCGAGTGATAAAGTGGTCTGCTGTTCCTTAGAGGATGAGTGATGGAAGGAGTTGGGGGAGGTTGGTGGCTAACTGGGCTGTGTGTCAGGAAAGTGAAGGGCGATGGGAAAGTCCTGCCACAAAACAAACTACTAATACTGTGTCTAATACTGGGCTGACACAACAAAATACCACAAAGTGAGTGGCTTTTAAGAACAGAATTTATTTTCTCACAGTTCTGGAGGTAAGACGCCTACGCCTGAATCATGGTAACAGCAGGACTATGTTCTTTCTCTCCCTGTTGGTTTAGGGGACGATCCTTCCTCATTTCCTTCAGCTTCTGGCAGCCCTGGGCATTCTTGGCCTGTACATGGAACCTCAAATGCTGTCTTCTCCTTGAGTGATTCTCTTTCCATGTCTGCCCTTCTCTTTTTAAAACTGCCACTCAGGGGTGATTAGGACACCCCCTAAATTAAGAGACGTCAACTGGTAACATCTCCCAAGAAAAACTGTATTTTCCCAAACAAGGTCACATTCACAGATACAGGGGTTAGGACTTCAACATGTCTTTTGCGGGGGACACAATTCAACCTATGGCATACTGTATTTCCTCAATTCTGAGAACTATTTTTTCTCCTCATATTCACATTTTTTTAAATTGACATGCATTTGACACACTGACACAGTCACCTTGTTGTTATTAGTTGCCGAGTTGATTCAACTCACAATGACCCCATGTGTGCAGAGCAGAACTACTCCACAGGGTTTTCAAGGCGGTGAGCTTTTAGAAGCAGATTGCCAGGCCTATCTTTCAAGGCACCACTGGTAGGTTTGAACTGCCGATCTTTTGGCTACTAGTCAAGGGCTTAACCATTTGCACCATCCAAGGAATCCTCTGCACACCTCAGAGAGCTAACGTATAAAATGCTTACTGCATTTGACGTATTAAAAAAAAAAAAATCCTCATTGAGTGGACACTTCACGTGTTACAGAGTAGAACCGCTCTGTAGGGTTTTCTTGACTATAATCTTTAGGGAAGCAGATCACCAGGCCTTGGGTGGATCTGAACCTCCAACCTTTAGGTTAGTCATTGAGCCCTTTGTACCACCCAAGGACCGTATATGACACATAATAAACCCTTAATAACATTAGCAAGTCACTCATTACTATTGTTTATGTTGTCTCTTGTCTGAACTTTGTTAAAATCTTTGATTCACACTTAAAGATAACTTTTTCAGACCACAAAAATGAGAATCCATATTTTGAGTTTATGAGTAAATATGCTCAATTTAATTCCACACTGAGTATTTAGTATACAAAGCAGCTTTCTAGGTTCTGGAGGAAAAACAGAAACATAAGTGTTAGATTGAATTGTGTGTGTCCCACCAAAATAAGTGTCAATTTGGCCAGGCCATGATTCTCAGTGTTGTCTGACTGTCCACTATTTTGTCATCTGATGCCGATTGATTTTTCTATGTGTTCTAAATCCTACCTCTATGATGTTAATGAGGCAGGATTAGAAGCAGTTATGTTAATAAGGCAGAACTCAATCTACAAGATTAGGTTGTGTCTTAAATCAATCTCTTTTGAGATACAAAAGAGAGAGAGCAGAGAGACACAGAGATCTCATATCACGAAGAAACAAGAGCCAAGAGAATAGTGTTTCCTTTGGATCCAGGGTCCCTGTGCTGAGAAGCTCCCAGACCAAGGGAAGACTGATGACAAGGACCTTCTCCCAGAGCCGACAGAGAGAGAAAGCCTTCCCCTGGAGCTGGCACCCAGAATTTGGACTTCTAGCCTCCTGGACTGTGAGAGAATAAATTTTTCTTTGTTAAAGCCATCCACTTGTGGTACTTCTGTTACAGCAGCACTAAGTAACTAAGACAATAAATAATGCATACTCCCTGCTCTCAAGGAACTCACACAATGGTTATATGCTGAGCCTTCTTGGGGAAATTTACAGGCCTGGTCAATATAGCTAAAAACTATTTTTGGGACACTGTGTCCAATATAGATCTGAAAGGAACTTTAAAGAACATCTAGTCCTACTAAAATCACTAGTTCTCAGAGTTGCTACTAAGTCTTTGGGGTAGAGGTGGATTACCTGGTCCAATAAATTAAGAGAAATGTGGGCATAAATAAACAAGATTTTTTACTGCTGGGCTTCTTGGCCCTTAAGATAGCAACAACCAAAAACCAAAATCCTTTGCCTTCAAGTCGATTCTGACTCACAGTGACCCCACAGGACAGAGTAGAACTGCCCCATAGAGTTGCCAAGGAGCGGCTGGTGGATTCAAACTGCTGACCTTTTGGTTAGCAGCCAAGCTCTTAATCACTGCAGCACCAGGGCTCCTAAAATAGCAATATACACTGTAAATATTTAAAGACAGAGACATGGTAATTAGCATTTCTCAAACTTTTTGACCAAGAAAACTTTTTTGGAGGAGCGTATATTATCACCAGTGTCTTGGTCATCTAGTGCTGCTATAACAGAAGTACCACAAGTGGACGGCTTTAACAAAGAGAAATTTATCCTCTCACAGTCTAGTAGATTACAAGTCCAAACTAAGGGTGTCAGCTCTAGGGGATGGCTTTCTCTCTCCTTCACCTCTGGAGGAAGATTCCTGTCATTAATCTTTCCCTGGTTGAGGAGCTTCTCAGATGCAGGGACCCCAGGTCCAAAGGACGTGCTCTGCTTCTGGTGCTGTTCCTGGTGGTATGACGTCCCCAACTCTGTTTGCTTCCCTTTCCTTTTATCTCTTGAGAGATAAAAGGCGATGCAGGCCACACCTCAGAGAAACTCCCTTAACATTGGATCCGAGAGATGACCTGAGTAAGGGTGGTTGTTACAATCCCACCCTAATCCTCTCAACATAAAATTACAATCATAAAATGAAGGACAACCACACAATACTGGGAATCATGGCCTAACCAAGTTGATACACACATTTTTGGGGGGACATAATTAAATTCATGACAACCAGTATCACCAGATCATAAGAAAAATGTCCATCTAGTCCCAAATTAGTGGCTCAGTGGTGGAATTTTTGCCTTCCATGGGGGAGACCCAGATTTGTATTCCCAGCCAATGCACTTGAAGCGCTGTTGGTGGATGTTTGCATGTTGCTGTGATGCTGGACAGGTTTCAGCAGACAGTCCAGACTAAGGCAGGCTAGGGAAAAAGACCTGGCGATCTACTTCTGAAAAATCAGCCAATGAAAACCCTACGGATCATATCAGTTCAACCTCCTCGTGCATGGAGTTGCCATAAGTCAGGGCTAACTCAAAGGTTGCTAACAATAATATAGTCCCAATTACACTTTCCTCTATAATACACAGGGAAGCTGAGGCCTAGAGGCATTAAGTGGCTTTTCTAAGATTAAACAACTAGGAACTTCACTCACGTTAATTATGAGCCCTTTTGTACTGTGTCGCTATGCTACGAGTTGGAATCTACCCCATACCAATGGGTTTGGTCTGGATTGCACTGCCTCAACTCAATTCTATTTTTTTCTTGGCAGGACCACCCATAGAATCTCAGATGGGAAATCTGACATTCCTTTGAGGACAGTGTAGATCACACACTGCTTCTCTTTTTTTATTCTCTCTCTGAACACAGATCAAATTCTATAATATCTCCCAAGCCCAAAAAGCAAATCGCTGCGTGAGTCAAACAAGAAATCGAGTCTAATTTCTTTTTTACATTCACATTTCATTTTTGGTCCCCAAATGGTATTACTACCTTTTAAGCCAGACTTTAGCCATTTTTCCCAAATCACATCTACCATTGCCATCAAAAACTGGTCCCTTTCCTAATGGGTCCAATTTAGCAGAGTACCATCCTCACAAATGTCAGAAATGTCCATGTATATCCAATAAGGTGTTTAAAGACAGTCATTTAGACTTGTACATTTTTGAAAAACTATTTTTATAGCTAAGCCTTATACTTTCCAGAAAGTGGTAAGTTCTCTGATAAAAGATAATTAACATAACGTTGTTAGGCTGTCTATAATTAATTTTTTTTAAATACTTCTGCATAGCTACAAGAAAAAAATGAGTTGGTTTTCAACTGTACCCTGGGGGACGGATGAGGTTAATGAACCTACCAAGAACACATTCCATTCTGGGTATAGCCACACTCCAGAACCAGCTTCAAATGTTTCAGTCATTTTAATGGCAGAACTAGGGGTTTTGTTAACTGGCATACGGATGAAACATATTTTCCTCAATGAATTTAATGACTTTGTCGGTCAGAGTGACGGATGTGAGTAATGGGTTAATGACCATGAGATCTGGGGTGCACCATCTATGTGAACGGACTAGAGGTATCTTAAGAGGTACTTGCACACTTACATGAAGAGTACAAACCGGGCAGGTCATGTAGCCTGGACCTTCAGATGGTGCCCAGGCTTATTCTGTGTCCACCAGCTGATCTCAGAAAATTCTTGCTCACCTGCCTCCAACTAGATGGTCAGCTGAGACTGCTGCTAGAATGTTAACACATGTGGCTTAAAACACATCTTTCAGGGAAGGCCTTGTCAGAGGCCCTATAAAAGTTCAATTTTCCTAAGACTTGCTTTTATCTTCACCTTCACCTATTTGTACAGCTGCCCAAGGGGAGAAATGTAGCCCTCACCAATCTCTACCTGTTTACCAATCCCCCCACCCCCTCAACACCCCCAAAAGACTTGATTTTGTGGACAACAGCACTTAGATGGCTTGTGGCTGAGAGGAGAAACCACACCACCTGTGCTTAAATGGATTAAAGCATTTACTTGCGTGGAAACAGGGAGACTGAGCCCAAGAGTTCTGGAAGCTCCTAAATTCAAAGTGGCATCACATTTAAAGGAAGCTTATCTACACGTTTAAGAGAAATAAGATACACAAACCACACACACACACCCCGTATTCACACCTTTTCAGAGCTTTAGCACTTAATTTCACTCTAGTAGCAATTTTATTTTCCACAGAATGGATCCAAGAGTATATTACAGAGAAAAGGAAATTTTAGATTAAAGTTTTTAAGGAAAACAAGCTCCCAAATTGTCTTATTTATAAATAAATATACACATGTGGAGGTCACTTACTCAAAAGTTTTTACTAATGAGGTTGCAATTTTTTTTAGTACAAATCCTAAGAACAAAAATTTTAAGTAGCCTGAATATATTTGTTTAAAAATTATATGTAGGTACTATTACTACTGTACTAATTATGTACATTATTGTGATACAAAGAACTCTCGTTTGGTCTTTGTCTTTGGCTCCTGAAAGATTTGTTGTGTGCCCTCAAGTCAATTCCAACTCATAGTGACCCTGTATGACAGGGGAGAACCGCCCCATAGGGTTTCCTAGGTTGTAGTCTTTACGGGAAGTAGACTGCCAGGTCTTTTTTTTTTTTTTTAATAATATTTATTGTGCTTTAAGTGAAAGCTTACAAATCAAGTTAGTCTCTCATACAAAAACCCATATACACCTTGCTACACACTCCCAATTACTCTCCCCCTAATGAGACAGCCCGCTCTCTCCCTCCACCCTCTCTTTTCGTGTCCATTTTGCCAGCTTCTAATCTCCTCCACCCTCTCATCTCCCCTCCAGGCAGGAGATGCCAACATAGTCTCAAGTGTCCACCTGATCCAAGAAGCTCACTCCTCACCAGCATCCCTCTCCAACCCACTGTCCAGTCTAATCCATGTCTGAAGACTTGGCTTCGGGAATGGTTCTTGTCCTGGGCCAATAGCAGGTCTGGGGGCCATGACCACTGGGGTTCTTCTAGTCTCAGTCAGACCATTAAGTCTGGTCTTATGAGAATATGGGATCTATATCCCACTGCTCTCCTGCTCCCTCAAGGGTTCTCTGTTGTGCTCCCTGTCAGGGCAGTAGCCGGGCACCATCTAGTTCTTCTGGTCTCAGGATGATGTAGTCTCTGGTTCATGTGGCCCTTTCTGTCTCTTGGGCTTGTGATCGCCTTGTGTCCTTGGTGTTCTTCATTCTCCTTTGATCCAGGTGGGTTGAGACCAATTGATGCATCCCAGATGGCTGCTTGCTAGTGTTTAAGACCCCAGACGCCACTCTTCAAAGTGGGATGCAGAATGTTTTCTTAATAGATTTTATTATGCCAATTGACTTAGATGTCCCCTGAAACAATGGTTCCCAGGCCCCTGCCCCTGCTACACTGGCCTTTGAAGCATTCAGTTTATTCAGGAAACTTCCTTGCTTTTGGTTTAGTCCAATTGTGCTGACCTCCCCTGTATTGTGTGCTGTCTTTCCCTTCACCTAAAGTAGTTCCTATCTACTATCTAATATGTGAATGCCCCTCTCCCACCCTCCCTCCCTCCCGCCTCTCGTAACCACAAAAGAATGTTTTCTTCTCAGTTTAAACTATTTCTCAAGTTCTTATAATAGTGGTCTTATACAATATTTGTCCTTTTGCAACTGACTAATTTCACTCAGCATAATGCCTTCCAGGTTCCTCCATGTTATGAAATGTTTCACAGATTCCTCACTGTTCTTTATCGATGCGTAGTATTCCATTGTGTGAATATACCATAATTTATTTATCCATTCATCTGTTGATGGGCACCTTGGTTGCTTCCATCTTTTTGCTATTATAAACAGTGCTGCAATAAACATGGGTGTGCATATATCTGTTCGTGTAAAGGCTCTTATTTCTCTAGGATATATTCCAAGGAGTGGGATTGCTGGATCGCATGGTAGTTCTATTTCTAGCTTTCTAAGGAAATGCCAGATCGATTTCCAAAGTGGTTGTACCAATTTACATTCCCACCAGCAGTGTATAAGTGTTCCAGTCTCTCCACAGCCTCTCCAACATTATTTTGTGTTTTTTTGGATTAATGCCAGCCTCGTTGGAGAGAGATGAAATCTCATTGTAGTTTTGATCTACATTTCTCTAATGGCTAATGATCGTGAACATTTCCTCATGTATCTGTTAGCTACCTGAATGTCTCCTTTAGTCAAGTGTCTATTCATATCTTTTGCCCATTTTTTAATTGGGTTATTTGTCTTTTTGCAGTTTTTGCAGTATCATGTAGATTTTAGAGATCAGGCGCTGATCAGAAATGTCATAGCTAAAAACTTTTTCCTAGCCTGTAGGTAGTCTTTTTACTCTTTTGGTGAAGTCTTTGGATGAGCATAGGTGTTTGATTTTTAGGAGCTCCAGTTATTTAGTTTTTCTTCTGCATTCTTAATGTTTCGTATACTGTCTATGCCATGTATTAGGGCTCCTGATGTTGTCCCTATTTTTTCTTCCATGATCTTTATCGTTTTAAATTGCCAGGTCTTTTATCCTGTGGAACTGCTGGTGGGTTGGAACCATGATTACCCATGGCACCGCCAGGGCTTTCCTGAAAGATAGCCCTTGGAATTCTGCAGCAACTGACCTTCCTTTGTCTTCTTAAATAGCCAGGCAACACTTAAATGTGTGCAAAAGAGTGGGGGCAATGCAGACTACCTGGTCAGCTAACCTTAGGAAGGGATGGGGCATGTATTACTCAATCATGCATATCCAATGATTTAATCAATCACGACTACACAAAAAGGCTCCAATCATGATTATGCAATGAAGCAAATAAACTGGCAAGAAGTCCCCAGAGATGCACCACTTTCCCCTGAGCAGGTGTTACTGCCAATCCAGGGGAAGGTAGCAAGTCCTTGGGGATTATGGAAGTCGCCAGGTGGTTATAATAAATGAGCAGCTGTAAGTATAAGTACTGTACCCGTTGGCAAGTCAATTCTGACTCATAGTGACCCTATAGGACAGAGGAGAATTGCCCCATAGGGTTTCCAAGAAGTAGCTGGTGGATTCAAACTGCTGATTTTTTGATTAGCAGCCTGACCTCTTAACCACTGCACCACCAGGGCTCCATAGGTACAAGTAGTCTCTGAATTCTGTGAGCCACTCCAGAGAAGTAACAAACCCAAAGGGGGCAATGACAGTCAGCAGGGTTTGCCCACGTAGACAGAAGAACTGAGTCCTTCTAACTTGCAAACTCTGACTGAGCTCAGTGTGGCTAATTCAGAAAAGGACTGTGTAGGCAGATCTTTTATCTTCTGTGCTCTGACCTGACCCCAGGTGGCCATAGATGAGAGGACCTAGCCCCAGCAGCCATGGATGAGACAGAGTGCAGCTAAGTGGCTGGCAATGAAGGCAGAGATGTGGGAAGGTGAGGCCTGAATTCATTTCTAGGTCAGAAATTCTAATCCTTATCAGGCAGTCAGTAATAAAGGTAGGATTTGTCCATCTTACCCCTTATTTACTGTAATTACATAACATAAAAATGGGGAAATGATGAAATAAGCCTATTTGCTCAATTATTCATGGAATAAAACTTCTTGCTCACTACAAATTATTGTTAATATTTTTAATGAAAGCAATGTATTAAATACACTTCATCATTTTTGAAAAGTCTTAAACATTTTGTGATATAGCAGTTTGAAGTTCCAAGTTCAGCGTTTTTTACATTTTGTTTTAATGGTTATCTGGGCTGACAGGGATACATTAGAGATCAAGTCCCGGGATCCACTCATCAATTATACAAAGATTTCCAGTGAAATTCAGCTGGTAAGGGCCAATCAATTGTCCTTGCAAACTGATCCACAGGTGTTGCATTTTTATAAATTTAACAAATGGATTAAAAACTCACTGATACTCAGAGATGAATGGATAAACAAAATATGGTACATACATACCAAAAACCAAACCTGTTGCCATTTAGTCCATTCTGACTCATAGCGACCCTAAAGGACAGAGTAGAACTGCCCCACAGGGTTTCCAAGGAGCAGCTGGTGTATTCCAACTGCTGACCTTTTGGTTAGCATTTGAGCTCTTAATCACCGAGTCCCCATGGCTCCAGTACATACATACGAGGGACTATTACCCAGCCATAAAGAGAAACAAAGTTCTGATACATGCCACAACATGGATGAACCTTGAAACATCATGCTGAGTGAAATAAGTCAGACACAAACAGATAAATATTGTGTGATCCTACTATAAAAGGCAAATGTACAGAGACCAAAGAGTCCCTGGATGATACAAATGGTTAAGCACTTGGCTACTAGCAGAAAAACTGGTGGTTCAACACCCAGAGGTGCCTTGAAAGGCAGGCCTGGTGATCTCTTCCGAAAGGGCACAACCTTGAAAACCCTCCAGAGCAGTTCTACCCCGCACACATGGCGTCACCATGAGTCAGCATGGACTTGAAGGCCAGTTAACAACCACATAGAGACCTAACGTTATTAGTGGTTACCAGGGGCAGGAGGGAGGGGGAAAGAAATTATTAAACAATGACTTAAGTTTTAATGAGGAAACAGCGAGTTTATATTTTTTAACAATAAAAAAAAAAACCTCACTGAAACTCTTTAAGAGATTTTAAAACTAGACAGACAATTGTTTCCATGTTCTCAACTTTTTTTTTTAAACAGTTTCAGTAAGTCACAAATGCACAATATTTCTCGGCAGCATATTCTCATTACAATGAAAACATCTCCAAACAGTGATTTCCAAATGCCTCTCCTCTCTCCGTAAGTTTCTTTTGAAAAGCAGACACCCTCCATCTCTCACTGTGAGACCCTCACATTATCTTGTACTCACCCTCCTCCCTGAAGTATCCGTGCCTATTAATACCAAAACCCATTGCTGTCGAGCAGATTCCAATTCATAGCGACCCTACCAGACAGAGTAGAACTGCTGCACAAGGTTTCCAAGGAGCGGCTGGTGGATTCGAACTGCCGACCTTTTAGTTAGCAGCCAAGCTCTTTACCACTGCACCACCAGGGCTCCATGCCTATGACTGTTGGTAGGCGTGGCAAAATTGGAAAAGAGCAGCAAACTTGGAAACCCAGTTTTTTTGTCGAAGAGAGGTGCAGACACCTGTAAGCTCAACCGTTCTGAGTGGTGCAGAAGATGGTCGCTTGCCTTCCCCAGCACATTACAAAGGACTGGCTTCTGCCACCTAAAGCAGCGACCCTTTCGCATGCCACAACATATATCCACAAAGGTAAGAGTTGAACCAATGTGGGCCAAGAGAGAATCAGTACCTCAGGACACCTGCAATCCACTCAGGGATAAGCCTAGGTACACCAGTCGAGAAATGCTCTGATTGAAAGCCCTTGTGCTTGTAAAATTAAACAACTCAATGATATCCTGTAGCCCATACCTATAGCATACCTCACAATATGCTTAACATGTGGGCAAGGCCCCACCTAGGTAAAAAACCAGCTTTTCCACCTTAGGGAACCATACCCACCATACAGGACACAAGACTGAAAAAGGCACCACTGGCAATCCTTACTTGAAGTATTAATACGCCTTAATTTCTTCCTTAAATCTTAAATGTTTATAAAAATTTTAGTGGAAATTCTCATCCTTTGGATTGTCATTCCCACCCTGCTTTGGGTGGGAAATGTAATTTCCATCCTGCTTTGGATACCAATATATTAGGGCTCACGGCGGTCACAGCCTCATTTTCTGTCCTATAAAACTGACAGATACGGTAAGCTCTGGGTAACAAGGGCCGAAGCCCAGTATGGCAGAGTGGCTTTAACTGGGCCAAGGTCCACACCCAAGTCTGTGGCTCACTACCTTAGCTGCACACTGAAATCACTGAGGGGTTTTCAAAAAAATATCAATACCTGAGTCTCCCACCAAGAGAGGTTCAATAGAATTGGTCTTGAGTTTGGCCCAAGCATCAGTTTTAAAACCTCTCCAGGTGTCCCTAATGTACAGACAACATTGAGAACCACCCTGGACATGGACCTCATGGAGAGCTTGAAAAGGCCCTTTCCTCCCCAGGACCCTACGCTTCGTGGTTTTATATCCATCAGAAGGGTACCCTCAGCTGAACATTATTGCCTTTAGACAAGGTCAATGGTGGGTAGTAATTTGTAGAAAAGGTAGTACAGGACTATTTCAGATGTATAGGGCAAGGCCGAATGGTAGTCAACATCAGTCATAATACTTTCCAAGGTGCCTAACACAAACCTCAGCACTATAAGATCCTCAATAAATATTTGTTGAAGAAATACCTGAATTTGCACACAAACACACTAAACCCAGTAGACGGCTTTGCCTCCTTCAGAGAAAAGAGAAGTCCTCACAATTACTGGTTCCCAAGCTAAGGCATCTCTATCTATTCTCTCCCTCTCTCCTTCCTTCCAAAGATCAATCCTTCCACCTATGTTCTGGAATCTATTCTTCACCTTCTCTTAAACCTGGCCCTATCATTTCTTTCTTTCTCCTGTATCTTCAATCTCTGGACCCGAAACTTCCCAGCAGCATTAGAACATGTTCAAGTCTCTCCCATCTCAATTTGAAAACGCAAATAAAAAGAAAACCACTGGACCCCACATTTTTCCCCATCCTGCGTTTAAATTTGGCTTCTCAGTAGTGCTAACCAGCTTCTTCTCCTCTACCAAACACAGCGATCCAACTCTTCAAGGCCGCCTCTTTCTCTTTCCATTCTACGCCTCTCTTTACATGATCATTTTTACTCCCAATCATTATTTCTACTCAACAGCTCCCAAACGTGTACTTACACCGGGTCTCTTTCCTGTGTTCCCGTTGCCTACGCCTTGTCTCCACTTGGATGTGTCACAAGCAAAACATGCCCGAAACGGAATTATCATCCCTCCGCCACCTCCTTCCAACCTGCAACTCCTCCAGTGTTCTCGAGAGCCTAATTGCTATCACCATCTCATCCCACTCAGCTATTTATGCCAGAAACTTTTGAATCATCCATATCTCCCTCTCCATCAACCACATCCAAATAACCACCACTTTCTGATTTTTAACTACAACTTCAATCTCCCTCTCTCTGCCGTTCACTTCTATCCAGAGCACTGCACTCTCCCCATTCCTAGCTTCGTCCTCTTCCACCTGGGTGGCATCCATTCTCCCCTCCCCAGGGTGGCCACATGTGACTGGGCTGTACCTGCACGAGGCAACTAGCTGAGGGGGCTGAAGCCTTTGGCCCTGGCCTAGCTGGTCCACACAGAAGGGAAGCCTTTTCATAGCTTGTACAAAGGCACCCTATGTGCCAGCAAAGCCTACCCCTCTAAATCACTCGCCACACAGCAGCTTCTTTTTTTTTTTTTAATTTGGGGAAATATAGGATCTGCACATCTGCAGTGCCAGGGATGAGCCTCACCCCAGGGGAAACCACCTTGGAGATTGTGGTATCTCCCCTGCCAGGTAAGAGGAGGAGCACCATTTTTTTTTTTTTAAATAATTTTTATTGTGCTTTAAGTGAAAGTTTACAAATCAAGTCAGTCTCTCACATATACACTTATATACACCTTACTACATACTCCCACTTACTCTAGCCCAAATGAGTCAGTCCGCTCCCTCCTTCCAGTCTCTCCTTTTGTGACTGTTTTGCCAGTTTCTAACCCCCTCTACCCTCCCATCTCCCCTCCAGACAGGAGATGCCAACACAGTCTCAAGTGTCCACCTGATGCAAGTAGCTCACTCCTCATCAGCATCTCCCTCCCACCCATTGTCCAGTCCAATCCATGTCTGATGAGTTGGCTTTGGGGATGGTTCCTGTCTTGGGCCAACAGAAGGTTTGGGGACCATGGCCACTGGGATTCTTCTCGTCTTAGTCAGACCATTAAGTCTAGTCTTTTTATGAGAATTTGGGGTCTGCATCCCACTGTTCTCCTGCTCCCTCAGGGGTTCTCTGTTGTGCTCCCTGTCAGGGCAGTCATCATTTGTGGCCGGGCACCATCTAGTTCTTCTGGTCTCAGGATGATGTAGTCTCTAGTTCACGTAGCCCTTTCTGTCTCTTGGGCTCATAATTACCTTGTGACCTTGGTGTTCTTCATTTTCCTTCGATCCAGGTGGGTTGGGACTCATTGATGCATCTTAGATGGCCGCTTGTTAGCATTTAAGACCCCAGAGGCCACAGTTCAAAGTGGGATGCAGAATGTTTTCTTAATAGAATTTACTTTGCCAATTGACTTAGATGGCCCCTGAAGCCATAGTCCCTAAACCCCCGCCCTTGCTCCGCTGACCTTCGAAGCATTCAGTTTATTCAGGAAACTTCTTTGCTTTTGGTCCAGTCCAGTTGTGCTGACCTCCCCTGTATTGAGTGTTGTTCTTCCCTTCACCTAAAGTAGTTCTTATCTACTATCTAATCAGTAAATAACCCTCTCCCACCCTCCTTCCCTACCCTCTCTCGTAACCACAGAAGAATGTGTCTGTGTTCTCAGTTTAAACTATTTCTCAAGATCTTATAATAGTGGTCTTATACAATATTTGTCCTTTTGTGTCTAATTGCACTCAGCATAATGCCTTCCAGGTTCCTCCATGTTATGAAATGTTTCACAGATTCATCATTGTTCTTTATCAATGCGTAGTATTCCATTGTGTGAATATACCATAATTTATTTATCCATTCGTCCCTCGATGGACACCTTGGTTGCTTCCATCTTTTTGCTATTATAAACAGTGCTGCAATAAACACGGGTGTGCATATATCTGTTCGTGTAAAGGCTCTTATTTCTCTAGGATATATTCCAAGGAGTGGGATTTCTGGGTTGTATGGTAGTTCTATTTCTAGCTTTTTAGGAAACGCCAGATCAATTTCCAAAGTGGCTGTACCATTTTACATTCCCACCAACAGTGTATAAGAGTTCCAATCTCGCCATAGCCTCTCCAACATTTATTATTTTGTGTTTTTTGGATTAATGCCAGCCTTGCTGGAGTGAGATGAAATCTCATCGTAGTTTTAATTTGCATTTCTCTAATGGCTAATGATCGAGAGCATTTCCTCACGTATCTGTTAGCCGCCTGAATAACTTCTTTAGTGAAGTGTGTGCTCATATCCTTTGCCCAATTTTTAAATGGGTTGTTTGTCTTTTTGTGGTTGAGTTTTAACAGAATCATATAGGTTTTAGAGCTCAGGTGCCAGTCGGAGATGTCACAGCTGAAAAATTTTTCCCAGTCTGTAGGTGGTCTTTTTACTGTTTTGGTGAAGTCTTTAGATGAGCATAGGTGTTTGATTTTTAAGAGCTCCCAGTTATCTGGTTTCTCTTCGTCATTTTTAGAAATGTTTTGTATTCTGTTTATGCCTTATATTAGGGCTCCTAGCGTTGTCCCTATTTTTTCTTCCATGATCTTTATCGTTTTAGATTTTATATTTAGGCCTTTGATCCATTTGGAGTTGGTTTTTGTGCATGGTGTGGGTATGGTTCCTGTTTCATTTTTTTGAAGATGGATATTCAGTTATGCCAGCACTATTTGTTAAAAAGACTATCTTTTCCCCAATTAACTGACACTGGACCTTTGTCAAATATCAGCGAGCAGCACCATTTTTAAAACCCAAATTTAATCATCTCGTCTCCCATTTAAAACCCTTCAATGAGCTCCTGCTGTCTTCATGTTAAAGGTCAAAATCCTGAAAATGGCACAAGGCCACTCTGTTATGGATTGAATTGTGTCTCCCAAAACAATATGTTTTAGTCCTAACCCCTATACCTATGAACGTGACCTTGTTTGGAAATAGGGTCTTTGAAGATGTTACCAGTTACCCTGAGGTCATACTGGAGCAGGGTGGGTCCTAATGCAATATGACTGGTGTCCTTATAAAAGAGAAGAGCCACAGAGAGAGCCACAGACGGGAAGACGGCCCTGTGAAGACGGGCAGAGGCAGAGATTAGGGTTATGCTGCCATGAGCCGAGGAATGCCTGGGGTTACCAAAAACTTTGAAAGAAACAGAGGATCTTCCACTAGAGCCTTCAGAGAAAGCATGGCCCTACTAACACCCTAAATTCAATCTTCTGGCTTCCAGAACTGTCAGACCATAAATTTGCCATTTTAAGCCACCCGCTTTGTGATAATTTGTTACGGCGCCTAAGGAGCTGATACCCATTAATAAAAACCCCATTGCTGTGAGCTGATTCTGACTCACAGTGACCCTATCGGACAGGGTAGAACTTCCCTATTGGGTTTCCAAGACTGTAAATCTTTACAGAAGCAGACTGCCACATTTTTCTCCTACAGAACGGCTAGGGGGTTTGAACAGCTGACCTTTCAGTTAGCAACTGAGTACTTAACCGCTGTGCCACCAGGGCTCCTTGCTTGCTAGCCACTAGCCTAAAAAAAACCCACTTCCCAGTCAGTTGATTCCAACTCATGGCGATCCTATGTGCTTCAGAGTAGAACTGCATACTGGGTTTTCAATGGCTGTGACTTTTCAGAAGTAGATTACCAGGCCTTCCTTCCAAAGTACCTCTGGGTGGATTGGAACTACCAACCTTTCGGTTAGTAGCTGAGCACTTAACCATTTGTGCCATCTAAGAACTAGCCACTAGCCTAGTGGCCTAGTGAATGTAGGGTCCTTTGCTCTTAGCTGAATCCCCAGAGACTACCACCCAGGATATAACAACAGGTGTTCAGTAAACAGTGGTTCTATGAAGGCCTGAATGAATCCATCGCTCAGGTACCCAGGGCCCTACCAAACAATGTGGCTACCTCTTTAGAAAAAGAAAAATTAATCAAGAGAGAATTTCTTAGTAACTTTATTGCATCGACTGCCAAATACATGCAGACCCCTGATTGAAAACAGAAGTGCAATCAATGGATCAGAAACTCTGGGTGCTTTGTGGCAGCAGTAACATTTCTATTTTGGGATCTGCATTTGATTGCAACCCTACTTTTGGCTACGGACAAAGAGTGTGACCAGAGCCAGTTTCATGGGCGAGTGACCTCTGCAGTCCCACAGGTCCCTCACAATGGGCTTAATGTTATGCTATCTGTAACCATGTTAAAAACTCTTAATCATTTTTGAACAGGTGCTCCATAACTTATATAGCTGGTCCTGAGTTATACAAATAATTCTGATTTCTGGAAGAGGCCAGTGGATAACCAATCCCTAACTAAGGATGGGAAACCCTGGTGGCATAGTGGTTAAGAGCTACAGCTGCTAACCAAGAGGTCAGCAGTTGGAAAGCACCAGGCGCTCCTTGGAAACCCTATGGGGCAGTTCTACTCTGTCCTGTAGGGTTGCTATGAGTCAGAATTGACTTGATGGCAACGGTTTCGGTTTTCTTTTAACTAAGGGTATATCTTTTATAACCAGAGTTGTGTTTTCAATCTCCCTGAGCTCATTTCAGGACTAAAGGGTCAAATTTTCAGGTCATTTTCCCTTCTGATAAGAGCTATAACATTTATCATACAGAGCTCACATTCATAAAATTCAGATTTCTTTTGGACTTCAGAAATACACGCTAGCCTTAGTTGCTGCTGTTAAAAGCATTTAGTTTTTCCTAAAACGATATTCTATTCTGAGCACGATTTAATCAACCTGGGTATTAAAAGTTTTGCTTAGAACTTTTTGTGTGGGGTTCTACTATCTAGAGATTGTGTTGATTTTTCCCAAATCAACAAACGTGGTCAATTGCTACACCGTGACCTGAAAATTTGAAAGGCACTGAGTATACTAAAAGCAGAAATGAAAACTACTGCAAAATTTCTTTTTAGTCACTAACAGTTTAAGCTTCATGAGATTTAAAACGTACAATGAACACCTGACATTTCTTTGGAGACAAAGCTCAGCAGGACACATCGGCTGTTTACAAAGAGCACTGGTTTAGTCATTTTTATCATAAAAATGTTTTAAAATGTCAGATGTTTAAACTTTACAAATAGCCTCTCTAGTCACTGAGTTGATTCCGACTCACGGCAAGACCATGTGTATCAGAGGAGAACTGTGCTGCACAGGGTTTTCAGTGACTGGTTCCTCAGAAGTAGATTGTCAGGCTTTTCTTCTGAGGCGCCTCTGGGTAGACTCCAACCTCCAACCTTTCAGTTAGCAACCGAGCACATTAACTGCACCACCCAGGGACACAAATCCTGCTGAATATCCTAAAATGCACAACAGAGTCCCCCACAACAAAGAATTGTCTGGTCCCAAATGTCCAAGGTGACAAGGTGAAGAAATGCTGCTTTAGATGAGTTTTCATTGTGCTACTATTCCTTTGTACTTATCCCAAGAAAAAGACACCTGAGTGTTGTGAGCTCTTGGAAACTCTCTCAAAGCAAGGAGTTAGATATTTGGCATCCTGAGCTAGAACCATGAATTTGTTTTTCATTAAAATGGATATTAAAAGCAGTGACAAGATTCCTCGGCTGGCGCACAAAACACTACTTTATGCAATGCGGTAGAAATACTATATACTTCATAGAAAGGAGAGTTTGACAGTCAGAGGAGATCATTTTCAATAGCATTAGTTTGCTTCCTACCATCTCATTTAACAAAAATGTATAATATCTGCACCAAAGGTAAGAATTTTCCAGTCGCCTGAGAGTGTAATCATTATTTATAGCAGTTTCAAAGGCAGAGCTTTACAACTGGGGATGTGTGAACCAAATTTTATTTAATTCTTCATTTTTTTTTTAAAAAAGAAAAGTAAGTTTTATATTATTTTTAAGAAATGACAATTTTCAGCTACTCTTAGGGGAAAAAAACAAACTGGAAGATGTGGCCACAGTGGTCAGGAGTGGCTGATCCCTACCCAGAGTTAGCAGGTCCTCTGCAGGGCACCTTGGCCCAACCAGGACCCACACAGCCCATGTACATTATCTGTTTGGTCCCTTAGAAACCCAAGCCCATTGCCATTGAGTCGATTGTGAGTCATAGTGGCCCTATAGGACAGAGCAGAACTGCCCTCATACAGTTTCCAAGGAACGGCTGGTGGATTCCAACTGCCGACCTTCTGCTTGGCAGCTGAGCTCTTAACCACTGAGCCTCCAGGGCTCCCTTCTTGGTCCCTTGGTCCCTTTAGATAGTTGATTATGTGATCCCAGTTCTAAGGGAACCCATTTTTCTTAGTATTAACTAAATTACAAATGGAAAAGAAGCAATTTGTGAGTTGTAAGTAGTCCTGTCTTTAATGAAAACCAAAAAAAAAAAACAAACCCATTGCCATCAAGTTGATTCCAATTCATAGCGACCCTATAGGACAGAGTAGAACTGCCCCACTGAGTTTCCAAGGAATACCTGGTGAATTCAGACTGCTGACCTTTTGGTTAACAGCCATAGCTCTTAACCACTACACTACCAGGGTTTCCATCTTTAATGAAGGATGGGTGAAATCTGGTACAAAGGTAGGGCCGAGACTAAGGAGGTCCTTCCTTGTGGCACAGTGGTTGGCCACTTGACTGCTTACCAAAAAGTCCACCAGGTGCTCCTCAGGAGAAAAAAGTGGGATCTGCTTCGGTAAAGATTTACAGCCTTGGAAACCCTATGGGGTCAATTCTACTCTGTCCTATAGGGTCGCTGGGAGTTGGTATCGACTCCACAGCGACAGAGTTTCTGAGTTTTTACAGGACCAGGTTGAAGAGCAGAGAAAAAAAGTCAACTTCTTTCATCCATTAATAAAATACCTAAAAAAAAAAGTAAATTCACTCTATGACATATTGTTTTTCTCAAAATAGAGGAGTTACTCTGCTATTTCTAATAATTCAAAGTTTTCCGAAACTACCATTTTGCAGGCAGGCAAAAAAAAAAAAAAAAAGCAAAAGTAGATATCCCCGGAGCCTGAGTTTTCAGCCAGAACTGAAATCTGTTACCAAACCCTCACGCAGAGGAACTTGTGTGGAACTGCCTAAAGCTCCTAACTAAACTAGCTGGTGGTTTATACCGATCTTTAAAAACCATTAGCCCGTCCTCTTCTCCCCTCTATAAAACAAATCTGTCTTTCAGAACAGCTCGAAAGAGGGTGCAGAAAGCCAGAGGAGGGGGTAAGAAGACACCAAGTCTCTGATAGCACCTCTCCCCTACCACCGCCTACCACATTCAGGCCACGGTATACCTAAGATGGCTATGTTCTCATCTCCAGGTGCCACTGCTTTCTCTAAACACGACATATCCTGCCAATATGCCTCTTCTATAAGACGACTCTCTTTTTAGAAAGAAATCATGAGGCAAAGAGTGTGCGGGGCAACGTTTATATCAATCTACAGGACTTAGGGGACTACAGAACTTACCTCCTTCTGGGCGGCCCATAATGTCCAGCCCAGATCCGCAGGCGACTTTATCTACCATGGAAGATGGAGAGAAGCGTGTAGCAGACAAAAGTGCCTGAGTTTTACTTCGCAGCGAAATGAAAGCTCTGCAAGAAGAAACAGGAGCTGTGAGCAAGACTTTCTTCCACTCCAAAAGAGTAATATCCGAAAACTGAAAGGCTTGACTTAGAGATTGGAACTTAAAAAAAAAAAACCTAGGAGTAGCTTGCGTTTAAGAAGAATCACCTGTTTCCACAATAAATCCAACAGCGCGAGTTTCCTAGACATGCGCGTAAAGATGGAAAGGGGGGGAGCAGGAAGGGAAAGGAGAGAGACGTGGACGTCGAGCATCTACGCCAGCGTATCCTGTTCTAATTTTTTGCCCCAGGGCGAGTCACTTATCTTCCTAGCATCGGCTTCTTTATCAGTAAAACCGGCTAATAATGTCTCCTGCGCGGATCTGTGGTTTGGGTCAAATGAAGTAAACGCGGCTAGGACTCAAGGGGAGGTAGTAACTATCTGCTCCAGCCTATCCATGCCTGCAGACAACCCGTCCGATTTCTAAGCTCCTACTCGCTAAGCGGACGAGCCGGACAGAGGTCAGAAAGTAACTTCCAGAAGACGCTGGGCACCCGAGTCCTGCCCTCAAGATCAGATGGAAAAAGAGAGACGAGGCAGCGGGCGCCGCGCCATTCCCGGGCCCGGCGCACACGCTCGCTGCGGACTCCGGCAGCGCACTGGCTCCCTCCCGCCCCGGCTCCGCTTCCTCTTCCCTAGCGGAGACCATCCCGCTGCAAGAAGAGGGGCCCCCGGCTGAAGCCGGCTCCCGTTCTCGCACCCTACTAGCACAGGCGAGTAGGGGAGCCGACGGTGGGCTAGTTACCTGGAGTGAGCATCTGGCTTCGCAGGCGCAGGAGGATCCCCGGCTTCCCGGCGCGGAACAGAAGCAGAACGAAGCGCTCCCTGTCGCCGCGCACACGCCCCGCCCCGCCCTGTACTGCGCTTGAGGAGCTCCCTGGCCCGGCTGCCCAGCTTCCCACCCGCGCGCCACGCCCCCGTGCCCGCCCCTTGCCCACCTCGGCGGCGCCAAGGGCGCTCCGCTCCCGCGCCGAGGTCAGCGCGCCCTCTGGGATTTACCTTGGCGGGAAGAGCGGACATCCGTGAGCCTCCCCATTTCACCGCCTCGGGTTAACCCTGGTTCTTAGTTCTGGAAACAGCATAAGGGAGATTGAGCTTTGCGCTTGAGAAGGGTCTTGTTAAAAATTTTATGCCCTTTCCCGCGGAGGCAGGAGCCCTGGTGGCGCACTGGTTTTGCTCGGCTGCTAACCGAAAGGTCAGCTGTTTGAACCCACCAATCGCTTTTCCTTCTTTCAGAGAAAGGTGTGGCGGGTCTGCTTTCTAAAGATTACTTGGAAACCCTAAAAGGGCAGTTCTACTCTGTCCTATAAGGTCGCCAGGAGCCGGAATCAAATTTACCGCAACAGTTACCCCTCCCCGTCCCCACCTCCCCAGGCAGAAAAAGCGACAAGTGTTGTCTTTGCTGATTTTAAAAACAAAAATGTTTTATAACAAAAAAGAAAAAAATTAAAATGCAGGGTTCTTTATACCTTGTAAAGTTTAAAGATGACCATGTAGTTTTTGTTTTTCTTTCCCTGATGGGTCTTGCTTGCTTAATTTAGTATTTAAACACTCATGCATGTGAATTTTCACCTAAAAAATAAGATCAAATTATGGAACAATCCACAGTCCTGTGGAAAACACATCTCTCCTGCCGTTACACCGTACAGCCTTGGGTCCCAATTAGGAAAGTTGACACAATTTACTTTGTAAAAAGAGGACTGTGTATGTGCCTTCTTCCATTGGATTTTTAGCTCCTGGAGAACAAAACAGGGTTTTATTCATCTTTTATTCATTCGACACACATGTATGAAGGAACTTACTGTGGGCGCACTCACTTCCCTCCCACCTTGTCCTGCTGGGGCTGATGGGTAAAGCTGAGACCCCCTGAGTAGGTGGGTTTCCCTGAGTGTGGGGGGAGAGCCCGGTGTCCCTCATTCTAATAGAAAACCCATTGCCGTGGAGTCGATTCCAACTCATAGTGACTCTGTAGCACGGAGTAGACTGCCCCATAAGGTTTCCAAGGAGGGCCGGGTGGATTGGAACTGTCAACCTTTTGGTTGGCAGCTGTAGCTCTTAAGCGCTGCACCACCGGGTTTCCTTTCTAATACAGGAAGTCATCAAAGCTGACGGCACACCTCGGTTGACCTAGAAGGACCCACTAAGTCTCTGGGGCTCACCCTCTAGGGCTTTGGACCTGAAAGAGGTTAGATGCCTCAGCGGTGGGTGCTGAAATATGTCCCCACAGAGACAGGCAGAGGATAACAGCCAGCTGTACACCCAGCTTGAGATAGTCACACCACATGAGCCGCACTGGTTTTGTGTTAACCCCACATGTTTATGTCCCTTTCGTTAAGACCTGGCCTTTCCTCTTCTATGCTTGGGGCTATTCCCAAAGGATTGTCTTCGCTCTGTCCATGCCCCATCCCCCCACTCACCTTTCGCGAAATTGTTACTGGGTGAAGCGGCATCCTGCAGGCCACCGTAGTGACACGAGTGTCCGATCTAATGAAATATCCCTGGGGATAGGTGAATGTTGTCCCTTCCCCGAGGAGATTTCCTTCTCTAATGACAACTTTCTTTAATTTTGTTTAAGAAAGTGATTTTCTTTACGTGCCAGACCTTGAACTAGGGGACCGTGTGAACTCCTTTTTACCTGTGGATTATATTTTTATCATGGAAACGAAAGTCATAATTCCAAATAACTTCTGCAAGCATACACAAAATTTGCATGTCAGAACTAGAAAAAAGCCATTGCAACTTTTTTCTCCATGTATTTACTAATCCACATGACCTTGTTTACTAAGGGACAAAATGGTATTTTTAAGTTCCTTAAGTAAAAGCGTTGTAAAGGCACATATGCCACAAAACTCTTATAATGCATTATGCAATTAAATCAATAAATTTTAGTAATTCTAAAGCTATCGCTGCCACTTCTCTTTCCCACTAACATAAACCAAGTTTTCTCCATCCTTCTTGGTCAGTTTGTTTATTCCTGAGCTTAAGTCATGGATGTTTAAGTTTGTTTTTAATTGTCAATACTTAGCATGTGTTATGGATTGGATTGTGTTCCCCCAAAATGTGTGTCAACTTGGCTAGGCCATGATTCCCAAGACTATGTGGTTGTCCTCCATTTTATAATCGTATGTGTGTCCTTTGGAACCCGCACTGAGGAGCTCTTAGACCAGACGAAGATTGATGACAAGGACCTTTCCCCAGAACCAACAGAGAGAAAAAGCATTTCCTGGGAGATGACACCCCAGATTTGGACTTCTAGCCTCCTAGACTGTGAGACAATAAATTTCTCTTTGTTAAAGCCATCCACTTGTGGTATTTCTATTATAGCAACACTAGATAACTAAGACAGTGTGCATATAAGCATATGTTCTCAGATTTTTTAATATCTAAAAGGGTGTTTACAAATTTGTTACTAGCATACTAGGTTGCAACTTTGAATGTATATTGCCGAAGACATGCTAATTCTGTTATCTAATGAGCTTGTACAATATTATACGATAGTTCCGTTATAAACATTGATGATGGCCTGATAATCTAACCTTAATGTGTAATATTGTTTTAAGAGGAAAATTAATTTCAAGATCCAAACAATGGATTTATAAATTAACTTTTGGAATATATCTTGTTTGTCAGTTGGATATTGCCTGTATACCATAAACTTAATCCAGTTATTTTTAATTACCATAATAAAATCCCAGACTAAAAAAAACCCAGTGCCATCGAGTCGATTCCATAATAATTCCGTAATTCCATAATAACATACCCATCATAAATCTATCCAAGTAATTTGGAATATATTTCTGGATCTCTCAGGGGTGTATCTGTCAGGGTCCAATCAGAAAACAGAGATCACACCTGTTATTTTTACAGAAAATTTAAGGAATTGGTCAAACAGGTAATGGAGGGTTGAAAAGGCAAAAAGGGAAACAATGGAAGTAACAGACAGTAACTGCAGGAAGCAGCTGTCACCATATAGCTGGGGGAAAGGGGAAGTATTAGAGTTGGCAGAACCTAAAATGTGGGAAAGGGCCCTGATGGAGCTGACATTCAAACATCTGAGGAGGGATGGTACCCAGATCCGTTGTTATTTATAAGCACTGAGGCTGAATCTGGGGGAAAAAAAAAAAGAAAAACCCAAAATCTGTTGCTCTCGAGTTGATTCCAACTCATAGCGACCCTATAGGGCAGAGTAGAACTGCCCCATAGGATTTCCAAGGAGCATCTGGTGGATTCAAACTGTCAATCTTTTGGTTAGCAGCCATGGCTCTTAAGCACTACACCACCAGGGTTTCCTGAATCTGGGAGGGTGAGTTGAAAATTAGAAAACTCGAACTAGCTATTGCAGTCAAGGTGAAGAACCATCGCTTGAGTGACATAAGAACAGCAAGCAAACATGAAGGAATAAGTCCCTTCTCCCTTCTCCAGCTTTCTAATCTCCTCAAGCAGTCCTTACTGTTCAAACCTTACAGGAAATAGGGTTTGCAGAGTCCTGACCCCCCATCACAGAGTCCAGAAGGGTGGGTTTGAGCTTGAGGAATGTACCTTAATAATCAACACAAGAGGTAAACTCAGGATTACAAATGTCAACTTTATTGCTATTGTAAATAGGGAAATGTGCCTGATAAACACAGCTGTCATCGGAACGATTCATACAATGCCAAGAATTTTTTTTATATCACAAAAAACTGTAGCTATAAGTATACTCAAATAAGGTGATGATATTGAACTTTACCCAAGTGCTGCGCTTCCGGCAAACAGTGAAGATTAAAGAAATCCCCCTTCCCTTTTGTGTTCCATGGAGCCCTGGTTGCCTAGTGGTTAAGAGCTTGGCTGCTAGCCAAAAGATCAGCAGTTTGAAACCATCCACCAGCCACTCCTTGGAAACCCTATGGGAGACTTCATGAAGAGGCTTTTAAAAGTTGTGAGATCTGTGGTGAAAGCTTGGAGAACCAGAACTCAACGGGACCACCTTATTTTTCCGGATCATGGAAGTTTTCTGCCTTTGACAGTGTGTAGTCTTACCACTTGTCTATCGCTCGTTTTAGTGGAAAATATTTGAGGTTTAATTCTCTGACTGGTTTCCGCCTTACATAGGTTCCAGTTTTCACAAGTTCTACTGTATAAATGAATAAATAAGATAGTCAGATGTAAATTTACCATTTATGTGAAAAAGAAAATAAATTTTACAATAAGAAGATGTCAGTCAGGAGGTTTACCAGCAAAAACAAATCACAAGTACCTGCCTGAATGAATGAATGGTGACATATTTATACAGTGCAATATACTTAGTTTAGAAAAAAGAAAGGGAAAAACTGGCTCACACAGCAACACTGATGAATCTCTCACAGACTTCATGTTGAAATAAAGATGCCAAACATAAAAGAGTATATTCTTCATGGTTCATATTTACATATTTGAAATTTGGGAACAGGCAAATTCAATCTATAGTGACAGAAAGGAGAAAAGTTATTGCCTGGGGCTAGGCTTGGCGGGGGGGGAGAATTACTCTTGAGGTGATGGAAATGTTCTTTATTTTAACTGAGAGAGTGATTTCATAAAGGCATACACTGAACTATACATTTACATGATTTTTTTATTGTATGTAAGTTGTACCTCAATAATTTTTTTTTTAGCGTCCATTAGAAAGGACTGGAAGGGGTAAATGGAGGAGAGAGAACATATATTGGCAGGATTTGGACACATTGATTTTACCTTGAGGATGAGATCTCAAAGAGCAGAGGATCTCTGAAACCTGTTGCTATGGAGTCAATTCTGACGCATAAGGACCCTGCAGGGCAGAGTAGAACTGCCCCATTGAGTTTCCAGGGCTGTGGTCTTTATGGATGCAGACTGCAACATCTTTCTCCCTCAGAGTAGCTGATGAGCTCCAATTGCTGACCTTTGGGTTAGCAGCCGAGCTCTTAACCACTGTACCACTGGGGCTCTTTAGAAGACCACTAGGCTTCTGGAAATATGCCTGAAGTCCAATGATTTTAGAAGCCATCTGGAGAGGGATGGTTAGTGTGGCCATGATATACCCTTTTGAGGGTGAGAGGGCACAGGGGAAGTGTGGATTTTCACCATTACAGAGCTCTGGCACAGCAACAGAAGAGAAGGGGCTAGAGGGGACAGAAGAGAAACAAATAAGCCACCAAGAGAGTGGACTGGAATGTTAAAGGGAACAGAAGAGTCAGGTAGGATCACAGAGTATTTTAGGCTAAGCACTGGAATTCCTGTGCTACACGAGAATGTTCCAGACATATTAAAAGTTGTTTATTTTTACAAACTTGTTTGTGATGCGTGCAGCATGGCAGAGGTGCCCTCTGGCGGTAGCATCTAAAACCAAAGGCATAAACATAAAATAGCCAATAAGCGTTGTTAGGATTAAATTGTGTCTTAGAGCCCGAAAAGAAGGAATCTACATAACTGAGACCTTGAATTGGACTTTTAGCCTTCAAAACTTTGAGGAAGTAAATTTCTGCTCTTTAAAGCCACCCACTTGTAGTATTTGTGTTACAGCAGCACTAGGTAACTAAGACAAAACCAAAACCAAACCTGTTGCCATCTAGTTGATTCCAGCTCTTAACGACCCTATAGGACAGAGTAGAACTATGCCATAGGGTTTCCAAGGAGCAGCTGGTGGATTCAAACTGCTGATCTCTTGGTTAGCAGCCAAGCTCTTCACCACTGTGCCACCAGAGCTCCAAGTATGATGAAAATCAGCTCTAGTTTTTATATATGTTAGATGTTAGAAGTAAGATTAATTCATGCAATGAGAAAAGCCATTATACTTAGTTACCATTATCTAACCAGAAGCCCTGGTGGCAGAACAGTTAATCACTCAGGTACTAACTGAAAGGTCAGCGGTTCAAACCCCCAAGCATATCTGCAGGAGAAAAGACCTGGTGATCTGCTCCCGTAAAGACTACGGCCTAGGAAACCCTATGGGGCAGTTCTACTCTGTCATACAGGGTTGCTGTAGTCAGAATTGACTCAACGGCACAACAACCATTATCTAAAATAAATAGCTGGATAGACGTCCATTTTTGTCCAAAAAAGAATAAAAGGAATTAAATATACCTTCTCTCCTGCAACAACTAAGCAATCATACAAAATGTACAAAATAAGATTTTCAGACATTGGACATCAGGCAGCAAGGACAGCGATTCCTGAAAAATGAGAAACAAATCAAGTGAGTTCTGTGATTGCCCTGGCTAACTGCCTGGAGAACGTTTCCAGGCTGTAGCTCAGGGATGGGGAGCTCAAGTGAGGGACGGGGAGCTCTCTGAAACATGGAGACAGCGCTGGGAGTACAGGGAAGCCAATGTAGGTAGAGTTCAGGCACTGTACCAAAAATGAGAGAGAGGCACAGGAAGAGAGCTCCAAAGGTCTGTAGAGGGTTCCCCTTGATGCTGTTTTAGGCAGTGCAAGAAATTAATATGTGACCCCATCCCTCGGTGACACAAAGTTTAAGTGTTTGTCATGGATTGAATTGTGTCCCCCCAAAATATGTGTGATTGTCCTCTATTTTGTGAGTGATGTAATTTTCCTATGTGTTATAAATCCTAACCTCTGCCTGCGGTTAATGAGTCAAGATTAGATTATGTTTAAAAGGATTAGGACGGGATGTAACACCCTTGTTCAGGTCACGTCCCTGATCCAATGTAAAGGAAGTTTCCTTGGGGTGTGGCCTGTGCCACTTTTATCTTACAAGAGATAAAAGGGAAGCAAGCAGAGAGCTGGGAACCTCATACCACCAAGAAACAAGAGCAAGGGGAACAGTGTGTCCTTCGGATCTGGGGTTCCTGCACTGAGACGCTCCTCAATCAGGGAAGGATTGATAACAACGACCTTCCTCCAGAGCTGACAGAGAGAGAATGGCTTCCTCTGGAGCTGATGCCCTGAATTCGGACTTCCAGCCTCCCAAACTGTGAGAGAACAAATTTCTTTTTGTTAAAGCCATCCACTTGTGATATTTCTGTTAAAACAGCACTAGATAACTAACACAGCACTCTACTACTAGCCTAAAGTCTGGCAGTTCGAACCCACCCAGAGATGCCTCAGAAGACAGGCCTGGTGATCTGCTTCCAAAAGATCACAGCTTTGAAAACCGTTTTGGACAGTTCTATTCTGAACACCTGGGTTGCTAGACTCGGAATCAACTCAACCAGTAACTAACGACAACAACCTTGCTATGATGCTGGACAGGTTTCAACGGAACTTCCAGAAACTAAGACTGGGCAGAAAGGTCTGGTGACCTACTTCTGAAAATCAGTCAATGAAAACCCTGTGGATCACAACAGTCCTATTTGGAACCATTCCCAGGGATGGCACAGGACTGGGCAGCATTTTGTCCCATTGTGCATGGGATCGCTGCGATATGGTGGCTGACTTGATGGCAGTTAACAACAACAATAATAAAGACATGTCACTGTTACAATAATAAAGACCAAAACCAAAAAACAAACCCATTGCCACTGAGATGATTCCGACTCATAGTGATCCTATAGGACAGAGTAGAACTGCCCCCTAGGGTTTCCAAGGAGTAGGTGGTAGATTGGAACTGCTGACCTTTGGTTAGCAGCCAAGCTCTTAACCTCTGCGCCACCAGGACTCCATAACGAAGACATATATGTCTATATTTCCCGAAAGGCCAGCCCTCCCTCTTGCACCGTTGATCCCCACCCCTCTATCATACTTAAGGACATCACCCTAGCAATTCTTGCTTCGTCTTCTGCAACTTCAGTTTTTATTCTTGCCACGGAATCTTATCAGCAAACAAAAATGTTGCTTTCTCCCTTATTTTGATTTAAAAAAAATAAAATTATTTTAAACTTATGCATGATAATTTATATTATTGTGATCAAACAGAAATATAATTTAACACTTATTTTCCAGCACTATGTTATCTAGGTATTTTCTTTTTTTCAAATAATATTTTACTGTGTTTAAGGTGAAAGTTTACATAGCAAATTCGGTCCCTATTTAGCAATTTCTACACACATTATTTAGTGATGCTGGTTACATTTTCCACAATGTGCCATCATTTTCATTCTTTCCATGCTGGTTGTACCATTTCTAGTATTCCAGTTTCCCTGCCCCCTTACCTTCTTGTCTTTGCTTTAGAGTAATTTTTGGCCATTTGGTCTCATTTTTTTTTAAGTGTTTTCTTCCTTCTTTAAAAACCCTTTCTTGAACCTTCCTCTAACTACCACCCTAATTCTTTCTTTTTACAACAGGGGTTGATAGACTTTTTCCGGAAAGGGCCAGACAGTAAATGTTTGACGCTTTGAGGGCTATACGGTCACTGTTGTAAGTACTTACTCTGCCCCTGTAGGTGCAACCAGCCACAGATAACACACAAACCAATGAGCACGGCCGTAGCTTGCCGTAATCTGCCAACCTCTGTTTACAGAAAACTGACCTTCCATTCGCTCTTGCAGTGGCCGCTCAGGAAAGAACTGTTGTTTTGATCCCACCTTGTCTTTTTTGTTTCTTTGTCCTTAGCCGACATATCGCTGGGATCTCCAGAAATGTATAGAGGAGTCCAAGAGGGCATAACCCCTCTGCGAGTACAACAAAAGGACGTCTGGAAGAACCCGATTATCCGTGTCAAGAGAATTGTTCGTGTCTCAAATTCTGGTGAGCCCACTCTAATTAGGGATTTACTCTCATGCCTCCATGGAAACTGCTTTTGGCAAATTCTGCCCCACATTACTAAACCCAGTAGGCATTTATCTGACCTCAGCTTACGTCTCATGTCAGCAGCCTTTGGTGCGAATAATTCATCTTTGTCCTTGGAGGCCTTTCTCCAATGGGGTGATGAACTCTCCTGGTTCCTCTTTATCTCCCAGATTCCTTAATGTTGCAGAGCATTTGGACTGACTCACAGCCTCCTGAGCTGTAAGAAAATAAGTTTCTGTTCTTTAAAGCCAGCTCCTTGTGGTATTTTGTTACGGCAGAACCAGCAAGGTAAGACAACCAATAAATAGAAAGTTTTTTTTTTTTTTTTAAGAATAGTGTTCTTCCGTGTTTTGTTCTCACAGCACCCCACATCTATGAAACTCTCTGGCACGAAATAGGAGCTCAATAATATTCAATGAATGAAAAAGAGAACAAACTAATGGATTAATGAACACTTTACATTTATATAGCCCTTTGTGGTTTAAGAAAGATTCCCATCTCCTTTAATCACTCTGAAAATCAGGTAAAGGCAATGTATTGTCTTATCACTGCTGTAGCAAAGTACCGCAAACTTAGTAACTTAAAACAATACAAATTTGCTACCTTACATTTTTGAGGGTTAGAAGCCTGACATGGGTTTCACTGGGCTAAAATCAAGATGTCAGCAGGGCTGCATTTCTTTTCTGGAAGAATTCATTACCTCCAAATGAGGGGAGGTGAGAATTTTTTTCCTTTCCTTTTCAAGCTTCTAGAAGTCACCCACATTCCTTGGCTTGTGTCCTCTTCTTCTGTCTTCAAAACTAGCAATTGCAGGTCTAGTCCTTCTCATCTTGCATCATTCTGACCTCTGCCTTGATCATCACATCTTCTGAAGTTCAGACTTCCTCTTTTGCCTTTATCTTCAACTTTTAAGTGTCCTTATGATTTACATGGAAACCCTGGTGGCGTAGTGGTTAAGTGCTACAGCTGCTAACCAAAGGGTGAGCAGTTCAAATCTGCCAGGGGCTCCTTGGAAACTCTAATGGGGCAGTTCTACCCTGTCCTATAGGGTCGCTATGAGTTGGAATCGACTCGACAGCAGTGGGTTTAGTGGGTTTATGATTTTCCACCTGGATAAGGGAAAATCATTTCTCGGTCTTAAAAAGTCAGCTGACTAGCAACTTTAATTCCATTTGCAATCTTAATTCCCCTTTGCCATGTAAGGTAATACATTTGCAGGTTCCAGGGTTTAGGACATCTTTGGGGAGCCTTCATTCTGTCTACCACAGGAGGAACCTATGGGAATTCTTCAGAAGCCACAGTTCCCCCCTAATCAACCAAAAGCCTGGTAGATTGATGTGATTAAGGTGCAGCAGCTCTGCCAAGGAGATTCTCCTGCCTGGGACAGACGTCCTCCCCTGTCTTCTCTAGGCAGTGCCCCCTGCTCTGGACCTATTGGTGGTCACTCAGTCAAAACCGCTTCTCACATCTGGGGTCTTAAACACTAGCAAGTGGCCATCTAAGATGCATAAATTAGTCTCAACCTACCTGGAGCAAAGGAGAATGAAGAACACCAAAGACACAAGGTAAATATGAGCCCAAGAGACAGAAAGGGCCACATAAGCAGAGACTCCATCAGCCTGAGACTTGAAGAACTAGATGGTGCCTGGCTACGACCAATGACTGTCCTGACAGGAAACACAACAGTGAATCCCTGATGGAGTAGAACAGTGGGATGCAGATCTCAAATTCTTGTAAAAAGACCAGGCTAAATGGTCTGACTGAGACTGGAGGGACCCTGACAGTCATGGTCTCTGAACCCTTTGATAGCCCAAGATTGGAACCATTCTTGAAATTAACTCCACAGACAGGGATTGGCCTGGACTATAAGACAGACAATGATGCTGGTGAGGAGTGAACTTCGTGGCTCAAGCAGACACATTGAGACTATGCGGGCAACTCCTCTCTGGTGGGTACAAGAGCTGGTTGAATGGACATGGGGAATACAGGGTGGAGAGGAGGAATGTGCTGTCTCATTAAGGAGAGAGCAACTGGGAGTGCACGGCGGGGTGTGTATGGCTTTTTATATGAGAGACTGACTTGATTTGTAAACTTTCACCTAAAGCACAATTAAAAAAAAAACTGCCTCTCAGCCAGCTGTCAATGGACAAGATGCCAGTGAATGCCTTCACATCAAGGTATAAATAAGGTTTCTTCTCCCAGGGATATTTGCATTTTTTAAAACTTATTTTTTGTTGTTGTTGTTCAGAATATATACACTACAACATACACCAATTCAACAGTTTCTACATGTACAATTCAGTGACATTGATTACATTCTTCAAGTTGTGCAACCATTCTCACACTCCTTTTCTGAGTTGTTCTTCCCCCATTAACATAAACTCACTGCCCCCTAAGTATCATATCTAATCTTTTGAGTTGCTATTGTCCATTTGATCCCATATAGATAGTTCTTAAAAGAGCATAATGCTCAAGGCAGACATTTTTAACAAGTTAAGCTAAACTATTGTTTGGCTTTCAGAAGACTTAAAGAGATACTTTTGGCTTAAGATTTAAAGTTTATCCAAGGGCAATAGCTTTGAGGGTCCATCTAGCCCTCCATGGCTCTGAAAAATCTGGATTTCATGTAAGTTTGAAATTATATTCTGCATTTTACCCCTTTTGATTAGGATTCTTCTAGAGAATCTTTGATCAAAAATGTTCAGTAATGGGGCCTTTGCATTTTGTTAACAGGAGTTTTTTTCAGCTCTAAGTCACAGTAAAGCCATGTGGTTGATGCAATTAAGGGTTTATTTTTCTTACAGAACAACACTAGCACCAGTGTCTGCAGTTATCCTGGCTTGCCCTTATAATCAAGAGAGGGCTGCTGCATCCTAGGCAAGAAGGGACAGAGCAAGATACCACTAGGTATATCTATCTCTTTTGCCAGGAAAAAAAAGAGAGAAAAGCTTTTAAAAATATACCTCAAACATACACATAAATTTCCCCTAATGTCTCATTGGTCAGAATTGGTCACGTGAACACCCTCAACTACAAGGGGCTATGGGAAAAAAAGGAATTGTATTATCACGATTGATTTAGACCACTAATGATCCAATGTCTGCAGATAGGCATATTGCTACCACAAACAAAATTTGAATTTGGTTAGCATAGAGTTACCAGGTTTAGTAAATGAAAATAGAAGAGACCCAGTTTATTTGATTTTCTGATAAACAATGATGTTTGGATTCAATTATGTGCCTCCAAAAGATACGTCAAAGTCCTGACACCTGTACCTGTGGGTGTGAGCTTGTTTGGGAGAATAGGATTTTTTTTTAATTGTGCTTTAGGTGAATGAAGGTTTACAGAGCAAATCAGTTTCTCATTAAACAATGAGTACACATATCGTTTTGTGACATTGATTGCAAACCCGATGACGTGTCAACACTCTCCCCTTTTCTATCTTGGGTTCCCCATTTCCATTCATCTGGCTTTCCTGTCTCCTCCTGCCTTCTCACCCTTGCCCCTGGGCTGGTGTGTCCATTTAGTCTCTTATACCTGGTTGAGCTATGTGTATTATTTGTTTTCTGGGCCTGTCTAATCTTTGGCTGGAGGGTGAACCTCAGAAGTGACTTCAGAATTGAGTTAAAAGGATGTCCGGGAGTCATGCTCTCAAGGTTTCCCCTGTCCCTGTCAGACCAGTAAGTCTGGTCTTTTTCTGTGAGTTTGAATTTTGTTCTACATTTTGGGAAATAGAATTTTTCATTGCAGGTATTATCAGTTAAGTTAATCACCTCACACCTGAGTAAAGTGGGCCTTAATTGCTTCTGAGTAATGTCTTCTAAAAAGAAAGTCAGAGAGATATCACTTGACAATGGAGGCAGAAGCATCTATAAACAGCCTTCAGAAACTAGGAGAGAGACATGGAAAGGTTCCTCTCTCAAAGCCCTCAGAAGGAATCAACACAGCTGATACCCTGATTTGGACTTCTGGCCTTCAGAAATTTAATAAAATGAATTCCTGTTCTTTAAAGCCACCCACTTATGGTATTTTGTTATGGCTGCCCTGGGAAGCCAAGACAAACGAATATTGTTTTTAGCATAAGTATGCAATGTTTATAGGAGCCCAGAGGGCACAGTAGTTAAAACACTCTGCTGCTAACTGAAAGGTCAGTGGTTGGAACCCAAAATCCGTTCCAGGAGAGAAAGATGTGGTAGTCTGCTTCTGTGAAAGATTTATGGCCTTGGAAACCCTATGGGGCAGTTCTACACTGTCATATAAGATCGCTATGAGTTGGAATTGACTCGACAGCAGTGGGTTTTTTGAATTTATGCAATATCTAGGACATATTTATGCTAAAAAATTATTCATCATTTATCTGAAATTCAAATTTAATTGGGCATCCTGTGTTTTACCTTGAAGTCCTGGGTTAGCAAGGAAAAGGGGAAGTGGATATTTGGTAGTGTAAAAATGGCATGGAAGCGGCATTGCCTGACCTCCTTTAACTTCACAAGGGGGAAGGAGAATCAAGATCAACAGCCCAAGGCTAATTCCTTTGAGTCAGAGGTCAGACATATCTCCTTTCTCTGCCATCTTTACCCATTCTAACACCAACAGTCCCTCCCATGGCACTCTCTACTTCTCTGTTCGATAATTCGTTGCAGTGGTCACACAGAACTCACACAGACAATACTCGCGATTATGGAGCTTATTAGGGATGTAACAGGGTACAATTCAGGTTCAAGAATGCTCAGGATACAGTGCTTCCATCGGGACAGCCTGTTCTCAGCCTTGCCCAGGCACGCCTCTCTTTGGCCCTCGGCCTCTGCCCTGCTCCAGCAAGTGTTATAAAACTCTTTCAACTCTGCCAATAAGTGCCCTGAGGCACCCCACTCCTGCCAGTAAGCCTCAGTCTGAAGCTGCTCAGCTGTAGCTCCACCAAGTGCCTGGAGGCACCCTACTCCACCAATAAGCCTGTTGCCTAAAGGACCTCAGGTTTCTCAGTCCATGGGCCAGGAAGCCCACTGTGCCATCTCCTGTTGGTCTCTCTTGCTGCCATTTCTCTGCCATTGCTTCTCAATGTCTTCAGTGTAACAGCTCTTCGCTCTTGGTCTCCTCGTTCCAGGAGCTTCTCAGTGCAGGGATCTTGGGTCCAAAGGATGTGCTCTGCTTTTGGCTCTTCTTTCTTGGTGGTGGCGAGATCATCTCCTCCCACCTGTAGGACAGCTCATTTTTAGCCTAGCAGGATGACAAAACTGACCAATCCTTTCATTAGGTTTCTACATACCTTATTTGCATAGTCCCACTCAATCATTGTGTATAAGTCACAAAGACTATGGCTAGAAGGGTCATATTAGGTAATTCACTGCACGACAAATACATAGCTCACAGAATTTGCCATGACGGGGGACTGTATTTTATTTCAAAAATTGCTTCTACCTGGGGAGAATCAGGCCTCACCCACAGGCTGATGGGGGAGTTCTTGTGGCAAAGGCTTTAGGGACATTTTGAACTTCCATTAGTATGCTCATGTGACATCCTGTTCACCCTCCGGGGCAGACAGTTCTTTGGTAGGGTTGTCAGGAAGATTTTCATTCCAAACCAGTACCAGTCGTCATCGCTTCAACCCTGACTCATGGCGACCTCATGTGTTTCAGACTAAAACTCTGTAATACAGGGTTTTCAGTGCCTGATTTTTCAGAAGCAAATCACCAGGCCTTTTCCATGAGGATCTTCTGGGTGGACTTGAATCTCCAACCTTTTGGTTAGCAGCCAAGGGTATTAGCCTTTTTACACATAGTGATTCCTGTTTCCATTTCAGTAATTCCAAGTCAAATCTGTTCTCCTTTTCATCCCAGTGTAGGAGTTGTTCAACTCTGGAAGGCAAACGATGGGCTCAAACATAGCAATGATTGTGAGGATGGTGCAGGACCAGGTAGTGTTTTGTACTGTAGTACATATGGTCACTATGAGTTGGAACCAACTTAACTGGCACCTAACAACCACAACAAGTTCAAATTAATCTACTCCCTTCTTTTGACTAATTCAAGTCCTGGTAATGATGGGTTCGTAATTGTCATGGATTAAATTGTATTCCCCCAAAATATCTGTCAACTTGGCTAGGTCATGATTCACAGTATTGTATGATTGCTTACCATTTTTTCATCTGATATGATTTCCCTATGTGTTGTAAATCCTATCACTATGATGTTAATAAGATAGATTAACGGCAAGTTATATTGATGACATCTACAAGATCAGTGTCTTAAGCCAATCTCTTTTGGGATATAAAAAAGAGAAGTGAGCAGAGAGACACGTGGACCTCTACAACCAAGAAAGCAATACCAGGAGCAGAGTGTGTCTTTTGGACCCAGGGTGCCTGCTCCGAGAAGCTCCTTGACCAGGGTGAGATTTATGACAAGGACCTTCCTCTAGAGGTGACATAGACAGAAAGTCTTCCCCTGGAGCTGAAGCACTGAATTTGGTCTTATAGCCTATTCACCTGTGAGAAAATAAATTTCTCTTTGTTAAAGTGATCCACTTGTGGTATTTCTGTTATAGCAGCAGCAGATTACTAAGACAGTAATTAACCACTTCAGTACTCAATTAGTAACAAAAAGCTAAAAGTATGCAATTAAATTGAAAACTCATTCATTTCCAGAGCAAAAACTCTGTCCCTGGGAACTCCCTTTCTTTTTATCACTGTATTGAAGATATTCTATAACTACCAGGATGTGGGTTCTGTGGCCTGACAGTCCCTGAGGTCTAAATTTTCAACATTTACTTTGAATCAGAGCTGGTAAAGTATCGCTAGAATCACACCGTGTTAATTGCTATGGAACAAAGTTAATCTATTTTGATGTTGATTCTGACTATATGTGAGTCTTTTTCACAGCTCTGAGTCAGATTTTATTTTAAAACTAAAACCATATTATTAATTAAAAAAAAAAAAAGCATGGTCATTTTATCTCTTCAGGTTTCTGTTTTCTTAGAAATGAAACAGGTACCTTAACTTAGTTGATATATGACGATTCCATTCCAGTTGCCTGCATTACCCATTAAGGTTCTCTGAACTTTTTTTAGATCCAGGAAACCTCAAAGAAAAATACTGCATTTACCACTTGGTATGCCTTAATGGGAGCAGTGTTGAGTAGAAGGTGTCACCTGGGCCACTTGGACAGTTCATCTGTGGCCTTCCTTATATGAGTCACATTTTCTCTTTGTGTCTCTAATTTTCCGTCTGTGAAACAGATGGTGTGACCAGAAATTTAACTCATTATTTGATGTAATTTGAAGAAAAGTATTATGACATTTGTTATGGATTGAATTGTGTTCCTCCAAAATATGTGTTGGAACCCTAACCCCTATACCTGTGGATATAATCCCATTGGGGAGTGAGGGGTCTGTCTTAGTTATCTAGTGCTGCTGTAACAGAAATACCTCAAGTGGATGGGTTTACCAAAGAGAAATTTATTTCCTCATAATAAAGTAGGCTAAAAGTCCAAATTCAGGGCACCGGCTCCAGGGGGAAGGCTTTCTCTCTCTGTCAGCTCTGGAGGAAGGTCCTTGTCCTCAATCTTCCCCTGGTTGAAGAGATTCTCAGGCGCAGGAACGCCAGGTCCAAAGGACACGCTCTGCTCCCGGCACTGCTTTTTTGGTGGTGTGAGATCCCCAACTCTCTGCTTGCTTCTCTTTCCTTTTTATCTCTTGAGAGAGAAAAGGTGGTGCGGGCCACACCCCAGGGAAACTCCCCTGACATTGGATCAGGGATGTGACCTCGGTAAGGGTGGTGTTACAATCCCACCCTAATCCTTTTTAACATAAAATTACAATCACAAAATGGAGGACAACCACAGAATACTGGGAATCATAGCCTAACCAAGTTGATACATACATTTTTGTGGGAACATAATTCAATCCATAACAGGGTCTCTTTGTTATGTTAATGAGGCTGTATCAGTAAAAGCTGTGTCAAGGGAGCACAACCTGGGGGTGACAGATGCACATGTGAGAATCATCGAGGAATCCAGGGATGTTGGGGCTATCGTAGGTGAGACAAGGACCTTCCCCTAGAGACGACAGAGAGAGAGCCTTCAGCTTTAAAGGGTGCCCTGAATTCAGACCACTATCCTTCTGAACTATGAGAAAATAAATTTCTGTTCTTTAAAAACCATCCACTTATGGTATTTCTGTTATAGCAGCATAAAGAACCCCCACGTGTCTGTCGGTTTGTTGTACTGTGGGGGCTTACGTGTTGCTGTGATGCTGGAAGCTCTGCCACTGGTATTCGGATACCAGTAGGGTCACCCATGGAGGACAGGTTTCAGCTGAGCTTCCAGACTAAGACAGAGTAGGAAGAAGGACCCGGTAGTCTACTTCTAAAAAGCATTAGCCAGTGAAAACCTTATGAATAGCAGCAGAACATTGTCTGATATAGTGCTGGAAGATGAGCCCCCCAGGTTGGAAGGCACTCAGAAAATGACTGGGAAAGAGCTGCCTCCTCAAAGTAGAGTCAATCTTAATGATATGGATGGAGTAAAGCTTTCGGGACCTTCATTTGCTGATGTGGCGTGACTCAAAATGAGAAGAAACAGCTGCAAACATCCATTAATAATCAGAATCTGGGATGTATGAAGTATGAATTTAGGAAAATTGGAAATCATCAAAAATGAAATGGAACACATAAACATCAATATCCTAGGCATTAGTGAACTGAAATGGACTGGTATTGGCCATTTTGAATCGGACAGTTATGTAGTCTACTATGCTGGGAATGACAACTTCAAGAGGAATGGTGTTTTGTTCATTGTCAAAAGGAACGTTTCAAGATCTATCCTGAAGTACAATGCTGTCGGTGATAGGATAATATCCATATGCCTACAAGGAAGACCAGTTAATACAGCTATTATTCAAATTTATGCACCAACCACTAGGGCCAAAGATGGAGAAATAGAAGATATTTATCAGCTGCTGCAGTCTGAAATTGATCAAACATGCAATCAAGATGCATTGATAATTACTGGTGATTGGAATGTGAAAGTTGGAAACAAAGAAGAAGGATCAGTAGTTGGAAAATATGGCCTTGGTGACAGAAACAATGCCGGAGATCAAATGATAGAATTTTGCAAGACCAACGACTTCTTCATTGCAAATACCTTCTTTCACCAACATAAATGGCGACTATACACATGGACCTCGCCAGAGGGAACACACAGAAATCAAACTGTGGAAAGGGACGATGCAAAAGCTTAACGTCAGCGGTCAGAACAAGGCCTGGGGCCGACTGTGGAACAGACCGTCAACTGCTCATATGCAAGTTCAAGCTGAAACTGAAGAAAATCAGAGCAAGTCCATGAGAGCCAAAATATGACCTTGAGTATATCCCACCTGAATTTAGAGACCATCTGAAGAATAGATTTGATGCATTGAACGCTAGTGACCGAAGACCAAATGAGTTATGGAATGACATCAAGGACATCATATGTGAAGTAAGCAAGAGGTCATTGAAAAGACAGGAAAGAAAGAAAAGACCAAGGTGGATGTCAGAGGAGACTCTGAAACTTGCTCTTGAGTGTCAAGCAGCTAAAGCAAAAGGAAGAATTGATGAAGTAAAAGAACTGAACAGAAGATTTCAAAGGGTGTCTCGAGAAGACAAAGTAAAGTATTATAATGACATGTGCAAAGTGCTGGAGATAGAAAACACGTTCGGTGTTTCTCAAGCTGAAAGAACTGAAGAAAAAATTCAAGCCTTGAGTTGCAATAGTGAAGGATTCTATGGCAAAAATATTAAACTACACAAGAAGCATCAAAAGATGAAAGGAATATACAGAGTCATTATACCAAAAAGAATTAGTCAGTGTTCAACCATTTCAAGAGGTGGCGTATGATCAGGAACCGATGGTACTGAAGGAAGAAGTCCAAACTGCTCTGAAGGTATTGGCGAAAAACAAGGCTCCAGGAATTGATGGAATATCAATTGAGATGTTTCAACAAACAGATGTAGCACTGGAGGTGCTCACTCATCTATGCCAAGAAATATGGAAGACAGCTTCCTGGCCAACTGACTGGAAGAGATCCATATTTATGCCTATTCCCAAGAAAGGTGATCCAACTGAATGTGGAAATGATAGAACAATATCATTAATATCACACGCAAGCAAAATTTTGCTGAAGATCATTCAAAAATGGCCGCAGCAGTATATCGACAGGGAACTGCCAGAAATTCAGGCTGGTTTCAGAAGAGAACGTGGAAACAGGGATATCATTGCTGATGTCAGATGGATCCTGGCTGAAAGCAGAAAATACCAGAAAGATGTTTACCTGCATCTTATTGACTATGCAAAGGCATTCAACTGTGTGGATCATAACAAATTATGGATAACACTGGGAAGAATGGGAATTCCAGAACACTTAATTGTGCTCATGAGGAACCTTTACATAGATCAAGAGGCGGTTTTTCATACAGAAAAGGGGATAATGATTGGTTTAATCTCAGGAAAGGCGTGTGTCAGGGTTTTATTCTTTCACCATACCTATTCAATCTGTATGCTGAGCAAATAATCTGAGAAGCTGGACTATATGAAGAAGAACGGGGCATCAGGATTGGAGGAAGACTCATTAACAACCTGTGTTATGCAGATGACACAACCTTGCTTGCTGAAAGTGAAGAGGACTTGAAGCACTTACTAATAAAGATCAAAGACCACAGCCTTCAGTATGGATCACACCTCAACATAAATGAAAACAAAAATCCTCACAACTGGACCAATGAGCAACATCATGATAAATGGAGAAAAGATTGAAGTTGTCACAGATTTCATTTTACTTGGATCCACAATCAACAGGCATGGAAGCAGCAGTCAAGAAATCAAAAGACGCATCGCGTTGGGTAAATCTGCTGCAAAGGACCTCTTTAAAGTGTTGAAGAGCAAAGATGTCACCTTGAAGACCATGGTGCGCCTGACCCAAGCCATGGTATTTTCGGTCGCATCATATGCCTGTGAAAGCTGGACAATGAATAAAGAAGAACGAAGAAGAATTGGTGCCTTTGAATTGTGGTGTTGGCGAAGAATATTGAATGTACCATGGACTGCCAAAAGAACGAACAAATCTGTCTTAGAAGAAGTACAACCAGAATGCTCCTTAGAAGCAAGGATGGCGAGATTGCATCTTACATACTTTGGACATGTTGTCAGGAGGGATCAATCCCTGGAGAAGGACATCATGCTTGGCAGAGTACAGGGTCAGCGGAAAAGAGGAAGACCCTCAATGAGGTGAACTGACACAGTGGCTGCAACAATGAGCTCAAGCATAGCAACGATTGTAAGGATGGTTCAGGACCGGGCAGTATTTCGTTCTGTTGTGCATAGGGTTGCTATGAGTTGGAACCGACTCAACAGCACCTAACAACCACAACAACAACAGTATTAAGAAACTAAGATAACACCTTAGGACATGATTTGATATACCATCTAGTCCGATGGTTCTCAAACTTGCTACATATTTGAATTACTTGTGGAGCTTTTTTTTTTTTAATAATTTTTGTTGTGCTTTAAGTGAAAGTTTACAAATCAAGTCAGCCTGTCACATGTAAGCTTATATACACCTTACTACATACTCCCATTTACTCTCCCCCTAATGAGTCAGCCCGCTCCCTCCTTCCAGTCTCTCCTTTTGTGACAATTTTGCCAGTTTCTAACCCTCTCTATCCTCCCATCTCCCCTCCAGACAGGAGATGCCAGTACAGTCTCAAGTGTCCACTTGATACAAGTAGCTCACTCTTCATCAGCATCTCTCTCCAGCCCATTGTCCAGTCCCTTCCATGTCTGATGAGTAGTCTTCAGGGATGGTTCCTGTCCTGGGCCAACAGAAGGTTTGGGGACCATGACCGCCGGGATTCTTCTAGTCTCAGTCAGACCATTAAGCCTGGTCTTTTTATGAGAATTTGGGGTCTGCATCCCACTGTTCTCCTGCTCCCTCTGGAGTTCTCTGTTGTGTTCCCGGTGAGGGCAGCCATCAGTTGTGGCTGGGCACCATCTAGTTCTTCTGGTCTCAGGATGATGTAAGTCTCTAGTTCATGTGGCCCTTTCTGTCTCGGGCTCATAGTTATCGTGTGACCTTGGTGTTCTTCATTCTCCTTTGATCCAGTTGGGTTGAGACCAATTGATGCATCTTAGATGGCCGCTTGTTAGCATTTAAGACCCCAGACGCCACACTTCTAAGTGGGATGCAGAATGTTATCATAATAGAGTTTATCATGCCAATTGACTTAGAAGTCCGCTTAAGCCATAGTCCCCAAACCCCCGCCCTTGGTCCGCTGACCTTCAAAGCATTCAGTTTATCCCGGAAACTTCTTTGCTTTTGGTCCAGTCCAGTTGAGCTGACCTTCCCTGTGTTGAGTATTGTCCTTCCCTTCACCTAAAGTAGTTCTTATCTACTAACTAATCAGTAAAAAACCCTCTCCCACCCTCCCTCCCTCCCCCATCTCGTAACCACAAAAGAATGTGTTCTTCTCACATTCTCAGTTTATACTATTTCTCAAGAACTTATAATAGTGGTCTTATACAGTATTTGTCCTTTTGCATCTGACTAATTTCACTCAGCATAATGTCTTCCAGGTTCCTCCGTGAATTGTTATGAATTGTTTCACAGATTCGTCACTGTTCTTTATCGATGCGTAGTATTCCATTGTGTGAATGTACCATAATTTATTTAACCATTCATCTATTGATGGACACCTTGGTTCCTTCCAGCTTTTTGCTATTGTAAACAGTGCTGCAATAAACATGGGTGTGCATATATCTGTTCATGTAAAGGCTCTTATTTCTCTAGGATATATTCCGAGGAGTGGGATTTCTGGGTTGTATGGTAGTTCTATTTCTAACTTTTTAAGAAAACACCAGACAGATTTCCAAAGTGGTTGTACCATTTTACATTCCCACCAGCAGTGTATTAAGAGTTCGAATCTCTCCGCAGCCCCTTCAACATTTACTATTTTGTGTTTTTG